>NC_042616.1:683206502-683921977 GCF_901001135.1 Rhinatrema bivittatum | reverse complement strand
AGGAAAGCTTATGTACAGGATTACTTTTGCTTTTCAAAAGTCCGCACAGAAATGTACATGTATAGTATACATTTACACTTGCTTCCAAAGCACGCAAGTCCACTTTGAGAGTTAGGGCTGAAGTCCACGTGTAATTTCTACAGCCCTATGCAGGCTGTTATAAATATACCCTCTGAAAATACAGCAAGTCACGTTTCATGCACATTGCAAATGTTTTTAATTGAGCTTGGTTTCAGAAAATATGATTTATGTTTTTATGCTCGCTATGCATTGTTTTGTACACACTTTTTCCATATAACGTGCTTTTTTTAAAAGTCCCATTCTATTTGCACACTATTAGTTGACTGCATCGAGAGGTAAAAGTTTTAACGTGGATATTAAGAAACTCCGTGCTGAATTTCAGTGCAGAGTGTTAACATACAGCTTATTATGTTGGCCCCGAAATGAGATATGAGTATGAGGATAATCTTGGTGTCCAATCCAGGTGGTCAATCTCCCCTGATTCCTATACCATCTCCTTGAGATAGCTAGATCTGTATTGTGCAGTGTAAAGATAAGAGGGAAAGGTATTCTGGTGGGGTGGTCTAGTGTAAAATGAAGCCCTAGGAGTACATTTTCAAAGGGTTTCACATATTAAAATAGCACATAGGCACGCATAAGTAGAATGTACTCATGTTCATGTTATCTTACAAATATTGGGAGCATGCACATATTTTCCATTTCCTGCATACATTTTACCGGTGGAAAAAAGGGGTAGGGTAGGGACATTCTGGAGCAGGGTTCAGAAGTCATTTTTATTTTGTAAGAGGTATATGCGTATACATTACCAAACTTATTCATACACTTTTACCCCTGCAAGTGAAATCGGACTTGTCTGTTGTCCCTAGTTTTTGGGTGGGAGGTCTGGGTGAACTGGTGGGGTTTCAAAATGAAGTGCTAGAGGGTTTAGGTCAGGGGCAGCCAACTCCAGTCCTCAAGAACCACAAACAGGCCTGGTTTTCAGGATACCCACTATGAATATGCATGAGATAGATTTGCATGCACTGCCTCCATTGTATGCAGATCTATCTCATGCATGTTCATTGTGGCCTGTTGTAGCTCTTGAGGACTGGAGTTGGCGATCACTGATCTAAGTGAACAAGAGAAGGATTGGGTGAACTGGCGTGGGTATCGGCTAACAAACCGTTTGCAAACAACAAATATAGCTTTTGCTGTACAGGAAGCCTACCTTTCAAACCTACCCATGGTACAGCATTTACACGGGTAAGTGGATACGCGGAGCTGCACAGTTTATAAAATCTGTTCTAAAAGTATGCACTTATATTTCAGTATGTGCAAATATTTCCAATGCAAGAAAACATATGCTTTCTCTACCTATTCTACAAATATAGGTGCATAAAAAATATATAACATGTATACCTAATAACCCTGATTTAAACATAAGAACATAAGAAATTGCCATGCTGGGTCAGACCAAGGGTCCAGCAAGCCCAGCATCCTGTTTCCAATAGAGGCCAAACCAGGCCACAAGAACCTGGCAAGTACCCAAACACTAAGAAGATCCCATGCTACTGATGCCAGTAATAGCAGAGGCCATTCCCTAAGTCAACTTGATTAACAGCAGTTAATGGACTTCTCCTCCAAGAACTTATCCAAACCTTTTTTAAACCTAGCTACACTAACTGCACTAACCACATCCTCTGGCAACAAATTCCAGAACTTAATTGTGCATTGAGTGAAAAAGAATTTTCTCCAATTAGTCTTAAATGTACTACTTGCTAACTTCATGGAGGCAGGTAATTTCTAAAGTATGTACGTATACCATTTTGAAAATACTTGCACGCATTCTTGAAATCACCAGTTTCTCCTTGATGTGCATCGTGTGATAATAAAGCAGTGAGGGCAAGGGAAAAGGCTTCAAATGTGTTGATATAATCTAGTAAAAAAAATAAACCTGCAATACATAAATCATTTGTTATATAGGTGCTAGAATGTAAGACTTTATAATGTCAATTCAATACAAAAAGGAAATGTCACACTCCAAACAGTCTTATATCAATTATACCGATTCCCAAAATTTTTTTTTAATTTTTAATTTTTATTTGCAAATTTAAAGCCGCATCATCAAGCCTGACAGCGTGTTCTCTATAGTTTCCAAATGAGAGCCGCCCGGACCTCTAATCATCTGCGGCAGTCCTTAGTGTTCTGTTTTTTTCAAATTTTTTCCTTTCTTTTTTCAATTTTTCTTTTCAAGGTTTTTCATTTATATATTATTGTCATTCAATCTTCAGTACTGTAATATTGATTTTAACAAAGCTCATTGGTTTTAACGAAGCTCGTTAACTATAGCATGGTTTATTTTTCCCTATATGTATCACCTTGCACTTATCCACATTAAATTTCATCTGCCATTTTGATGGCCAATTTTCCAGTCTCACAAGGTCTTCCTGCAATTTATCACAATCTGCTTGTGATTTAACTACTCTGAACAATTTTGTATCATCTGCAAATTTGATTATGTCACTCGTCGTATTTCTTTCCAGATCATTTATAAATATATTGAAAAGTAAGGGTCCCAATACAGATCCCTGAGGCACTCAACTGCCCACTCCCTTCCACTGAGAAAATTGTCCATTTAATCCTACTCTCTGTTTCCTGTCTTTTAGCCAGTTTGCAATCCACGAAAGGACATTGCCACCTGTCCCATGACTTTTTACTTTTCCTAGAAGCCTCTCATGAGGAACTTTGTCAAAAGCCTTCTGAAAATCCAAGTATACTACATCTGCCGGTTCACATTTATCCACATGTTAACTCCTTCAAAAAAGTGAAGCAAATTTCTGAGGCAAGACTTGCCTTGGGTAAAGCCATGCTGACTTTGTTCCATTAAACCATGTCTTTCTATATGTTCTGTGATTTTGATGTTTAGAAGACTTTCCACTATTTTTCCTGGCACTGAAGTCAGGCTAACCGATCTGTAGTTTCCCAGATCACCCCTGGAGCCCTTTTTAAATATTGGGTTTACATTAGCTATCCTCCAGTCTTCAGGTACAATGGATGATTTTAATGATAGGTTACAAATTTTTACTAATAGGTCTTGTTATGAATCCTCCTGTAGCGGTGCTACGGGAGGCTCCTCACTTCTTCCTGGAGGCCGCTCCGAAGCCGGGGTCTTGCCTACGAACTATCCAGGATTTGCTCCAGGGCCTGGGAGGCCTCGATGTCCTTGGGGCCTGCCTGAGGCTTGCTTGCGTCTGCATGGACTGCCTGGTTTGGGCCACGCCCTTCTCCCTAGGGGCCGGCCCGCAGCACTTCTCCTCAGTTATAGGGCCAGTTAGGTGTGGCCCATCCTCCCAGGGAGTTGCCTGTCTTCAGCCCTATAAAAGAACTTCAACTTCCAGTCAGCTGGGCCTTCGCAATGAGCCTGAGCCAGTCGTCTGAGGAGCTTCTCCTTCCTTTTAGACTCCATGTTCCTGCTTTTGCTTGGTGTTCCAGTATTCCAAGGGATCCCTCTTCGTTTTGTCTCTGCTGTTCCTGATTCCGGTCTCTGATGTCCTGATGTTCCGGATGTCCTCTGTCTCTGCCCTCCGGATGCTCCTGAAGGCCTGATGTCCTTGATGGCTAGAGGTCCTTATTTTCCTGATCTTCCTGATGTCTGTTCCTCCAATGTTCCAGCTCTCCTAGTCGTCCAGGTAGCCACCCTGAGGGTAAATCCATTCCGTCCAGTTCCTGTTTCCGGTCACTGGAGCCTCTCCCAGCTGGATTCCTTTCCTGCATTCATCCCGCTCTCCGTGTGGTCCGTGACCAGTCTCTTTAGGCTGTGTAGGGCACGCAGTGGGACAGGGTGGTCCGCCCGTGAAGGTGGGCTGTGTAGGGCACCCTGAGAGACAGTGCCAATGTCTACCTTCCCAGCTTCTCGCCTCGTCTGTGATGTCTTCGCATCAGCCCTCGTCTGTGATGTCTTCGCATCAGCCCTCGTCTGTGAAGCCTTCGTCTCAGCCTTCAAGCTTCAGCCCTTGTCCGCCCTCGTCTCTTGTCCGGCCTGCTGCCTGTGCTGCTCCCTGCAGCAGGTCCGAAAGGGCTGGGAGTAGTCGGAGGTCCACTCAGACCAACCTTGCATGGTTGGCCTCATCCAGGCATGCAGGTCGGCAGGGGCCTGGTCAGCTTCAACCCTAGATGAGGTCCGTCTTACCACAAGGGGCACACATCTCACCTGGAGCGCTCTCAGCCAGTGGAGCGCAACAGGTCTGAAATTTCATTTTTTAGTTCCTTCCTTCCTTCAGAACCATCCGGTCCAGGTGATTTACTACTCTTCAGTTTGTCAATCAGGTCTACCACATCTTCTAGGCTCACTGTGATTTGATTCAGTCCATCTGAATAATTACCCATGAAACCTTCTCCAGTACGGGTACCTCCCCAACATCCTCTTCAGTAAACACCGAAGGAAAGAAATCATTTAATCTTTCCGCGATGGCCTTATCTTCTCTAAGTGCCCCTTTAACCCCTCGGTCATCTAACGGTCCAACTGACTCCCTCACAGGCTTTCTGCTTCGGATATATTTACAAAAGTTTTTACTGTGAGTTTTTGCCTCTACGGCCACCTTCTTTTCAAATTCTCTCATAGCCTGTCTTATCAATGTCTTACATTTAACTTGCCAACGTTTATGCATTATCCTATTTTCTTCTGTTGGATCCTTCTTCCAATTTTTGAATGAAGATCTTTTGGCTAAAATAGCTTCTTTCACCTCCCCTTTTAACCATGCCGGGAATCGTTTTGCCTTCTTTCCACTTTCTTTCTTTCTTTAGATTTTTTATATACCGGCATTCATGACCAGGTCACATCATGCTGGTTTACATAGAAACAAGGGGTGCATCGAATAGTAGAACTAAACTAGTGCAAGGGGGAAGCAGTTACAAAAAACAGGGGTATAATAACTGGGAGAGGAAGAAAAGAGGAACGGGGAGGAGTAAAAGAACTGTATGGGGATAAAATAAATAACAATGATTATTTACAGTACCAAATGGTAACATTGTTATAGGAGTTGGAGGAGGTTATGAGTTAATGTGTGGAATAATGTGTGGAATACATTAATGTGTGGAATACATCTGGACTGTGCTTCTACAATGGTATTTTTTAACAATGACCACGCCTCTTGCACACTTTTTGCTTTTGTAACTGCTCCTTTCAGTTTTTTTCTAACAATTTTCTCATTTTACTAAAGTTTCCCTTTTGAAAGTTTAGTCCGAGAGCCGTGGATTTGCATACTGTTCCTCTTCCAGTCATTAATTCAAATTTGATCATATTATGATCACTATTGCCAAGCGGCCCCACCACCGTTACCTCTCTCACCAAATCCTGTGCTCCACTGAGAATTAGATCTAAATTTGCTCCCTCTCTCGTCGGTTCCTGAACCAATTGCTCCATAAACCTATCATTTATTCCATCCAGGAACGTTATCTCTCTAGCGTGTCCCGATGATACATTTACCCAGTCAATATTGGGGTAATTGAAGTCTACCATTGTTACCGCACTACTAATTTGGTTAGCTTCCCTAATTTCTCTTAGCATTTCACTGTCCATCCACTATCTTGACCAGGTGGCGGTAGTATACTCCTATCACTATGTGAGTGACATTGCATAAGAACATAAGAAATTGCCATGCTGGGTCAGGCCAAGGGTCCATCAAGCCCAGCATCCTGTTTCCAACAGAGGCCAACCCAGGCCACAAGAACCTGGCAATTTACGAATGGGATAGAAGGTAAAGTTTGTCTATTTACATATGATACTAAGATCTACAACAGAATGGACACGACTGAAGGAGTAGAGACAATGAAAAGTGATTTAAGAAAGCTTGAAGAGTGGTCAAAGATTTGGCAGCTGGCATTCAGTGCCAAGAAGTGCAGAGTTATTCATCTGGGGTTGGTAATCTGAAAGTGCTGTATATGATGGGGAGTGAAGCACTGATTTGCACAGACCAAGAGAGAGACTTTGGGGTAATAGGATCTGGCAATCTGAATATGGCGAAGCAATGTGTCAAGGCGATAGCTAAGGCCAGAAGAATGCTGAATTGCATAGAGAGAGGAATAACCAGTAGAAAAAGGAGGTGATAATGTGTTCAGTTCTGGAGACCGTAACTTGAAAAGGATAGAGACAGGATGGAGGCGGTCCAGAGATGGGTGGCCAAAATGGTGTGAGGTCTATATCGGAAAACTTGAGGAGATGCTGAAGGATCTTAATATGTATATACCCTGGAAGAGAGGAGGTGCAGTGGAGATATGATACAGACCTTCAGATACTTGAAAGGTTGTAATGATGCACATACTTTCAACCTTTGCAGTCAGAAAGGAAATAGTAGAACTAGGGGTGATGAAATGAAACACCAGGGAAGACAACTCAGAACCAACGTCAGGAAATATTTCTTTATGGAGAGGGTGGAGGATGCTTGGAATGTCCTTCTGGAGGAGGCGGTGAAGAAGAAAACATTCAACGAATTCAAAGGAGCATGAGATAAACACCATGGATCCCTATAGTCTAGAGGACGGAAATAAAGGGTACATGGGAGTAACCTGCATGGAGCGACAGTTACTACCCATAGCAGAAGGCATGGGGATTACTATCTTCAATCAATAGCCTTGATACTTTTGATGCAACTGCAATATCGCTCCCTTCTTTGATGGTGGGGAGACCAACTTGGGCCCTGACTTTTACAGTGTGGGTTGCTGACACGCAGACATAAGGGGAAAAGCATAGGACGGCTTCTATGGCCAAGTCCCAAAGCAAAGAATGTCAAGCAGCACTGTCTGAATTATCAAAAAGGCTCTTCACCCCATAAAAATGTTGCTAGCAGTAATTTATGGGTTTGTCCGCTGCTTGATTTTGAGTGATTGTAAATATTACTACTCTTATCATAGGGCTTGGGGGTAACTGTACGGAGTGGCAGTTACTACCCTTGAGAGAAATATGGGGATATTCTCCATGGAGTGGCAGTTACTACCATAAGACGCTTTCTAGGCAGACTAGATGGGCCATCTGGTTTTTTTCTGCTATCATTACTATGTTATGTAACTTGCCTTGGTTTTGGGAAATATGTCTTTCAATAGACAGAACAAACAAGTCAAATCAGAGTATGTTATTCCATATGAAATAATGCACAGTATTGTACGTAACTGATGAAAGGCAGTGTCTAATTATTGTTCTTGCCTTTAAGTAAGACACATATTTAAAAGACTCACAGTCTCTCCTCTTCTAAATGATTGCTTACGAAGTGGCTACTAATGGAAAAAATACATGTATGCATGAAAAAAAATGATTACATTAAAATGTAATGAGACCAGAAGGGAGTTATTAGAGAGAGAAATGCTGCTCTGGTCTCCGAGGAACTGTGAATTAAGGCAACGATGCGAGGCATGTTATGCAAAGAGCGCCATCATATTAGAGGTGAATGAATAGTTAGTATGGATGACACATAATCAATTATGTCTGAAAAGGTTTCATAGAGAAGAAAGATTGCATGGCACAGCATCTCCACATAAATATGGCATCAAGGTCGGTACATCACTGGCACAAATAACTGTCTGTACTGAAAATCTGACATGGAATTTCTATGAAAAGTTTCTTTCTATTCATTTTTGAGTCCTTATATTCTTGACATCACACAGAAAACTATGCTATCTCTCAGGTTTTTTTTACTGCAATTTATGGTAGAGAGCGATCTGAAAGCCAGCCTTACTAGTAATCAGTGACAGATTTAGGTTTTTCTTGCTCCTAGGTGCTGTTGGTGCTAACGCACTCTCTCTTCTCCCTGCAGATGACAGGAAAGGAAGGGATGGATTAGGCAGCAGAGCCGTTTTTCTATGCTCTGCAGTCTGCTCCAGCCTCAACTGCGCTTTTCTTGTGCTCTGCATACTGCCTGGGAGGGGAGGGGCTAGAACACAAAGCAGAGTGAGATTCAAAGCCGCTGAGAAGCAGTTAATCTTAAACCAGCCTGCTGCCCCAGATGTTTGCTGTCTTGGGCACAGGCCTTGTATGCCTATTGGCAAATCCAGTTCTGCCAGTAATATCACTTGAATTTTTTAGCACAGCAGAACCTCCCAACGTGGAGGAGGGCACAACCTACTGCAGTTAGGACAACGAACCAGTTCCAGTTTAGAAGTAAAATTGCTTCTAGAGGAATGGAATTGAAAGTAAGAGAATGAGTGCCGGATCTTTTGTCTCCCTCTTTGCCCTCCACTGTAGTCCATTGGGCTGCAATTAGGTGCTTTGGAGGTGGTCAACATCATGATGGTCAAAGCCAAGCCATGAAGAATGGAAGAGCAGACAAAGGGTGGGAGCAGTAGTACTGGGTATTTTCATGGTCCCAAATTAGTTTTATTAGCACCATGTATCTTTAAAAAAAAAGAGAGGAGCACTGCAGAAAACCTGAGTGGTTCTGCCCCATGCAGTAGTAATGGCGGTCGTATCATTTGAGTAAAGATGAATTGTACTGAGAGCTGGACTCAGGTGTTGCTTTAATTCCTGTGCCAATGAATGTAGTCGGCTGATTGTCCCATGTGTGAGGTTTAGGTAAGTTAAACAAACTAAAACTAGTTCAAAAGGCATTTATTTACAGTTTTCATATGCCACCTCTACCTAGGCCCTGGGCAGCATACATAAAAACATACCCAAATAAATACATTAGTCAACCCAAATAAAAGATGCATTGGCTTTCCAAAACTCCACCTAAATTAGAACTGAACATGGAAACCATTAGATTTTAGTGTCATTGTTTAAGAATGGAAGCTGCCAGTAGCGACATCTAGGAGCTTTATGCAGTGGAGGTGTTGAGCCTTAGCCACTGCACCTATCAAATACGTCACGATTTTTCTGCCTTCCCTTCTGTTTGCGAGTAATGCCCTGATTTCAGTGCTTTTAAGCTAGCGTGTACAAGCTGGTAGAAAAGTCACTAACACTGCTCTATGGGTGGTCAGACTATGTTAAAAATAACAGAAGCTTATGCAGAGCTTACACTGATATGAAACATTGAAACCTTAATTAAAAGTAAGGTACTGGAAATGAAATTAAAATCCGAGGCTAAATTCACGCTGGCCTAATCGTGACTAAGAAAAAGTCAGTTGTCGTGAGTTTCAGTACAGCATTACAGCATAGCTACGGAAACACTGCGAGTGTGTTGTGTTATCCTGTATTGTCACTACATTACGTAATGTTGCTGGGTGTGTACACGAGGAGTAAATAGCCCCTATACATCCTGCAAGGGGAGAGGGAAGTACATCTGAAAAGAAAATAGAGGAAGAAAGTACCATATGGCCGAGCTTGTTTCCTGTTTCTGTGCTATTGGCTGCTCTCTGTTCTCTAGTGAAGCTCGCAGAGCCTATGTTCATCCTGGGAGAAGGAAGACAAGGGCATTCAAGCTCTTCTAATGACTGAGAGATGTGAACACTCACAAACAAAAACTGTAATATGATCAAAAGTCATTTGATATTGTTCTACTGTCATAAGTCCCTAGATTATTCCTGCCAGAATAGGGCATGTGGCTGGAGACCATGACTGTGAGTCTTGTACTTGGAGATGGTGAGTACTGAGAGGGGATAGTGTGGGGATGGAAAGCCTGGAGTTAGGCCAGGATCCATGTTAACATGGAAGGTATGCGTGATTGACAGCGGAGAAAACAAAATTCTGCGGGGCTGCGCATGCCTATCCTGCAGAAACAGGAAGCTTCCCACTGTGGCAGGCTCAGTTTGTCCAGCTTGCGATGGGGATACAGGCCGGGCCTCTCCAGAAAGATATGGAAGATCCCCAGCTGCAAGGGAAATATCACTCTCATCTCCTCCCACAGACTGTTGAAACCTGCTCCTCAGAGGTCTCCTGGCAAGCCATCTTTCTCCACTGCATTCTTTCCTAAATTTAGCTGTATGACTTATATTTTACCAAAATTGCTACGCTCACATAACCCCTCTTCTGAATTCACTGCATTGGCTCCCTATCTGCTCCCACATACAGTTCAAGCTCCTCTTTCTCACCTACCTTCACTCTGCAGCACCTCACTACCTCTCCCCTCTTTACACCACTACTCATGCACTCCACTCACTGGACAAGTCACTCCTATTTGTACCCTTCTCCTCTACCACCAATTCCTGACTGTGCTTTCGACCTGCATGCGCCATGTGCTTGGAATAGTCTTCCTGAACTTCCTTTAAAGATCCACCTTTTTGAAACCGCTTTTAAACCTTATGCCTGATTGTCTGCTTTTAGTCTTGTTAATTAATTTTTCTTCTCTTTTCTTTTTAACATTGTTTTGCTTTATGAAATATCCCAAGTCTCTTGTCCTTTATGTTTGTCTTATTAGATTATAAGCTCTGTTGAGCAGGGACTGTCAATGTTTGTACAGTGCAGCATATGTTGTGTAGCGCTATAGAAATGTTAAGTAGTAGTAGTAGTAGTAGTAGTAGTAGTAGTAGTAGTAGTAGTAGTAGTAGTAGTAGTGTGATATCTGGGTCAGTAGCCAACTTCTTACCTGGGGAGGAAGAGCAACTGCCCTCTGGGCAACTGGAGCCATTGCCTCCCTTGGGAGAACTGGACCTCAGGGAAGGGCCAAGAACAGAATGACACTAGAGCTAGGCCTGGGCCATATCCAGTCAGGGACCCCATTGGAGCCTGTCCTACAGGATTTTCACCAGACTTTTTTTTTTATACTTCTCTCTTTATTAAGCATTTCAATATTATAACATAAATCATGTCTCATTACATAATATAAGTAATCTTGTGTACAGTTTATATAATCCCAAGAAAAAAATAAATAAAAAACTAATAATAGACAAGAACCATATAATTGGGGGGGAGGGGGGGGCCTTTAAGGAAAAACTTAAAAGTTATATGCAATTTAATCACAGAAGAGGTAGTTATCTTAATTTACTTTCAGGCCCTACTCAGCTGGTATTATTTGACCCAGATTTACCTCAGCTTTATCTCTTAGGAAACTTTCAAGGTGGGATGGCTCAGAAAAAATAAACTTCTTCCCTTGAAAATTAATAAAACATCTTCAGGGAAATTTCAAATAAAAAGTTGCCCCAATCTCCAGAGTTTTATTTTTCAAGGCTAAGAATTGTCTTCTACGAGCCTGTGTAGGCTTAGAAATATCAGGAAATACAAATACTTTCTGGCCACAGACTTTGTCTTAGTTAAGCACCAGGCTTTCTGAGCTATGTAGAAGCCTGACTCAGTAGCGGACTCAGGACCCCAGCCCCAGAATTGGAAAGGGGTTAAAGAAAGGGACTTCCAAACAAAAACCAAGACCCAGACCAACCTTAATTCCCATGCCCTTGCTGGAATCTGGTTAAGAAGGCCGGTCAATTTATGATTCGGAATCGAGCGAACCCCTGTGTTCCCAAGATGAGGGGCAGGGCTCGTCTGAAGAGGCTGTTCCAGAAGAAGGAACTTGCAGCGTTCATCTCTAGTGTACAGGGAGACTTAAAGGTTTCAAGCACCAAAGCAGATGACCCTGCAGAGGGTGACCCCATCCTGCAAGGGGTAAGGAAGCATTCAAGGGCCTTTCCCCTACATAATGCCTTAAGGCTGGCAGAATGAGCCTCCCCCGCTGGGAGGTCTCAAAGAAGGCAGGTTATGGGGAAATTGTACCCCACCTGCAGAAGAAAAGGCATCCACTCTTGGGATTCTTCTGTGAATCCCAAGGGTGGATGCCTTAGTTTTGGCAGTGTCCAATAGAACTACTATCCCAATAGAGGGGGGCATGGCCTTAAAGTACCCTTGGGATAAGAAAATAGAAGCTGTGCTGAAGCAGACCATCTCCATAGCAACATTAGTGATCCAGGCATCAATTTGTGGGGGATGTGTTGCATGGGCAGTCCTGGTCCAGCAACTGTTTCAAAGCCAGGAAACTGCAGCTTAGAGTCGGCTATTGCCTTTCTGGTGGATACGTAATATGACCTGATCAGACTATCCTTGAGATCAGTGGCCTTTGGGGTAGCAACCAAGAGGCTCCTCTGGCTACACAGTTGGGCGGTGGACTCAATATTCAAAGCTCGACTGGGCAAGCACCGCTTTAAGGAGAGTCTAATCTTCAGGTTGGAGCTAGAGAATTTAGTGAAGGAGTTGGGTGAGTCAAAACCACAAAGACTCCCAGAAGACAGAAGCCGGTCAGCCACTTGAGGGCTTAAATGTCAACACATTAGGTGCCAGCGTAAGACCAAAGCTTTGGGAGCACTGGCAGCTCGGGGAGAGGGGCAGGTCCCAATCCTTTTGGGGGGGCTAAGAAGCCAAGAGCAGACCCTCCTGCAGCTGCAGGGGCCAATCACCCACAGCAGTAATATCTGGTGGGCTCCTCTGGCAGTAATTCCAGTGGGCGGATGCCTATCTCGGTATTACACAGAGTGGGCCCAGATCACACCAGACCAGTGGGTCCTGGACAAAATCTTGAGGGGCTACGCAGCAGAGTGCGTTTCTTAATACCAAATGTGTTCATGATTTCTCCCTGCACGTCACAAGTCAAAAGGGAAATGATGGAGGCAACCTTGTAAAAACTGCAGGATTTAGAGGCAATTGCTTCAGTACCACCTCAAGAGAAGGGACAAGGAGCATATTAAATTGATTTTGTCATGCCAAAGAAAGACAGTTTTCATCCTGTGTTGGATTTAAAAGGGGTCTGAAGGTACCCCATTTCAGAATGGAGACCCTCTACTTGGTTATGGCAGCTGTAAAAAAAGGAAAATTTCTGACGTCAATGAACCTAGCAGAACATTATAGGAATCTTTACATTCCTATAAGAGCCTCCTTTCAAAGATTTCTTCTTTTTTGCATTCTGGGCCATCATTTTCAGTTTCAGGCCCTACCTTTTGGATTTGCATTGACACCAAAGACCTTTACCAAGGTCATGATTGTATTAGCAGCAAGCATTCCCTTGTGATGAACAGATTAGATTATTGTAATGCATTATATCATTGCCTTTCCTCACGTGCTATGTATCATCTTCAACAAATCCAGAGTATAGCTGCCACACTTCCCATATTTGGGAAGTGAAAATTTGATCATGTGACACCACTCTTGCAAATTTGCATTGGCCTTCTCTCTCCTTGCAAATCCAATTTAAAATAGGTTGTCTTGCTTTTAAAGCTTTTCGTTTTAGCTAAACTGTTAATTCCTTATTAATTGGCCCATTGTTTCTGCTTCTCGCAACAGGAGCTTTTAAAAGTTCCTAGTTACTAGCGGCCCAGTACAGCCAGGGATCAGGCTTATGCAGAGAGTTATTTTGCTCATATTCCTTCCATTTGTTCTGTAAGAAATCCCGAAACTTCTTTCTGGAATTGCTTCCCTTTTGCATTGTGTCTTGAAAAAGATTGCAAATGCAGAAAGGGCCTTAAAACATTGCAGTTCTGCAAGGCCCATGAAGTATAGCATCTTGTATTCTTTTATATTTTTAGACTTTGTCCATCTCTGGATTTTCACCTTTATTTTATTTTTTACTTGTATTTATATGTTTATGAAGTTATTAATTAATTAATTAAATATATTTTTATGTCACATCATCCTTTGCTCTTAGGTGGCTTACATAAGAACAATCAAAATCAAAACAATATTTAAAACAAGTTAAATGACAACCTAAAACATAATAATAGTTACATCATCTTCATATGAGACAAACTCAGAAAGTGCTTATTAGTATTGCCAATGCCTGATTAGCTATAAAGCCTTGAAAACCTAAGTCTATATAATAAAATTCAGCCAAAAGTTAATGTAAAAAGAAGGGTCTTCAGATCTTTATTGAATAACTTGTAACATGCCTGTTGGCGGAGAAAGACTTTAAGTTGGTTCCAGAGCGTTGCTCCTGCTATTGAAAGCCTATGTTCTCTGGACTCAGCGAGACAAGTAATCTTATAGCTAGGAATTTCTAGCAGGCACTGTCCTGATCTTAAATTCATCGTTGGCTTGTGAAGTTTAACCAGCAGATTGATGATGATTGGAAGATCATTAGTGAGGCCATTATGAATAATGATCAATGTTTTATAGTGGATGCAAAATTGCACTGGCAACCAATGAAGTTATTTTATTTTTATTGTGTTAAATTATATGGTTAGTTGTCATTTTTGTTCTTTAATTTTTATTGTATACCACCTTGGTTCTTAATGGGAAGAAAGGCAGTTTTATCAAATGAAATTAATTAACTATTATATCCTTTTTTAGACGATTGGCTCATTAGAGCAAAAACCACCCAGGAGAACTGAGAAATCTTGACCGTAGTGATCCACCTCTTGGAAAGACTGGGCTGGGTAGTAAACTATACAAAGGGAAACCTCGAGCATTTGCAAACCCTAGAGCTCTTAAGAGCTCTGTTTGACATGAAGGAAGGACGGGTGTCCAAGATAATGGAACAAGTGAAAGTATTTCATATGCTAAACTCTCTCATGGATTATCTGCATTATCTACAATTGCTGGGATTCATGGCAGCAACCACAGACATAGTCCTATGACCCAGGTCACATATGCACCCACTGCAGCATCTGCTACTAGTCTGCTGGTTCCCAGCTTCCCATAATTACGACTGTCACCTACAGGTATCCCGAAAGGCATTTAGTTTTGTGGAAAGACCCTTGCAACCTCATGAAAGGGGTAGATCTGGAGACACCAGACTGGATCATTCTAACCAGAGATCCCTGTATGAGCAGCTGGGGAGCTCATTGCCAGGGCCAGTTGGCACAAGGGATCTGGTCAAAAGGAAGAGGTGCTTTGGCCAATCAACAGGTTAGAACTAAGGGCCTGGCGTTGCATGCCTTCCAGCCAGTGTTAGAAGGGAAGGCAGTCAGAATACATTCAGAGAGTACCACGACAGTGGCATACATGAACAAACAGGGAGGAACTTGCAGCCTCAGTCTGGTGGAGGAAATGAGTGGGATACTCATCTGGGCAGAGTAGAATCTCTCCCATTTCCCAGTGGCACATATTGCAGGAAGGGAAAATGTGCAAGCAGATTTCCTCAGCACAAGGGAAACCAAGAGGAGGAGTAACCTAGTAGTTAGAGCAGTGGACTAACAATGAGGGAAACCAGGGTTCAAACCCCACCCCTTGTTACCTTAGACAAGTCACTTTACCCTCCATTTCCTTATTTACAAGCTTAGACCTAAATTCATCATTTTGCTGTGAAAATAGCACCTGTAATAAAAAAGGGGTGTGGTTAGGCTAATTTTCCTGATATCATATAGGTATTTATCACGCTGCATATTTTTTTCACATTGCACACTGAGTAATCTACTGCAGCGCGTTACTAGCTAAAAAGTTGTTTTTTTTTTTAAATCACAAATGGCAGTTTGTGCTGAGAGAGAGAGAAAGAGAGAGAGCCTCTGTAGAGGCTCACAAAAAATTATTTATACCATGTAAAAGGGGGCAATAGTAACTCGGGGTTAGGTTTGTATGGGGGGGGGGGGGAGTGGATTTTGAGGGGCAGTTTATATGCATAGTCATATGTACAAACAGCACAGTTGCCATCAGTGAAGATTTAATGTGATTTGGAGTGATGAAAGGTAAAAGAAGAGTAGATTTGTACGATTTACTCTCTACCTAGCTTGAGAGCAGCTAGATAGAGAGTGCATCAAGCTAAGTAGAGAGAGCATGGAATAAATCTATTCTTCTTTTACTTTTCATCACTCCAAAATGACAGTAAATCTTCACTGATTGTAACTGTGCTGTTCATACATATGACTGTGCATGTAAAACTGCCTCCCAAAACCCAGCCTACCCCCCACAAGCCTCACTCCGAGTTCATAATGCCCCCTCTTACAGTTCATAATGCCCCCTCTTACAGCTCTTACAGGAAACTGGAAGAGTGGTCGAAGATATGGCAGCTGAGATTCAATGCCAAGAAGTGCAGAGTCATGCATATGAGGTGTGGAAATCTGAAAGAACTGTATTCAATGGGGGGAGAAGGGCTGATGTGCACGGGGCAGGAGAGAGACCTTGGGGTGATGGTGTCTAATGATCTGAAGTCGGCAAAACAATGTGACAAGGCGATAGCTAAAGCCAGAAGAATGCTGGGCTGCATAGAGAGAGGAATATCGAGTAGGAAAAGGGAAGTGATTATGCCCTTGTACAAGTCCTTGGTGAGGCCTCACCTGGAGTACTGTGTTCAGTTCTGGAGACTGTATCTCTGAAGGGACAGACAGGATGGAGGCGGTCCAGAGAAGGGCGACCAAAAAGGTGGAGAGTCTTCATCAAATGACTTGAGGAGAGATTGAAGAATCTAAATATGTACACCCTGGAGGAAAGGAGGAGCAGGGGTGATATGATACAGACTTTCAGATACTTGAAAGGTTCTAATGATCCAAAGGCAACGACAAACCTTTTCCGTTGCAAAAAAATCAGCAGAACCAGGGGTCACGATTTAAAACTCCAGGGAGGAGGATGCAGAACCAATGTCAGGAAGTATTTCTTCACGGAGAGAGTGGTGGATGCCTGGAATGCCCTTCCGGAGGAAGTGGTGAAGACCAAAACTGTGAAGGATTTCAAAGGGGCATGGGATAAATACTGTGGATCCATAAAGTCTAGAGGAAGTGAATGAAGAGAAGAAGCATGGGGGTGGCTTGCGGGAATGACGGCTACTACCTGGAGATGAATATCCTTATTCAATAAACATACACACGGTTAATGTGACTCCAACATTGCTCTATGCTTCAACGGCAAGAGGAAATGTGGAAAAAAGGATTTGAATCCACATAAAAGCAGGGGAGTAGCTTGTTTGTTATGGCGGTTACTACCCCAAATCAAAAATGCCTGATACTTCACTTTCAATGCATATCCAGCATAGTTCTATGCTTTAACAGCAGGGGGAATGAAGAAAAAATGTTTTATATTCAGACAACCACCAACAAGAACTGAATTACATAGTCTGGGTAAAACAAATAAGCATGGGTGTAGCTTGCTTGTTATGGCGGTTACTACCCTAAATCAAGCCTGATACTTCACTTAGGATACATATCCAGTGCAGCTCACTGCTTCAACAGCAGGGGGAATGAAGAAAAGAGGATTTATATTCAAACAACCAACAAGGACTGAATTGCACAGGCCGGGTAAACAAGCGTGGGAGTAGCTTGCTTATTACGGCGGTTACTACCCCAAACCAATTAGCTGGATACTTCACTTAGATGCAGCTCCAGCACTGATATCTATGATGGCGGGGTTGGAAGGGAAATTGAACCAAAAAAATTATTTAAAGGGACAAGAGTAACAGAAAAGTATGAAAAAAAAAGTGTGAAAGCGTGCTGGGCAGACTGGATGGACCATTTGGTCTTCTTCTGCCGTCATTTCTATGTTTCTATGACAGTAGCCTTCAGCTACTGAATGTCCCATTGGGTAATAATATGGTACCTGAAGGTAACAAATTCATTCAGGAATACTGTTTGTGCTCTTTGGGGAACTATATAAGAGAGAAGCAGCTTCCAAGGCCACGATAGCGAGCTGGATTAAAGAGGCCATCTCCTTGGTATATATTCTTAACAGTAGGCTGGCATAAGTGGCACTCTGTACATACTCCAGGCATCTTCCTGGACAGAAACATGGTCAGTCTCTCTAGGGGACATTTGCAGGGTTGCTACCTGGTCGTCCCTACACTCATTCTCCAAGCATTACAGACTGGATGTTCAGGTGAAGGAAGAAGTGACTTTCAGAATCTGAGGTTCTCAAACCAGCCCTGTTTTCCTCCCACCCTGCCTAGCTTTTGTATCTCCCAAGTGTAATGGACTGGTCAAACAGGCAAAAAAGAAGTTTAAATTATTCTTACCCTGATAAAGGGGTAGATTTTCAAAAAACGCGAATAGGCGTACTTTTGCTGGCGCATCAGGCGCAAGCAAAAGTACGCTGGATTTTAGTAGATACGCGCGGAGCCACGCGTATCCACTAAAATCCTGGATCGGCGCGCGCAAGGCTATGAATTCTGTATAGCCGGCGCGCGCCGAGCCGCGCAGCCTACCCCCGTTCCCTCCGAGGCCGCTCTGAAATCGGAGCGGCCTCGGAGGGAACTTCCTTTTGCCCTCCCCTCACCTTCCCCTCCCTTCCCCTACCTAACCCACCCACCCGGCCCTGTCTAAGCCCCCCCCTTACCTTTGTCGGGGGATTTACGCCTCCCGGAGGGAGGCGTAAATCCCCGCGCGCTGGGATGCGACCTGGGGGCAGGTCCGGAGGGCGCGGCCACGCCCCCGGGCCCGCCCCCGGAACGCTCCCGACATGCCCCGAAAACGCCGCGCAGTTCGGGCCCGCCCCCGACACGCCCCCCTCCGAAAACCCCGGGACTTACGCGAGTCCCGGGGCTCTGCGCGCGCCTGTAGGCCTATGTAAAATAGGCTCACCGGCGCGCAGGGCCCTGCTCGCCTAAATCCGCCCGGTTTTGGGCGGATTTAGGCGAGCAGGGCTCTTAAAATCCGCCCCAAAGTGTTTACTTGAGTCCTGTTAGACCAGTTCAAGCCTCACTCAGAAAGATGGACAATGGCTTGAGGCATGCCAGGAGCCATTCTCACTCTCTCTCTCTCTCTCTCTAGTTTTCCTTTTCTCTTTGCCCTTCCCTAGAGTGGGGGAGTGACCTCGAGGGACCAAAAAAAAAAAAAAAAGAATGATGATATAATATATAAAGGGTACAGAGTAGGGTCCTTGTCTGGAAGCTTTGGCATGAGGCTACTGGCCTCATGCCTTTTTATGAAAAAGGGTGAAAGCATGAAAGAGATGTGTCCTCTGTCTCTGGAAGCTGAGGAGTGGGGAAATACTAAGTGTAATGGACTGGTCTCGCAGGACTCAAGGAAAGAAAATTATCAGGTAAAAATAATTTAAACTTTTGGAGCAACAAACTACCCATGTTGTCACAACCTCCATGGGTACTTTTTTACCCATGGGGTTTGCAGTAATTAAAAAAAAAATGCATGCACTTTTGCTTTGTTTATTGCCCCCTCAAAAGTTATCCGCACCTGTTTTCTCTGCGGGTAATTTTTTTTTAGTAAAAACGCATATACTTTTGATTACAAACTACTTGCGTTGTTCCATCCCCTGCTCTTTCCGTGCCCCTGGGAATGCCTCTTTACAATGTGGGCAAAATTACTTACATTGCAGAACAGGAGTAATTTTGCCCATACTGACAGTGGGCAATAATCAAAGCCTCAATTTCTTTCGATAAAATGCTAATTTACCTGCAGAAAGGGATTTCATTGTTTTCCCCTCTGTGCTTAATAAATGGCCTATTTGGGCTGTTGAGGACAGATGTTTTCACAGCATTAAATATTTGCTTCATCCTTCTCTCTGGTCTTCAACCGAATTAATTGAGCCCTGAAACTGGTAGTGTGTGGATGAGATCCATTTAGGCTCAGGGAAATATTCCAGCCTTTGTTGACAAATATATAAAGAATCAAAGCATTGTGATATGATAGTAATATATAAGCAAAGTTCTGACCTTTCTGAGGCAGCCCAGAGGCAGGTTCTGCCATCGGGATTTTAAATTCAATGGGATATCCTCAGTTCAACATGCGATAGTGTGTCCAGGCTGGTGGCATACTCTCTAGGCTGTTTGATAGTTCCCTAGTGTCTCTCACTGAAGACATTCTCAGAGTCTGATAGAAATAACTTTCCTTAAACTTGTAATTTGTACTGCACGAATCCACCAAGGAATAGGGTAGTGGTTCACAGCAGACAAATCATCATAAATATCTTTTCCTTTACATATCTGTTACTTCACAGAATATTATGCGGCAGGTCCTCAGCAAAAGAAAAACAGTTCGGCCCCGTTGGAATGACGGCGTGGTCAGCGCGGCCTTAGTGAGTGGAAAAGCAGCGCGGTCCCACTGGCTACGCTGCTTATTCTGGAGGGGCTGCACTGCTTTTCCACATACTAAAACCGCGCTTGCCACACCATCAATTTCGGCGAGCTGCACTGCTTCGGAGGAGTGCCCCTGCTGGAAGTTGTCCAGAGCTAGAGCTGATTTGGCCCCGTGGCCAGAAATCGTTCCTTGGCCACGGGGGCTGAAGAAGGAGATTGCTGCTGTCTGCACCATCAAGGAGGAAGCGAGTGAGAGAGAGCATGTGTGCGGGAGAGAGAGAGCATGTGTGAGGGAGAGAGAGAGAGAGATCATGTGTGCAGGAGAGTGACAGAGAGCATGTGTACGTATGAGAGGGAGCATGTGTGTGCACAACTACCCCAGTTACTCTCTGACTGCTAATCCATGACAATTTCAGGGCATCTGGAAATCAAAAGTTCCAAGGTATGGATAACGGAGAATTTTTTAAAATCCTTATTTTAATTGTTGGGTGTTGTTTGATGTGTCTGTTTTGAAATATTTTATTGATGTTTGGAGGATTTTTATATGAATTTTTGATTATTGAATGTTATTCTATTCATTAATTATTTTTAATTCTTCTTTTTATTGATATGGTTTTACTAATTTTGTTTTATGAGAAATGTAATGTTTCTGTTTTTTACATTGTTGCAGTGCATACAGAATTTGGCTTGTTGCAGTTTATTCTGTATGGTCTCTTTATTCTGTATTTGAGGGTCTATCTGTGTTTTGCATGTGTGACTGAAGTAAGTTATTCCATGAGTGTGTAGTTTCTATGTAGGGATCTATAGCAGCTTGGCTTACTCTGTTTTTCTAATAGGAGGTTTATTACTATTTTATGCCTGGTCTAATATTTGTAGTATTAACTTTCATACAGGCCAATACAGTAAACTCTGCGGGAGAGACGGCGCTTCGAAGCGAGCGCCCGCTCTCCCAACGCGCGCCCAGGCACCTCTCCTGGGCACACGATTCAGTATTTAAATTAGGGCCCGCGCTAATAAGGAGGTGCTAGGGACACTAGCACATCCCTAGCGCCTCCTTATTGGCGGAAGCGGAGGCTGTCAGTGTGTCTGACAGCCGATGCTTAATTTTACCAGCGTCAGTTGTCGAACCCGCTGACAGCTATGGGTTTGGAACACGGACGCCGGCAAAACTGAGCGTCCATTTTCCAACCCGCGGGCCACGGGCAGATTTTTTTTTTTTAAAGAAGATTTTTTTTATGTTTTATTTTTGGGGCCTCTGACTTAATATCACTATGATATTAAGTCAGAGGGTGTACAGAAAAGCTGTTTTTTCTGCTTTTCTGTACACTTGTCCGGTGCCGTCTGAAATTAACTCCTGCATGTGATGAGCGCTATTAGTTTTAGGGGGGGGGGGGGGGGGTTTGGCCGCGCATTTTCCATGGCGTAATAATAACGCCTCAAAAATGCATGGCCAAAAGGGGGCTAACAGTGCGCTCGGCCGAGCGCACCGTTCTGTATTGGCCTGAGTGGTAGGGTTGTTTCTGTTTGAGTGCCGGCAGTTAGTGCTGTTTTTATAGAAATTCTTCTTACTCGTGGCTCTCTGAGGGTCATGCCCATAGTATGTACCACCATAGTGAATGCCATGCTAACCCAAGGCTCCCTGTCTTTTCAATTAAAAAGGCCACAATCAAACCCACCCTGAAGAAACCAGGATTGGATCCAAAAATAATCATCCACTATCATCCAGTCTTCTGCTTTCCTTTCTTTCTAAACTGATGGAAAAAATGGTTTACTTCCAGCTCTTAGACTTCCTCAAAGAAGGCAACATCCTTTGTTCTCATCAATCTGAGTTCAGAAAAGGCCACAGAAGAGACCATTATTTTAGCCATAACTAACAGTATCCACATGAATGCAGACCAGGTGGGCACTACTACTACACAATGACAGAACATAAACATTCATTTACAGACTTTACTTAAGCAAATTGAATTAAACCAATTCAAACTTAAATACTGAACATGCAAAAAATGTTTTATTATTGCAAAAATCTAATTTTGTGTTTCATCTCTATCAAAAATAAAAACTTGGTGTAAACCTTTATTTTTTATTATTTAAAAACTTTTTTCTATCGAAACAATTTTTATATATAGGCCTCAAATGGATCACAATCGTAAGCAAAATCACAATCCTTAGAATAATCAATGGTCCAATGCATGTTAAGTATTTAAGTATGAATTTGTTTAATAAATCAATTGGCTTAAGTAAAGTCTGTACATAAGTTTTCATGTTCTGTCCTTTGATATATAACTCTAAACACTTGATTGCATTTGTGCATTTCCTCATTATCTTTTTCTACATTATAGTCATTTGTTTTAGTAGTCAGTTTATATGTGATCGCCAATGCATTTCCCAGAGTTTTGTAGTCCAGATATCCACACTTCTCTTTTTATAGCATCTAATGTGAGCTTGTAGTAGCTAAAGGATGGGGAGTGAAGCCTAGGGCACAAACAAAGGAAGAAGCCAGGCAGCCATATTTAGCCCCTCTCCTGTTTTGGTACTGGGAGTGGGGGCACACGGGGAGGGTCATGGACCATGCAAGGCCCCATGACTTCCTGGAGTTCCCTCACAGGGGAGTAAAGTTCACTGTTTTCAAGGTGCATTAATTAGTGTGTAATTTTGTCCCTTATGAGAGAAAAATACTGTCATATAGTTATAATTTGTTTATGGGGATTGCATATGGTTTTGTGCTACTGAGAGGACAGTTCTTGCTTTATGCTTCACGGCCCTCACCTTTTGCCCCTCTTAGTATTACAGAAAATACAACTTAGACTCCATTATTGTGTACAAGGTCAGTACATAACTTGCCAGTGAGTACTGCATTCTTTTGCTAAGATAGATAACATGGAAAGAAAATACAGGCTTGTGGGATGTTTATGGGATGTTAGGCAGTTCCCCCCCAACTCCTCCTTTGCTACACATTCCTCCCTTTCGCTAATTTGAAGCCTGCAAGCTTCAAGGTCATGAGTACAAAATGGAGACACGACTTAATTAAAAGCATGAAATCACTACTTAAAGCCAGCTAGCATATTGAGAGTTAAAACTTGACCTTGACTGGCTGCAACAGTCAAGCATAGCATATGCTCTGCTAAAAACTGAGCACTGAAATATTTGCCAATTGCCCAGGCTTTCATGGATAAACTTTAGCTTTTGGGACACACAATAGTAATGATTACTTGTTACTTGATACGTAACGTGATTTTTGGTTATTATTTTGAGGTGTTTCATGGTGATTAGCAGCAGTGAATGAAGACAGTAGGTCCACCATCTTAGAGAACATATGCAGTAAGTTATTCCTATCTGTAGCTTGGCAATATTTCAGGAATGTTAGACAAAGAAATCCCTTCTGGGCATCTGTAGTCCAAGAGGTATATAACTAATACACAGTAGAATCTACACATTTTTATATAATTATACCTATTAGTTGGGGAATTTACTCTTGCTTATTGTACTGATATATTGTATATAATTTGTTTAGTTATTTGTTTCAGTTCTCATAAGCATCTGTTCTGTACATATTATACAGAAAATATAGCTTTTCGTTGTTATTCTCTTACTGGCCGCAGCGCACGGCTCAACACACGATTGGATGCGCGTTTTGGACACGCATCCATAACACCCGATGCAAAATGGGGGTTAACGTGTTCAAAACGTGCGTCCAATCACGTGCATAGGTAATAGCGCTCATCACATGTAAATGTACGTCGATGAGGCTATTATCTATTCCCCCTGATGCAAAAAAAAAGTGCGCCTGACACGCACTACCCCAAGCAGGAGATAATTTTGGAGCATCCCAAAATGTGTACAAAAAAGCAGAAAATACTGCTTTTCTGTACTTCCTTCGACTTGCCAAATAATTTTGGAGGAGCCCAAAATACTGCTTTTCTGTACTTCAACTTAATATCGTAGCGATATTAAGTCGGAGAAACTAAAAGAATCAGAAATGACCCCCCCCCCCCACCCAAAAAAAAAGGGTGCCGGTGTTCAGGTTAAGAAAAGGGATGCTAAATTAATAAGCGCCTATTTCCCTAACATGTGGCTGTGCACAGGTTAGGAAACGGACGTTCCAAAATTGAGCGCCAGTTTCCCTAACCGGCTGACAGCCATCTCTCCTGGGGGCCCACTGCCAAGGAGGTGCTAGCGGCACGCAATTTCCCCTAGCGCCTTCTTTTTACCATGGCACCCGATTTAAATATTAAATTGGTCGCCCAGGAGAGGAGGATTGGCACGCCTTAAGGGAGCAGTTGCTCAATCATGAGCACCAGTTTAACGCACACCATTATTGCATCGGCCTGTCGGTTTGTTTGCGAAGTACAGAACCCACTATACAAGCCCCGTAGGGTTTTGTATTCACGGTGGCTCTTCCTGCACCCCAGTCGAGTACTCCATAAAAAGCATGACTGTGGTTCAGAATAAAAATTTGTACTGACTGATAGCAGGGAAGACACAAAATCCAAATATAAATATGCTTAGCGCAGTGTAGCACAGCAGCAAATCAATCCAGGAAAAAGTTACCAATATAAGCACAGCCTCTTGCTCCTCTCCATACCTCTTCCCCAAATCAAGTAGGCTCTTTGGGATTGATACTGTTTCCATCCTGGGCCCTCCTGGTTCCTGATAGCTGCAATCTTTTCTCAAAAATCCTGTTGTCTTTTCTCTCTCTGCCTTGAATTGCAGACCGATTATAGCAGAATCAATCTTTGGTGAACCTTCCCAGACAGGCTGCCCTTCCTGTGGCATCTCTCAGTACACCACTCAGCTTAGTCTCCAAGGAAATCGCCTTCTCCCAACTTCACTCCGGTAGACTTTCCCAAACAGGCTGTCCTTCCTCTGACACCTCCCAGTGCACTTAACCCCAATTTCTAGAATCCACTTCGACAACTTCAGGACTTCTAGGAACTCCTCACCTCAAATCCTCCTCTTCCATTCCCATAAAGGTCCAGTGCTTAGAGTCCTTACTGGTTCCAGTCCTTCCCCATGGAGGGATAGGGCCCCCTCCAGTGCCCTACATGAGAAGAAGCACCGGCATCCTTCCAGCCCTGAGTTGGCTGGGCACAGGAATTTTATGAGATCTCAAACCCCTCCTAAAGGGAAGTGGTGCACTACAGTAACACACCTAGAGTACACTGCCCTCACACATAGGGGCAGGATAGAGTCCTCTGATTCACTTTGCTGGCAGAGTGATCTAATGAAGCCACAATTGCCATTCCACTAAAGGACAAATCACCCACAGGAACAGAATTTGACACCCTGTTACACACAGATATGATTAGCAGAACTGGAAAATAGGAAAAGGAGAACTGTTGCAAAATGTTGAATAAAATCAACCATGCGAGAGAATGGAATTTTCTTCTGGGCGTGAAGAATGGCATTTGGGATTGCTTTAGGAAGATGCTGTAAGATGATGGAAATTTTTACCAACCACATGCATGTGAAATGACTCTTTGGGTTCATTACTAATAGTGCCCATAATTTAAACTCTTTTTGGCTAGTGCCAGTGAGGTAAGTAGTTAAGGGGAGGCACATTCGGCACAGCCCTTCCCTTTGAGGGACGTTATTTAAGCAGCTCTCTGCGGAGAGCTCCAAGGGCAGTGCAGTTTGGTTTTGGAAGTTAGAGAAAGTGGAGTTTTATCTTCATTGGTTTTGACCTACCCTGGTTCTCAAGTACCACCTGCTTGCAGTCCCTTGGGCTTAGCTTCTGGGAACAGCCCTTTCAGGCCACTCACTGGCTGGCTGAGTTTCTTCTCAGATTGCTTTGGGATTTTGAAAATGTTCCTTTGTAAGAAGCCTGTGAAACCCCTGGGGAGAGAGCATGGGGAACCGTCTCTGGGACCCAGGACAGGGAAAATGTTCCCTTCTGCAACCTGCAGTGCCTTTGTGGTGTTTGGATTCAGTTTTGTGGGACAGAGATATTTTCGGGTTAGAAGATCTGGCAGGAAGAGTTTTACTGCTCCTTCTTTCTGCTCTAGTAAGGAACATCAAGAGCTGTGTGTTCTCGTGGATCCTTTTCCAACAAGGATTCAAGAGAGAAAAAGAGATCAAGAGAGATATTGGAAAACCGTGACTAAGATCCATTTCAAGTTACATCTGAGGACTCCCCCCCCACACACACACACACTTGGAGTTTTCATCCCTGGGAGAGAGAGAAAACTGTGGTTTTTGTGCAGAGAATGTGTATTCCATTTTTCTATCCAGCTTGGAGGATTTTTTTTCCTGCCCACTTGGGATCCTCGTTTATCCTAGCCCTGAATGGTGAGAGTGTTCCTAACACTGGAGAAGAAAGAGAGAACCTGGCCCAGAGAAGGTAAGGACTCTGAGAGAAAGGTCCTAATCTTCTCAGATACAGAGAGCTAGAACTGTGACAGCAATCTATGAGAAAAGAACTGAGGTGAACTGTGCCAATTACTGTTCAGAATTCAACTTCAGTAAAGTTCATTTTTGGACACTCACCCAGAGTCTCCTGAGTTGTTTGTTTGGCACTCACATCCATCAGGAAAGGCAGAAATAAATATACCTCGCCCAGGGAACATGGTAGTGTCACCCCTGCCAATTAGGGCCCTGGAGGAGTCATTCTCCCCTCTGTCAGTATAAAAACCAGGCCCTGGAGAAAGAGACTGTAAAAAGAGTGTGAGCTAGTTAGTGTCCCCGGAAGAACTCAAATTACTTTTATGAACCCATCGCAGTGCAGTCGGCTCCCCAGGATTGGGTTAACTATGTGTTGATAACCACCTGCCATTCCTGTCTGTCGCCATCATGTCATATGCACGGCGCCTCTATGACCCAGCATGAATAACTTGATGAAGATTTTTCTGTGTGTGACCATGATAATGCTGGTGTTGACTGTGGGTCCTTCCTTTCTTATTTTCATTTTGGTGAAACTGTGGTGTGGCAGGTAGCTGGTACATTTGCAAACAAAATGCGCAATAAACATTAATTTTGATGACAGCACCCGCGGGGTGTTAATCTCGGTGGCAAGGCTCTCTCGGTTCACTGCCTTTTATTGTCTCATTCGTATAGCTGTTGTGAAGTCAGAATAGGATGAAATACATCAAGTGGTACAAAGTGTTATGCCCAGGAAGCAGCAACAGCCAGGTTAAATCACAGTGATTAATTTTTATCCAGGGCCAATCAGCGCATAGTTTAAACATAAAATATTTGTGTGAGCAAGCAAAATTACAGAGGTTTTATTCTTCAGAAATGGCAGCATTTTCTGTGAATTTGCACATAGTTGGAATAGTAGCAGAAACATATTTTCCTTTCTTTCTTCATTTATATGACCCCCCTCAAACCAAGGCACCATGCAACAAATTATATGCAGGCACAATGAACCCTTCCCTAAAGAGCAATGTAAATGGTTGCCTGAAGCCACAGGAGATAAAGTGACCTTGCTTCTGTTTTCAGCAAGTGGCTGTGTCAGAAACAGGACTTGAAGTCAAGTCTCCTACTTCCCAGCTCATTACTCTATCAACTAAACCACTTCCTTTCTGGCTTGACAATAAAAAGATTCAATATTTCAGTTGACTTGATGACTTACTATTTAATATTTTGTACTGTTAAACAAGAGTTCTAGGTTTGGTTTCGCCTCATTTTGATGGCTCTTCTTTGAACTGCTTCTACCTTGCGAAGACCTTTTGTACATGTGATCTCCAGAAATGAACAGATTTCTCAAGGTTGAGTCTAACCAGAGATCTGTATGAAGGTAATGCTATTTCCCTCTTTCTACTAGTGATACCTTTCTTTGTACAGCCAACTATACTATTAGCTTTCTGAACTGTTTTGCCACACTGACTCTGACTGGCTACATTGAGGTAATTAGAAATGATGATCCCCTGGTGACTGCCAGTTTTTCACTTCCATTAAGGTATTTGGCCCTTGAATTTCTGCATCCCAAAGGATGGTAATGGAATTCAAAAGGAGTATGGGACAAACGCAGAGGATCCCTGCTGGCTAGAGAATGGAAATGAAGACATGGGCTAACTTTACTATTAAAACTAAAGTTTACATTTCTGCTTGGGGCTAACCTGCATGGACTGGCAGCTACTATTACTCTGAAAAAACTTGTTAGGCAGACTAGATGGACCATTTTAATTTTTATCTGTTGCTAAGTGCTGATTAGCAATTTAGTTTTTTCATATTAAAGTGTAGTTGCTGGCATAGAGGTAAGATGGCGGCATGAACTAGCCATACTCCATAACACTCTACTGTTGCCTAAAGAATTTGTTTTCTTTGATTGATATCGAAGTTTTGAAAATATCATCATGTCTTCTAAAAGAAAGGAGAAGATTAGGACCTTTCTCTCAGAGTTCTTACCTTCTCTGTGCCAGTGTGTAATGGATGAGTTTGTGGTGCCTGCATTTATTGCAGGAGCAAATTCCCATGCTGGAGAAGGCTGGAGGAGCACTGGAATAGGCTGTGAAAGAGGCATCGCTTAGCCTCCTGTTCGACCGCCTACCTCCAGCAGTGTGAAGCTCCACTCCCAAAGCATCAGTGTCTCAGACTGATGATTCTTTGAAGATGTCGATTTTGAAGGAGCCACGGGAGAAGATCTAGCTTGTGCTGGAATACATTCTTTGAATCGGGGACTGTCTGGAAATGAACTATTTGGCATTGCTTTGCCTTCTGTGAGTGTTGGGGATCCTTAACCCATCATTGGGATTTTCTTTCTCCAGCCCTAGTTTGATTCCCATTAAGCTGGAGATGGTAACGTTAGATTTATAGGGCCTAATGGCTCAGTTTGGTTCTGTTTTTCTCAAGGTTTTTTGAAAGTGGATTCCATCACTAGCAGGCTGAAGTCTTTGACTGCTGATCATGTCTTACACTGACAGGAATTAACAGGAAAGATTATGTCTTTGGAGAAACATGTTAAATCTTTAACATTAGTACAGGCCTCTCTTATTCAGGAACGTGGAGTTATTTCCAGAAGAGTTGAGTTCATTGAAAAACTCTGGCCATGGGAATTACATGGCAAGCAAAGTTCAGGCTGCCCACTAAAGATTGCATCTGACGCAGAGTTAGCTTTTTAGAAAGCAGTGCCCTGGACACGAGATCCCTCATGGCCACCACTTTTTCCACTGGTAACCGCAAAATCATTTCGACGGAATCCAACTCAATACCTAGGAAAGCCAAATGAGTACAAGGTCCCTCTGTCTTACCCTCAGCTAAAAGGATTCCAAAATCAGAGGCATCCTCTGAAAACAACGCAGCAAGTGCAAGCAAGTGGACGAAGTCAAGTCACCCAAAACAGAAAGTCATCCAAATAGTGCACAATGCTCGCTACACTGACCCTTTCAGCCACTATTAAGTGAACGAACAAACTAAAGACTTCAAAGTAAGCACACGCAATTGAACATCCCATGAGTAAGCATCTATCAAAATAGAATATATCTTGAAAACGAAAACCCAACAAAGAAAAAGCCTCAGGGAGTATAGGGAGCAGCCGGAAGGCAGACTTGATGTCCACCTTTGCCAACAAGGCCCCTTTGCCGTAACATCGGACCACTGCCACTGCTGACTCAAAAGAAGCATACCATAAAGTGCAGAGATCTCTGGGAATGTAATTATTGACAGAATTGCCTTCCAGAAACGAAAGATTATGAATTAAACTGAACTTTCCTGTCTGCTTTTTCAGCACCTCCGATAACGACGGTATAGAAAAGATTTTAAATAAATAAAATAAATTAATTAATAAAGGCAACAGAAACATATCCATGAATGAGGAACTGGGAAAGGTCCCTCAATTCTATCCAAGTCAATCTCATTTTGCAACTTTGCAGCCACCACATGAGACAATTTCCATACCGACAGACAGTTCTGCCCCTCAACTCCCACTGGACCCGCAAAGAGAATGTAGAAACCAAATTCAAAACCGCAAAACAAGAGAAGGGCAGCCTCCTCTTTTGGGTACCTCCCCAACCACAGCAACATGGCCACCACATGGATGGGGGTAGGAGCTCTCTCAAATATTTCATTTAGCAGTGCTTTTGGCAGCAACTCCGCCAACATTCCTATCGCCAGATCGCTTTGGACATTTAGAGGCAGGGTGACCCGACCCAACCCACAGTTGGAACACACATGCTTGAATTTTCAATCAGGGAAGTTGCAGGCTGAGCGATTGTATCTCCAGCACATGTCCGATAAACTGGCCCCCGATCAACCGCCGCTCGCTGAACATGCTCCAGTCCGAAAGGACCGCCCGCTGGACCTGCTGGTAACTCTGACAGAGTTAGCCCATATAGAGGACCCCGCCTTAGCGTTCATCTGGGTCAAACACAACCCAATGTCCCTGGTACCTCAGGTCATGAATTTGTTCTCCTCCATCTGATCCCTGAAGTGCGCTAACAGACAACGTCATGAGAGGTTTCGACAGCAGTCTAGCATCACTAAAACATTACATTTTAGAGATGCTAGACCTGTCAGCGGCATTTGATACAGTAAATCATGACATCCTATTAAATAGATTAGAAGAAATAGGATTAAGCAACAAAACAATCAAATGGTTCAGATCATACCTAAATAACAGATACTTCCAAGTACAGATCAAAGACGTAATGTCAGAAAAAATAAACCTTCAAACAGGAGTTCCACAGGGATCAGCCCTATCTGCCACACTATTCAACATATACATGCTGCCATTATGTCACCTGCTAGCTGGTCTGGGCATCTCACATTACGTATACGCTGATGATATTCAATTAATACTTCCCATCGATAACACAATTGAAAAAACATTAAACATAGCCAACATGTATCTAGATATCATCAAACAGCTACTAAACCAAATGGAATTAGTTATTAATATAGAGAAAACAGAATTCCTATATTTAGAACGTAAAAACATAGTGAGCATTCAAAACCCAATCACACTCAAAAACAACCAAAAAATAGAATTAGCTGAGAAAGTACGAAACTTTGGAGTGATAATTGATACAGAACTAAGTATGAAACAACATATATCTTTAAAAATAAAGGAAGGATACACCAAACTTATGACTCTTAGAAGACTAAAACCACTACCAACGCCTACCAACTTCCGATCAGTGTTGCAAGCTTTAATTTTTGCAAGCACTGACTATTGTAATACCCTTCTAGTGAGTTTACCATACACCATGATAAGACCACTCCAGATACTGCAAAATACGGCTGCAAGAATTCTGACTGGTAAAAGTAAAAGAGACCATATCACTGAAACCCTAGCTGGTTACCTATTGAGCAAAGAATACAATACAAAACAATGTGTACCATACATAAATTAATACATAACGAAAAAGCAGAATGGCTGAACACAGCCCTTCGCATACACGTCCCTCACAGGAACCTGAGATCAGCAAAGAAAGCACTACTAACTATTCCTTCAGTCAAAACAGCAAAACTAACCCAAGTAAGGGAAAGGGCTCTATCATTAGCAGGACCTATAATATGGAACACCATGCCTTTAGAAACCAGATTGCAAAGGGACATCAAAACATTCAGAAAAAGTATAAAAACATGGCTATTTAAGCAAGCATATCACAAAGAGAATGGAGAATAGAATCAAGGGAAATGCAGGATGCGGTCAGTAGAACTCCCACACACCTCACCGTATTCAATATATTCAATATGTGTGTATTTTAATTTATATTTTAGTTTCAACACCAAAGGATAAAATGTAATTATTAATTCATTCTTACAGCTGATACGGATAAGAATAGACATGATTTATCACAACCACCAATTAGTATTTATTATGAAACTATATTACCGTATATTGATGGCACCTGTTTAGTTGATATAATTTAATACATTTAGCAACATCAATTTATGTGCCTTATTATGAACTGTTGTGACGGCATCTAGCTCAACCACGGTATAGAAAAGATTTTAAATAAATAAAAATAAATAAATTGAGCCAAGACCACCCTTCGTACACACGACTAGCAGTCAAGATAGTGTCCGCATATGCGAACAAAGGCCCATATTGGGTGGGGTCACGATGGCCCACCACGCTAGCCAAAGAAGGAAGGAACAGATCCAATTGAGGATATTATGAGCAACTCTCCTTTGAGTACCCGGAAATCTCTCAACACCACCCTTTTTCTTCTTCTCTCCTCTCTTCCCCCTGCGGTCCTCCAACAGCTGGAAGATATCTATATACTTACGTTGCCTGATTTTCTTTCACAGGGAGTTAGGAACATCCTCCCACAATTCAGATAGGCTAACTAACACAGACACCCCCCTATCACGCCCTTTCCCGCTGGACCTACCTTTCTCACTGGAGCCTGCAATCGAGGAGCCCGAAGAGGCAGAAGATGATGAAGAGGAAGAAGAATCTGAAGAACTAGAATGGGAATGCTTCTTTTTATGCCAAGACTTCTCCCGCTTCTTAGAGGCAGAAGAATTAGGAGCAGACGGCTCCGAAACCCCCGCTTGGGAAGCTGAAGCATGTTCACTCGAGCTAGCAACCTCACCGCTGGGACAAGCCGGTAACCCAACCTGGGAAGGACCCATTACTCCAGCACCAGGAATAGCAGATGACTCATCATGCTGCCCACTGGCCGGACTGACTTCACTAGGATTCGGAACCACAGAACCAGACGTAGTTGCCGCCGTGGAGACTGGATCATTGTGCCATCCTTCCCGTTGCGAAGGTCCAGGGCCATCGACTGACTCCCCAGTTGGCTATGTCTGTGAAAGAGAAGGAACAGCAGCAACTGCAGGCCCAGAAGCCCCAAACACTGTCGGACCCCCAGAAGACCCCAAAGAACCATCAGAGAAAAAAGGCCAACGCCAAGGGCCCATGCCGAAAGAGGCTGGAGCTGGGTCCCCGTGCCAAGGGCCAGAAGTGGAACACCAAGGGGATCCAATAGTAGGGGGAAACCTCCCCTGATGATAATAACTGGGCCAAGGGGCCAGAGGGCCCTCCCCCCAGACTGGAAAATATGGACCCCAATTGTCCCCTGAGTCCTGGAGATACCCCAGGTCCCCACTAGCACCACACCAATCACCAGAAAAATCAGGATCAGAAATGGGAATGGAATAATCTGCTCCAAGGGAAACCTCCTCCTGGAACAAGAAAGGGCCCAACCAGAAGGCCTGCACTATTTGCACCGTCTGCTGATGCCACCACGATCACAATCCCATCCCAATACGCTCCCTGCACCCCTGAGCCCTGGATCTACCCCGTGAACCAGCCCCGACTGAGCATTAAGGAACACTGCTCCAGTTGCTGAACTACCCCCAGCTTCTGCACCAGACAGCTCCATGTGCGAAGCTGCAGCAGGAGCAGCCACTGGCAAAGGTTGCACGGGAGTCTCGCGAGACGGAGGGGGAGGCCCGCTGCGAGACCACACATCGAGGGCTGGAGAGGCAGCTGAGGTACCCGACTTTCTCCTAATCGCCACAACCTTGCTGGTGCGCACCTGAGCACGCAAAGCCCATTCCTCGGAACCGCCAAGACGACCAGCGTTGACTGCCCCCAAAAAGCGTGACAAAACATATCATCCCAACCACTCACAGACGCTGTCGAGTCCTCAAGACTCACTGCTGAGGGAGCAGCCTCAACACCCATGCCGCCGAAATCAGCTCCCCACCCAGCATCATAGCCTCCACCAACTCCATCGACCACAACAAGGGGAAAAGGACATCAACCCTGGCTACTGTCCATTCCTGCATCTTTCACATACATTTATAATTCAGTCATCTTTTTTAAAAAATGTATCTAAAGCGGGGAGTATATTTCACATTTACTTACATCATGCTTGGATCAGAAATGGCTGAGCATCCTTCAGACTGCAATCCTTAAGGAGTTTTCCTGGGAAAATGTAAATATCAATAGTTGAACAGGTTTGTATGTGGATGTGATTGTCCAGGAAGGGATGGAGAAGGGGGCTGAGAGGGAAACTTTTTTTTTTTTTTTTTAAGTAATGGGGGATGGAGTCCTGGGGAATAACTGGTGAATATTTTTCACTGTTAAATAAGGCATCAAGGTGCTGGAGGGTAAGTTCAGGTGCTGGTAGATGCGAAAATTCATTAGCAATGGACTAAAGTTAGTTTGTGAATCAGATGCAAAGTAGATGATGGGAAGAAGATACATTCCTGTTGTGCTGCACAATAGAAACATCTGGGGTTTGACTGAAGAGCAACAGGGAGGATCCTGCATTTAGCAGCAGTAGTAATGATTTCCTTAGGATCCTACTACTGCTATGTGGGAAACAGATAAGAGTCTCGAAATCAAAATGGTGACTGAGCCTGAAAAAGTTGTACGTTAAAGAAGAGACAAAAATGAAATATCAAAAATGTGTCCATGTTTTGGAAAGCAGTTTAAGCAAAAATCAGTTTTTAATGGGCGAAATTATGGGGATTACCCATTCTAGACTAGAGGTGACTAAAAACAGACTCATTTCTCAGGAAGGAATTTTTGAACCAATAACAGAGCAGATTGCTCCCTTGAAGAATGAAAATACCGTGTTAATGGAGCAGATTGAACATAAGGAAAACAGAGAATAGAAATAATGCATGCAGTATTAGTCTCCCTGAAAATATGAAGGATGATGACATAATTCAGCTGGTGGAAACCTGGCTTCCTAAAGCAATGAGGCTGAATATCAATAAGGAGTGTTGAGAGAGTACATAGATTGGGGATCCTGGGAGACAAGTTGAGACGGGTGATCACCAAAATTCCAGATTATGCAAATTCAAGGTTCTTCTAGTTTATAAGGCCAGAGGAAGCATTATGAAGATAACATATTGCTGTTTCATGATTCCTCTGCTAAAGTTTCAGAGAACCAACTGGAGCTGGCTTCTCTTTATATGGAGTTGTGTCAGAGGAATATTAAGGTTGCGTTATTCTCAGTGAAACTGAAAATCTTTCACCAAGGTAAGACTATAAATCTGTAAAATGAAAGTAAGTGAACCCCTGTGATAACAGTTCCAGAGGCCATATCTCAAATTTCTATTTAGATAGCCATTGTCACTATATCACAAGATATATTCAGGGTTTCCTGGGTGGGGGGAGTTTCCTTTCAAGGCTCTCACATTGCTCCTAGATTCCTCCCCCCACACATCTTTGCATACAGCACTGATAATCACAGCATTAGAGAATAATGAAGTCACTACGCAACATGAGAGGTTTTTTTGGTGTTTTCCAACATTCCTCTTTTATTGATAGTGTGCAAATGATGATGTAAAGTCTTTACAGCTGTGTACTTCATTTTCCAGTTATTACAAGTACTTTTAGTTAAGTTTTTGACTTCTTACAGTCTTTCTTATTCTCAGATGCTAGATCAAATTAAATCATTCTTTTAATTATTTGTTATCTTCCCGTCTCATTGGATTTGGGCAAAGCTTTAGTGCTTTCTTTCCATGGTAGTCTGAAGTATTAAATATGTACTTTAAAGTGCTTTTAGTCTTTTATCTCCTACGCCCTCTTGTAGTATCGAGGGTGATACCATTCTCTAGTCACCTTCCAATCTTCAGTAGATGAACGTGGGCCATTAATGTGGTCCAACTCCACTCCTTTTCTTTCCTTTCACCTTTTCCCTTTCACAGGATGGCTAGAAGTCATCCTGTCCTTTGCTCTTTCCTGGAAGGAAACCTCTCCCATTGAATAAAAGAGAAAATTTAAGTAAAGCTTAACTGAGTCCCAATTTACTGAATACTCCAAACTCAAATACTTAATCAAAGATTAAAGAGTGGAAGGAGAGGGTAGGAAAAAAACTCTCATCCAAATTAAAGAACTCCTTGAAGGTTTAAGTTAAATCAGAGCTTTAGCACAAGACATATGGGGCCCGATATTCAAAGCACGTTTAGATTTATTTATTCGAAGAAGCGAGACTTATGTGGCTAAGTAACGGCCACTAAATATGCGTCTATGATCAGCGGCTGCCGCTTAGCGATATAAGTCCCTTATATTCCTAAATGTTACACATACAGAAGGTAGGCATGTACTGGGCAGATTGGGGGTGGAGCATGTTAGCTGTATAACCTATAGGGTAAACTACTGATATTCAAAGTTAGCCACATAAGTTTTCTTCTAAGTTTAGATGCCTTACAGAGCAGGTCAAAACTTAACTGGGTAGACTTATCCGGCTAAGTGTGTACATACTGTGAAAGTGTATATTCAGCGGCTAAGTTACTTAATCAGCCAGCGCTGAATATTGGGACCAGTGTCTTTTCAAAAGCAAAGAGATCCACGAGGGTAAAATGGTGATCTCTCAGTATAAACAACAGGACAGTTGCAAGGATTCCACATGGGAGAGCTACAAACTTGCTATTCTTAAACTGTATCTCCCCATATTAAATGGTATATTCTTGACTAACATGGGACTAACAGGATCCCTATATAATAAGTAAGATGGTTCTTGGAAAATATCAAGCGAGAAACTCAGGATTTGTAATGTGGCACTGCACTTCATTAATAGAAACAAATTTTTGTTTGTTTTTTTAGTTATAAAGAGTTCACAATTAGTAGCAACAGCCACTAAAACTGTTTCCTTGCAATTCTGTAGAAAATAGCTCACATTCGTTTGCAAACCCTGTGTACCAGCGAATTCAGATATTGTTATCATTGAGGTATGATTTACAGCTAATTTCTGAGCTGCTATCTTTGTACTAGACACAGGCACATGGTTTCTGCCTTAATCCCTTGGTGATAAATGGATTACGGTGAATGCTTAAGCCTGTGAAATGCTAACAGGAGAGAGATTTTACAAGCCGCAGCGTACATGCTTGTGGCAGTGGATACATTTTGTTGCTTGTCTTGCTTTTTTAATATTGTTTGAAAAATTTTAGATTTGTCACCTGAATGTTGGAAGAGCTATTTGCTTGTTTTATTGAGATTTTTTATATTCCAGTTTTTGGCACTTCCAAATGCACATCACATTCAGGTACTTCCCTATCCCCACAGGGCTTATGATCTAATTTTGTACCTGAGGTCTAAGGTCACAACAGTGGATTTTGAACCCTGGTTTCCCTGGGTCATAGCCCACTGCTCTAACCATTCCATTTGAAAATGCAACCAAAATATTGACTAGTGCAATATGATATCACAAGGGATTAATTGAGTTAGCATTGCAAGGTCTAGGTTTGTCCTTCAAATAAGAGAATATGTGGATAGTGCATGATCCCCACGTGCAAATACAATACTGTTCAAGTTAAGCACTGACAAGAAACAATATGGTAACAATGTGGGTGATTTTTTTAAAAATAAATGTTAAGCCTGAAGGGCTCCCGATGTTTACTGTTTGAGTTCTAACCCTTACTGGGACTCAAAACATAAAACTCTGTGTGAAAATCCGAGAGACCTAAAGATGTGATTTGAAAATGAATGCAGTTTGCTTAAAATTGTACATCTAGCTTTGGTGTCTTGGATGAAAACCAAATAATTACATCAAGCATGATAGCTGAGAGATCTAGTATTGAGAAAGGGTGAAATAAAAGTGCCTTTCTGAAACTGCATACGTGACGCAAATAAGCCCACATAAAAATCCACTCAGTGCGTCTTTTGAATTGTCCGTCGGCTTATTAATATTGGACTCTGCACCAGTCTTCTGCATGAACTCTGAAAGATCTCCAAATGCGGATGTGGCTCCCATATCATGCCCTGTGGTAGCCTGTAAAATTGACTTGAAGTACAGCGGCCAGGCCTCCCCAGGGTTAGAAGTTGTCCAGTTGCTACACCATTCTGTGATGGTGGAGTCAATGTTGAAATGGGCTAAAAGCTCTCGAGAACACGTGCCTCACAGGAAGGATGCAAAGATGTTGGATGTGTTTGGGAAGAAAGTCTTCCACTGATTCATTTGTTTGGATTGCGGCTTACCAACTATTTATGGTGCAATTTTGCATAAGTCTTTAATGGAAATGACTGATCCTCAGCACTCAGAATTCCGGCATGCCATAAAGGATGTGGATATTAAACACACAGGGATGTAGTCTAACACAGTATCCTCTATCCTTCAACTCATACAATACACAGAGAAAATTTTTTTTTGTGCAAAAGTCATATATACGTTTTATTTTATTCATATCCAATATATAACATTCTATCTAGACAATGAAAATCTAACTAATCAAAACATACTCATTCATTCCCATTCATACCACTTTAAAACCATATAAAACATGTAAACGTTGTGACACAAAAATCAGCAATTTCAAACTTATTTCTTTTTTCTTTTTTTCACAAATACCTTATAACCTTTCTCATAAACAAATTACTATTTGTTCTCATTGATGAATCATTCTCTAATTATCCCGAGTATTATTTTTTATATCTTTTATCCGGATAAAAGATATAAAAAATGTGTTTGCGATCGGGTGGATCAAATACAAGATATGAAATTGGTGGATTATTAGGAGTGGACATAAAGAAGAATACTCAGGATAATTAGAGAATGATTTATCAATGAGAACAAATAGTAATTTGTTTATGAGAAAGGTTATAAGGTGTTTGTGAAAAAAAGAAATACGTTTGAAATTGCTGATTTTTGTGTCACAATGTTGACATGTTTCATATGGTTTTAAAGTATGGATGGGAATGAATGAGTATGTTTTGATTAGTTAGATTTTCATTGTCTAGATAGAATGTTATGTATTGGATATGAATAAAATAAAATTTATATGACTTTTGCACACAAAAAAAATATTCTCTGTGTATTGTATGAGTAAAGGATGTGGAGGCATGTAGGAAGCATTTAATCTGATTTGCGAATGAGGCTTTTGACACTGTGGCTAGAACCTAAGCATTTTCTATAGGAGCCAGGAGGCCTGCATAGTTAGGAGTGAGTGGGCTTCTAGATCTTAACAACTGCCTGGCAGATATGCCTTGTACGGGGGAGAATTTGTTCAGTGACAAGGTGCAGGGGCATCAGTCTACTTTACAGTCAGTGTCAGTAGCAGTGAAAGACCAAACAGATCCTGCCAGGCCTCAATAATTCTCATACACGTATCCATTTCCCAGAGGTGGCCCTTTCATCCTTTTCAGCGACACTGATCCCCTCCTACTCTACTATAACAGCTGCTTGATAGAGGCTAGAAAGAGAAAAGCCATAGCAAAAGGTCAAGCAGCAGATGCAGCCAAATCCAGGGACCAGTTTTTGATGTCCCTGAGGCCCATCTCCCCGCCTCTCCTGATGGGGGAAAGGTCTACGCCTTTCTGCTGGAATAGGTCCGCATTACCAAAGATAATTATGGAGTTGGATTCTAGTCTTATTTGTTCTGGCAGGGAGTTCCAGAGTTTAGGCCCGGCTAGTGACAGGGCTCTGTCTCTAACAGATGTTAATTTGGCTGACGTCAGGGATGGAATGGATAAGAGCCCTTTATTTGCTGACCTGAGATTGCGATGTGGTGTGTGAATTCTTATAATTGCGTTTAACCATTCAACTTGTTTTCCATATATGACTTTGTGAAGTATGCATAACGATTTATATTGTATCCTTTGATCTATGGGTAGCCAATATAGATTTATTAATATGGGAGTAATGTGATCCTGTTTATGTGAATCGGTCAATACCCTGGCTGCGGAATTTTGGAGAATTTGAAGCGATCTGATTGTCGAGTAAGGCAGCCCTAACAGTAAAGTGTTGCAATAATCTGTACCAATGAAAATAAGAGCTTGAAGTATTGTTCTGAAATCGTTCATATTTAAAAGTGGTTTGAGTTTTCTCAGGATTAATAGTTTATGATAACCATTTTTTGTTTTGGATACAATGTGAGATTTGAAGTTGAGTTCTGGGTCAAGATAGACTCCAAGATCTCTAATTTTTGTTGATGGGTTAATTTGGACCTTTTCAACAATTAATTTATCATTGTTATTGTTTAATGTTATTTTCCTTTCAAGTATGATTATTTCTGTTTTTTCTAGAGTTAGACATAACTTCATCTGTGTCAGTAGCTGATTAATTATATTGAGGTACATTGAGGTAATTTGAAAAGCTTTTTCGAGAGTGTCAGTTATTGGAATTATGATCTGGATGTCATCTGCATATATGTAATAGTTTAATCCTAGCCCAGAGATGAGGTGACAGAGTGGTATCATGTATATATTGAATAAAACGGCTGATAATGCGGAGCCTTGTGATACTCCAGATTTGAGATTTATTTCACATGATGTTGAATTGTTGATGTTAACTTGATATGTTCTGTCATTCAGAAAAGAGGTGAACCATTCAATGGTCTTCCCATTAAGACCTATTTCAGTAAGCCTACAAATCAGAATGTAATGGTTAACGATGTCGAAGGCTGTGGTGAGGTCTAGCTTCAATAATAAGAATTTGTGGCCTCTGTCAAATCCACGTAATATTGTATCTTGAAGCTAGAGAAGTAGAGTTTCAGTACTTAAGTTTTTTCTGAATCCAAACTGTGTTGAAAACAGGATATCACTCAATTCAAGGTAATGGATTAATTGTTGTAGTACAACTTTCTCAGTTAGTTTGGCGATAAACGACAGATTAGAGATTGGTCTATAGTTAGTAAATTATTGTCAAGATTCTTTTTCTTTAGGATAGGTTTTACTATTGCTTGTTTTAGAGAGTTTGGTAAGCATCCTTCTTCTAACGATAAATTAATAATCTTAGTTATTATTGGGGTAATTATTTGAGGTATCTGTTTAAGAGAATAAATAGGAATTGAATCAGATGGATGTTGAGCAAGGTTTAAACTAGATATTAGTCTTGTTGCTTCGGATATCGAAGCATTTTCAAAATTAGACCAAGACATATTTGCTTTAGATTTCATTACAATTTCATGGGAAGTTGATTTATTTAACTTATTTGTGATAGTGTAGATTTTATTTTGAAAGAAGCTTGCTAAGTCTTGACTAAGATTACTATTTATTACGTTATTAACTTGGATGGGTACATCAATTAACTTGCTGACTATGTTAAAGAGCGTTTTAGGATTTTGTGCAAATTTTAGACTTTTCTTACCATAAAACTCTTTCTTCGTTTTATTGATCAAATTTTTGTAATATGAAAGATATATCCGATAATTTGTTAAAGTTCTAGGGCATTTGTTTTTTCTCCATTCTTTCTCCTTTTTTCTCAATTTTTGCTTGGTCTCTTTAATCTGGGGAGTGTACCAGGGATTTGATGTTTTAGTGTTGTTAATGTGTTTCACTTTTATAGGATTTATTTTATCTGCTATGTCAGCAGTTATTAGGTTCATGATTGGGTTGCTACAGTTACGTCAGAGACATCAATACTTTATAACTGGGTCTCTAGATGTAGTTGTAATTCTTCTTTGTTAAATGGTGGAAGAAATTCAAAATGCGTTTTCTCAGCTGCGGAATGAGAATTATGAAAATTAAATGTTATATTTGCACATCAAAAAAATGGTCGGACCATGGAACTGGGGCATAATCTGTGTTAGCTTCTTTTACTCCAGAAGAATTAACAAATATCAGATCCAATGAATGGCCAGCTTTATATGACGCCTGATTTATAATCAGATCATATTCTAATGCTGTCAGAGCATCATGTAATGTTTGACATATGGTAGACCATGGAGTCTTATCCATGTGTATATTAAAGTCTCCTAAAATTATTGAGGGTTTGTTTGGATTTAAGTTGCTCACAAAAAATTCTATCAAAGGGGAAACATTGTAATCAAGGATACCTGGTGGGCAGTGTAACAAACAAATCTGTAAGTTTAAAGAATCAAACAGTGCTATTTCATATTAGTCTGTCAGGTATTTAGGTACCAGTTTCATTTTCAGTGTTTTTTTTTAACTACAAACATTAGCCCTCCTCCTTCCTTTAGGAGATTTCAGGTGGACTAGGCATCTAGCCTGGTCCTGCACAGGTTTATAGGGGAAAATAGGGGCACACTCACACTGGCATTCAGAATACATACTGGCATTCTCTGTCTCAGCAGAGACCCATGCTGTAGTTACATGATGTTAGGTTCCATATTAGGAGCTACTGCCCAGGAAAGAGATCAAGGCATCATAGTGGATAATACTTTGAAATCGTAGGCTCAGTGTGTTCTGGCAGTCAAAAAAGCTAACAGAATGTTAGGAATTATCAGGAAGGGAATGGTGAATAAAACGGAGGTGTCATAATGCCTCTGTATCGCTCCATGGTGAGACTGCACCTTGAATACTGTGTACAATTCTGGTCGCCGCATCTCAAGAAAGATATAGTTGCAGTGGAGAAGGTATAGAGAAGGGTGACCAAAATGATAAAGAGGATAGATCAGCTCCCCTATGAGGAAAGACTAAAGAGGTTAGGGTTGTTCAGCTTGGAGAAGAGAAGGCTGAGGGGGGATATGATAGAGGACTTTAAAATCATGAGAGGTCTAGAACGTGTAAATGTGAATTGGTTATTTAGTCTTTCAGATAATAGAAGGACTAGGGGGCACTCCATGAAGTTAGCATGTAGCTCATTTAAAACAAATCAGAGAAAATTATTTTTCACTCAACACACAATTAATCTCTGGAATTTGTTGCCAGGGGATGTGATTAGTGCAGTTAGTGTAGCTGGGTTTAAAAAAAGTTTGGATAAGTTCTTGGAGGAGAAGTCCATTACCTGCTATACTTAGAAAATAGCCACTGCTATTACTAGCATCAGTAGGGTGGGATATACTTAGTTTTTGGGTACTTGCCAGATACTTGTAGCCTGGATTGGCCACTGTTGGAAACAGAATGCTGAGCTTGATGGACCCTTGGTCTGACCCCGTATGGCAATTTCTTATGTTTCTTATTCATTTGAGAATGATGATGATCCACCTATTTGCATCAGAGGACAACTGGAAGGTCAAGAAGTTCTGCTCCAGGCAGCTTTGCAATTACAAATCAACTTCTGATGCTTTTATGCTAAGCTGGAACATTGGTCTATTTTATGCATATCCATCAATTTCGCTCATTGCCAGAACTGTCCAGAAGGTGATTCAGGACAAGGCAAGGGTAGTCCTCGTAGCCCTAGATTGGCCACAGTGAGGGTAATACCCTTCTCCATCTATTACTCCAACCTCCAGTTTGCTTGATGGTGTTCCCAATGTTCATCTCCCTAGAGGGGAGTGTCAACTGGCATTGTTGACACTCCCACTGTGGAGTATGCCCTTCACCTCCCTGGGAAGGAGCAAGGATGGATATGCATAAAATAGACCAATGTTCCAGCTTAGCATAAAAGCATCAGAAGGTGATTTCAGCTAGGAAGCCTCTAACCAGAAAATCCTATAGTTTGAAGTGGAAGAGGTTCTCTACATAGTGTGGGACCAGTCAACTTGGATTACTTCTCCTGTGGCCCTTAGGACTGACTCCAGTATCTCTTCTTCTTCTCATCTTCAGATTTCAGCAGTTCTTCAGTTAGAACATATCTTAGTGCCATTGCTATATGTTATCAGCAGGTGGATGAGATTCCAGTCTCTTTCTGTCCTTAATATCAAAGTTCATGATGGGAATGTGGCATTCAAAGCCTTCGATCAGTAATCCTATAGTGCCTTGGGACCTCAATTTGGTCCTAGTCCAAATCATGAAACTGCCCATGGAACCTCTTGCATTTAGTGAACTTAAGTTTATCATCTGAAAAGAATTGTTTATTACAGCTGTCACTTTGGCATGAAGAATAAACAAATTACAGACTCTGGTCTCTTGTTCTCCATGCCTGCAGTTCTTTTACAAAAGGGTTTCTCTACCAGCTCAGTCTAAATTCCTTCTGAAAGTGGTGTCTACATTTCATATTAACCAAGCTACTATGTTGATGACATTTTTAACAAGACCACATTCATACAAAGAAAAATGGGCTTATCACTCCTTGGACTGCAAGAGAGCTCTGGCTTACTACTTGAAGAGGATTCCACTTCACTGTCAAGTGTCTCAACTATTCATGCCCTTTGATCCCAACAAATTAGGAAGAACAATTGACAAAAGGACTCTGTCTAATTGGCTAGTGGACTGTATAGTACATTGTTTGCTCTGGCTGGCTCATCAAGTGAAGCCACAGTGACTTCAGTGACTCATCTCAGGGCCACTTCTATTTAAGACATATATAAAGCTGCTATTTGGTCATCTGTTTATAACTTAGTCACCCACTACTGCCTGGACAACATGTCCTGGAGAGACAATAACTTTGGACAAGCAGTTCTGCACAGCTAATAGTGCACGCTTCACTTGGTGAAGCTGAGTGGTCTGTTCTGTAGTTGCTCTGCAATGCAACCCTCAGCTTGGGATGCCCCACAAGCTATGATAGAATTAATCCTGCTTGTTGATAAAGAAATCAATTTTGCTTACCTGTAAACCAGGTACTCCATAGACAGCAGGTTAAATCAGTCATTCATTTAATACTCACTCTCCTCCCTGGAAAGTCAACTAACTTCCTAAAGCTTAAGCTCTTTGAGGGGCTCATGAGGCAGCATCCATGTGCAGGAACTCCCATGTTTGCTCAGAAAGGCTTTTTGAGCTCTGAGAACTGGGTTTATGTCTGCACTGTTGGATGACATCACTCAAAAGTTATGACTAATTTAATCTGCTGTCTATGGAGAACCCTGTTTACAGGTAAAAAACTTGCTATTTTTAAAAAATCAAATAAAATCTTGCATTATTTAAATGCAAATCTATGGAAATGCACCACATAATTTCCACGTATTTTGGAAACTTTGCTACAGAATCTACCCTTGACCTTCTGCAGGAAACTGGGGGCTGTGTCTATAGCTACTATCCACTTGGTGATATAGGTTCTTCATTGAGGATCTCTGAGGAAGTGGCAGGGACTGTAAAGCTGAATAGTTGGTGTGTGTATGGGCAGACTAGATATGATCTTTTTCTGCTAGAATATTTCTATGTTTCATTGTACCTGCTAAGAGCTGGTTCATCTGAGCTATGTTGGAGAGCCAAGTCTAAGGCCTACATACTTAACCACTTTCCAAGATTTATTTTCAGAATGAGGGAGTAGAGATCAAATTATAAAGGCATTTGAATGTATATTTTAGCTCAGAAGTTTAATCAGAATAACTCTATATGAAAACCTCAGACTGTTTAATTTATCTTGTATGCAACTGGCTTAAGAATATTCAGATCTTCCAATGAGACCACCTGGATCTGAAATGGAACACAGTAAGATAGAATATTATTGTTTTACAGGCTCCTACTGCAACCTAAAAGGGATCTCATTTTAGTATAGAATTTTAAAAAGGGTGAGTAGGATAAAATTAGATTAGGTAGAAAGAAATTAAAAAGAGCAGTTACAAGAGTTGAAAGTCTGTGTGAGGCATGGTAGCTGTTTAAAAGTACCACCTTCGAAGCCCAGATAAAATGCATTCCACAAATTAAAAAATGTTAAAATAAGATCAAGCAACTCCCACAATTGCTAAATGTTTCTCTGAAAGAGAACTTTTAAGTCAAAGATTCATCCTTTAAAAAAATGGAAAGTAGGACATAAAAATAGGAAGGTTCATGACCACTAGCAAGTTAGATATAAAGCATTAATAAAATAGGCCAAGAGAGAATTTGAGGAGAGACCTGCCAAGGGCAGAACAACTAATCATAAAAGCTTTGCAAATACATTAAAAAACATGAAACCTGCAAGGGAATCAGTTGGGCCATTAGATGACCAGGAGATAAAAGGGGCACTGAGGGAGGATAAGGCCATAGCAGAAAAACTAAATGAATACTTTGCTGCGGTCTTTACTGTGGAGGTTGTTGGGGACTTACCCAAACTGGAACCAATATTTGAAGGTGATGATTCGGAGGAAATGAAACAAAACAATGTGAGTCTTGAAGAGGTGCTAGAGCAAATTGGCAAACAAAATGGTAACAAATAACCGGGACTTGATTCACACAAGAGTTTTAATGAAACTGCAGTCGTGCTACTGGTAATCTGTAATTTATCATTCCTATTTGCCTCTGTGCCTGATGACTGTAGAGTAATCAAGGTAATTCCTATTAAAAAAAAAAAGGCTCCAGGTTTGACCCTAGTAACTGCAGACTGGTAAACCTGATATTGGTGCCTGGAAAAATGGTGGAAGCTATTGATAAAAACAAAATTACTAAATATATGGATAAAATGTTTTAATGGAGAAGAGTCTGCATGGATTTAGCACAGGGAGATTATGCTTTACTAATTTATTAGAATTCCCTGATGGTATAAATAAGCATATAGACAAAGGTGGGTTAGCTGACATTTTCAGAAGGCGTTTGATAAAGTCCCTCATGATAGACTGCTCAGGAAACTAAAGAGTCACGGAACAGGAGGTGAGATATTACTGTGGATAGGTAACTGGTTAAAAGTTAGAAAATGAAGCGTGGGACTAAATGGGCAGTTTTCTTAATGGAAAGAAGTAAATAGTGGCATGCTTTAGGAATCTTTAGTGGGACCAGTGCCATTTAACTTATTCATTAATGATTTGGAAAAGAAATCAAATTTGCAGATGATGTAATAAATTCAAAATAGTTAAAACAAAAGCAGGCTATGAGGTACTGCAGAAGGACCTTGCAAGATTCAAGAACGGGGCATCTAAATGGCAGATGAAATTTAATGTGGAAAATTGCAAAGTGATGCAAATAGGGAAAAATAATCCTAATTAAAGGTATACAATGCTGGTTTCCTTATTAAGAGTCACAACACATGAAAAGGATCTTGGAGTCGTAGTCAATATGTTGAAATCTTTGGCTCAGTGTGCGGTGCAGACAACAAAGCAAATAAAATGTTAGGAATTATTCGTAAAGGAATACAGAACAAAACTGAGAATATCATAATGCTTCTTTATATATCTGTGCTGCATCTACACCTTGAGTACTACATTCAGTTCTTCTCACCCCATCTCAAAAGGAATATAGCAGAACTAGAAAAGGTACAGAGAAGAGCAACAAAAATGAGAGAGGATGGAATAGCTTCCTTAAAAAAGTCTAAACAGGTTAGGACTCTTCAGCTTGGAGATGAGATGACCGACAGGGGAATGATAGAGAAGTTTTTAAAATAATGAGTGAGATGGAATGGATAAATAGGAAGTAGTTTATTTACTCTTTGAGATAGAACTGGGAAACTGCATGAAACTCTGAGATAGGAGAAACTGCATGAAACTAACAGCAGATTTAAAACAAATTGGAGAAAGTTTTTTTTTTTTACTCAATGCACAATTAAACTATGGAATTTGTTGCCGAAGGATGTGCTCAAGGCATCTGGCACAGCAGAGTTTAAAAAGGGTTTGGACTATTACCTGGAAGAAAAGTCCATAAACAATTACTAGCCAGGTAGACATGGGGAAAGCCACTGCTTATTCCTGGGAGTGGCCAACAAAAACTAGATCTGCTCTTTCGGATCTGCTTGTACTTTCTAGCGATCCGGATTGGCCTTTATTGGAGAGAGGATGCTGGGCTTGATAGACCCTTGGTCCGACTCAGCAGGGCACTTGTTATGTTCTTTGTTGCTTCAATTTGATATATTTGTAACTTGACATGGGGACCCTGAAGCAGTAATTTGCTTGTGCATGTTATGAAAATAGGAGTGGCCTATTTGAACGTTTAAAATAAATATTTTGATGATAAAACTATTGGACCTGTATCCTCTTTGCACTCCTTGTGGACTGTATATGTAAACAATTGTTGGCCATTACACTTTTACCAGCCAAAGCAATGGCTGTTTAGCTTGGTCAGAAATTGTCACGACTAGCTGGCCCAGTGACTACCATACATGAGACCTGGGTTTGATTCCTGGGCCTGGTTCTGCTCCATGAAGAGGGCCGGAGCTGGGGATGCTGTCGAGGCAGCATTCACAGGCCCTGAAGGGATGGACACCAGTAGCAGGGCTCAGGAGCCCCTGACCCAGGACTGGGGCTCCTGAGGCCAGGGGCTCAGAGAAGTTGCAAATAAAGTCTCATGGAAGCCATTGCTCGATAGAGATTGGTTCCAGTTGGAATTGAAGCCTAAAGGAAGAGGAGAAAACTGCTAGGTCCTAAAAGAATAAAAGAGAAAGGAATTGCTAGTGCTGGCGATTTGTAGTGATCCATGTGGAAAAGCTGCCATAAATTTCCTGGAAGCAGCAGCCTTGTGTCAGCCTGGAAAACGTGTTTGAGCTTGTAATGATAAATCAGCCATAATACTGCCCCAAGAAATCCAAATGCAAATACATTATTTGCCTTAACAAAACCTTCCCAGTTGTCAAACGACTGTCACATTTGTCTTAAAAAAATGGATAATTTAACTGACGTTTGCTTCATGAGTGATCAGAAGGAGACATAGGCTATCGCATGTGTGAGCGCTCTGTGAAAAAAAAAATGACTGTAGTGATAGTAAAATTTCTAAGCGATTTGGAAAATGATGTGAAAAGCAAGCTACCATTCTTTTTTTTTTCTGTCTGTGCAAGGTTGTGCTGGCTATTTTTTTTTTTTTAATTTCCCAGGGCTGCGAAGAATTGTCAACTAATGCGACCAACAAACTGTGTCCTGCAGGAAGAGAGATTACTGTTCCCACAATGAATTCTTTAAAGAGCTGAAATCTTAAATCAAGCGTAAGACTAATTTTAGCAAATTATTCAGCAAATAGAAAACCTGTACATCATCATCGCTGGCAGATGCCATTTTTCAGCAGATATGATTCTTTAGTCATCAAGAACATCAAGCATCTTTTCTTTTGCTCTGTTGTTTGTCTTTCTTTCTTTCTTGGGGGAAGAGAGAGTAGGAGCCAAGCCTGTTGAACTTCACTAACACTGTAAAACTAAAAAAAAATGTCACCCATTTCACTGTTGTACCCTAAAATCTGTCAAATTTAGATTATAAAAGAAATTATAAATATCATAAAATTACACCAATGCAAAGCCTCACCAAAATGATATAAACACCAAGATATTTCTTTTATGGCCCTGCAGTTTTCTTCCGCTTGATTGGGCTATCATCTCAGTCCAAACCAGCCTCTTTTGAGCCACAGTGCCATGAGCCTTCATTTGCAGCTACCCAATGTTTTATATACAGCTGCAGTCCTTGGTCAGGAGCCATGTGTCAGGACTCCTTCTGGAACCTCGCAATTGTGGGCCCTAATTCTGGCCACTAGATGTCACTGTTGTGCAATGAGAGAAACTCCCCCCTGTGGGCTGTGATTGTGCCCTCTACAGCATCAACTAGCCCGGGGAAAGGAAAATCTGACCTGGGAATTGAACCCTGATCCTCTATATGTCAGCACACAGCTCTGGCACTGAGCCAACTCAATTCCAAGTTTTTTATATTGAGGATACTTCTCATTAAATTAACATCAGGTGTACCCTTGAGGATATTTTTCATTAAACTAACATCAGGTGTACCCTTTACAGGAGCATCTCTGCAGCACAGATGTGCAGCAAGCCAGCTGCAAACCATAAAAACCTGTTATGCTAGTGTTTTTGCAAATAAGGAATGATTTGACTCTAGCCCTTCTCATATCCCACCCTACTGGTTCAGAAACTGAACATTCTCATGTCAAATACAATGAGACAAAATAGAGTCACAGATGCTCACTCACGCCACCATATAAAAAAGACCCAGTATAGGATTCCAGGGAGGTTATACCTTATGCCTTCAAAAGTATTTCCAAGTGGGTAAATCAGACTCTTGTCTGCACTGGAGGAATCATTTAGGGAAAGCTACATTCCTTCATATGTGGTGGGACTGTTCAGCCCACGTAGGGCTGAAGACCGCATGTACTTTGTACATGGGCTGTTACAAAATGTACCTCCTTTTCAGCAAAGTGGAGCATCAATCTGTGAAATACAGAACTACTTAAAATCCATAGCAAGTAAGGTTACTCTCAGAAATGTTGTTTATGCTGTCTGGGAAAATCTCAGCAATCAAATACAGTAAACAGGCTTTCTTTTAAAAAGAAATGATGGATTAATTTAATCTGCATTCACAATCAAGCGTGTAAGTCTGCTTTGAAAATGATTGGGACTGCGTGTACCTTAGTGCAGCACAGAGAGCAGGTGTAAATATCCACGCAAACATTTACACGCGTACTTTTGAAAATCAGAAGTATGTGGGTAAATGATTCCACCCCCCCCCCCCCCCCATCTGCACCCCAGGAGTGGCTCTTTGCACTATGCGTAAAAGTATGAGCATACTTTTATTTGTTCTACCCCTGGGGGTAATTTTTCTGTTCTACCCCCGGGGTAATTTTCAAAAAGTGCATTTATGCAAGTAAACGCTTTTGAAAATTATCCCTCCAAATATCTTGGCTTTTCAGTTGTTGCTATGCTTCATTTCTTAGCATGGATATGCTTTTTTGCATATACCGTTATTGTTGTTTTGTTAGTTTCCTTGCCCTTTGTTTCTGCATGGAAAGGACTCCAATGTTATGTATTCCTGTAACAAAGAGATCTGTCGTTATATCCTTATAGAATGTCCCACATAAAACCAAGGACCGTAATCTTTTTCATAAATTGAACATAATCCAGTTCAAAGCAGATTTGGTTTAACTGAATGAGTTCTGACGTGTAAGGGCCAACGTACACTAACATGTGGCAGTACCGGGAGGTTACCATAGATGATCTAACAAAATTCAAGCCTGAATTTAAGTAGAGGCACTGTAGGTTACTGCCACTGGCACTGGCACCAGTGCCAGTGCCAGTGGCAGTAACTGGCACTGGCACCAACTGGCAGTGCCAACTGGCACCACTTGTGCAGTAGAGCAGCGCCAGCAGCATCTCCAGCAAGGAAATTCAGCGTGGGGGCTTAAGGACCCTTAGCACAGAGGGGCTTAAGGACCCTTAGCACACCCTTAGCTAACAGGAAGCATGGGTTTCCATGCTTCCTGTTAGCATGGAAACCCATGTGAGGAGGTGGGGCACCTCATGTCCAGTCAGTGAGCAAGGGCTTGCAGGTCCCTCCATGAAGTTTCCTGCTGGATTGCTCCCGTAACCTCTGATTATTTGAGGGAGCTGGGGAGGGGGGGGGGGCGTTCCCCTCATTGCCTATTGGTTCCCCCATTTTAAAGCTGACCTTGACAAAATTGCCACACATTGTAAACTGGCCAGTATCAATCCATGTACCAATATACAGGCCGATACAGTAAAGCCAACCCAATCCACAGAAAAAACCCAACCAACCCAATCCACAGAAAAAAAATGCTTCTCGCACTTAGCCGCCCAGTCCCAAACCAAACCAACTATCACCGTACCTTTATCCACAAGAATGCGAAGTTAGTGGCTTTACTCACAGCCCTGACACGCAAAGGAGCAAACCCAAAACGAAGGCCTCCAGCACTCTGCCACGAGCACCCTTCACCCGTGTTCCTTTTCTCCAAGCAGTTCTATCCCACGGAATGTAATTATGGGATCGGCAATAAGGATCTCTTGGCGATCAAACTCGCCTTTGAAGAATGGCGTCCCTGGCTCGAGGGGGCGTAACACCCCATCACCGTATACACGGACCATAGAAACCTAGAATATTTACACCAAGCCCAGTGTCTGAACCCCCATCAGGCCCGCTGGGCCCTCTTCTTCACTCGCTTCAATTTCACTCTTCGCTACCGCCCCATGGATAAGAATCTCAAGGTAGATGCCCTCTCCTGTTCTTTCACCGCTGAGGATGTTGATGAACCCCTGCGGCACATCATAGATCCCGCATGAGTCCTCCTCTTCACTTCCACGATCGTTCCACCAGGGATGACGTTCGTCCCACGCAGGTTCCGCAATAAGATCCTACTTTGGGCCCACAACTCCCGGGCTGCGGGTCACCCTGGGCGAGCTCGCACCCTCGCCCTAATCCAGCAGTTTTACTGGTGGCCCACAATGAGGAAGGAAGTCTGAGACTATGTAGACTCGTGTCATGTCTGCGCCCAACAGAAACCCCTGGCAGGCCATCCTTGGGGCTTATTACAGCCGCTACCAGCGCCCATGGAACCATGGTCGCATATCGCCACCGATTTCATTGAGAACCTGCCACCCTCCGAAGGCAAAACGGTCATCTGGGTTGTGGTCGACTGATTCTCTAAAATGGCACACTTCGTCGCCCTGCCCAGCCTTCCCTCCGTGTCTCAGTTGGCACAACATTTCATCCAACACATTTTTCGTCTCCATGGCCTTCCTAAACATCTGGTGTCGGACCATGGAATCCAATTTACGGCCAAATACTGGAAGGCTCTCTGTAAGAAATTTGACATCACACTGGATTTCACTATGCCTACCATCCACAAGCGAATGGTCAAGCAGAGAGGACTAACCGGACACTAAAGCAGTTCCTCAACATCTACGTCAACATACGACAGTATGACTGGTCTTCCCTACTTCCCTGGGCGGAATTCGCATTGAACTCTCATCCATCCTCTGCCACTGGATCCTCGCCCTTTCAGCTCATCTATGGTAGGCAGCCTCTTCCTCCTCTGCCCTTACCCCTGACGGTGCCCTCTCCAGCAGCCCAATTGATGGCGTGGGAATTACACCTCCTTTGGGAACGCACTCAATGCCTCCACCAGGAAGCTGGAAACAGAGACAAGAAGTCTGCTGATGCCCACCAGAGACCGGATCCGCAATTCAAACCCATCTAAAAGGTTTGGCTCAGCACCCGATATATTTGTCTTAAGTTTCTGTCCCTACACCTAGCTCCACGTTATATAGGACCCTTCACAGTACTCCGTCGACTGGGACCCGTGACCTACCAACTTCGTCTTCCTCCATCCTTAAGAATCCACAAATCCTTCAACACCTCCCTCCTAAAGCAATTAGTACTGTCCTGGCCTTCAAGGACGTTGCCCAAACCACAATCGTTAACCTCAGAAAACGACACCACCTATCAGGAATGCAACATACTGGATGTGAGAAGAAGAGGTAGAAGGTGGGATTACTTACTTGCCTGGGAGGGCTTTGGCCCAGAAGAAAATTCCTGGGAGCACTCCACTAACATACTTGATAAGGATTTGATTAAGCAGTTCCACGCCACCCAGGAAGCCCAAACCACCTGGGAGGGGCCCTAGAGGAGGGGATACTGTTGCCGCAGCCGGCTTCACTCACCCTGCAATGCCTCCGCAACATGGTGCCAGCTGCCAGGTCCCTGGCTGCGGTGGGCCGGTCTTCCTCTCCAGCCCCGTTCTCTCTCCTCGCCGCCAGGGCCTTACTTGCTTCACCGGCGTGCAGAATGCCGCCAGCTTCCTCCTCTGATCAGGATTCCCCTATGCGCGCACGTGCGGCTCTCATCATGATTTAAAGGGCCAACGGCAGGAAACCGATGCTGGTTCTCCTCATGGGATCCTGCATGCCCCCGAAGTACCTGCTCCCATGACCTGGTTCCTGTTTCCTGTTCCAGCCTTCTGTACCTACCAGCCTTCTGTACCAGCCTTCTGTAACCTCTCCGTCCTCCCCCGGCTCCCTGTGCCTTATCCCTTCGGACGATCTCCCTGGCTTCTGACCTTCGGACTGGACTCCACTTTCCTTGCTTTCCGCCTGCCTCTGACCAATGCACCGGACTTCACATTTCTTGCTTGCCGCCTGCCTCTGACCACTGGACTGGACTTCACATTTTGTTATGTGTGCCATCCGGGGCAGACCTGCAGCATGGCCCCCTCACCTCTCTTCAGTAACTCCAGCGCCTGGTCTCTCATCTCTGGCTGCATTAAGCCCCCAGCTCCATACTCGGGCCACCCCTGGGGCCTCCGGCTCAGCTACAGACCCTAGTGTCTCCAGTCCAGCTACCACTTCTACTTCTCCACATCGGGCCACTCTGCGTGGCCCATGGAGAGACGCTGCTACTTGGCGCCATGCCTCTCCCTAGGCGCACACGCGTGCATCACTGAACCTTAAGTAGGGCCGGCGGTGGGAACCAAGCTTTGGCCCCAGATGATGACATCAGCAGAGCACTGGCATTTAAGCCCAGGCTCCGCTCCCTAGCTTTGACTTTGCGACAGGTCTCCTCACTGGTCGAGTACTCGTTGCCTCCTGAGAGATTCATCTCGTTCCTGTGTTCCTGTTCCTCGTTGACCCCTGTTCCTGATTTCTTCGTTCCTGCATTCCTGCTCTTCAACCCTTCCTCAGAATGCCTACATGGACTTTGACTCTGCTTTGCCTGACCACATCGTTGACTCTCTCCAAGCCCGGACCTCTGCTTTGCCTGACCACGTCGTTGAGTCTTTCCAAGCCCAGACCTCTGTATCGCCTGACTACTCCGTTGCCTCTCTCCAGACCCAGATCTCTGCATCACCTGACTACTCCGTTGCCTCTCTCCAGACCCAGATCTCTGCATCGTGCTAAACTTTCAAAAGGGAAACTTTGATAAAATGAGAAAAATTGTTAGAAAAAAACTGAAAGGAGCAGCTACAAAAGTAAAAAATGTCCAAGAGGCGTGGTCATTGTTAAAAAATACCATTCTAGAAGCACAGTCCAGATGTATTCCACACATTAAGAAAGGTGGAAAGAAGGCAAAACGATTACTGGCATGGTTAAAAGGGGAGGAGAAAGAAGCTATTTTAGCCAAAAGATCTTCATTCAAAAATTGGAAGAAGGATCCAACAGAAGAAAATAGGATAAAGCATAAATGTTGGCAAGTTAAATGTAAGACATTGATAAGACAGGCTAAGAGAGAATTTGAAAAGAAGTTGGCTGTAGAGGCAAAAACTCACAGTAAAAACTTTTTAAAATATATCCGAAGCAGAAAGCCTGTGAGGGAGTCAGTTGGACCGTTAGATGATCGAGGGGTTAAAGGGGCACTTAGAGAAGATAAGGCCATCACGGAAAGATTAAATGATTTCTTTACTTCGGTGTTTACTGAAGAGGATGTTGGGGAGGTACCCGTAATGGAGAAGGTTTTCATGGCTAATGATTCAGATGGACTGAATCAAATCACGGTGAACCTAGAAGATGTGGTAGGCCTGATTGACAAACTGAAGAGTAGTAAATCACCTGGACCGGATGGTATACACCCCAGAGTTCTGAAGGAAATAAAAAATGAAATTTCAGACCTATTAGTAAAAATATGTAACTTATCATTAAAATCATCCATTGTACCTGAAGACTGGAGGATAGCAAATGTAACCCCAATATTTAAAAAGGGCTCCAGGGGCGATCCGGGAAACTACAGGCCGGTTAGCCTGACTTCAGTGCCAGGAAAAATAGTGGAAAGTGTTCTAAACATAAAAATCACAGAACATATAGAAAGACATGGTTTAATGGAACAAAGTCAGCATGGCTTTACCCAGGGCAAGTCTTGCCTCACAAATCTGCTTCACTTTTTTGAAGGCGTTAATAAACATGTGGATAAAGGTGAACCGGTAGGTATAGTATACTTGGATTTTCAGAAGGCGTTTGACAAAGTTCCTCATGAGAGGCTTCTAGGAAAAGTAAAAAGTCATGGGATAGGTGGCGATGTCCTTTCGTGGATTGCAAACTGGCTAAAAGACAGGAAACAGAGTAGGATTAAATGGGCAATTTTCTCAGTGGAAGGGAGTGGACAGTGGAGTGCCTCAGGGATCTGTATTGGGACCCTTACTGTTCAATATATTTATAAATGATCTGGAAAGAAATACGACGAGTGAGATAATCAAATTTGCAGATGACACAAAATTGTTCAGAGTAGTTAAATCACAAGCAGATTGTGATAAATTGCAGGAAGACCTTGTGAGACTGGAAAATTGGGCATCCAAATGGCAGATGAAATTTAACGTGGATAAGTGCAAGGTGATGCATATAGGGAAAAATAACCCATGCTATAATTACACAATGTTGGGTTCCATATTAGGTGCTACAACCCAAGAAAGAGATCTAGGTGTCATAGTGGATAACACATTGAAATCGTCGGTGCAGTGTGCTGCAGCAGTCAAAAAAGCAAACAGAATGTTGGGAATTATTAGAAAAGGAATGGTGAATAAAACGGAAAATGTCATAATGCCTCTGTATCGCTCCATGGTGAGACCGCACCTTGAATACTGTGTACAATTCTGGTCGCCGCATCTCAAAAAAGATATAATTGCGATGGAGAAGGTACAGAGAAGGGCTACCAAAATGATAAGGGGAATGGAACAACTCCCCTATGAGGAAAGACTAAAGAGGTTAGGACTTTTCAGCTTGGAGAAGAGACGACTGAGGGGGGATATGATAGAGGTGTTTAAAATCATGAGAGGTCTAGAACGGGTAGATGTGAATCGGTTATTTACTCTTTCGGATAGTAGAAAGACTAGGGGGCACTCCATGAAGTTAGCATGGGGCACATTTAAAACTAATCGGAGAAAGTTCTTTTTTACTCAACGCACAATTAAACTCTGGAATTTGTTGCCAGAGAATGTGGTTAGTGCAGTTAGTATAGCTGTGTTTAAAAAAGGATTGGATAAGTTCTTGGAGGAGAAGTCCATTACCTGCTATTAAGTTCACTTAGAGAATAGCCACTGCATTAGCAATGGTTACATGGAATAGACTTAGTTTTTGGGTACTTGCCAGGTTCTTATGGCCTGGATTGGCCACTGTTGGAAACAGGATGCTGGGCTTGATGGACCCTTGGTCTGACCCAGTATGGCATTTTCTTATGTTCTTATGTTCTTACTTCGTTGCCTCTCTTCAGACCCAGACATCTGCATTGCCTGACTACTCCGTTGCCTCTCTCCAAGCCCGGACCTCTGCATTGCCTGACTATTCCGTTGCCTCTCTCCAAGCCCAGACCTCTGCTATGCCTGACTACGTTTGACAATCTCCGTGATCAGACTTCAGCCTTGCTTGCCACTACTTCAAGATTGCCACCAGCCTTGACTCAAGCTTGCTATATGACGCTTCTTCAGCCTATGTCCTGGACTTGGTCTATTCAGGCTTCGGCCTGCTCTTGCTCGGGCGCCCCCTGTCTGACTCTGTACCTTTGGCGCCCGGGTCTCCGGGACACTACCTCGTCCAGTACTAGACTGAATCATCTCTCTACTGCTGTCTCTGGGCTGACCTCAATCACTCCATCGACGAAAACATACGGAGGCCCACCTAATTCCAGCTGGCCCCGGCACCCAAAGGCTCAACCCGCGGGGAACAAGGGCTGATATTGGTGAAGCGCCAGCTGGCCTCTGTCCATCAGCCCACTTCGCCTACTGACGGTGGGGACCCGTAGGTCCCTACCTACGGGTTGCGTCAACCCCACCTTGGCCCAAGGGTCCACCTCCGGCGCAACATGTTTCTTGCTTGCCGCCTGGTTCTGACCATCGGACCGGTCTTCACGTTTCCTGTTTGCCACCTGCCTCTGATCCTCGGACCGGACTCCACATTGCCTGCTGAACACCAGTCTTCTGACCCTCGGTTTCGCCTGTCCGTACCTGGTCGTCTCCGCAGGGGCCCACCTAAGACCAGCTGGCTCCGGTACCCAAGGGCTCAACCTGCGGGGAACGAGGGTTGGTAGTGACGAAGCTCCAGCTGGCCCCTGCTCTCTTCTGGCCTCACCTTCTGACGTTGGTGACCCAAGGAGCCCACTCCCCTCGGGTAGTGACAACACCAGCTCAGACCAAGGGTCCACAGTCCACATGGTCAGCAACAATTAGATGTGTTTTATCCTGTGCTTTGCGCCTGCTGTTTGTGCAGGCAGCGAAGAGTTGGCAAAATAGTGCACGCACAATTGAAAATCAAATGTAGGTGCACTATTTTCCTTCTCTACCTGAACATGTGTACAGGAGCACCTCGTTTGTTTCTCATGGCTAAAACTATGCACCCCATGAAAGCCTGCACACACTTTTAGCAGTTCTGAGGAGGGAAACTTTTAGCCAAACCCTTTTTCCCAGGTAAATCACTATTTACCTGCCTGAATGTCTTTGAAATTTGCCCTCCCTATGTCTGTAAGAACCATGCTTAGTACATAGCCCTCTTGTGTATGATTTTGTTTTAACTCAGTGAGCTAGATATTCAAAAGTTATCCGTTTAAGTTATCCATATAGACAGGTTAACTTACAGGAGATATTCAGCAGTACAGCCGTGCTGCTGAATATTTACGTATATGTCGCTACTTAGCCAGATAAGTCTTATCCGGCTAAGTTAGATCTGCTGGTTACCTTAACTAGATAAGTATGAATATTTTTATTTAACTATTTAAGTTAACTGGCTAAGTAGTACCGCTCAGTTAAGCTCATTGCCCATCCACAACTTATCTGGCTAACAACTTATCTAGATATATGGCTTATCTGGCTAAGTGGCAGCCTCTGAGCATAGCTGGATATTCTGCGGCTGCCACCTAGCCAGTTAAGTCTAGACTTATCTGGCTAAGTAGCGCTTTGAATATTGGCCTCCCTGTGAATTCATCATCTTTGAGCACATGTTCTCTTGATCTCCTTCTTTTGTATATTGAGATAATGCATTTATTTAGATTGCTTTCTTATGAATGGAGAAGCTTCATCTATTATTTGAGGCTTCCTTCAGTTACGATCAGTAAAAATAAAACTGTACTGTGCTACAGACCTCCATTATATATCATAGTCAATAAAGATAAATGTTTTTCCTTTGCCTGGTTTAATAGCTTCTAACCTGATTGCTAAATAATGGGATTATGATTATGTGGTTTTTCAGGAGGAGTAGGATGAAGTTTCTTGGCTGTGAGGGACTACTTCTAGTATTAGTGAGGCTGATGGAATAATAAGCACTGCATTAATGTGAAAGCCCTTATCTCAATGAGTTAGCCTTGCAGAAGCATATATAATAACTTAACACTGATGCATGAATACGAAAGATCCAGCCAGGCACATGACTAACGCATGCACATTTTGGCATCAGCTCTCATTGGGTGCTATGCTGAATAACTTTACACATGTATTTATTTATTTATTTTATTTATTTTTAATTTTTATATACTGGTGTTCCTGTATGACATACAAATCACATCGGTTTACATTGAAACAGAGAAAAAGAATTCACCCGGAGGCGGTACATAAAACTTGGATAGGGGAAACTATTCTAGCTAAGTTATGGATTGGTCCATAAAAACAAACAAACAGTTAACTGTGTGAAGTAATCTGTACAATGAAAAATACAGCTTGTGTGAGTAACAGTCAGTAATCTGTGGTAGTGAAATACTAGTAGGGAACATCGTGCCTAGAACGACCTTAATTAGTTCAGAAAGTGAGAATGAGCAGAGGAACGAGCAAACTGGTTGCGAACAAGGGGCTTATGTTCCTGGAAAAGCTTGGCAGCAAAGCCAGGTTTTGAGTTTCTTTCTGAAAATCGAGTGGCAAGGTTCTTGTCGGATGTCTGGAGGGAGCGTGTTCCACTGTGTGGGGCCTGCTGTAGATAAGGCGCGTTTCCTAAAGGAAGATTTTGATGGGGGGTCATAGAGAGTGCCTTTGTATGCTCCCCTGATCGGTCTGGTTGATGTATGAGGACGCAGTTGGGAGCTTAAGTGGAGCGGGGAGATGTGCGTAGCTTTATGGATAGTTGTGAGAACTTTAAAGAGGATCCTGTATTTAATGGGCAGTCAGTGAAGGTTCTTAAGGTTGGGGGTGATGTGTTCTCTTTTGTTGGTGTTGGTAAGAATTCTGGCTGCGGAGTTCTGAACCATCTGGAGAGGTTTGATGGTGCTGGCCGGGAGCCCAAGCAAGAGAGAGTTGCAATAGTCGATTTTGGATAGGATGATGTAGTACCATACGGAAGTCGTTGAAATGAAGTAGTGGTTTCAGCTTTCTAAGTACTTGCAGTTTGTAGAAAAAATCCTTAGTGGTGGTGTTTACAAAATTTTTAAGTTTAGCTGGTTGTCGAGCATGACTCCTAGATCTCTCACATAAGGAGATTGATTTAACTTTGGTATGGTTGAAAGGAGGGTGCCATTTGGGTTGAGAAGCCTGTTGTCATCTTGTGAGATGATTAGGATCTCCGTCTTGTTGTTGTTAAGGACTAGGTTGAGGCTGGAGAGCAGTTGATTGATTGATTGCAGGCAATTGTTCCAGTGTGTCATAGTTTTGTATAAGGATTCTGTAATCGGGATGAGAATTTGTACGTCGTCCGCGTAGAGGTAATGAGTTAGCTTTAGATTGGTGAGTAGATGGCAGAGCAGGAGAAGGTAAATGTTGAAAAGGGTCGGTGAGAGGGAGGAACCTTGTGGGACTCCCTGGTTGGAGAGGACCGGATGTGATTCTTTGTTTATCTTTACCTTGAAAAGTCTGTTAGACAGGAAGGACTTGAACCAGTTAAGGACTGTTCCCTTGATGCCTATGTCTGCCAGATGCTCTAATAGTGTTGAATGGTTTACCGTGTCAAAAGCCGCGGAGAGATCTAGTAGAATCAGGAGATAGGGTTGTTTTTTTTCCAGGTTTGTTAGTATGGTGTCCGTAAGGGATATGAGGAGGGATTCTGTGTTCAACGATTTGTGAAAGCCGAACTGAGAAGGTGCGAGAATGGTATTTTCTTCCAGGTAATCAGATAGTTGCTTGTTGACTATCATTTCCATAAGTTTAGCAATCAGAGGCAGGTTAGCTATTGGGCGGAAGTTAGCTGGGTCCGTTGGCGACAGATTAGGTTTTTTTAGTAAGGGTTTTAGAATTGCTAGCTTAAGTTGGTCAGGGACTAAACCTTGAGTTAGAGAGCAATTAATGATGTCTGCCATTGGCTTTGAGATGGTATTCCTTATGGAAATGAGGAGGTTGGTCAGAATTGTATCCAATGGATGAGAGGAGGGTTTCAGTTTCTTGAGAATATTTTCTATCTCAAGAGCTGATGTGGTCTCGAAAGATTCAAAACTCGTGTTTTGTTGAGGTAGGGTAGAGAGAGGGAGAGGGGGCAGGGGGTTGGATGTCAAGAGGGGGTCGGTCAAGTTGGCGATTTTTTTCTTGAAGTAGTCTGCAAATTCAGTGGCTTTGTTAAGTGCTTGGTCGTCCGGAATGGTAGGAGGGGATGGTTTAGTGAGAGCTGAGACGTAAGAGAATAGTGCTTTCGAATCGAAGATGAAATAGTGGATTTTGTTTGAGAAAAAATCTTTCTTTATTCAAAGTATAGCATTTCTGTAGGCATTGAGGAGGGATTTGTATGTTGCTAGAGTTGTGGTGGATGGGTTTTTTCTCCAAATATGTTCTTTACTTCTTAGCTCTTGTTTGAGCGACTTCAGTTTTGGGGTAAACCAAGGTTTCCTGTTGTCTCGTGAGGGTAGTAGGATTTTTGTTAAGTCCGCAATATTTTTAGTGATATTGATCCAGGAGGAGGTGGCTGCGCTTGCATCAGAAATATTGAGTTGTGTTAATTCTTTAGAGAGCTGGTTGCTGAGGAGGTCTGTGTAGCACGGTTTCCTGAATTGGATTGTAGTTTTCGGGAAAGATTGGGGAGGGTGTTCTTTGATCTCAAGAGTCGTGTTGATGATCTGGTGATCCGTCCAGGGGACCGTCGAGCATGTGGGCATGGTGGAGAGAGAGATGCATTCATTGATGAAAATAAGGTCCAGAGTGTGGCCTGCTTTATGGGTTGGGCTTTTAATAATTTGTGTGAGTCCCATGTAACTGAGTGACGAAAGTAGTATTGATGTTTTACTCAGAGTTGGCCATAATTCTTCCTACTAACATCATTTTATCCAAGTAAATATTACTTAAAACACAAAGCAAAAGGACAGCCATTGGCCACAGGGCCTGAAAGCAACTGTATTAGCATAGCATGAAAAATGAAGACAAGTTGGTTGTACGAATGGTACACATGGAAAATTGAGAAGAGCTAGTTATTGTAGAAATAACAGTGAAGAAGACTCGTAAAGGAGGAAAGGTCAGGGGCTACCTGAATATGAAGCAGAATTTGGTTTCAGCAATTGAAAGCGAGGAGTAAAAAATAGTGAAAGTGGTATGCAGCAGAAGGGAAATAGTGGAATATAAATATTTAGATGGGATAAGAATAAGAGAAGACCAGTTGAAATAGGTGTAACAGGCCAGAATATGAAAAGGAGAAAAAGTGAGAGGACTTAAGATGGGACTAGAAAGCTAGTGGAGATGGGAAAGGAAAGGAATGATATGAAAGAAGTTGTAAGAGAGTTTGAAAGGTGGAAAAGGCAATGGCATTCTGTAGGACAGGGGTGGCCAGCTCTAGTCCTCGAGAGCCACAAACAGACCAGGTTTTAAGGATATCCACAGGGAATATGCATGAGGTAGATTTGCATGCACTGTCTCCATTGTATGCACATCTATCTCATGCATATTCATTGTGGATATCCTAAAACCAGTCTTGAATGTGGCACTTGAGGACCGAAGTTAGCTACCCCTGCACTAGGAGCTAAAGAAAATAAGTATGAGAAAGTGGAAGACCTGCAAAGAAATCTGCAGTAAACCAAATGAGAGACAATAAAGGCAGGATGATTGGGCAAGAGCTACAATACTATTGAGCAGGAATGAAAAAATATTGGTATCCCAACCAACGAAAAATTATAGCCTGGCACCTAAAATATGGCAGAATCACTGGCAGGATAGAAACCACGGCAATTCACAAATGCCCTTTCTGATGGGCTTCCTGCAAGGGAGAGGAACTATTGTAACCTGGTGATTCTCATCCTGCTCAGCAGGAGAAAAGCTTGTGTCATGAATGGAGGTAAAAGGGAGATGAAAGTGGAGAAGAATGGAGGGGTAGAGAAAGAATAGGGGGATGAATGTAGTGTTTCTACTTGGGATGTGTTTCTCTCTGTTCACTGTATAACCAAACCTTTTCCTGAGCCCAGTAAAGTAATAAAATACTCTTGGAGGCAGATATTAGGGTTACTTAACTGGATAAGTTTCAACGTATTCGGCTAAATGGCAGTGACTGAATATCTGCCTGGGATCGGCGGCTGCCACTTAGCCAGATAATTTCATATTTGGATAAATTTTTATCCGTCTAAGTGGCAGGCAGGGTGAGGGCATTCTGGGGAGGAGCTGAGTTAGCCACATAAGTTATCTGGCTAACTCCAATATTCAGTTAGCTGGATAACTTATCCAGTTAACTCTGGTCGTGCTGTAGACCTCTCCTAAAGTTAGCCAGATAAACCTATCCCATCCCATTTAACTGCCTGTGGTATAGTTTCTAATGTAAAGTTAGAGGAGATTTGTGGTCAGATCATTATTTTTGTGGCTTAAGTTTAAACCAGTTTTGGATTCAGATTTGCATCCCTTCGGCAGTTCTAATATTTGGCGACAATCCCATGATGTGGTTGCGCGAACCCTGCTTCAGCCTATGGGTCCACGTCCACAACACATTGTACTGACTCACAGGCCAATACAGTAAGGAGCGGTAGAAAGAGCTGCGTTAGTGCCAGGCGCACCCGCGGTTGCCTCACGCACAGTCTGGCTCACCTACCGCTCGATACCGTATTGAAATGTCATGCAAATTCAAGCTGCGTCCAAGAATTGTCCGTGAAGCGTTAGGCCTGCGCAACCCATTTTACTGTATAGAGTGCTATACAGTATCCTGGGTGCGCTGGCTTAACGCTTCACGGACACGCTGGTATCTGTCATTTCAAATGACATTTGAAATGATATTTGAAATGCCAGGTACCAGGAAGTGGACGGTTCTCCTACGCTCGGGATTGCCAGTTCTCTCTCCCCTCCTCCCGAAGCAAGGCGCATGGAGGGGGGGGAGAGAGGACTGGTGAAACGACATGTAAAGTGTAAAGCAACGAAGCGACTTACTTTTCTTGCAGCCCTCCTCCGGAGTCGGACCGCGGCTCCCCTGCCTCCCGGGGGGCAGCCTGCGGCGAAAGCGGCCCCGCCGGCGAAGGTGGATGCCTGCACGGCGAAAGCGGCCTCTGTGCGTGCAATTTGGCCGCTCTAGAGGTGACGTCACATGCCGTGACGCCAAACATCATGACGTCACGCCTTGAGCGGCCAAATTGTACGCACAGGGGCCGCTTTTGCTCGTGCAGGCATCCATCTTCGCTGGCAGCTGCCTCCGGGAGGCAGGGGAGCCGCGGTCCGTCTCCGGAGGAGGGCTGCAAGAAAAGTAAGTCGCTTCGTTGCTACTTTTTTTTTTTTTTTCGCTTTTTTGATTTTTCTGCTTTCATTGATTCGGGAGGAGGGGAGAGAGGACTGGGGCTGCCCCGGAGACCAGCACCCATGGACGTGGCCAGGGCAGGTGAGCGGGGGCTGGGGGAAAGTTTGCCGCCTAACCTTACCCCTGCCTCTAATGCAGGGGTAAGGGTAGGCGGTAAGTTAGCAGGTTAAACGCGCGGCAAAACTGCAGGTTAAAAAAGCGATAGTCGGGGTGCGAGTTACTGTATGGGAGGGAATAGCTAATTCGATCGTTTACATCTAATATACATGCCGCGGGTGGAAGGGGTTACCCGATGATTTAAAGAGGCGGTAAGAATGGGTTAAAGGGGATAGTGTATTGCGGGTTGGACTAACGCGGCCGAAAAGTGAGTAGAAAGCGGGTTAGAAGAAGGGTAACCGCGGCCACACTTTACTGTATTGACCTGTCAATTAGTTGACTTTATTGCAGACAAACAGATTTTGAGTGATTTTCAGTGTGGCCACAGCATTAATTTCAGTTGCTGACTTTATATTGCGTCAGCTCAATCAAAATAAATCTATGAATTTAGTCTTTTTTAAATATTAAGAAAATCGAACTATTACATCAGGCTCGTTCTGCATCAGTTTCCTACATTTACAATGGAAGGGTCTTTAATTGTTTTTTTCGGACTCTTCATGACTTGAGCATTTGTTTAGATGACACTTATAGTTCTAGACCTCAGCTGTGGTCAGTGGTACGAAGTGGTTTTGTTAAGCTTTGTAAATTAAGTTCATCCTGGATCTAAATGAGTTCAGGACAGCTGTCCAAACTTTTATCCTTTCAGTTGTTGATACTATAATGGATTATATATTGGACTGCTGAAGAGTCTACAACTTTTATACTGCTGCACGCATAATATCGGGATGCCCTCTCCGTGAGCATATTTCCCCTGAATTACAGACATTACACTGGCTTCCTGTTCAACAATGGATAAAGTTTAAAATACTAACCCTGGTGCATTGAGCTTTGTTTTGGAAAACCCCAACATACATAAGGGTGCTAATAGCCGATTACATAACCTCTTGTCCTTTACATTCATCAAGTCAACAATTGTTATCAACTCTTGGTGCAAGTACCGTTCACATAAAAGTGATTAGCTGCCATGCTTTCTCATTGCAGCTCCATTTCTTTGGAATAGTTTACTCTGGTTTTACGATTTCTTTGATTATAAACTATTTTGTACATCTTTGAAGATGTATTTGTTCAAAGAAGTTTTTAATAGGTTTTAGGGAGATGTGTTGAACTACTGATTTCTTTCTTTCTTTCTTTTCTTTTTTCTATCAATTATGGCCATTCCAAGCAGTACAAAATGCTCAACTACATGCAAAACTACATGATCATATTTCATCCATTCTTCACACTATCTACTGCCTTCTAGTTCTCTTTAGGATGCAATACATCAGGACATGCTAGAGACATAAAGTTCCTAGATGTCATAAATGACTGCTTCATGGAGCAATTGGTTCAGGAACCAACGAGAGAGGGAGCTATTTTAGATTTAATCCTTAGTGGAACTCAGGATTCGGTGAGAGAGGTAATGGTGGTGGGGCCAGTTGGCAACAGTGATCATAACATGATCAAATTTAAACTAATAACTGGAAGGGGGACAATAAGCTCTAACACAAAATTTTCAAAAGGGAAACTTTGATAAAATGAAGAAAATAAGAAAAAAAACTGAAAGGTGCAGCTGCAAAGGTTAAAAGTGTTCAACAGGCATGGACATTGTTTAAAAATACAATCCTAGAGGCGCAGTCCATATATATTCCACACATTAAGAAAGGTGAAGGAAGGCAAAATGATTACTGGCATGGTTAAAAGATGAGGTGAAAGAGGCAATTTTAGCCAAAAAAAATCCTTCAAAAATTAGAAGAAGGATCCATCTGAAGAAAATAGGATAAAGCATAAGCATTGTCAAGTGTAAAACATTGATAAGACAGGCAAAGAGAGAATTTGAAATGGCCGTTGAGGCAAAAACTCATAATAAAAACTTTTAAAACTATATCTGAAGCAAGAAACCTGTGAGGGAGTCTGTTGGACCATTAGATGACCGAGGGGTTAAAGGGGCTCTTAGAGAAGATAAGGCCATTGCAAAAAGACTAAATGAATTTTTTGCTTCCGTGTTTATTAATGAGGATGTTGGGGAGATACCAGTTCCGGAGATGGTTTTCAAGGGTGATGAGTCAGACGAACTGAACCAAATCACTGTGAACCTGGAAGATGTAGTAGGCCAGATTGACAAACTAAAGAGTAGCAAATCACCTGAACCAGATGGTATGCATCCTAGGGTACTGAAGGAACTAAACAATGAAATTTCTGATCTATTAGTTAAAATTTGTAACCTATCATTAAAATCATCCATTGTACTTGAAGACTGGAGGGTGGCCAATGTAACCCCAATATTTAAAAAGGGCTCCAGGGGCGATCCGGGACACTATAGACCAGTGAGCCTGATTTCAGTGCCAGGAAAAATAGTGGAAACTATTCTAAAGATCAAAATCGTAGAGCATATAGAAAGATATGGTTTAATGGAACACAGTCAACATGGATTTCCTCAAGGGAAGTCTTGCCTAATAAATCTGCTTCATTTTTTTTGAAGGGGTGAATAAACGTGTGGATAAAGGTGAGCCAGTACATGTAGTGTATCTGGATTTTCAGAAGGTGTTTGACAAAGTCCCTCATGAGAGGATTCTAAGAAAACTAAAAAGTCATGGGACAGGAGGCGATGTCCTTTCGTGGCTTACAAACTGGTTAAAAGATAGGAAACAGAGTAGGATTAAATGGTCAATTTTCTCAGTGGAAAAGGGTAAACAGTGGAGTGCTTCAGGGATCTGTACTTGGACCGGTGTTTTTCAATATATTTATAAATGATCTGGAAAGGGATACGACGAGTGAGGTTATCAAATTTGCGGATGATGCAAAATTATTTAGAGTAGTTAAATCACAAGCATATTGTGATACATTACAGGAGAACCCTGCAAGACTGGAAGATTGGGCATCTAAATGGCAGATGAAATTTAATGTGGACAAGTGCAAGGTGTTGCATATAGGGAAAAATAACCCTTGCTGTAGTTGCACAATATTAGGTTCCATATTAGGAGCTACCAACCAGGAAAAAGATCTAGGCATCATAGTGGATAATACTTTGAAATTGTCGGCTCAGTGTGCTGCAGCAGTCAAAAAAAGCAAACAGAATGTTAGGAATTATTAGGAAGGGAATGGTTAATAAAACGGAAAATGTCATAATGCCTCTGTATCACTCCATGGTGAGACCGCATCTTGAATACTGTGTACAGTTCTAGTCGCCGCATCTCAAAAAAGATACAGTTGCGATGGAGAAGGTACAGAGAAGGGCAACCAAATTGATAAAGGGGATGGAACAGCTCCCCTATGAGGAAAGGCTGAAGAGGTTAGGGCTTTTCAGCTTGGAGGAGGGATATGATAGAGGTCTTTAAGATCATGAGAGGTCTTGAACGAGTAGATGTGAATCAGTTATTTACACTTTCGGATAATAGAAGGACTAGGGGGCATTTCATGAAGTTAGCAAGTAGCACATTTAAGACTAATCGGAGAAAATTCTTTTTCACTCAACGCACAGTTAAGCTCTGGAATTTATTGCCAGAGAATGTGGTTAGTGCAGTTAGTGTAGCTGGGTTCAAAAAAGGTTTGGATATGTTCTTGGAGGAGAAATCCATTAAGTGCTATTAATCAAGTTTACTTAGGGAATAGCCACTGCTATTAATTGCATCAGTTGCATGGGATCTTCTTGGTGTTTGGGTACTTGCTAGGTTCTTGTGGCCTGGTTTGGCCTCTGTTGGAAACAGGATGCTGGGCTTGATGGACCCTTGGTCTGACCCAGTATGGCATTTTCTTATGTTCTTATGTTCTAACACTAAGTTATAATGTTAATTTTTAAATTGTTACAAAATGAATCATCAATATGGCTAAAGACAGTTCTCAAGCCTACTAGACAGCTGCACTCTTCCAACAAGAATCTTTTAGAAATTCCCAGTCCGAAACTGGCCGAACTAGATATCATTGGGCACTGCAACTTTTCAGGAGCAAGCCCATACCTTTGGAATAAAATGCCTTATGTATTACAAAATGTGTCCTTTACTGTGAGAAGGCTTTAAAAATGTATCTTTTTTCCTCAGCCTTTACCTAATGATTATTAGGGTACGATTGAGTTATCTATTCTGTTAGTTATTGTCATCTTTTATTATGATGGTACCTCAGTGCTTTATGTTTATTTTGTTATGAATATCTTATTTTTGTTAGCTGCCTCAAACTCTTGGAGCGTGCGGGATATAAACTTTTTAAAATATATACAAATCCAAAAAATGTAAGGTGCTACTTCACTGTTTACTGTTTGTGGCTCTCAAATCCATATTACAGTGCTGCAGGCAGTTAGCTTCTCCTGCCAAGGAGGTGTTGCTGCCAGGGAGTGTAGGCTACATTCTGTTACTATTCTTAAAATTGCAAGAATAAATATCTGTAGAAAGCAACTGAAGGCACATCATCAGAGAAACTTGCCTTTATAGTTAGCCATTAAAGAGAACCCCATAATATGTTTTTATTATATATTTTCTTATGTATCCCGTTATGAACATTTGGAATGTGCAGGTGAGAAATCTTTTAAAACAAAATAAATGAATAAATAAAATGGCATCTCAGTTTTGGTTTTGATCTTTCTGCTTGCCATTGTGTAAACCCTGCTAGGGTATATAAAATAAAATCAGGTGCTGACAGGTAGCAATCCTTGCACTGGTTAGTGGGTTCTAAAAAATGGTCCAACAAATAGTATAGTGGACTTGCCTCAGGGGCTTTTTTTTTTTTTTTTATTGGACAGGGAAAATCTTCTCCCCTCTGTGGATGAACTGACACAATTTAAAGTATTTGGCTTCTTCAAGCTTATACCACCTTACTGGTAATCTCCACCTCAGGCGAGCCCAAACTCTGGGAAAGGGATTAATTCCACACTTGAATTGATGGTTGGATTGGATCAGCTTCTGCCCATATCAAAGCTATTCATTTAATAGTACTTAGAACATAGAAACAATGACTGTATCAGCAGATAATGGTTTCAAGGCTCATCTTGTCTGCCCATTCTTCCTGACTGCTGTAATACTGCAGACCTTTGCAATGATGAGCGTGGACTGGGAAAGACTGATGAACAAGGACTGGGAGAGAGACCTTGGGATGACAGTAACCGATGATCTGAAGGTAGCAACGCAACGTGATAAGGCAGTGACTAGAGCCAGAGGGATGCTGGGCTTCACAGAGAGAGACATAACCAGCAGGGAAAAAGAGGTGATAATGCCCCTGTACTGATCAGTTCTGTGTCAGTTCTGGAGACCTTATCTCAAAAAGGATAGAGACAGGGTGGAAGCAGTCCAGAGAAAGGCAACCAGAATGGTGTGGGGTCTACATCAGAAGATCTTTATGAGAGAAGACTTGAGGACCTAAATATGGATACCACAGAGGGGAGGAGAGACAGAGACATATGATGCAGACTTTTACACATCTGAGAGGTATTAAAAATGCACAAAAGAACAAACCTATTCCAGTCATGACGTAAAACCAGAGCCATAGCCAGGAAATTTGGCATTTATGGTCAAGTGAAAAAGTGCACCCTCATCCTATACACAAATAAATAAAACTTATAACCTAGAGGCCAGCATAGTGGTGGCATGTGAGCAAGTGTGGGAAGAGGTGGCGCCACGGGCCATTCCACGCAGGTGTCCTCTGCGCACGCAGTCTTCACACTGGGATGGGGCAGATTAGACTTACTCTAGGGCATAGATAACTCTTTTCTTATGCTGAACCTAAATTAAAAAGAAAAATATAGCTCTGTCCCATCTACACCTTTATTGTTTCCCAAACTGTTTTCTGTCTTTTATCCAGTTACCAATCCATAAGAGGACACTTCCTCCTATCCCATGACTTTTTAAATTCCTGAGGAGTCTCTCATGAGGGACTTTGCCGAATGCCTTCCAAAAATTCAAATATTCTATATCAACCAGCTCACCTTTATCTGCATGTTTATTTATACTTTCAAAAAAAATCTAGTAAATGTTATGCCCATCCGTCGCAGACAGCTGCGACCGTGCTTACATACATCCTGCTCCAGGCCTCCCCGGGCGTGCTCGCGGCACAGGCAGATCTCTACCGCTGCGTTCTCCATGGCTCCTCGTGGCGGCCGAGATGCCACTGCCAGCTACATTGTCTCCAGGCCATCCTAGGCGCACGCGTGCATCACCGGGCTTTCCTTTGAAGCCTCTTTGGCGAGAACCTCGGGGGTGTCCCTGCTTGATGATGTCATCGGATCAAGGTACTTAAGCTCCACCTTTGCCCTCAGCTGGCCGACTTGGCAACAAGTTCCGCACGTCTCTACTAGCTCCTGTTCCATGTTCCTGTGGCTACGCTGTAGGTCTCCAGCAGACCTTGGACTCTGTCTGGTACCCGCTTCTCGGGGGCCAGTCGCGCTCTCTCGGGGACTTTGTCTCCTGGCCTCCCCCGCGCCTTGGGCTGGCCCTGCGCTTCCTGAGGCCCTACACTGCAAGGCTTCCCGCTCCTCGGGGTTGCCCCTGGAACACCTAACAACTCGGGAGTTACTCTAGCGTTTCCCCGCTCCTCAGGGTCATGCCAATGTGCTGTCTGGACTGTCAGCGCTTCCCCGCTTCTCGGGGCTGTGCCCTTCTATTTCTTAAGAGATTCTCAGCACTGTTCTGCTCCTTGGAACAGTGTCCGTGTGCTTTCCTGTGACTGCCTGCGCCTCCTCGTTCCTCGGGGTCGCGCTCGCTTGCTACAAGACTACCAGCACTTCCCTGCTCCTCGGGGCTGTGCTTCTTTATCATACAGAGACTGCCGGTGCTCCTCGGGTTCCACCTATGTCATCATCAGAGACCGGACTCGGGCTTCCCCGCTCCACGGGTTAGCCTGCCTCACTACAGCTGCACCTTCCTTGCTCCGCCCCTCGGGGGGGTGTCTCCGCTGTTCCTCCTGCACGCCAATCTCAAGCCTTCCAATCTACAGCCTGCCTAGCGTCTTCCCCTCCGGGGTTTTCAGTCAAGGTATTACCGGCAGCCCGCTCGTCTACTGGGGAATTCCTCCTGATTTCTTGGGACCTCTCCACAATCTTACCCAGAGCTCCCTGCCATGCCTGACCTCGCCTCCCGATGGTGTGGGCCTGTGGGGCTCCTCCCCACTGGTTGTAGCAACTCATACCACGGGCCAAGGGTCCACCAACCCACAAACCGTAACAGTAAATCGGTACAGCAAGACTTGCCTTTGAAAAAAACATGTTGGCTGTACCCCTTTAAACCATGTGTATCTATATGGTCAGCTATTTTGTTTTTAAAGATAGCTTCTACCATTTTTCCCAGCATTGAGATCAGGCTTACCAGTCCATAATTTCCTGGATCATCTCTGGAACCCTTTTTAAAAATTGGTGTCACATTGGCCACCCTCCAGTTTTCATATACTGTGGCAGATCTTCAGAAACAGGTGTGCAGTTTCATGTTTGAGTTCCTTCAGAACTCTGGGGTGAATACCATCAGTTCTCAGTAATTTGTTATTCTTTAGCCTGTCAATCTGATTTATTGCATCCTCCAGTTTCATAGTGATTTTGTTTAGTCACTCAGAATCATCACCATCAAAAAATGTTTCTAGTGTGGGCATGATACCAATATCCTCCTCAGTAAAGACAAAGGCAAATGATTTATACTTTTCTGCTATTTCCTTGTTCTCCCTGAGCACCCCTTTTACCCCTCAGTCATCTAGCAGCCTAACTAACTCCCTCACAGGCTTTCTGCTTCAAATATACTTGAAACATTTTTTATTAGTTTTGCCTCACAGTCAGCCTTCTTCTCAAATTCTCTCTTAGCTTGCTTAAGTAAGTAAGCTTAAGGATGAAGAATGATTTTGACTGTTTTGGATTTGTTGATGCTATTAGGCATGCTTGAAAGCCAATGATAACAGTTCTTGCAAGAAACCTGTGAGGATATCAGTTGGACCACTAAATGACTGGGGGTAAAAAGATAGTAACACTGAAGGTATTATCTATATTTTCTCCTAATTTGATAATGTATTTGGTATAATAATATTAAATGGAAAGATATTATTAAAAAAAAGAAAGATATTAAATTCAAATATTTTCTCAATGCATGGATGGGGGTAAAAAGAGACACTCAGGAATGACAAGGCCATAGCAAAATAACTAAATGAAGAGATCGTTAGGGAGTGATGATTCAGTAGAACTGAGCCAAATAACAAAGTGGAATATATGTTAAGCGCCACGCCATTCTTTATGACACTTACATATCCAGGGATAGAAGAAAACTTAGAATTTTGTAGAAAGTATAATTATTTATTTATTTATTTATTTATTTGTTCGGTTTTATATACCGTCATTCGGTGCAGCCATCATAACGGTTTACAAAAATCAAACAGAGAATAAACAATTAAAACATAATTGCATAAATTAACAGTGGGAGAGATGAAGGGATGGGGGAGAGGTTGGTGGTGAAAAAGGGAGGACAAGGAAAAAAAAAGGGAAAAGGAGTATGGTAACAGTATTGGTATTTATTCATCTTCGGGATGGACTTCTAGCATTGTTAATTACAAGTTCATATTGCTACTACAATGGTTGATGCCAGATGTAATTTCAGTATCTCTCTTGCATGGGTCTGGTTGGTAGTATTGATTGAAGTTAGATTGCTGAATTAAATAATCATTAATGTAGACTTTATGAAAAAGCAGTCTTTAGATCCTTCTTGAATGTTTTGATATTAGTTTGAGGTCTCAAATATGATGGTTATTGATCAATATAAATATTCTTGGGAGATGCTGATGCCATTTCTCTGACAAACTGACCAGCATCTCCTTGTATACAGGAAGTGATCCTTCTTGTTGCATCCGTCGATGCTAGATGGCTTCGCCCCGTTCGCCTCACCTTGTTCACGGCTCCTCCCACTTACCTTGGGAAAATGGCTACCACTGCATCTACAAGCCGCCCCCCCCCCCCCGCGTCCCCGGAACGGCTATGGTGCTGCCTCCCGCCATGCTCCTCCCAAGGACCTACTAGGGTGCGCGCGCGCCACCCACGTCTTTATTTCAGCATTGGCGCGAACCTCGAAGGTGTTCCCCTCTACTGACGTCACGCCATCCGGGTATATAGCCTGCACTGTTTTGCTAGCTCGTTGAGTTAGCAAGGATTGGTCTCGGCCGGTCTAAGCTACTCTGCCGCTTCCGTGCTACTGCTGGAAGCTCTCTCTCTCTGCCCTTCGGGGTAATTGCTAATCTGGTTACCCTCTCCTCGGGGGCCCTCTGCTTTATTTCAGGTGCCTTACAGGGATCAGGTACTCGCTCCTTGAGGGCCTGCTCTCCCTGCCTCGATGCCTGTACCATCTACTTCTGCCTGGTGGAATCGCATACCTACAGCAACCATCTAGTGAATAATCTAACTCTCAGTCTATCTCATCCACAGTACTGCCTTGCTGGGAAACCTGCACTGGAATCTCCCTATACCAACGGGGTGAGAAGGGACCCATCTGCGAAGGGTCCTGAGACTGCTACAGCCAGACTACCTCACTACTGCCATCTCTGGTGGCATACTCCAAGCTGTATAATAAAAGAACTAACTCTGTGTTTGTGTATCCTGAGTCTAGCCCGGTACTGTGGATTCTTGGGTACTGTGGCAGATGGCCACGCCCACAGGCTCCTCTCCATGGGCGTGGCCATCTGCCACAGTACCCAAGAATCCACCCAAACACTGCTTAACCATAACACTTCTTTTATAGAGTGCATACAATATTGCACTGGGATAGAAGATTCTAGAGGTGTGTGACTGCCTAGAGGATAATTTACATTGGTTGTCAAGTCAACAGCATGATGTGATTATCCCTGATTACTTCTCCCAGGTGGGGCCCAGTTACCATCACTCTCTAAATAGTCCTTTGTTCTGTTAGAATCTTGCTGGTCAGGGCAATTAACACATTTGAGGTTGTGTTTACAGATACTCCTGAGAATAGTGCCTCTTATTGTAACAGTATAGCCTGAAGTTCCCTCTGTTGCCTTTTCCTTTTATGACTCTATAATTAGGCATCATAAGTGGCGCCAGCTTCAAATGCTGTCCAGGTGTCCCAGGAATTTTTGCACATCAGGCTCAATAAGTCACTTAGAGTTCATATAGCTAAGACAGGCTAAGAAAGCAGAGGATTCTGGGTCAGTTGCCGTCTTCATGTTGGTCTCCAGCTCAGGCACACTTGTCAGATATAATACAGCAACTTGCCAAACTAAAGATTAAAATATCACCAAGCCTGGATGATATTCACCCCAGAGTTGTAAAATAACTCAAATATGAAACTGTAGATCTGTTACTAGCATTCTGTACCCTATCATTAAAAACAACCAATGTACCTGAAGACTAAGGGTTGCCAATGTAATGCCAGTTGTTAAAAACAGATTCAGGGGTGATCTGGGAAACTATGGACTGGTGAGACTGATATTGGTGCTGGGCAAAATAGTAGGGGCTAGCCATAAGAACATAATTATTGGTCATATGGATGACATGACTTAATGGGGAAGAGCCAACAGCATAGAGAAGTTTTACCAATTTATTTGAATTTTTTGAAGGTGTAAATAAACATGTCCTATTAAGATTTGGTAACTGGTTAAAACTGGGATGCTCAAACCAGTCCTTGAGGCCTCCCCGGCCAGTCGGGTTTTCAGGATATCTCTAATGAATATGCATGAGATCTATATGCATTAATTGCTTCCAGTGAATGCCAATATTTCAACACCTTACTGGCTGGGGTGAAGGAGGGTGCCCGAAGAATGGTTTGAGCACCCCTGGGTTGAAAGATAGGAAAAAAAGAATTGGACTATATTTTCCAGTGTATAAGTCGCACCAGTGTTTTAGTCGCACCCCTCCATAAATAGCAATGTGCCCGAAAAAGTTTGTAGATAAGACGCACCTGTTTATCCTCCGTGAAGAGATTGCGGCTGTATATGCTAATGATGGCTATGGCGTACTGGTGGATCTGGCATAGTAAGCCAGTGCCAGAAGTGAGTCTGCTGAGTGGTGTTCGACTGGTGGTACGGAGGGGCCACAGACGTGTGCTGATGGTAGGGGAGCGAGCGAGAGCAGCAAGTACCGGAAGTGAGTCTACTGAGTGGCATTCGGCCAATGGTACGGAGGGACCACGGATGCACTGATGGTAGGGGAGAGAGCGAGAGAGAGCAAGCGAGAGAGAACAAAAGTAGCAGATAAGTCGCACCGGTGTATAAGTCAATGAAATTTTGAAAAAAAAACTGTGACATATACACCGGAAAATATGGTAAATGATTAGTGTTCACCATAGAGAGCGGTGAATTCTGAGGTGAATAATGGAGTGCGTCAGGGTTCTGCACTGGCACCAATGCTGTTTAACATTTTCATAAATGATTAGGAAAAGGGAGGTGGTCAGATTTGCAGATGAAAGAAAATTATTCAAAATTGTTGAAACACGATTGGACTATATGGAACTGCAGAAGGTCCTTTTCAGATTAGGGAATTGGGCATCTAAACGGCAGATGAAATTTAATGTGGACAACTGCAAAGTGATATACTTAACGAAAAATAATTCCATCAATAGGTGTACAAGTGCTAGGTTCCCTTATTAGGAGTCAACATCCAGGAAAGAATCTTGGAGTCATTGTCGACAATATGTTTAAATCCTCGGGTTAGAGTGCAGTAGTGGTTAAAAAAGCACTGCTCATCCACTGGAAATTGTATAAACACTATAGCATCACTATACCAGAAAAGCACTATGAACATGACCCTGAGAGAATTTTAAAGAATAAAGATGTTGTGATCACCTGGGACATTCCTATTCCAACAGATAAAAAGCTCGATGCAAGAAAACCAGATATTATGGTATAGGAGAAAACCAAAATTGTTATGATTCTACTTGTTAAGCAGCCTCCCAACCACTAGAGATCCTCCTGGTGACTTCATGACTTGACAAACCCCTGCTTATTTAGCCCTGCCTCCGTCTGCATTCAGGGCCTTGTCAATGAGTATCCTCGGCTCCTTGCTTGGCTCCTCATCTCTGTATATCTTGTGGCTCTCTGCAGCCTTCTGCCTTGTGACTTTCCCAAGCCTTCTTTCTTGAGCTGGCACTCTAGCCTTCTGTCCCAAGCTTGCCAGTATTCGTAACCTCTGTCTTGTTGCAGTGTTCCTCCCCAAACCTTGGTTCCAATTGAGTTCCAGACCCACCAGACATCAGCTTCCAACCCTGCTGCCTGCCTCTCAAGTCCACTCTGGCTTCTGTCTCCAGTCCTGCAGCTTATCATTTCAGTCCTGCCTGACTTCTCTCTCCAGCCCAGCATAGCTGAGTGGATTGCATGGAGATTATCCTTTAGTATCAAAAGATGCAATCGGAGACCAAAAAATGTAGCAGAAAGATAAATTACTCCCATTGCCACTAGCTTGATTAAATAGAACTTACAGGCGCATCTAGCGATGTTGCCTGTGTATATATGTGGCGGACATTGACCTTTGGACTGAGGTGGAGTTGGCGCAACCTACAGGGTAGAGCCCTGCAGGTCCCTGCCATTGGCTGGCAGAACTGGGAAAAGCAGAAACCCAACTGGGGCTTCACCTATACTAGCCCTCATTCCCCTTAGGTTGAGTCTCGGGTGCTGGGGCCAGCAGGTCTTAGGTCCCTTTCCTCTGCTGATGAACTGGAGATCTGTAGATATGATTGGATTACAGGCCAGGATGGGTGGCAGACAGCGATCAGACTTATTTGAAGAGAAGTCAGTGGTCACTGGCAGGCACCGTTCAAGCAGAATCCAAGGCAAGCCGAAGTCAGAACCAGAGATTCGTCCAAGGGAAGGAGGGACAGATAGACAGCTAGGGAGGCAAAGAACAGCACAGACAATACTGAAGAGACAACACTGAAGAGCTGAAGACCAACCATAAGATGAAATCAAAGAACACTGGAACAAGGAATGCAGGAGACCAGGAATGGAGGAGATGAAGACCAGGACCTGAAGAGACAAAGACCAGGAATACAGTAAGGAATGCTGAGGCATCCTGCTCTACCAACAGCAGTGGACCTATTGCTGAGGCACTGGAGCAGTGTTAGAAGAGGCCTCTTATAGGCCCCAGCATCAGACATCATCTTCATGGGCCGCGGGGCTTTTCCCTCCGCAGCTCCTTTAAGGAGGATTGTGCGCGTGCGCCTAGGAAGGATGCACCACATAAGAAGCATCAGCAGCATCCTGCCACATGAGAGAAGGGCAGCTGGCCTGGGGAAAATTGGCGGTGGCATCCCTCCGCATGTGCTGGCAGCACCCTGAAGCTATTCAGGCTGGGCTGGAGGTAAGCATGGCAGTCCGTGGGGCAAATCATGACAATATAACACCCTGTGAACTCTAGAAGAAAGCTCTCTTTGACACAATGCAAGTATTAGAAAGAGCATTAGTAGTACATTTGAAAGACTGAGATCATACCTCATGTGTGAGGATCCTTGTTGTCAAGGAATACTCAAAAATAACCCATTTGGAGACACTACCGCACATCTGTGAACTACACAGGAGAGGCCAGTGCCAGCAAGAGGGGGGAGCGCAGTAGAAGCACCAGATCCAGGGATGGATCACAGGGAAGAGGAGTCAAAGAGATCAGAAGTAGAGGCATTGGAGAAGGGGGTAAGCTTTTTTAAGAGGGGGAATTTCCTTCCTCCCTCCCACCCCATGGAAACTCGTATAGCCTAATGTGATCATGATGCCTTGTTCTTCCTGCCATCAACCTGGTACTGCAGGAGAGTTGTGTACTCTCTGCTGCCCTGTGCTGCTACATAGGTCACACATCCCAAAAACTGGCCATGAGCTCAATAACTAAAGCGACAGCACTGTGTGCTCCTTTGCGCAGGGTCCCTAGTTTGATTCCTGGATTAAGTATTGTGTCCAAGGTTAACGGGGGCTAGGGATGTTCAGGTAGACTTGGGGATTACCACCTCCTCTGGGAATGAGCAACAGAGAATGGATTTCCCCTTTAGGATTTGCTGAGTACTTCCAAGAGACTTGGATTGGCCACTGTTAGAGATAGGATTTTCGGCTTGATGGACCTTTGGTCAGACCCAGAATGGTATATCTGATGTTCTTAATCAGTCTGGTTTTCAGCATAGTCATGATAAATATGCATGATATAGATTTGTATAACCTTTTTAACCACATGACATACATTTAGAGACCCTGTTTAACTGCCGCTCTAGAGCAAACACTCAAGCCCCCTCCCTCGTTTTTTTCTACCTGTTGCACCCCACCTTCCCTTATCACCTCACTCTGTGTCTGTCCAGGGCTGGCTTTTTCATTAGGCGAACCAGGCAATCACCTAGGGTGTCAACATTTTGGCAGGGGGAGGGGAAAAATCTCAGAAACCTCCTGGTGCTGCCCACTGATTTTTAAGGAAGGCCTGATACTTCCGGGTCTATCTCACTGCTCATCAACAGTGTCAGCTAAGCGAAGTGCTCCTACTGTCTCTCTCCTGCCAAATCTCCCTCCACATTTGATTGGATGGAAGCTGTCAAGATGTGCTCCTATCCTCTGCTGAGTCACTCTCACTTTTCTCCTCCTCACTATTGGGTGGGACCACAGATAGCTAGTGATGTGGCCACCGCTGTGGTTTTTCCTGCCCTCTCCTCTTGTTTCAGCCAGACGTTAAGTCATAGGAGGGGAGGGGGCGCAGTACTGAAAGTTCATCTAGGGTGCCCGATCCCCTTCCATCAGCCCTGTCTCTGTCAAAAGCATGCCAAATTCTGTCATGGTTTTGGTTGCCATGATCTCTGCAGTTAGGCCTCTGCCGCCCCCTCGATGAAGAAGTGCCTTCTCATGTTTCTTTTGAACCTTCCCCCAATCAACTTCTTGAATTTCTTTTGCTGGCAAATTTCACCTTCCTATATTATTTTGAAATGTCAAAAATTATAATATTTCTTTCATATCTCTTTTCCCCCTCCTTTCCTGTGTGAAGTACGTTTTGGATACCGTCAGCCTCTCTTTGCAGAGTTTGTGTTTATATCTTGTTTCATATAGTAGCCCTTTTCTGAACCATAACCATCCTCTCAGTCCTTACAGAGTTATTAATATCCCAGTAACAGATCATACATGATTTATCATCTACCCTACATCCCTTCTAGACCTTGCCATACTCCTTCCTTACCCTCCCCCCCCACCTACCTTCCCCATTTCTTATTTTTGCGTTACTTAGGTACCTGATTTCAAATTATTTTTATTTAGCAATGTAACATTGTTTTTTGTTAGTTTTTATGTCTATGATTGCTTTATTTTACTTAATTTATTATTTTATGGTTTCTATTTAATGTGTTTTTGTTTTTATATTGTTAACCGTTTTGATTAAATTATATTTGTAAAAGCAGTATATAAACCATTTTAAATAAATAAATAAAATAAATCCAGAAATATACAGAAATAAAGGTAGGCAAATAAAAAAAAACAAAAAAATATATATAAGGTACTCTCTTTTTGTTGGGCTAACAATACATTTCCTGACATGCTTTCGAGAACTAATATTCTCTTCTTCAGGTCAGAATTCACATGAGCAAAAGATGACAATTACCATAGGGTTATAATAAGGGCAAAAGTATGCTGCACAATCAGACTATGAGGTCTGTAAGTTCATATGAAGGTTTAGAAAACATTAGGAAACATTTTGCATAACCAATTTTTGCTTAGATATGTGTACAAGGCAGATCTCCTGAGAGTATTGTTCTAATTGGTGTAAAATTGGCAAGCCTCCCTTGCAAGCTAATTTGTGTATTAGCACGTATAATTTTCTTGATTCCCTTCTCTGACTTGTCCCATTCCTCTGAGTTTCTTGCACATTAAAGCAAGCAAATAAACATTTAAAAATGGGTTGAGTGAAAGATTATCCCAAGCAAATTAAGTCCCTCTCCAACCCAAGTCCTTATCTTTCTGCATTCTTTCACTAAAGCTATTTATAACCCACTGCTGTTGTAATCCCATCAACAGATTCTATGTTCAGGCAACACCATCCTCAGCTTATTTTACACTCACCTAATGGATGGAAAATAATGTTCACAAATGTTATTTTAATCCACTTGAGGGGTGACATCAATTTGCAGACCTTTTATTATTATTTTTTTTACATGTTTAAATGGACTAACCTGGCAGCTCCATTTCTTCATGCAACCTAAGAGCCCAACTTGAAAATTAATGGGTACATGCTAACCCTTGCATGGCACACACACATACACACACACAAATGTTTATGCCTGTGTTGGTGCAGGTATAAATGTTCGTGTGTACAGTTACATGCTCATTTTTTATTTTAGAAATTACATGCGTAAACGCGTTCCCCTCCATAACTCTGGCGTCAAGAATGCATCTTTCAAGTAGGGGTGAAAATATGCATGAAATTGCTTCCGCATGTACTTTTACATGTACAACCCCGGGATAATTTTCAAAAGGCGCATATTTGTGTGTAAAAGAGCATGTTACGCACTGATATGCTTCTGAAAATTCACTCCTAATTTAGCAGTTGAATGTTTTTGTCTTCTTGAACACATTGGTATCAGACTTAGGAACTCAATCTACTGCTTTTATGAACTGATATTTTATGACATTGTCTACTTATATTTTAAAACATCAGTACAAACTAGCAGGCCGATACCGAAAGAATCGCGGGATAGCGGGCGTTCCCTGTTGAGTGCCTGCTCTCCCGACGCATGCCCAGCCATCTCTCATGGGCGTGCGATTCAGTATTTAAATGAGGGTCACCCTAATAAGGAGGTGCTAGGGACAATAGCGCGTCTTCTTATTAGCATAGAGGTAGCTGTCAGCGGGTTCCGACAACCAATGCTCAATTTTACCGGTGACGGTTTCCAGACCTGCTGACAGCCATGGGTTAGGGAAAAGGACGCTGCTAAAATTGAGCATCCATTTTTCTAACCTGCTGACCGGCGGGCGTATTTTTTTAAATTTTTGTTTCCTTCGACTTAATATCGCAATTTTCTCAGTGGAGGGGGTTAGGCAGTGGAGTGCCTCAGGGACCCATGCTTTTCAATATATTTATAAATGATCTGAAAAGATATACAACGATTATTCAGAGTGGTTAAATTTAGCTGCCTATTATTGAAAATCATTGCTAGGACTTATCCATCTAACACCTCTTGGACCCGACATCTCTGGGACCACCCATTTTTTTCAGCAGCTAAATTTAACTTCTATGAGCAGGTAAATCTCCCATAGGATCTAGCCAATTCCCTAGTTAGGTGAATAGATCCCCATTAAAATGCACCTCTGAATGTTTTGTGTTTTTTTTTTTTAAATCTGGCAATAGAATCCTTAAAAATGTTTTGTGGTATTGTTTCTTTAAGTCTGCTCAAGACTTGCTTAAAACAGTTTTTTGCATTTGTGTACAAACAATTTTTAATTTTTGTTTAAAATAGTTGGCTTGCCATGTTATCCTAGTTGGATATGTAGCAATATAGATCAATAAACAAGATGTAGGAAATGACACGTTGCAATGTGGAGGAATATTTTTCCAGACCAGATCACTGCATCAATGATCTTACGATCAAGATAGTAAAAGAGAATGTCAAAGCTATCCAAAAATATAAGATATTTGAAATCAAAATGATCAAATCCCTTGAAACAAACAGAAAGACGTAGCTCTCCTGTAGCTGTATATTTTGCTCTTTGTCTCCCTCAGTTTTCTCACCTCTCTGCAAACACATCGACCCCTCATCCCACCCACCACCAATGTTCTCAGTAAGGCGTGTGCTTGGCAGTACAACATTCTTCCAGTGGCCGTGCTTGTCGCACATCAGAGTGTGGAAGATCCAGAAGGAGGAGTGGCAGGAGCTAGTTCTGCAGCAGCTGATCACTTTCTCTCTCTCCTGTACCTGCACTACCAGCATGGCCTACCTGTTGATCTGACAATCTTTCCACCAGTTTTGAAAGGAAAAGTGTGCTCATGTTTTCGCTTTGAAAGTTGCCTAAGGATAGAGTCCCTACAGAGATTTACACCTCCTTTATCTGCAGACACTTTTTTTGACCAAAAGATATGCACATATTGTGGGGTAGATTTTCAAACACGGCGCGTTCGTGTACTTTTGCTGGCGCATCAGGCGCAAGCAAAAGTATGCGGGATTTTAGTAGATACGCGCGTAGTTGCGCGTATCCGCTAAAATCCTGGATCGGCGCGCGCAAGGCTATCGATTACGTATAGCCGGTGCACGCCGAGCCGTGCAGCCTACCCTCGTTCCCTCCAAGGCTGCTCCGAAATCGGAGCGGCCTTGGAGGGAATCCTCTAACGCCCTCCCCTCACCTTCCCCTCCCTTCCTCTACCTAACCCACCCCCCCGGCCCTGTCTAAACCCCCCCCTTACCTTTGTCGGGGGATTTACGCCTCCCGGAGGGAGACGTAAATCCCCGCGCGCCAGCGGGCCCCTAGCGCGCCGGGACGCGACCTGGGGGCGGGTACGGAGGGCGCGGCCACGCCCCCGGACCGCCCCGGGCCGTAACCACGCCCCCGGACCCACCCCAAAACGCTGCCGACACGCCCCGAAAACGGCGCGGCGCTCAGCCCCGCCCCCGACACGCCCCCGACACGCCCCCCTCCGAAAACCCCGGGACTTACGCGAGTCCCAGGGCTCTGCGCGCGCCGGTAGGCCTATGTAAAATAGGCTCACCGGCGCGCAGGGCCCTGCTCGCCTAAGTTCGCCCGGTTTTGGGCGGATTTAGGCGAGCAGGGCTCTTAAAATCCGCCCCTGTGTGTGTAAAAGTATTCACCTTATGGAACAGTGTGCCTGCTGTTATATGCATGTAGAGTGGGCAATTTTCAGATAACTCATTTGTGCAGGAAAATTGCCCTCTATATGGGACTGAAAACATGCTAGCATGAACCTGCATGCAAATGAAGAACATCGTATACACATGATGGGTTACTGAGCTCACACTCAAAAGCATGGGATGCTTACCCTCCATGTTGTTTTTCGAGCACTCAGTAAATGGTCACTATTTAATACCTGCTCTGGATGGTTCAGCCTGTTGTTTACTAAGGAGAAGCTAACTTGTGCGAGCATGCCAAACTGAGCATGGTCAGTTCTCTTGTCCTCTTGGTTAGTTCTGCTGGCTTCCAAGGGGATACAATTAAGCCTGGTACATGTGGCTTGCTTGTCAGTGCAGAGGGAAAAAAATGGGAGACCTACTACCATCCTACTAAAAGATTATTTGTATGCACTATAACATTTTGATTAATATTTATGTATTTATTTATTTGTTGAGTTTTATATACCATCATTCGGTAGAGCCATCATAACGGTTTACAAAAATATACATTTTTCTTAGCAGTTGTGTAACAGAAAAAACAATGTGAACGTTATACATTCTTTCTCACAGGCAGGCTCTCAATCACAGACATACTCTCTTTCACATATACAGGCTCTCAATCATTCACATATATGCTATCTCACTCACACACATACACACAGGATCTCAAACACACATGCTTGCTTGCTCATTCACTCTCTCTCTCCCCCTCCCTCCCCGGAACTAGCGGCAGCAGCTTCCTCCACTTCCAACCCTAAAGGCAGCAGCAACCTCCTTCACTTTCAGCCCTCGCGGAGAAAGGAGTCCCATCGGCCGCGGGGGTTGATGTTGTTCCTTGTTTTACTTCGAGCCGTGCTGCTCATTCCTCAGGCCGCGCCTCTCTTCTGTTCTTCAGGCCAACGCTGACCACACTAGCATGGTCTCTTCTTCCCGTGCATGCACCCGCTGCTCACCACTTCCTCTTCCGGGCCACGGGGAGGGGAGGGCAGGAAGAAGAGACCATGCCGGTGCCGCTGACTCCAGCTGTTCTGCCGTGTTCCACCTGGGCTGACAGCATTTTAAGCCCGGGCGGAGGAGGACCGGGGAGCAGCTGGGTCAGCGGGGGACCGAGAGGTGTCGCGACACACCTGCGTGTTCTTGGCGACACACCGGTTGAGAACCACTGACCTAGGCTACTGTGTGCAATTATGGTCGCCGCATCACAAAAAATATATAGTGGTTCTAGAAAAGGTACAGAGAAGGGCGACCAAAACGATAAAGGGGATAGAACAGCTCTCCTGTGAGGAATGGCTAAAGAGGTTAGGGCTCTTCTGTCTGGAGAAGAGATGGCTGAGGGGAGATATGATGGAGGTCTGTAAAATCGTGAGTGAGTAGAATGGGTAAATACAAATCGGTTGTTTACTCTCAAGAAATACAAAGACTAGGGGATACTCTATGAAGTTTCTACATGGCACATTTAAAACAAACCACAGAAAATATTTATTCATTCAGTACACACAGTTAAGCTCTAGAATTCATTGTAGGAGGATGTGGTAAATGCAGTTAATATAGCTAGATTTAAAAGAGATTTGCCCAAGTTTCTGGAAGAAAAGTCTTGGGTAATGCCACTGCTTATCTCTATCTACTATTTCTGATCCTGCCAGATACTTGTGACCTAGATAGGCCACTGTTTGAAACAGGATACTAAGCTTGATGAAGATTTGGTCTGTACTAGTATTGGAGTTCTTATGTTATTAACAGGTTTATAATTTTGGTTTGAGTTATTTTAGGTGAATGCCATCCAGTCCTGGTTATTTGTTACTCCACTGTTTTCCAATCTTTCCAAGCCCAAGGCATGCCTATATTATCAAAACTTTTTTGTGTGGGACTCAAGCCTCCATGAAGCAGGCAATGTGGACATAAAAAGGACTCATATGGCCAAAAGAAAAGGTAGGAGAGCACTGGAAGACCCACCAGTCTCTCTTGAAAAATTTAAAACAAAGAGAGAGAGGGGTTAAAAAACACACATGCACCCATCACAGTGGACCATCTCATTCTATATACAAAGGCAGGAAAAGGGAGATGTTGGTATGGTGCAAGCAGATGGTTTGGTTAAATACCTTGACTGTCAGACTGCCAGACCTCCTCCACTATGCTGCTCCCCACACACAGAGTAGGGATGTGCATTTGTTTTAACCAAATTTGAAAAAATGCAACAAATAAGGGCCAATTCGTTTCTTTGGGGGCACCCTAAAATTAATTGAGAGGCCCCCCGAATGAAACTAATCCCATTCATTTCATTTGGTTAAAAAAAATCTCCTGTCGGGCCTACAGAATAGGACGAGGCCCAAAGCAGGGGCTGCAAGCTACACCCAAGTGTGTTCCCTTGGCCCAGGCCCAAGGCCGTGACCTCGCCTGGGCCTAGGGTTAGGCCCAGGCCTGGAGGCTGGAGCCTAGGCCTCGTTGGAGTTTTCTTTCTTTCTAACGATGCCATTCACTGTGGATGCACCAGGCCTTGGTGTCGGGACCAGGTCTCGACTAGGCCCCAGCATCGGGCCTGGGTGTGGACTCTGACCCAGACCGAGCACAGGTGTTGGAATTAACTGCCTTACAGCAAAATGACACCCTCCACTGAAGAGCATGCACCAGAGTTAATTTACTTTGGTGTGTCCCCAGCAGACGGTGTCATTTGAAGAAGACAGAAGACTCCTATGAGCCCTTGGGTTATGGTAGCCGGCAGGACTTAGGGTGTGGCTGGAGTTGAGGTACAGGCTGTGCAGGACTGGAGGCTGAAGCTGTGCAGGACTGGAGAATGAAACAAGACTGGGGTTTGTGAAAAGGGCTGGATACAAGGACAGGACTAGATCAGACATGGACAGGACTAGATAGAATAGAGAGTGAGGAACACAGATGCCCGAAGGCAGCAGGCTAGATTGAGGGCCTGAAAAGCCACAAGGCAAAGCTAAGCAAAAGGCCAGAAATGGCCACAAAACAAGGCTAGAGCAGAAGGTCTAAGACTTCCATGAGGTAGGGCTAAGCAGAAGGCCATAGAGGCCACAAGGCAAGGCTAGAGCAGAACTGGAAGGCCCTGAGGCCACAAGTAATACAATGAAAAAAGGGGCAAAGCAGGGAGCCGAGTAGACTCAATGACAAGGCTCTGGACTTTGCAAGAGGCAAGTTAAGTAGGCTGTTGAGTCATGTGACGACAGAGACTCTTGACTAGAGTAAAAGCAGGTGTAGCTCCAAGGGGAGGCTGCATAATAGGCAGGATCCTAACACCAGCATCAGGCCTGGGCCTGGTTTCTAGCTTAGGCTGAGGCCCAGGCATCGAGACTCAGTCTCTGGGCTAGGCCCTGGCATCAGGCCTGGGCCCAAGCTCTGGCCTAGGCTGAGGCCCAGGAGTTGGTACTTGGCCTAGGCCCCGGCATTGGGCCTAGGACAAGGCATTGTGACCAGGCCTCCAAACCCTCAGCCTTGCGTAGAGCCTAGGCCTTGCTACCGGATCCCCACTGGACTGGGTAAGGGAAGAATCCTGGCCAGGGAATATTTCCAGGTGGGAGGGATGGGTGGTGGGGACAGGTGGCTTTGGGAGGCCCTGTTTCCTTTTTTTTAATGAAATAAACATTAAATGAAACAAAATTCATGGAGGAAAAAAATCCCTAAAACGATTCAAATTTTTTACCCCTGCACATCCCTAACACACAGGCCGATACAGTACAGTGCGTTCCGGTGGAGCGCACTGTTAACCGGCATTTGGACGCGTGTTTTCAACGCGCTAGCTTTACCCCTTATTCAGTAAGGGGTAATAGCGCGTCGAAAACGTGTGACCAACCCCCCCGAGACTAATAGCGCCCGCAACATGCAAATGCATGTTGATGGCCCTATTAGTCATTCCCGTGTGATACAGTAAGTAAAATGGGCAGCCAAGCCGCACATTTTACTTTAAGAAATTAGCGCCTACCCAAAGGTAGGCACGAGCACAGGCCAGGACACTGGCCTGTGCTCGTGCCCGCTCTCCCGCGAACTTTATTGTATCGGCCCGACAGCAAGTCACATCCTGTGCTCCATGTGCACTGTCCCTGTCTTACTCAGACTGTGAATAAAATAGAAGCTGAAAGGACTCAAAGCAGGAAACTCAGGAAGTGGAAGATGAGAAAGTGCTGTGCGCGTTGTTTGTGCTGCTAAAGCAGGGCCAAGCTATTCATGCCCGGCATGCTGCCCATTAAGTGCCGCAATCTGTAGCTCGGAGGAGAGGCATGCACGATTGCATATGTTCCCAGAAAGGAGCTACATGTTTAAGAGCCACTGCAAGCAGTGGTGACTTATCTATAGCGTCACCTGATCGGGTCTGATTGGGAACCACTGATTGGGAAACACTGTCAATTGTATCTATTATTAGGTGCTCAGAATCATCACCATCAAAGGATGTTTCTGATGCTTCAACATCCTCCTCAGTAAAAACTGAAGTAAAGAATTAATTTAGTTTTCTCACAGGCTCTTTGTTTTGAATGTACTTGAAAAAGCTTTTATTATAAATTTTTACGACTATGGCAAGCTTCTTTTGAAATTCTTTCTTGGCTTTCCTGATTACTGCTTTTCATGTCACTGTCAGTACTTATATTCTTCCCTGTTTTCCTCATCCCTCAGCTTCTTGTTCCTCTCAAATCCTTTCTGCAAAGTACCCCAGGATTTCACTGCACTTAAATCAGACTGCGTTTAGCCAGAAGAGCATCATATATCTAGTCATAGAGCGTAATCCATAAGTACTTGTACAAATTAGAGCAGGTATTTTGCTAATTTTATTATTCTGAATATATGAATTGGATTTTTCAAATTTTGTCTTCTGCTTTTTATTTTTAAGACTATGAACTTTTGTTGTTATTGTGTTGTTGAGTGTTTGTATACTTTTTGTCATAATGTTTTTTATGTTACGTTGCTTCTGGGAACATAACCATCTTTTTTTTTTTTTAATATGCTGTGGAATTTAATTTCAGCTTTTATTATGCATTATTGAATGGTAATCTCCTTTATGTTTTATAAGGGAAAAGCAGGACAATAAGTACTTTTAGACAGATTTTAAGGAGGTGTTCCCCGAGGCATGTTTAGGTCAGGGGAGGAAAATAACATGCACAGATAGTATTTTCAAATGGATGCATATTATTTTTCATGGAAATTTCACCTGCAGAAAAAGCAGAGGGAAAGTATGTGTCTATTTCTCCTTTGAAAAATTAGGTACAAGAACCTCTAGGCAGGGAATCTGAAAATTGCCCATGTCTTGACTAGTTTTAGGGAGTTACCCTCTCTTCATTAGGTCAAACAAAATTTATTTATTTATTTATAACTTTTATATACCGAGGTTCAATTAACAGAATTAATTATCACTTCGGTTAAAATGAGCAGGTCTAGCCAAAGGACGCAGATTACATTACAGTGGTGGTGAGAAAGGGAAAGGGGTGACAGAGGGTAACACAGAGACAACAGAATTACATTTTTTAAAAATGCATTGAAACCAGTTTCAAGCCTTTTTAAATACACCCCAATAGCTGATTTTACATTTTTAGCCTGATTTGAAAAAAAAAAAACTCTCTGATGGAAGAAACTGTTGTACCTGTTGATATGTTGGAACAGAGAGGTACTCTGGGAAATAAACTGCACTGGTAAGACTTTATCTTTGGAGTCACACATTTAGAACTGAACTTTTTTTAAATTTAATTTTCAGCAGGGAACCATCCACAAATGCCATCATTTAACTCAATCAAGACTGGAAACTGCAATTGAAAGGTAATGTGTTTATGATTACTTTTGTTTTTTCTCCCTTTTCCATGCTGATGAATTGCCTTTTTAGTCCATTTTTACAGACAGTGGTAATTTACAGTAGGCAGCAACAGTATTGGATTACATTGTCTCTTTTGTTTTTTATGGTCCCGTGTTTAACTCGTTTCTTACGGTTTAGCAGTCCTACATGTCTCATAAAGGTTGAACAGAAGGCGAGAGCGCACACACAGCCTATTCATTGCAGCTGAATGTATCGTGGAATGGTTCAGGGTAAAAATACCTGTTGCTCTAGCAAAAGAGAATTGATCAAGACACTATAATAAATCCACCACAGATCGAATTTCTTTCTTTCTTAAATAAAAGTCAGCAACTTGATAGCATCATTCATCAAGGTATGAAGATGAGCTCTTTTATGCGATCTAATGAAGTTGTTTGTAAAGAAGAAACATCCATCACTGTTTTGATTAGATTTTACTATGTTGCTGCTGGCTCAGCATTAGTGGAGGAGAATTGGGATTGTTTATTGGGTTCAGTAATTATTACTGGGAAAAGAGAGAAAGATGAGGAACTGCACAATAAGGAAATAGGACTAACCCTTTCTGATTATTAGTTGACTTCTACTATTAGATGGTAACTTTCATATTGGCGCGTGTGCACACATTTGCGCACATTCGTCGGCCCGTGCTCAGGTACGCAGCATTTTATATAACATGTGCTCGCATATTAAAAATTTGCCTGGCCACATGCATGTGTGTGCCAGATTTTAAGTGGGCACGGGCATGTGTGCGCCAATGCCATTCCCAGTTTTACCAGTTTTCTCCCTAGTTCACCCAGTTTAGAGGGAGGTCCTCCAACTCCCTCCAGGTTTGATAGCCTCCACTCCCTCCATTTAGCTCTGAACCTTTTAAACCTCACAGATCTGCCTAGTTTTCTTTAATTTTTAACTTAAATGGCATCCATAGCAGAAGTAAAGTTATTCAGCAGGGGACCTTGGCGCGTGCTGGGTTATGTAAGTATTTACGAGCACATCTCAGGTTCAAGCCTAGAAATGCCCATGCACCGCCCAGACAATGCCCACAAAGTGCCCCTTTTTGAAAGCTTTCGAGATGTGTTAGCTGCGAGAGATATGCGCATACCTCGGCGGCTTTTAAAATCTGCTCAGTGTGCACGAGACCTACTTCTTTGCACATCCCCTAATTAATGCACATGTCAGGTTTTTAAAATTCACCTCAGCGCATAACACGTAAAGAGCTTATTTGACAAGAATTTGATCTGCTCAAAGTAAATTTGGTCTGTTGAAGGCAAGCAGCTACAAACAACTGTATAGTCGTTGTCATAAAACAAGATACTCACAAGAAGTTATATCAAAAAAGAAAGGTGTTGGTATTCAGCTGCGGCACAGCTAGCTAAGTTAGCCAGATATAGCTATCCAGCTCACTTAATGAGGGCAGCACTGTTGAATATACCCAGCTATCTTAAAGTCAACCAGATAAGTATATCTAGCTAGGATAGCCCTACGGCGAGTCCAGAGTTAGCCAAGTAAGTTATGGACCTAATTCCGATCCTCCCCAAAATGCCTCCCACCCGCTCCCGGAACACCCCCGACTTATAATGAGTTATACTGCTAGAATTTAGCCACATACAGCGTTTAATATTGCTGGTTAGCCATTTAGACGGATAACTTTTCAGTTATCGATCTAAATGGCTTTTGAATATCGACCTCTTCTTATTTGTCATGGCTCAAAAAGTTATTTGGGATGCGCAAGAGGAGGTACTACCATGAAGGCTCTATCAATGGCCTCCATTCTTCCAGCATACATGGCTACAAAGATTTATCCACCCAAATACATAGGCATCTTTTATTTTATTTATTTGAAAACTTTTATAAACGACATTCATTTGCATATCACATCGGTTTACAATTAACGGAATAAATGAAAAACATGCTTTAGAAAGCGAAAAATTAAAGTTACATGTAACAGGGAGATGAAGGAACAGGTTGGGAGGAGTAGAGGAAAGAGAAAGGGTCCGGTGGACTTAAGCAGGGCCATTAGATAAGAGATTGAATTATTAACTATATACAAGATTCAGTATTACGTATGATCAAAAATTCACCGAAAGTTAAATAGAGTTAGACTTCTAGGTTGGAGGAAGAGGAGGCTTCTGGGAGAGAGAAGGGTGGTGGTGTTGTTATGTATAGACCCGTTTAAATAGCCAAGTTTTAATTTTTTTTGAAAGTTTTTGTACAGTGTTCTAGCGTAGTTCGAGAGGCATAGAGTTCCATAATGTTGGTCCCGCTATGGAAAAAGCGCGTTCTTTGGTGGAGATGTGATGGGTGAGTTTGTGAGAGATTGTTAACAGGGATCCTTTATAGGCAGCTCTGGTGGGTCTGTTGGATGTATGATAGTGCAGAGAGTCATTAAGCCAATGAAAATTCTGGTTGTGTAGAGTTTTGTGGATAATTGTGAGGGTCTTGTGAAGTATTCTAGAGGGGATCGGAAACCAATGGAGATCTCTGAGGATTGGCGTAATGTGATCTGTTCTGCGGGAGTTGGTGAGGATTCTAGCAGTTGCGTTTTGCAGCATTTGGAGAGGTTTGATAGAAATTGTGGGAAGGCCTAAGAGAAGGGAGTTGCTGTAGTCAATCTTGCTAAATAAAGTGGCTTGAAGGACTGTTCGGAAGTCATTGTGATGGAGGAGAGGTCTTAGTTTCTTAAGGTCCTGCAGTTTGTAGAAGCAATCTTTAGTGGTGTTGTTGATAAAATGTTTTTATTTGTCTCAAGTAGTACTTAGACCCAGATATATTTACTCTTAAACTATCTTCAAATAGGGCTAGAGCTCAGCCTCAGTGCCATAGTTCCCATTATTTACTATGGGAAGACTTTTGACACCAAACGTTTTTGTGTTTTGGGAAAAATATGAAATCTAGCAGTAACAAGTCCATGTCTTTGACACTATTAGAATCAAAACAAAATATTTCAATTCCTATTGAAAAGCTGCTTCTATTTGATTTCCAGGCTAGGATTCTGCTTTATGGGCCATTTGGGGCTGGGGAATTTGTGGAGACAGTGGTCATAGACCCTGGGAGGGATAAAATCCCAGTCATTGCACAATGATGATACCCGATGGTCCATAATTTCAGGAATCTGTAAGGAGCCAGAGTGTGTGGCCCTGGTCAAGGACTGTCACAGTAGTGGCTGGGCTAAGTGAGTTAGGTAGGGAGAAAAATGAATAAACAAAATCCCTGAGTAGTTGTGAATGAAGGGTTATGGTGCTGGATCCCAATCCCCATTTCATATGAGCTGGAAGCACAAAGGAGTAAGAGGAAACTGCTTGGTCAAAAAAAGGCTGTGTTTAAAAATTCGGTACCATTTTCACCAGCCACCCTACCCTTTTGCCTACATTATTCACTAGCACGTCCATCCCATATCTTTTATCCTAGTCTAGGTTTATTTTTTGCATTCACATCCTCAACTCCCTTACACATTGATTCAGGTTCCCGCTGCTGCTCCTTGTGATCTTGTGCAAGTCACTTCACCCTCCATTGTCTCAGGTACAAACTGAAGGGATCATTTATCAAGTGGCAATATTTTACTGTGGGGGCAGGGGATATCACGGGGGAGGGCTTGCAATATTTTGCTCCTCCCCAGGAAAACATTGTGACGGTTTTCCTGCGATATTTTTTATTGCGGAAAAACCTGTGTAACCCCCCTGTCCATTGGGGGTCACCTTCTCTACCTTGGGGAGCAACTCTCCCAAAGTGAGGGATTAAGTCTCTGTTCGGTCATAGGCTGGAGGCAGCTGAGCTGCAAGGCCACACTGGGCTCAGGCCACACACACATGAGCAAAACCCAATGTCCACAACCAGATTGGTGCTCCAAAAACAATAGACAGTTTATTGAGATAGCTTCAGTTACTGTAGACGAGATACAACTTCCAGTTTCATAGAAACTCCAGATAGCCTCTTCTGTTTGCCTCCTAGAAGGCCTCAGACACTTTAAGTTACAGTCCATGTACACTTCCTTGTAACCTGAGTTAGACCACACTGAAAAGATCTCTTCTCCCCCTTTGTAAATCTTAAAGTACTCACTTTATCTCTGGGATGGCTTCAAGCTACGCACTTCCCTTGCAATAAGAGGAAATGGGAGACTCTCCACCCTGTTTCCAAGGTCCAATTGGGCAGTTTTTTTTCTGATCCCAACTGGTCCCTTCACTGTTCCTTTACTCTTTCAGAATTTTTAACTCTTAAATCCATTTCCAGTTGCTTTACATCGGCTCCCCTGCGACCCTGTTGGAGGATCATTGCCAGTTTTTCCTCCTTTCTCTTTGAAACCCCCTAGAGAGGGTTCAGAATGCTCCTTTCCTTTGCTGGGTGACTCTGGGGGGAGCCCCCACCCTTGCTGTAGGCAGGGTAATAGTTTCTTCTCATAAAATCCAAACCCTAGGGGTTGAGCAGGTATATCTGACGATTGGATGACCTTGTAATGGCTGGAACTTTCCCCGAGGGGGGAAAATCACACAACCCACAGTACATCCTCTGCAGTTTACACTTTGCAAACATTTCTGTTGCCCAGGGCTCCAGCTGCAATAAAAAATATGGTGGGTAAAGGCTCTCTAAAGAGCGATGGCAGCACATTTTAACCTGGGCCACCATTATCTTAAAGGGCATGCGGTCCAGAACCCACCCCTCCCCCTGGGGTATGAGTATGGTCCCTTGGTGTGTGGAGATCCGATTGGGGTCTCCTGTTCTTGTTCTTCCTTCCTTAGTGGTTCTTTCATCCTTTATTTATTAATATTTCTGGGGGATGTCTCTTAGGAAAAAGTCTGTGGGGTCAGGCAGGTTTTCAGCACTGCAATCCCAGTGGTGAAGGGGGATCCAAACACTTGCTCACTCTATGAAAGTCCAAAAATTATTTTAAAATATTTTGCCTTCACTCAGGCCAATTCAAGTCGAGCGCCTTCTCTCCCAACACGCGCCCAGCTACCTCTCCTAGGCATGCAAGCCAGTTATTTAAAAGAGGCGTCGCGCTAAAAGGAGGCACTAGGGACGATTACGCGCCCCTAGTGCCTCCTTTGCCCCTAAAGGGTAACAAGCTTAAAAGTCTATCTCTCTGCAAATTAGTAGGAGAAGGACCCCCTGGCAGGGAGTGCACGGTGAGGTGTCAGTTCACTCCTTTTGGGTGAAGCAGGGAGGTCTCACCAGAGTGGGAAAAATATTCATCTGTACTCCTCGACTGCTTCCTCAAACTGATGTGGAAAAAAGGATTTGCATTCCCAAATTCGCCGCTTGTTACGACAGTTACTACCCTGAATCAATTAAGTCTGATACTTCACTTTCAATGCATATCCAGCGTAGCTCTCTGCTTCAACGGCAGGGGGGGGGGGGGATGAAGAAAACAGCAACCAACAAGGACTGAATTGCACAGGCTGGGTAAACAAATAAGCGTGGGAGTAGCTTGCTTATTGCGGCGGTTACTACTCCTAATCAGTCAAGCTAGATACTTCACTTAGATGCAGTTCCAGCACTGCTCTCTACATTAATGGCGGGGGTGGAAGGGAATTGGAACCGAAAGGTTACTAAGAGCCAAGAGAAACAGATAAGTATGAGAAAAAAAAACAAGTGTGAAAACTTGCTGGGCAGACTGGATGGACCATTTGGTCTTCTTCTGCCGTCATTTCTATGTTTCTATGGTATTAACATGGCTGAGTTAAATAGTCTTCAGGCATCCAATCCAGACTCTCCAGGTGGGAGGGGCTGAGGGGTATGGATGGCTCCTTACAAAGTTCTAAGACAGGGAGGTCTACCACACATAGAATTATTTGCATTAGCTGCTTTGCATGCATTTGTAAATTTTATGCATGCAAAACAGCTAATTTCAATAGGGGGCAGATATTTTGAGGAAAAAACATGTAATGTGAATATCATGCGATATTCCTGTGATATGGCTCTATCTCTCGATATACACTGTTTTTCATGAGTTATAGCCTTATCACGGCTTAGTAAATGTATCCCTTGGATTGTAAGCCCTCCGGGGACACAGAAATGCCTACAGTACCTGAATGTAATCCCACTTTGAAGGGCCTGAAAATGCAGACTATAAATCAAATAAAGAAATAAGATAAATGTCAGATGCTGGTATTTTCAGTTTACATACTTTTTGCATGGGTGCAAACCCTTTGCCCATATCTACCTCTCTTTGACTCAAACAGACAGTACAACATCCATAGGAATATGAATCCCCAAACCTAAGGTCATATAAAAAGACACATACAGCATGTTCATAATGCACATGTAACTAGCAAATGTAACCCACCCAAACTGATTACTTGCAGCACTAGATAGCACCTCTACATACATTCATTTCACCAATATATGCTGTGTTCCCACTTTTTCCACATTCAAATTCAGCCTAAAAATTGTACCTCTCTGAGGTTTTTTTTAAAACATGAACTTAATTGTTCCTGCAGAGGGCCTTCTTTCCTCACCCATGGGCTACTGGCTCATATAAATGACTCAGAAGAAGCATCACCCCTGGCAGCTGGGCCCCACCGTTTTAACTTAAAGGTCCCTTCGTATGTTTTGCCTGTATTTCTTGTCTGTCTGTAGTCATCATTAGACTGCAGTCTTCAAGAAGCTAGTATTCTCTATTATGTGGGTCTGTAATGCACTGCATAAAAATAACAATAATAATAATAATATATTTATTTATTTATTTATTTATTTAAGTTTTTTATACCGACCTTCATAGTAAATAACCATATCGGATCGGTTTACATTTAACAAGGGTATAACTGGAGTAACAATTCAAGTGAACGAAAGATAAACAATAGGTAGGAATAAGTCAAAGTTACAATCAACAGGGAAAGAGAACTTGGAAGCTTGCAACAAGCTGGAAAGAAGATAAGGCGGGAAATAAATAAACAGTGATACCATAGAGCGTACGGTTAAAAGCTTAATGGTGCTTTAACCTGGAAGAGTCAGAGTCCATTCGTGAGTATCCATGCCAGACCGGGTAAGAGTGAAGGACAATTAGTGAATGTCTGGTGGATCGGCGAAGGCTTGGTGAAAGAGCCAGGTTTTAAGTCTTTTTCTAAAAGTTAAAAGGCAAGGCTCCAATCTGAGATTTGATGGGATGCTATTCCAGATAGATGGGCCAGCTATCGAAAAAGCTCTGTCTTTGGTCGAAGAGAGGCGTGAGGCTTTAGTGGGTGGAAATTTCAGAGTGCCTTTGAGAATATCTCTAGTTGGTCTGTTAGAGGAGTGGAGTATGAAAGGGATTTCCAGGTCGAGTTGAAGTTGTTGATGGATGGTTTTGTGAATTACGGTGATTGATTTGTATAGAATTCTGAAATTAACTGGTAACCAATGTAGGTTCCTGAGGATGGGTGACATGTGATCGCCGCGGCTGGTACTGGTCAGCAATCTCGCTGCCGCATTTTGTATCATCTGCAGTGGTTTGGTAGTGGATTTGGGGAGGCCTAGGAAAAGGGCACTGCAGTAGTCTATTTTAGCGAACAGTAGCGCTTGGAGGACTGTCCTGAAGTCATGGAAGAATAATAGAGGTTTAAGTCGTTTTAGAACCTGTAGTCTGTAGAAACAGTCTTTGGAGGTTGTGTTGACCATTTTCTTTAGGTTTAGTCGATTGTCTAGTATTACCCCAAGGTCTCTAACCTGTTTACAGGTAATGTGAGAGATGTGTGGTGATGGAGGGGAGATATTGTTTTCATTTGAGGAGATGTGGAGCAGCTCTGTCTTGGAGGCGTTGAGAACCAGGTTTAAGCTGTTGAGAAGGTTAGTGATGGATAGAAGGCAGTTATTCCAATGGGTGAGCGCTTTTGAAATTGAATCTGTTATCGGGATTAGAATCTGCACGTCGTCTGCGTACAGATAATGAATTAGGTTGAGATCTGTTAACAGTTGGCAGAGGGGGAGGAGGTATATGTTAAAGAGGGTTGGAGATAAGGAGGAACCTTGTGGTACACCAAGAGTTGATTTTGTTAGGGGTGACTCTTTGTTGTTGATTTTAACTTTAAAAGACCTGTTACTGAGGAAAGACTTGAACCAGTTGTGGGCAGATCCGGAGATGCCGATATCTGCTAGGCGATCCAGCAGGATGGTATGGTTGACGGTGTCAAATGCCGCCGAGATGTCTAACAGGACTAATAAAAAGGAGTGTCCTTTGTCTAACCCCATAATAATATGGTCTGTAAGTGAGATGAGGAGGGTTTCCGTGTTGCGTGATTTACGGAAACCATATTGCGAGGGGTATAGGATCTTGTGGTCTTCAAGATAATCAGAGAGCTGGGTGTTTACCAGTTTCTCCGTTAGTTTGGCAACGAATGGGAGGTTCGAGATGGGTCTGAAGTTAGCTAGTACATTAGGGTCTAAGTTGTGTTTCTTGAGGAGGGGCTTGAGTGAAGCGGTTTTTAGACTGTCTGGGTAGCTTCCTTGGGATAGAAGGCTGTTTATGATACTGGTCAGAGGTCCAGAGATCGTGTTTGGGATGAGAAGCAGGAGTCTCGATGGTATGTTGTCAGCCGGATGGCTTGAAGGTTTCTGTCTTTTTAGAAGGGCTTCAATCTCCTTAGTGGAGATGAATTCGAAACTGTCAAATTTGGGTCTAGTGAGAGACTGGTGATTCTCGCCTGACTTGAGAGGTGTTGTATTTGGAGGAAGGAGGGCGAGGGTATTTACGATCTTCTGATGAAAGAATGATGAAAGAATACTATCCAATGTTTGCTGTTCCTCCCATTCCTGTAGTTTGGATTTTTGAAGTAATTATTTCCTTTTAAACCCCCCCCGAAACTGATGTGGACTGGAATATGTTACGCCTATATTGTTCTTCTATTTTATTTTCTTAGAAAGATGTAATTATATGGCAAATACATCTTTTTCTTATTTCCTTTATTGTAAATGATTTAAAATTTAATAAAGATGAGGAAAAAAGTATACTATTTAATGTGCATGTTTATCATCTACATCCATCGTATCTCACAAAACACATCTACTTTCAGTACCTTGTTCATTTTCAAAGGGCTGCGCGTGTAAATTTCGGAGTTTATGTGCATGCGCTGCGCGCATTTTACAATGGGCCTGGCCAAGCACGTAACCCCAGTATGTGCCGAAGTATCGGCTGAGGGAAATGGGGCGGCCTGGGAGGGGCGTGGGCTGGGAGCGGGCCGGGACAGCGCTATCCCGGGGAAGCGCACGCCAGCAGATTACTTCTGCTCCAGAGGAGCAGTAAGTAACAAAATAAAAAAATTAGGGATAGTTAGGGTTAGGTTAGGGGTCGGGGAGGAAAGGGGAAGAGGTAGGAAGGGTAGAGTTAGAGATAGGAAAGTTCCCTCCCAGTCCGCTCCTTAATTGGAGCGGACTGGGAGGGAACTGGGGGAGGCCCGATTGCATCGCCATGCATTGCTTTGTAAAATCTCCCCTCCCCCCACGTGCACAAGTCGCAGACCGCCCACACGGATTTTAAAATCATCATATTTTATAACATGCATGCGCCAGCACATGCATGTTATAAAATCGGCGCCACCATGTGCGCGTGCCGGGAACCGCGCGCACGTGGACGCGCGCATGCTCCTTTTAAAATCGACCCCTTATTTTCTCTCATACATAGCAAAACAAATAACATTTCTTATAGGGACTGTCAACTCACATGGCAAATATAATACATTTAAAAATGTTTCTCTGCTGAAAAAAATCCTGCACCCGTAGGCTTTTTTTGTGAGGCCTGAAAGGATAATGATAGGGATGGGTATTGCCTGTGCCGTTAACCTCTCTTCTTGCTTGTAGAGGAGGGGAGAGGGCTGAGGGTCCTCCTATATTCTTCCATCTCCTGCTGCAGCTTCTGTTCCTGTAGCCATGGGAGCAACTGAAGGGAAACAGCATAATAACTACTTCAATCTTTTATTAAATTCTACCTAATCCTGCACAATGCTCATCTTTAACAGCATGCCTACAGCAAAAGAGGTAGAGTAGAAAGGCAATGGTAGAGCTCCAGGCAGGCAACAGTAACAGAAGGATAGCACGTTATTACATAATGTTGCTATGTTGGGACAGTATTCTCCAGTTTTTGGGGGAACTTATAAAGTACGTGCCCTTTTGGCTCTATTAAGTCTGTGGATCTGTGGCCAGAAGATGTGGTCAAGGTAACTAGCATAGCAGGGTTTAAAAGAGGGCTGGACATGTTCCTGGAGGAAAAGTCCATCAAACATTGTTTGCCCCTGAAAGTAAGATAGATCTGCTTACTGAGATCTGCTGGGTACTTTGACCTGAACTGACCCCTGTCAGAGATAGGCTGCTGGGTTCCATGGACCTTAAGCTGACTCAGTGTGGTATTTCTGACATTATTATATAGAGAGGAATTTTGAATATTGCCCAAAGGGTCTAATAGATATTTGGCTGATTATAGCACAGTGCTTTGCTTCCCAATTCTTTTCGAATATCGGATTTCATGAAGTGATTTGATGGGAAAGATCTTCAGAATGTATTTTTTCTAGATACATTTTAGTTAGATGTTGTTGGTTAGAACTAGTCTGACTTTCAGCATATGAGACTTCTGATGACTGCTGGAGTAGCCTCCCCCTCCCACCCCCCTTTAACCAATAGGTTAAAGGGGGGTGGGAGGGGGGAGGCAGGAGACCCAGGTCTGCCTCCCTCATTTCCGTCATCCTTTCAGGTTATAATTTCTAAGCACTTTGAAAATAAATACTGCTGTTTTGTATCCAGCCTACTGTTTACTTGCATGTTCAGGCATTATCATTCTTGCCTCATTTTGCACTGACCTGATAAAAGAAGTTTTAACTCTGGAAAGCCAGTTATGGTTATATTCAGTTAGTTTGATGAAATTGAAAAATCATAGCTTGCCTCATATACCTCAGCACTATATTTGCATAATTCTTTCTTTTCAAAGAAGCACATCCTTAGCAATGTACCTAGTTTGGGAAGAAACATTGTTAATTGTATCTTGTGTCCAAGAGAAGAACATTTCTAGGATAAATATAATTGCTTACTTGTGTCCGGATTCAACTAAAGATAGTTCCACTGTCCTGCCTGTTCTCTCCTAAACGCCCTTAATCTGTTTTTATATACAGTGCACACTGCACAGAGGTCAAGTTGATGCGCCAGTATAAAAAATAAATAAGGATGTGTCTCTGTTTCCTGGTTCTCCTTCCATCTCTCTTTCTCCTCTACCCTGCTTCCTGGTAGATGTCTAAGATTCGCCTGTCAAGAAAAAAGCCTTAGCTCACCCAGGGCCAGTGCAAAGTTAGCAGGCGACCTAGGCGAGCTTTCTGCCTTGCGCCCTGCCCCCCGGTCTCAGCCCCAACCCCTACCTCATTCACACCCGCCGAGTATGTGCTTCTCTGGGCTGCGAGCAGGATGGGCACTGCTTGCGGCCTGCCAAATCTCTACTCCTCTTTGCCATGAGCGAGATAGGCTCCACTTGTGGCCCCACATGGCTGCTTTTTGGTTGGCGCCCGAGGCGACTGCCTAGTTCGCCTAATAGGACACGCCGGCCCTGAGTTCACCTGCTATGCTATTTCACCTGCAACGGCACTGGTACATTACCGGGAAAGCTCTTTTGACCTCTTAATGAGAGTCCTTATCTTGAGAGATCATAGAAACATGATGACAGAAAGAGACCATATGGCCCATCCAGTTTGCCCATCAGCCAGTTACTTTAGCTTTATAAGTCTCATTGCTTCCTTAGAGATCACCTGTATTTATCCCATGCTGTCTTGAATTCAGATACTGTTTTTGTCTCCACCACCTGCACTGAGAGGCCATTCCACAAATCTGCTACCCTCTCCATATAGAAATCCTTCTTAAGATTACTCCTGAGTCTACCCCCTTTCAACCTCATCTCATGACCCCTTCTTCTAGAGCGTCCTTTCTATTGAAAAAGACTCACCCCACATACATAAATTTGGAAATAAGGCAGGCAGGTTTCTGGCGAACCTTACGAGAGGCCCACATCAAAAAGCATACATTACAGGACTGAAATCCAAAGAAGGGAGTCTGGCGGTGGAAACCACCAAGGTTCTGGATATTTTTAGATCTTTTTACCAAAACCTCTATGAAGCATGACCATGTGATGCAGTACAACGTGATCTCTTTTTTGAAGGATTTCCTCTCCCTAAGGTTACCTTAGAGATGCTGGAAAAGTTAAATCAGCCTATAAATGACGATGAGGTCTTCAGGGCCATTTCAAAGTTGAAAACGGGTAAAGCCGTTGGAATTTCAAATATTGACCCCAACGGCAAATATGTTAAATCATGCTATGCTGCATGGTTTTTACTCTAGTGCTATGAATTAGGCTATAGTGGTGGACTACCTAAGAAGGGGAGAGTCTTAAGCTCGCATGCCTCCTATCGCCCTATCTCTCTGCTGAACGTAAATGCTAAAATACTTGCTGCTATTCTGGCTGCCAGGTTAGCTAAGGTGGTACCGTCCTTAATGGGAATAGACCAAACAGGATTTGTTATGGGACAACATGGGGTAAACAATGTAAGGATTTTCTGACAAATCTACGAAAGGTGTAATTTTGAGTTTAGATTTGGAAAAGGCTTTCGATAATGTAAATTGGGAATTTATGTTTTGGGTATTGGAGAAATATGGGATTAAGGGACCATTTTTAGAATGGGTTAAGACATTATATTCAGATCCCTCTGCCCGCATTTTATTCAATGAGGCGTTATCAGAACCTTTTCCACTTAAACTAGGAACGAGATGGGGATGCCCCCTATCTCCTTTATTATTGATTTTAACTCTCGAACCACTAGCTTTACGATTATGGCATACAGGGGAGATAAAAGGTGCCCAGGAAATTAAGCTATGTCTATTTGCAGATGACATCCTACTATTCTTAGTGGATGCTCGCAATGCTATACCACAGATCGTGCACTGCTTTTCTATGTATCAAACTTTTGCGGGGTTAAAAATCAACTTTGAAAATTCCGAAGCTCTCCCTCTTAGCTTATCTTTACAGCAAAATTGGCAAGGGAGTTTCCCTTTTCATTGGGATCCCTCCCAGCTTAAGTACCTTGGGGTATGGGTTTCCAGAGACCTCTCACATTTATATGTGACCAACTTCAAAAAATCACTTGACGGGCTGGAAATGCAACTTCAGGGGTGGAAAGACCTCTCACTATAGTTATTGGGCAGGAATGCTTTGAGTAAGATGGTCATTTTACCCAAGCTGCTATACAGGCTACAGATGTTGTCATATGTATTAATGCCTCAGGATATTAAGCGCCTTAGGTTCATGACATCCAACTTTTTGTGGAGGGGACGCCGGCCCAGTATAGGCTTTAATCAATTAATGAGAAGCAGGATGAAGGGAGGAATAGAAGCCCCGGATTTTCAGACATATGTCATTGCATGCCAATCACGTTTCCTGGGGGAATTTTGGGGAGATAAATTTTCTTACAATGCTTTTCACGTTAGAAGAGATGTGCAGCTCATGCTCTCCTATGGGGTTAATTCATATGCCTAAAGTAACTTGGCCAAAATAAGTTAAGGTTAATATTTTTTTTAAGTTCGATTGCAGAGGCATGGAAAATTCTGCGTCGTTGCATGGGAGGGCTGTGGAAAGTCTCTTTATTTCTTCCTTTAATCGAAAAATCCCTCCTTTCCACCAGGGTTAGAATCATCACTAATCGCCGATTGGACAAAAAGGGGAATAGGTGGATGCAGACTCGAGCCATTTTGTCAATCTTGCCCAGTTACAAGAAACTTACCACAACCCGGCTACACATTTCTATGGTTATCTTCAGCCTAGGCACTATTTCCAGTCCTTAGGGATGTCACAAGACCAAATTAGTCTAGAACTTAAATGGATGGCTGAAGTAGACCAGATAGTCGGGGGGGGGGGGGGGAATTCTATATCAGGATGGTATAAGATTTGTAAAAAAACACTTGCAGGGGGTGGGACTTTACAAACTAACAGAATATTGGAAGAAGGAACTAGAAAATACAGTAACTGCTGAAGCCCTAGGAACAGTTTTTGAAGAGTTGAATAGCCTCCCTGTTGAGGTCACTTTGAAAGAAATGCAATTTAAAATTGTTCATCATTCCCATATGGATAGAATACGTTTGTGCAAGATGGGGATAGTGGAGTCAGAGGAGTGTCATAGATGTCATGTAGAAACAGGGTCATACACTCACCTGTTTGTAACTTGTTGTCAACTTGCTGACTTTTGGAGGGAGGTCATCTTCACTGCCTAGAAATGCTCTAATATCATTTTGCCCCTGTGGGGCGACTTGCTACTATTGGGAGGCTTCAGCTTATTTCGCTCAGCCATACACTCTATTACAAAGAGCCAATATCTTTTTGTGTCAGTTGCTTTATTATTGGCTTGTAAATGTATTTTGGCGGACTGGGTTTCTGAGAGTCCCCTTCTGTGGGCCGCTGAACGGAATATATGATCTCTTTCATGCAGATGGAGCGTTATGATGTCTCTATACTACATCGAAGGGTCCCACTTGACTATATCAATACCTGGCACAAATTTCATGACACATTGCCTATCCAGAACCAACTCAGACTGAAAGAATTAGGATACTCAGCAAGTTGGAAGGGGGCTGACCCAAAGAATGCTTTAAAGGGAGCTGTATCTCAATGTTGAGCAATGTATCGCTCCATGGTGAGACCGCACCTTGAATACTGTGTACAATTCTGGTTGCCACATCTCAAAAAAGATATAATTGCGATGGAGAAGGTACAGAGAAGGGTACCAAAATGATAAGGGGAATGGAACAGCTTCCCTATGAGGAAAGGCTGAAGAGGTTAGGACTTTTCAGCTTGGAGAAGAGACGGCTAAGGGGGGGATATGAGAGATCTAGAACGGGTAGATGTGAATCGGTTATTTACACTTTCAGATAATAGAAAGACTAGGGGGTACTCCATGAAGTTAGCATGTGGCACATTTAAAACTAATCGGAGAAAGTTCTTTTTCAATCAATTCACAATTAAACTCTGGAATTTGTTGCCGGAGGATGTGGTTAGTGCAGTTAGTATAGCGGTGTTTAAAAAAGGATTGGATAAGTTCTTGGAGGAGAAGTCCATTACCTGCTATTAATTAAGTTGACTTAGATAATAACCATTGCTATTACTAGCAACAGGAACATGGAATAGACTTAGTTTTTGGGTACTTGCCAGGATGCTGGGCTTGATGGACCATTGGTCTGACCCAGTATGGCATGTTCTTATGTTCTTATGGGGTGTGAGTGTGAATTGTGTGTAAGGTATGAGTATGAGTGTATGGGTTGATGACTGAGGGGGGTTCTTGGTGGTGGTGGTGGGGGGGGGGGGAGGGTTAGGCAACCATAATTGATATTACGATTGTAAGGATACATACAAAAAACAGGAATCAGGATGATTCCTGTTTTTTGTATGTATCCTTACAATCCTGATGATTGAGGTTATGAAGGATAGTGTGTATCCTTACAATCCTGATTGTATGTATCCTTACAATCCTGATGATTGAGGTTATGAAGGATAGTGTGTTGCCTTGATGGTTGTTTTTTCCTGTTTATTCTCAATGTTGGAAAAAAGTGTTGATTATGTTATGATCTGTATCATCTCCTCATTGCCTTAATAAAAATGAATTTGGAAAAAAAAAAGAAAAGGCTCACATCCTCTGCATGGAAACCTTTGACATATTTGAATGTCTCTCATATCTCCCCTATCTCGCCTTTCTTCCAGGGTATATATGATTAGATCTTTTAGTCTGTCCCCATATGCTTTAGACCACTGACCATTTTAGTAGCCACTCTCTGGACTGATTCCATCCTGTTTATATCCTTTTCAAGGTCTCCACAATTGTGCACAATATTCCAAGGGAGGTCTCACCAGGGACCTATACAGGATCACCTCCCTTGTTTGCTGACTATTTCTCTCCTTATGCAGCTGTTTGTTTTTTCCATCGCTCTCAGGTGTTTATTGTATTACTTGTATTCCTAATAGAAAAGCACTGCTTTGGCTCAGGACCAGATTTAGGAATAGGCATATTCTGAAGGCGCTTAAAACTTGGGACGTGTCCTGCTGCTCTCTGATTTGCAGGGACAAAAATCCCTTGTCGCTGGTTCACTGCTTATAGGCGCCGTAAGTTTAAGTTCGGCACTGCTTTGGCTACCAGATACACAGCTGAACAACTCCAAATGTTGCAACCTAAGATTTCAGTAATGCACTTATAGTGCTCACTGTGCTGCTCTTTAAGGCCATTGCTTCTGGAGCATTGCACAATAGGTGTTTGCTTTTTTTTAAATAGCCATAAAATAAAAGAAATATAAAGCAGTAGCTACCTGTGCAAATCACTATTTCAATAGGTATCAAAAACTCTAAAAGCAGTTCCATTCATCAAAAATTAAGGGGTCTATGTAATAAAAAGTGCTCTAAAATTGTCTGTGCTAATTTCAGTGCAATTTTTTTATGCTTTCAGTAAATCAGGTTTTAGCAACTGAGGCACTAAAATAATGATATGCAGAGCCCAGCCAGGGTTAGTGCACTAGATCTTAACTACAGTCCTGGAACAGGACTTATGTTTCACATACAAAAAATGTGTGTTAAAATTGAGCCCTGCTAGTGTGAGCATGGTAATGCGTTGTTAGGTCATTACAATGATATTTAAATTTGCATAAGCAGGTGTGATACTTCTTAATGCAGCCTCATATGAGGTAAATGGCAGCTGGATCTTGCTGAGGACCTTCACAATTAGCAGTGTGCAGTAAAGACCTGATTTTCAGAACGACTTACATGCATAAATCTCTGTTTTATGCACATAAGTGGCATATAGCTCAGTTTCATATGTACTAGACGTGCCAGAGGCTGGAGCTGGGGTGTGGATATGACTTTCATGTATACTTTTGTATTTTTGGAGATCCCACCATCTGCACTCCGAACATAGGCTGAGGTTCCTTAGCTAGGCCCTCTGGTATGGAGTAAGATAGGATTTTTCTTTGCCTGGCCTTGGTTCAAATATATTACAGTTACTTGTACTAGGGCACATCATCCTATGATCTGCATCAGACTTTAACTTGGGATCAGCCCCCAAAGGTCCTTTCCCCTGCCCCAGCTGGCTCAGTTGGACAATAAAAGCTCACTATTCCCTTTCAACTGATGAGTCTGGCTTAGACTGGCTCAGCCTCTGGCCCCATTAGCAGCAACAAGTTAACAGAAACAGTCTAAAGGCTATGCCTTGCTTTGAGACTTTCCCTTACAGCTTCTGACCCATTATGGCAAAAACAAGAAAGAAAAAGCACACATGGATGCAGTTTAACAGTCTTATTCGGAGGCCCCCCTCTCTTTTCTTGCTCTGCATATGCTGCAAGCTTCCACAGTTGCTGTTTACCAGATTACAGTTCAAAAGAAAGAAAAACAACCGAAAGTAGGTCTCCCCCAAACCCTGCTGCTGGAACCGGCCTAACCGCGCCCAGCCAGCCTTTGATAGCCTTCTCAGCTGAGTTCTCCCAGCAAACAATGATCAGTTCCAAGTAAATGGTTCAAAAGGTAGACAAGAGAAGAGCAAAAAAAACTCTCATATACCTACATACAGTTCATCTAGCCAGTTGCACAGTTTAGTGCAGAAAACAATTCTCAATATACCTACCTCAAAATTAACAGTTACAAGAACTTCACTTTACTTCCTTTTTCACTATAGCTCTCCCGCTGTCTCTGCTGGCTTCTCACCCACTTCAGATTCACAGTTTGCATCCCGAGGCTAGTTGGCTATGATTCAGCCAGGAGGAACTCCATTTTTCACTGTTCCTCCTCTTTCTGATCCTGGCTCTCCTTATATTCCTAAATAATCACATCTCTGAGGTAGGAAGTTCTGCCTACCCTGTATTCAGAGGCTCCACCCCCAGAGCCCCATTGGACAATCCCTCTCCCTGATGGGGCCACTGGCTATAGTAAACCGATCAGCCCATATCTGATGCCCAAACTATTCAATTTTTCATTTCTGGAGTTACCTTGATACTGGGGTGAGGGATTTATCTCTTCACAGTATGTAAGTTATCACACATAAATCATGCCCTGCTTGAAGCATGTGTAAATTTATGTAAGGACAATTCATCAGTATTTGGTGAGGGTCTGTCTGTGCTCTGCATGTGTGACTGAGGTGAGGTATTCTGCTAAAGTGTAGTTTCTGTATAGGGATGTATAGCAACCTGGCTTGTTCTGTTTCCCTATAGGGGGTGCATTGGTGTTTAGGGCCTGGTATAATATTTGCAGTGTTGTCTTTTCATAGATAGGGTTGTTACTGTTTGAGAGCTGGCAGTTCTTTCTGTTTTGGTATGGGAGGTTTATATATTGTAATTGAAATTGTTTATTCACAGCTTTCTGAAGGCGAAGTCTACATTCAAAATGCGTGACAAATGGTCTATTGTTATATGGGTTCCAAGTATCTTATTTTGCTTTTTTGCAGGGTTTTTTGGTTGGCCTCAAGGCAGTGCATATAAATATAATATACATGTTATTTTAAGTGATATTTTTACCTTAAAGATTGTACTTTAAATGTCCTTTTTCTTGTAAAATCTGTTATAAATGTATACTTTTAGATTGTGTGTCCATAGGGCTGTGGAGGTGTTACGATGCTGCTTGTGGCTAGGTCACAAGCAGCCTCTTACCTCCTATGCGGCCTGAGGTCGTCGCTGCCCGCGGTGGGGAGCCACCGCTGTCCAGGCCTTCATGCGACCTGGAGACCGCTGCCGACTCCGCTGCCTTCCCTGCAGCCTGGGCGCCGACTCCTCTGGCTCTTCTTGGCTAGGCCGCCGCAGATATTCCTCTTCTGCAGCCTGGAGGCCGACCCCCAACTCCATGGGTTCTTCACGGCCTGGAGGTCGCTTCCAACATCCTCTTCAGCGGCCAGGAGGCCACTCTGGAGTGCCTCTTCATGTGGCCTGGAGGCCGCCATCAATGTTCTTCGCGGCAGGGAGCCACCGACGTTGGGCCTGCTTCCTCCTTCGCGGCAGGACGCCGCTCTCCATGGGCCTGCCTCTTCCTAGGCACATGGCCGCGCCTCTCTTCCTCTTTTAAAGGGCCAGCAGTGGGCTGTCCTCTTGGGCTCCTCCTGCTGACGTTCCAAGGCATTTCCTCTTCAGCTCTATAAAGAGGCCCTTCCTTCATTCCGTTGTTGCCTTCGCAAGGAGCCAGTCATGGAGCTGGACTGCGCCTGGATCTTCAGTTCCAGCACTTTGTTCCAGGAGACCTCCATGATCTTTTCTCGCTTCTTCAAGGTACTCTGTTCTTCGTTGGTATTCCTTGTCTTCATCCATGGTTCCTGAACCTTCATCTTCACCTTTGTTCCATGTCCTGGTCTCTCGTCAGATCCTGTCTCTTTGTCTTCTGATGTCCAGACGTCCTTGTCTCCAAATGTCCAGACATCTCCTTGTCTCTAGATGTTCCGATGTCCCTGTCTTCTGATGTCTTCATCTTCTGATGCCCAGCTTCCAGATGTTCCTTGTCCTGATGTCCCCAGTCCAGCGTACTTGTTGCTTCATTCTTCTTGTTCCAGACGTCCCTGAGGCCCTCCTCTCCAGAGGTTCCTGATGTCCAGATGCCGTAGATGTCTAGATGCCCTGATGTCCTGGCGTCCCTAGGTACCAAGGTCCTTTTGTATCCAATGTCCTACGTTCCAGTCCTGATGTTTCCACGTTCCAAATCCTGATGTTCCGAGTTCCAAGTTCCGAGTCCTGATCCTGGTGTACCGTCAGTTCCTAGCTCTGGGTTCAGCTTTGCCTCACCCCGGACCTTATCTCCAGCTGACCTTTCTTGGGAGTAAATCCGTATCTATCTGGTGTCCATTTCCGGTGGCTGGAGCCCTCTTCTGGTTGGATCCGTCTTTGAGCACTGCCTGGATTCCTCCTTCATCCTGAGTCCCAGTCCTGCGCATGTCCCACTCTCCGCGTGGTTCATGACCAGCCTCTTCAGGTTGTGTAGGGTGCACAGTGGGACAGGGTGGTCCATGACCAGCCCACGTTGACTGTGTAGGGCGCCCTGAGGGGCAGTGCCTGTTTAAGTCTCTGAGTATCCTGAGTCCTGGTCCTTGACAAAGTATTCGTAATCCTCGCCTGACTCCCTTGAGTCCATGTCTGATCTTCATCCATGTCTAAGCATCTTGCATCTGAGTTCCAGGCTCCATTTGTCCTCGTCCCGTCTGACTTCCGAGTTCCAAGCGTCCTCGTCTCTTCCAAGTTCCAAATGTCCTCGTCTCATCTGAGTTCCAAGCATTCTCATGTCCTTGTTTTGTCTGAGTTCCAAGCATCCTCTTGTCCTTGTTTCATCTGAGTTCCGAGTACCAAGCATCCTTGTCTCGTCTGAGTTCTAAGTCCAAGTTACAAGTATCCTCGCCTTGTTCAAGTCTTCAAGTCTAGTCCAAGCCCGAAGCCCCGTCTGTTCCAAGTTCCCGTACCATTGCCTGTTCTCGATCTCTGTCCGTCCAGCCGCATCTGCCGCTCCCTAGTGACAGGTCCAAAAGGGCTATCGAGTTCGGCAGAGGTTAGGGCTCTGGTGGTCAGCTTGTTCCACCCATGCATGGACACGTCTTGCCTGCCTTGGCACTTCCACAGACTTCTTCTCTGCAGTTGTGCCGTGGTCCAAGGGCAGACAACTCTCCCCGGAATCGGGACCGCTCCCTAGCGCTCCCGCAACAGGGGGAAGGGGAGGACTCAAGGCTTTAAGTTTCACTTAGGATGCCTAATACCTTTGCACCATCCCTGGTCAAAAGCAACACATGGAATGTATGGAGAGAAAGAGCCACACACAGGCTGACACAGGAAATTGGGACAGCAGGAGTCTGGGAGCTGGAAGGAGATCAGTGATATATTCCCCAAATTGTTGAGCATAGCGGTCTCTGACTGTACTTACTTACCCCTGACAGAGAAAATGCCATCTGCCTCCAATGGTTCAGGGAGCAGCCCACAGAGAGTGCAAGAAAGCCCTAATTTATACTCTAGACACACCTCCTGAAAAATCTCACTCTTTGGCCTGTAATCTCACTCTTTGGGGTTATAAATCTCAGTCATTGGAATGGCCCACCTTTGGCATCTCTACACAGCTGCAGGCTAAGGATATGCCTGGAACCTCCAAGGGAGCCATGAATCTGGAACTGGGGATTTTTAAGATCCTCTTGCAGAATAACATTGGAGACAGTATGGCTTTTGCCTAACCAAGAAGATTAATCTCATGTTAATCAGAAAAAATAATTTTAATAGAAATATTTGCTGAAGGAAATAAACACAAATATTTAGATAGTTGGATCACAGAAAATGGGAAAATGTATATTTATGGTCTCCAACTTTGCTCTTTGTGCCTGACATGGAGGAACAGCCAGGACACCAATGATTAGAGATGCAGAGATTCATCTAAAACATGACTGCAAGTGATTAATGATGCTGAGACTCCTGGGAACAACCATAACATGGCTGCATCAGCTGTGTCACTGTACCATGTGACTGCTATATGCTTCTAAACACATGACTCCAAGAGCCAGTGGGTGGGGGAGCAGGATTTTTCAAATGAGCCCAAACTTTTTGGTAAGAAGACAGAGAGAGAGAAGGGTAGACAGGTTGGCTTTGTCTCACCTGAGAGAGATATACTGATTTCTGCAGAGATCCTGGCAGCTCCTTCTTAGGTTGGGCAGCTAAGATAAACAGGCAGTGTAAGTTGAGCTGCAGTAGGAATTGCTGAGTCCTTGTAGTGGTCTGCTGGAAGTTGCTGCTTGATTGCCGGATTAAAAGCTCCTGGAATGAAGATCAGAAAGGTATCCAGTAGTCCTTTGGAGTGTATTTTTCAGACACACACACACAGGGAAATAGACTTTGGGCACCAACTCTATGCTGATTTTTGAGCTGCTATTTCACTATTGTGGCATTCAGCCTATGGATTACAAGTAAATCTAATTCTTTGTTGTTACCTTGAATACCCAGCCCCATCATCGTATCCTGGGGTGAAAGGGGCTTTATCTTTTGTTCATCCCAGTTGACCCAGTGTTGTCTGTCGCCCTCAGAAAGTCAAGGGCACTTCATGTGCCTGCTAATTCATGTGGGTTAAAGAACATTAAGCATTGGAGTGCACATCTGTGGAGGGCTGGTGGGACAATTGTATTTGTGCATGAGTAATGATTAATATAGTGTTATACCCTTGAGGGATATAGTGAGCTCACTGATAATATAAAGGTATACCAGGCCTTGGTACCAGTAAATGCAAAGATATACAATATCCATGGTTGATTATTCTAAGTGCAGAATGGACCATGTGTACTGATTATGGATATTGTACTGCTTCTAATGCAATAATAAAAGTGGTGTTTTATTTCAGTGTGTTTGCTGGGTCACAGGGACAGTTCCCCTCAGAAGTCTATTCACAGAGGGGGAAATCCATCACTACACAGGCCAAACCCCTGGGCAGGGCTACATTTATCGGAATTACAAAAGAAGAATTGGAAACGTGGAAAATGATATTTAGGACCAGAAGTCATTCCTTAGGAGGAACTTAGACTTCAAGGGGGAAACTGTCAAAACTGTCTTCAATGGGTCAAAGTGGGTTGGTAACTTTGTACCTGTGAATTTGCACCAAGTTTGAAACTTGCTGCGGGTACAAAACGCCTTTGGACTTTTGCATCTCCTCTTTGCATGAGCACTTTTTCTGTGAAAAAATAATGCACACAGAGTTGAATATATGTTCAACATGCTCCATTGACATCCTTCTACTTTAAGTGGAGGAGTAGCCTAGGGATTAGAGCACTGGGCAGACCACTGTTCAAGTCCCAGTGTTGCTCATTGTGACCTTATACAAGTCACTTTACCCTCTATTGCCTCAGATATGAACTTAGATTATAAACCCTCTTGGGATAGGGAAATATTTATAGTACCTGAATGTAATCTGCATTGAAGTGCCAAAAATGTGAATATAAAAATCTAAATAAATAAATAAAGTAAACATCCTGCCAGAATCTGTCCATTTTTTACTGGCAGAAACTACTTGCATAGGGAAATGTATGCTAGGTTTTTTTCAAGAAGTCAGGTCTGGCAGCCTGACCTAAGTTCGGCTGCTAGAACCTTTTGAAAATTTAGCCCAGTCGGATCCTCCAAATAGTACAGAATCCCTGTTTTGTTTTTAAACGTATCTTTCCTTTCTAGACCTAAGAACATAGGAAATTGCCATAATGGGTCAGACTGAGGCTCCATCAAATCCAGCATCTTGTTTCCAATGAAGCATATTTTCTTTATCCAAATTGGAAAAGAGAGGCAATTATTCATCATAAACACGTGTGGGACTTTTCATAGATGTTACCTTGTGTTCCATAACACTTGAAACGTTTACCCATTTATAGTCTTATTCCAAAAGTCTGCTGTGACAGAATTATAGCCCTAATATTATGCTCATTTACCGTATTCATTCTGAAATAAAATTGTTAGCTCTTTGTAGCAAGTATAACATAGCGGATGAATAAAGTCTGTATCTTGGCAGTTGATGTGCTTGAACAGGTCTTTCCAGCTGTAGATTTTAAATTTCTTAATGATATTGGCCATCTTCAGGTGAGGGCTCCCTGTATTTCACAGCACATAATGACACCTTGGGTTCCTTACAGAGATGACATATACTGTAGTTGTTCAGTGGCATTTGCATAAGCCATCCCACATGAGAGGTGTTTTGCAAGTTCCCATGGTATTTAAGATGGCAGCACAGGGCTTCTCAACCCAGTCCTCGGGGCACACCTAACCAGTCGGGTTTTCAGGATATCCACAACGAATATGCATGAGATAGATTTTCATGCACTTCTTCCGTTGTAGGCAAATCTGTCGCCTGCATATTCGTTGTGAATAGCCTGAATATCTAACTGACTAGATGTGCCCCGAGGACTGGATCGAGAAGCACCGCCTTAGAGGTCTTAAGGGAACTGAAACAAGGAGACATGTGGGAGAGGCAGCCGCAGTCTGGCCTGCTCTCCGGAAGGAGTGCAAGAGTAAGAAGATTTAACCTTCCTGCTCCTCAAGGAGAAGGAAAAAGGGTCTACCAGCCCAGTGACCCCCAAACCGTGCAGCTGGAGTCTAGATCTACTAGGAAGTGAAGAGAATGCGACTCAAGGAGTTGTGCTGTCCTGATCTGAGTGTAGACATCCTGGGAAGCTGCAAAGATCGCAGGTACAACGGAAGATCACAGGTACAAGAGACAATCTGTAGGAGCAAAAAAAAAAAAATCCCATTCATTTACAAAGGAAGTCTTGGAGGCAAGCAAAGCCACAGGGATCCTAGGAGCAAGTTTGATTGTTGTATGTTGTGCTGGACTCTAATTTGGGAACAAGTATAGTCTTTTTCTGTCATTTCAACTATGTTTTGCCATTTCCATTGGTGAACTTTCATTGGATTGGTGCGTGAAGAACTTTATTTAATTAACTGCTATACAGGTCAATCCAGTAACGAGTGGTAGGAAGAGCTGCGTTAGTGCCCGGCGCACCCGCGGTTGCCGCACGCACAGTCCAGCTCACCTACCGCTCGATCCTGTATGTAAATAGCTTGCAAATGCAAGCTGCATCTAAGAAGCGTCCGTGAAGCGTTAGGCCCGCGCAACCCATTTTACTGTATAGAGCGCTATACAGCGCCTATACAGTAACCTGGGTGCGCGGGCCTAACGCTTCAACGACACGCCGGTATCTGTCATTTCAAATGACATTTGAAATAACAGGTACCAGGAAGTGGACGGTTCTCCGACGCTCGGGATTGTCAGCCCTTTCTCCCCTCCTCCCGCAGCAAGGCGCAAAAAGCAGCCTTGCTGCGGAGGAGGGGAGAGAGGACTGGCAGTGTAAAGCGACAAAGCGACTTACTTTTTTTGCAGCCCCCCTCCGGAGACGGACATCGGCGAGGACGACCGCGGCTCCCCTGCCTCCAGCTGCCCGCGAAGATGGACGCACAGGCGAAAGCGGCCCCTGTGCGTGCAACTGGGCCGCTCAAGACGTGATGTCACATGCCGTGACGCCAAACGTTGTGACGTCACGCCTTGAGCGGCCCAATTGCACGCACAGGGGCCGCTTTCGCCCGTGCGTCCATCTTCGTGGGCAGCTGGAGGCAGGGGAGCCGCGGTCGTCCTCGCCGATGTCCGTCTCCGGAGGGGGGCTGCAAAAAAGTAAGTTGCTTCGTCGCTTTACACTGCCAGTCCTCTCTCCCCTCCTCCCAGAGCAAGGCTGCTTTTTGCGCCTTGCTTCGGGAGGAGGGGAGAGAGGACTGGCAATCCCGAGCATAGGATTGCCCGTCCTCTCTCCCCTCTCTCTCTTGCAACTTTTTTTTTCGCTTTTTTTCGCTTTTGTTGCTTCGGGAGGAGGGGAGAGGACTGGGGCTGCCCCGGAGACCAGCACCCATGGACGCGCCCAGGGCAGGTGAGCGGGGGCTGGGGGAAAGTTTGCCGCCTACCCTTACCCCTGCCTCTAACGCAGGGGTAAGGGTAGGCGGTAAGTTAGCAGGTTAAACGCGCGGCAAAACGGCAGGGTAAAAAAGCGATAGTCGGGGCGCGCGTTACTGGAAGGGGTAACCCGGGGATTTAAGGACGCGGTAAGAGTAGGTTAAAGGGGATTGTGGATCGCAGGAAGGGCTAACATGGCCGGAAAGTGAGTAGAAAGTGGGTTAGGAGCGGGGTAAACGCGGCCGCACTTTACTGGATTGACCTGATACTGATTCTGAAGGGCCCAGAAGCAATTGCTTCCCCCTTATCCTGAAGAACCACCTGGTCTGCATTGAGTTTCACCGGGTCTCAGCAGCACCCGAGCGAGACCCTTTCTGCTAAAGGTGTTACAAGCATAAGCGGTATTTAAGTGGCTGGCCATCATTTGCTGCTGGCCTTCAGCCCACAAGACAGCAGTAAGGAAAATGAAATACAGTGCCTGTTTAGTTGCTGGCTTAAACCATTGAAATAATCAATTAAATGGGTACAATAAGACAGAGCCTTTCTTTCTTTCTTTTTTGATTCCGCTAATGCTTTATCTGGGTTGCTATAATACACATTGTTGAGCAGAAAATACAATTCCTTCCTCTATGTTTTTAAAGCCCTCATGTCAGCTTTTGCATTGAGTATTAGAGAGAGTGGCAGCTTACTGGAATAAGGTCTTATCATTCTGATATCCGAGAAGCACATCCCAGGATATTGCGCCTCACTTTTAAGTTGGGCATGAGCTCTCTGTTTGTATACTTACACAGCAGTATATGGTCTCCAGTTGCCTGCCCATCAATCCGCTCAGGAAATAAATCCCTTTCTGATAACAGCTGCTTTAGATCTGCAGGAGTCCCCCTCTATTTAAGGAACTGTTAAGATAAGAGTGAATGGGCACCTGCCTCTTTGTTCCCTGTGGGCCACTGAAATATAATTCTCAGCAGATATTCACTGCTACTTACCACAGCCATTTGCAGCATACTTTAGTATTCAAGAAATAGAACATGTAAGTTTCAGATATTTTTCTTTCACTGACTACTGAGTTATCAATAATTGGATTTGTAACGGCTGATTAACTCCTAAGGAGCACCTTGACAGCTACTCTTAAAAATTAATTACCTTATTTGTTTTTGTAATGAGAGGAAATGCAATAGCAGGCTGGCACTTTCTTTGTCTTCTTTTTCAATAACCAAAACCTATTTTGATATCAGAAGAGCTTCCATGTTTCAAAATCCCAAGGTGTGCAGAAGAATGTGTACATGAGCAAACCGTCCAGGGACCATGCGGAGCAACGTCTGAGCCTGACAAGCATCACATTTTTTTTGCAATAGCAGGAAAAGAAACGCTGGAGTGCAGGGATTTGACAGAGCCTAAATGAATATTGTCTCCCTAATTGTCACAAATATTGCAGAGATGTATTAGAAATGTAATTAATTTGAAAGTCAGCTGAATCCCAAGATATGAACAAAGTCAGCAAAGTGGTTGGGTAAAGATGATACTTTTTTTTTTAGATCAAATGAAACAAATATATTCCCTATGAGGAAAGGCTAAAGAGGTTAGGACTGTTCAGCTTGGAGAAGAGACGGCTGAGGGGGGATATGATAGAGGTCTTTAAAATCATGAGAGGTCTAGACAGGGTAGATGTAAATCGGTTATTTACACTTTCGGATAATAGAAGGACTAGGGGGCACTCCATGAAGTTAGCATGTAGCACATTTAAAACTAATCAGAGAAAATTCTTTTTCACTCAATGCACAATTAAGCTCTGAAATTTGTTGCCAGAGGATGTGGTTAGTGCAGTTAGTGTAGCTGGGTTTAAAAAAGGTTTGGATAAGTTCTTGGAGGAGAAGTCCATTAACTGCTATTAATCAAGTTGTCTTAGAGAATAGCCACTGCTATTACTGGTATCAGTAGCATGGGATCTTCTTAGTGTTTGGGTACTTGCCAGGTTCTTGTAACCTGGATTGGCCACTGTTGGAAACAGGATGCTAGGCTTGATGGACCCTTGGTCTGACTCAGTATGGCAATTTCTTATGTTCTTAGGTTCTTATCTTTACCAAACATCTCTGTAATGTTTTTCCCGACTGTCTGTCTGTACAGTGTGGCATACAGTCTGATGCATGCCTTATTTAGAATGTAAGGAGATAACACTTGTTTAGATGCAGTAGTAGCAGTTAGCTTGGCTCTGTCAGCTGTATGAAATAATGATTAGTCTTTTTCACTTAATAAATGAAGTAAACAGGGCCAGCCCAGTAGCTCAGTGGCGAGTGTCATGTGGCTGCCATGGGTTTGATTCCTGGGTTTGACGTTCCGGAGTCCCACTCATTGTGCAACAGCGACACCTAGTAAGCGAGTTTAGACCCTGTAAATAAAGAGGTCCAAAAGGAGCCCTGGTGCAAGTCCCCTAGCCCAGGACTGTGATGGCTTTGGTAGATGAGTTGGGAGAGGGGTATAAAATTCAGGGGGGAAAACATCCAGTAGGTCTGAATGAGGTCTTACGGTCAGTTGGATTGAACCTGCGGGATTACAAAAATCAGCATTGTATCATAACCTGTTTGTCTGCCTCTTCTTTTGTACTGAAATGTTATGATTTTTTTTTCATTCTTCTGCTTCAATTCTAGTGCCTCTTTTTCTGGGCTTTCTCTTACTTTTCATTACTTTTTTCCTTTCCCCTCTCAGGTCTATCATGTGTCTGTTTTCCTGGTATTGTGATTAGGAGGGTTTGCAGCAGTCATTTTGCGCTCTTGTGGGCACATAAGGTAAAGCAAACACGGGGCACTACCCACTACTTTTCCTTCTAGGATTTGAACAATGACTTGGCACATAAGCATTTTCTTAGCCTGCTTTCCAAAGAAAAAGAAAGCTTTTGAAATTGCTGTGTCTGTGTCTCTTAGCTTCCCAATAAAATTTGTGTTTCATATCTGATCTATGCCAGACTTTCAGTGCATGTCAGGGGGTGAATAAGAGACGGACAGGGCTGTATTTTTTAAGATTCAGTCATATCTGTGGATTACAGGAATATGCATGCATCCCAGAAAGCAGGCTCCTTTAATTTTGGGAGGAACTTCATGTTCTTAACTATATATATAATATATAGGTATAATAAATTAGATTTTTAGCCTGCCTTTTCAAATGATGCATAAGGCAGCTTGCAGCATTCAGATTTCAATACAATATGCCCCTGCCCTGATATGTCCCTGCTCCAAATCTTAGTGGGTACCTGAGGCAACGGGAGATAAAAGTGACTTGCCCGAGGTCACAGGAAGTGCTGGGGGAAAGTACATATACAGAAAGAAAACTAAAACTGCAATTTTCTAAGGACTTCATGAATGCATGAATAGCAAGATTTCTATTAACTATGAAATGCTGCTTTCCCTGCAAGACTAATTAATGGGTGCTGTTTTTGATGCAAAGCCTCATGTGTAAAATGTGGAAGAGTTGGAAGCAGCTGCAAGTTTTTATTAACAAGACCTAGTTGGGCAGAGTACTAGAGGCTTAGTGCACAGCTGTGAAGTGGAATGACCCAGAGCAGGGTACTTCTGTTGCTCTGTACCCACAGTAATAGATTAATCTAGAATCTGACAAAAACATTATCAGTCTGAAAATTTTATGAGAAAATGCCATTTATCTGTTAAAGCAAAAACAGAAACCTGGCAGATGAGATTTAGTGTGGACAAATACAGAGTGATACTGCATTTAGGGCACGAGAATAGGCGGACGCAATATACTTTGAAAGGGGAAATAATTGCTAATACCGATCAGTTAGAAGACCCATGAATATGAAATGAAAAAGTAAGAATAAGCATGCAAAGCCAAGCACCAGCAGCTTTGCTGGCATGCAGTAAATGGAAGGAGGTTTAAAGAATGAGATGTCATCCTACCACTCCATAAGGCATTCGTCAGACCACACTTGCATTCGGTGTTTATTTATTTATTTAATTTTATAATCTGTCTTACTTAAAAATCTCAAAATGGAGTACAATAAAACATTAAACATCATCATAAACATATAACAAAAATAAAACCGATGGATGTCCTGGTTGAAACCTTTTACTGCCATCAGATTGGTGGAATATAAATTGATTTAAATAAATCAATAAATCAGGTGATTTTCGCTTACTGTTGCAGGTGCTGGTAATTGCACCCCTGGCAATTCCTTCTATCCCAATGCATCTGACAACTCAATTAGGTCTTTATAATTGGTCCAGAACTCAAGTGGCGCAATTCTTGACAGAGCATATAACACCTGTACTCTGTGCACTACACTGCCTTGTCTAAGACTCACTCCTTGATATATAAATTGCTTAATAACAATATTTCTCCCTGGATTTCAGCAATGTTGCATTTGTGCATTCGTTCGTGATCACTGAGGTCTCTTGACCATGGTTTCTTGGAGGTTCTATGGATACATTTGGCTCCTTGATCTGAAACTCGTGACAAGGCTTTTTCAGTGGCTGGCCCTGCCCTCTGGAATGCTGTGCCTTTGACTTTGGGGTTAGTTACTTGCACACAGATGTTTAAACCTGCCTTGAAGACTTATTTGTTTAGGCAAGCCTTTGAGTTCTAGGAAGGTCAATCATGAAACCAATTTTACTTCTTAAGCATGTGTTATAGTGGTTTCTTTTATGCTCTTGTGTATGTCAATATTTTATTATGACTGCTTTGATGTTGTAACCCACTCTGAACATTGGATAAAGCGGGGCAAAAAAATCCTTCTAAACAAACAAACAAACAATAAATAAGGTTGATGACAATTTACAAAGAAAACTTACCAGCTTTATTTTAATAATGCTCTCCCAAACAGCCACCCACCATCTCTGGAAACAGCCAGATGCATTCTTGCTGAAAAAGGATCAGAACCGTGTTCAGGTTAGAGCTGGACCTGTAGTGATCATTAAATGCGGGACCCTCATTTCATTACTGCCTCTCATTTCCCCCTCCCTACCTTGTTCTCACCTGGCACACTCCTTATCTTAAATTCCAACTCACCCCCCCCCCCCCCCCTAGCTGGGGCAAAATTTCAGCTTTCATTCACAAGGTCTGTCCAGGTAATGTCCAACTAATGGCCTACTATTTGTAAGTTTTTGGGGTTTGTTTGTTTTTAGTAAACAGCTGTTTTTAGTTTTGGACAACTGGCCTAGATTCTGGATTTATACCCATACTATGAAGCACAGATGGTCAATTGTCCCTGGGATTTTACAGCTGAGTGTTGGGGGCTTCAGTCCAGCAACTACGAGCGTACACTTTCACATCATCAAAGCCAAGAATGAATTCATGTTCCTCCTGCTGCAGAAGATGAACTTGTGTGATGAGAGTAAAGCTAACATTGCAGGCTTTAAACGTCATGCCTTTATAGCAATTCTCCAAGAAATGTGGAAAGATTTGATACTGAGCCTCCCTATGAACAACCTATGGATTTGACTTCTCTATATTTTCTCACTGTAGTTGCTCTCTGATCTGCCAAAAAAGTTAGTGAGTTGAAAGCCCTATCCTTAGTGCCTCCTTTCAGAGTTCTGCCTAGATATGTTTCTTTTTTATGAGAACAGTCCCTAGTTTGGGTCTGAAAGTTAATTTGCTTCCATATCAGGCCGATTTGCTTCCTGTATCAGGCCGATTCAGTAAAGTCCGCGGGAACGGCCGCTCTCCCGGGGAACGGCTGCTCTCCCACCACTCTCTCGGGGAACGCCCGCTCTCCCGGCACGCGCACTGGCTCTTTGGCGGTGCGCGCGATTCTGTATTTAAATTAGGTGATGCGGTAAAAACAGGGAAAAGGAGGCGCTAGGGATACTAGCGCGTCCCTAGCACCTCCTTTTGACAGGAGTGGCGGCTGTCAGTGGGTTTGACAGCCGATGCTCTATTTTGCCGGCGTCGGTTCTCGAGCCCGCTGACAGCCACGGGCTCGGAAACCGGACGCTGGCAAAATTGAGCGTCCGGTTTTCGGCCCGACAGCCACGGGTCGAATTGAAATTTTTTTTTTTTTAACTTTTTGGGACCTCCAACTTAATATCGCTATGTTACTAAGTAGGAGGGTGCACAGAAAAGCAGTTTTTACTGCTTTTCTGTGCACTCTCTCGGCGCCGGAAGAAATTAGCGCCGACCTTTGGGTCGGCGCTAATTTCTGAAAGTAAAATGTGCGGCTTGGCTGCACATTTTACTTTCTGTATCCCGCGCGCATACCTAATATGGCCGTCAACATGCATTTGCATGTTGACGGCCCTATTAGGTGCCGCGGGTTGGACGCGCATTTTCCTCCCCTTACTGAATAAGGGGTAAGGGAAAACATGCGTCCAAGGGCAGGTTAACAGTGCGCTCCGTCGGAGCGCACTGTACTGTATCGGCCTGACAATGATCAATAAATTGTACTTCCTACTTTGTCTTTGACCCTGTATTTTAAGAAAGCCTCACATTTTGCTGGAAAAAAAAATGACATTTATTTCAGAAAGCCTAAACCAGCAACTCTCACATTCATCTCTTTATGGTTCAGGCATTGCCTTAACATTACCTACCAAAGAGTTTGCACGTCTCCTCCAAGACTTAACAGCATACTCCACAAGCGTGATCTCCACTTGTCATGTAGAGAAGACATTTGCCTCAGTGGAAGAGATTTACAAAGCAGTCATAAAATATTACATGGTAGACAAATGAGTGAAATCAGATGCACTCTTTGGAGTGTTCCACAGACATCTGTAATTTCCAGCCTATTAGGTACTGCTCTTTTTCATCCCATTGGTTTTAGAACTTAAAAACAGAAGAAATTGCCATACTGGGTCAGACCAAGGGTTCATAAAGCCAAGCATCTTGTTTCCAGCAGTGGCCAATCCAGGTTACAAGTACCTGGCAAGTACCTAAACACTAAGTTGTTACTATGCTACTGATGCCAGTAATAGCAGTGGCTATTCCCAAAGTCAACTTGATTAATAGCAGTTAATGGACTTCTCCAAGAACTTCTCCAAACATTTTTTAAACCCAGCTACACTAACTGCATAACCACATTCTCTGGCAACAAATTCCAGAGCTTAGAAACATAGAAAGTGACAGCAGAAAAGGACCCTACGGCCCATCCAGTCTGCCCATCAAGCTTCCAAAGTTATCAGTTTCCCTACCTATCAGTTTCTCAGACCGCCAAGGTCAGGGCTTTTGTTGGTTACTGTTTGAGACCAATTTCCCTCACCCCCCTGCTTAATTGTGCATTGAGTATAAAATAATTTTCTCCGATTAGTTTTAAATGTGCTACTTGCTTTACTTTAACTGTTCAAAGCATTATAGAATGGGAATTTTCCTTACCATCAATTGCTTTTCATTTTACAATTGAAGAACGATATTTTATTGAGTCATTCTCAGCTAGCAAGAGCTCAAAAATGGATGCCATCAGGATGAGGAGGCAAGTTCTAGAGAGGAAATGAGATCACTTCCTGTCTTTATTTTGCTGATCTATCCAGTAACATGCAGTAACATTTAAAGTAGAGGATTCAGTCTCGCTTCCTCTGCACCCTCTCCATCCACCTCCCCCCCAACCGAGTCACCAGCAATATTGCACCCTCAGTCCTCTCCCTTTCCCCATTTCCCTCCCCTCAGATCTCCTATAAATGTGCTCCCTGAACTCCTTCTCCCCAAGACACAAAAGATACTTGGAACCCATATGGAATTAGGCCTATGGGTGTGGGCTTGGCCCTCAAAATCCATAAATAAACAATTACAAAATAGTAAACCTCCCATACCAAAATGTATAGTGGTCTATCAAAGCATGGTTGGAATAGAACAGATAAATGTAAATTGGTTATTTATGCTTTTACAAATACTAGGGGACAATCCATGAAGTTAGTAAGTAGCACAAATCTTTTTAACTCAAAACAGAATTAAGCTCTGGAATTCATTGCCTGAAGATGGCTCAGTTTAAAAAGATTTTGGACAAGTTCCTGTAGGAGAAGTCCATATTTTCCTAGGACAAGCAGGATGGTAATCCTCACATATGGGTGACATCATCGGATGGAGCCTGACACGGAAAACTTATGTCTGAGTTTCTGGAACTTTGACTGAGCATACTGAGCATGTCCAGTTGTCCTGTTTCATGTGTCCATGCGGGGTCCCTTTTCAGTCTTTATTTTTCCGTGGAGCTTTTGCCTCGTGGTAGAGTGAGCTCGTGACTTTTCCTTAAGAAATTGCTTTTGGAAACTTTTTCACTGTCCTTTTCGAGTTTTGTTGTGATTTCATCAAATGCGGGTTCCTCTCGGTTCCTTCTAGTTTCCCCAGTCAGGTTTTTCAGCAGTTCAGTAAGTTTAATTTCGCTTCCGTTCCCACCCCCCGTGGTGGCGGTACCTTGGTGCCTGCCGGCGTCAATTGCCAGCCGTCAATTTCTCTCATTTTCCCCTTCGTTTTGTTCATCATGGTCTCATCCGGTTCCTGTCAGTGTCTGAGGACCATGTCCATCACGGTCCCCCACGAGGCGTGTGTCCTCAGCCTGGGGGCATTGCACAATGTCTGGGGTTGCCACATGTGCTCCCAGATGACCCCCAAGGGTTGTCAAACTTGGCTTGACAAAATGGAGAAAATCTTTGGGTCAAGGAAGTCTGAGCCATCGACATCAGCATTGGCGGCATCTGCACTGATGGACCTGGGAGCCGCATCGATAGACACCGAGCCATCAGTATTGGCGGGGCCGTCGGTTCCGTCAACACCGTTGGCAGAGAGGGGTGCCAGGGACTGGCTTCTGTCTGTCGCTTCAAGGTCAAGTATGTCGGGTTCTTTGTCATCAGCCTCGGCACTGGGGAAAGACCAGGCCGAGCACCGAGGGAAGCCAAGGAAGCATTTGCACCGGTCACCTTCGATACACAGTGCCAGGCTCGGGAAGGCTCCGGCTCATGTCGTGGCAAGGAGTGCCCATCCTCCATCAATGCCGGGGGTCTGCAACGGTCTCCACCAGTCCTGGTGCCAGTCGCCGATCCACTTCGGGGATCTAAGGAAAATTTGGCCACCCCTTCTGCCTCCCAGTCAGTTTTGGCAGCTTTCAACGAGGAGCTGAAGTGCACGGTCCAGGTGGTGGTGCAGCGGGTGTTGCAGGGCATCAAACTGGTGGCACCAACGGTGCCGGTGCCGGCACTCGCCCTGTTGGAACCGCTGATGAACGGCTCAACGTGGTTATCGGTGTGTTACAGACCCAGTTGGTGCCAGTTCCTGGGAGGCAATTGATGCCTGGCAGGACACCGATGCTCCCCCCGACCGATATGGTGCTCATTGCTGGTTCCTCCAAGAAGGAGCTCCATCAAGGCTGGCAGGGAACCCAAGGCCTGCAGCTCCCCCATCCAGCTTTGCCAGGGCCGGCACTGGTGCCACTGATGCCCATGCCTCAGGGCCCCATTCCCTGTGGACTGTGATGAGGGTGAGGCCCCATATGACCATGGAGGTGGGAGGGGGGGAGGGGCAACACTGCGGAATCGAGGACTCAGAAGATCTCACTTCAAAACCTTCTCCTCCAGATGAGTGGACGTCTCCTCCAGAGGACTTGACCTTTGCAAGTTTTGTATGGGCTTCCCTTTTCAGTTAATGACTGAGGAGGATGCCAGGCATAAGATGCTGGAAATGCTCCAATTCGTGGAGGCTCCTAAAAAGATCATGGCAGTTCTGCTGCACAAGATCTTTAAGGAGTTGCTGCTGAGGATCTGGGAGCACACCCTCACAAATCCTCTTGTAAACGGGAAGGTGGATGGGGTTTACCTCATCCAACAGGCTACCATATTAAAAAAGCATCAGCTGGCACTCCAATCGGTAGTGGTCAAATCCACTCTCAAAAAGGCCAAGCACTCTTGGACCCACACCTCAGCGTCCCCAGGCAAAGATCATAGAGCGATGGATGCTCTTGGGAGAAAATTGTTCCAAGGGGCCATGCTCATTACCCACATTTCCTCTTACCAGCTCTACATGAGCAATACTCACACAACCTCTAGAAGCAGGTGCAAGAGGCAGCTGAGTGACTCCCTCAACAGCAGCAAGACCCCTTCTTATCGCTGGTGCATCAGGGCCTGGAGTATGGAAGCACAAGATTTGTTCAAACTACAATGTTTTCAAGACAGCAGTGAAAGTCTCTGTAGCAGGAATTGGTGCCTGCAGAATGGTATGACGGCGGACCTCGGATCTCTGACCAGAGGTACAGGAAAGACTCACTGACCTGCCGTGCACAGTGAAGGATGCAGAGGCCCAGTTGCAGGATGACCATGAGATCCTCCATCAGATCTCCACCAGCATTTCAGACCCACCCTCCCCAGCCATGAGGTCTGCGAGGCAGGGTCGGAGGAAGTCTTTCTATCGCCAGAGGAAGTACTATCCTCCGGCCCTTCACCCCCATTCATAGAGGGTGAAGGGCCAGAGGCCTCTCCACTACTCACCACCGCAAGGAAGAAAAAGGCAATGGCAGCGGCTTCAGGGTCCCAGCAGTGGCGCAAGGCCGCGAAAGTGAAGGCAGTAGCAGTGGCAGCTCCCTGCTGCTTAGGAGGTCCGGCAACTGCGCTCAATAGCGGTGGTGAGTGGTGGTCGAAAGGAGTTCCAGGACTGGACTAGCTTAAAAAATCTGGATGCAGGCACCTCCTGCGGGTCATGAAAATCCGGATGTACTTAAAAAGCGAAGCCCTACACAGCCACCCATGGCTGGTCGCGGACCATGCTGAATGCGAAGCAGACTCCAGACGAAGTAGTGGGACTTGAGACTGGAACATGTCGAAAATTCAGTAGAGGCCTGCACCGGGGTGCGCCCTACACAGCCACCTGTGGCTGGTCGCGGACCACGCTGGAGCAGAGCAGGTTCTAGCAGAGTCTTGGGCATGGATGGTAGCAGGCACAAGGGACTCCAAAGACCGGGACAGGATTCAAGACTCAGGATTCAAGACTCAGTATTCTCAGAAGCAAGGCATTAAAAACAGAAGTCTCTTGGAGGCTTGCGCTACAGATGAGAAGAAGGCCTTGTACCACAAAGTGCCCTACACAGCCCCCCCATGGGCTGGTCATGGACTGTGATGGTGGCATGCCAGGAAAGGTGGATGCAAGGAATCTGGGAACTGATTGCAGAAGCAAAGACGAAGACATCAGGACCAGGACATCAGGAACATGGAACATCTGGACATCTGGAACATCAGCACATGGAACAGGCGATGAAAGAGCTCCGACGAAGGACAAGACCAGGAACATCAGGACGAGGAGACCAGGAACACGGAACGAAGAGCCATCTAGACAAGTGAAGACCACGGAGGACCTTGCCCTGAAGAGGAACACAGACAACTGTAGATTCTGGATCCAAAGGCCCTGAGAAACAGGAACTGAGCCCTTTTATAGGGCTGAAGCAGGAAGTGGACTGAAGAGGACTTCAGGTGGGGCCGTGGGCTTTTCCCGCCGCTGGTTCTTTAAATATCTTGAAGAGGTGCGCGCCGGCATCTAGAGGAGGGACCAGGGAGGAGCGGGCCCACGGACAGCCGTGTCCCTGCCACGACAGCAGCACTAGGCTGCGAAGAGAGGCGGACCCGGAGGCGGCTTCCTGCCGCATGTGATGCCCTGGCGGCGGTGCTCATGCCACGAGGAAGAAAAAGGCAATGGCGGCAGTTTCAGGGTCCTGGCAGCAGTGCAAGGCTGCGAAAGTGAAAGCAGAAGCAGTGGCAGCTCTTTGCTGCTTAGGAGGTCCGGCAGCGGCACTCAATAGCGGCGGTGAGTAGTGGAGAGGCCTGCTCGCGGGATGGGCTCCACGAGCAGGATCGTAACATAGAAACATAGAAATGATGGCAGAAGAAGACCAAACGGCCCATCCAGTCTGCCCAGCAAGCTATGCACTTTTTTTTTTTTCCCCTTACTTGTTACGCTTGGCTCTTAGTACCCTTTAGTTTTATTTCCCTTCCACCCCACCATTAATGTAGAGAGCAGTGTTGGAACTGCATCTAATTGAATATGTACCTTAGTTAGGGGTAGTAACCGCCTCAATAAGCAAGCTACACCCATGCTTTTGTTCACTCGACTATGTAATTTAGTCCTTGTTGGTTGTTTTCTATATATATAGATACTCTTTTCTACATTGCCCCTGCCGTTGAAGCAGAGAGCTATGCGTTGAAGGTGAAGTAACAGACTTTCTCCCCTGCCGTTGAAGCAGAGAGCTATGCGTTGAAAGTGAAGTATCAGACTTTCTCCCCTGTCGTTGAAGCAGAGAGCTATGCTGGCTATGCGTTGAAAGTGAAGTATCAGACTTTCTCCCCTGCCGTTGAAGCAGAGAGCTATGCTGGATATGCGTTGAAAGTGAAGTATCAGACTTTCTCCCCTGCCGTTGAAGCAGAGAGTTATGCTGGCTATACGTTGAAAGTGAAGTATCAGAATTTCTCCCCTGCCGTTGAAGCAGAGAGCTATACTGGCTATGCTTTGAAAGTGAATTAACAGACTTTCTCTCCTGCCATTGAAGCAGAGAGCTATGTTGGCTATGCGTTGAAAGTGAAGTATCAGACTTTCTCCCCTGCCGAAGCAGAGAGCTATGCTGGCTATGCGTTGAAAGTGAAGTATCAGACTTTCTCCCTGCCGTTGAAGCAGAGAGCTATGCTGGATATGCATTGAAAGTGAAGTAACAGACTTTCTCCCCTGCCGTTGAAGCAGAGAGCTATGCTGGATATGCATTGAAAGTGAAGTATCAGACTTTCTCCCCTGCCGTTGAAGCAGAGAGTTATGCTGGCTATGCGTTGAAAGTGAAGTATCAGAATTTCTCCCCTGTAGTTGAAGCAGAGAGCTATGCTAGATATGCATTGAAAGTAAAGTATCAGGCTTATTTGGTTTGGGGGTAGTAACCGCTGTAACAAGCAAGCTACACCCCGCTTTTTTGTGAATGCAAATCCTTCTTTTTTTTCCCCACATTTCCTCTTACCGTTGAAGCTTAGAGCAATGTTGGAGTCACATTAACCATGTGTATGTATAAGGGTATTATCTCCAGGTAGTAGCCTTCATTCCGCGGGTCACCCCCTCTTCATTCACGTCCTCTAGACTTGATGAATCCACAGTGTTTATCCCACGCCCCTTTGAAGTCCTTCACAGTTCTGGTCTTCACCACTTCCTCCAGAAGGGCATTCCAGGCATCCACCACCCTCTCCGTGAAGAAATACTTCCTGACATTGGTTCTGAGTCTTCCTCCCTGGAGCTTCAGCTCGTGACCCCTGGTTCTGCTGATTTTTTTTGACGGAAAAGGTTTGTCGTTTTCTTTGGATCGTTAAAACCTTTCAAGTATCTGAAAGTTTGAATCATATCACCCCTGCTCCTCCTTTCTTCCAGGGTGTACATATTTAGATTCTTCAATCTCTCCTCATAAGTCATTCGATGAAGACCCTCCACCTTTCTGGTCGCCCTTCTCTGTACCGCTTCCATCTTGTCTTTGTCTTTTTGTAGATACGGTCTCCAGAACTGAACACAGTACTCCAGGTGAGGCCTCACCAAGGACCTGTACAAGGGGATAATCACTTCCCTTTTCTTACTCGATATTCCTTTCTCTATGCAGCCCAGCATTCTTCTGGCTTTTGCTATCGTCTTGTCACATTGTTTCGCCGACTTCAGATCATTAGACACTATCACATGGCCATTCCAGGCAACAGAGAGCTCCCAAGCCCCAACCGGCTCCCCAGCCAAATCCCGGGATGGGTTTTGACTGGATCGTAGAGAGCATAAGCCAGCCACCTATACCCGAGACACTGGACCCCCTAGTTGGGGACAGTCTATGGTTCTTTGCGGATCAGTGGCCCAGTATAATCTTGGACCAGTGGATTTTATCCATCGTCTGTCAAGAGTGCTAATTAAACCTATTGGGTGTCTCGCCAAATTACCCTGTGCCCATTTTGGGGACCAATAGCACATCAGGAGGTACTATTTCGGGAACTCTCCACCCTCTTAATGGCCAGAGTGGTCGAGCCTTTCCCACGAAGGCAAAGAGTGCAGGGATTCTACTCCTGGTACTTCCTGATTCCAAAGAGAGCAGGGGGACTCTGGACCTAAGGGCCTTGAACAAATTTCTCAAAAAAGAAAAGTTCAAGATGGTTTCTCTGGACACCTTGATTCCCCTCCTGCAAAAAGGGGACTGGCTATGCTCCCTTGATTTAAAGGATGCATATACTCACATCAAGATCTTCCCAGGTCACAGGAAGTATCTCAGATTTGTGATGGGAAAACAGCATTTCCAGTACACATGTCGGCCCCATGTGTCTTCACAAAATTTCTGGCCATGGTTGGGGCACACCTCTGCAAACTGGGAATGCATGTTTTCACGTACTTGGACGATTGGCTGGTCAAGATCACCTCTCAGATAGGGGCCGATCAGTCCTTGTGCTTGACCATCCGGGTGCTGGAGTCACTAGGGTTCGTCATCAACTACCCATAGCCCATCTCAGCTTGTCACCTCGATTGGACTTCATAGGAGCCCTACTAAACACAGCTCATGCAAGAGTCTTCCTGCCGCGCTCCAGGATGGTCACCTTGGCGTTCACAGCGGTGGTGATTTAACAGAGCCAGCAGGTTTCAGCTCAGCACATATTGAGGCTATTGGGCCACATGGCCGCAACTGTCCATGTTACTCCCTTGGCATGATTACCCATGCACAAAATCCAATGGACCCTAAGTTCACAGTGGCACCAGGCCACACAGAGCCTTTGAGCTTTCATCTGAGTCACTTCATCTCTCCAGGACTCTTTATCCTGGTGGCGGGCTCTCTTGAATTTGGAACGGGAAATATCTTTCCAAAATTCCCCTATCCAAATTGTCCTAACCACGGATGCATCCACCTTGGGGTGGGGAGCTCATGTAGAGGGACTTCGCACTCAGGGCATATGGTCCGCCCAGGAAGCACGGTGTCAGAACAACTTCTTGGAGTTCCGGGCAATCAGGTAATCGCTATGGGCTTTCAGAGATCGGCTGTCCAGCAAAATTGTCCTTATACAAACAGACAACCAAGTTGCGATGTGGTATGTCAACAAGCAGGAAGGCACAGGGTCGTATCTCCTATGTCGGGAAGTGGTCCAGATCTGGTCCTGGGCCCTGTTCCATGGGATGGTACTCAGGACCATGTATTTGGCTGTAATGGAGAATATAATGTGGGCAGACTGAATCGTACCTTCAGACCACACGAGTGGTCTCTGGACCAGGGGGTAGTGAACTGGATCTTCCGCCTCTGGGGAGCCCGGATGTAGACTTGTTCGCGTCCTCCTGCAACAGGAAGGTGACTCAGTTCTGCTCCCTGTACAGGTCAGACAGCAAACCAGGCTCAGACTCCTTTGCCCGACATTGGGGCAAAGGTCTTCTGTATGCCTGTACTCCGATTCCTTTAGTCATGAAGACTCTCTTGAAGCTTCATGAGGACCGAGGTACTATGATCCTCATAGCCCCTCATTGGCCGAGACAGATTTGGTTTCCACTCCTTCAGGCGTTGTCCATCCGGAGACCGAACAGTCTGGGGATTTCCCCAGATCTCATCATGCAAGATCAGGGCAGGCTGCGGCATCCCGGCCCTGTTGCTCACAGCCTGGATGTTGAGAGATTAATCCTGCAGCCGCTCAATCTTTCTGAGGATGTGTCTCAGGTCCTGTTGACTTCCATGAAAGCCTTCCACTAGAAAGTCCTATGGACTAAAGTAGAGGAGGTTTTCTGTGTGGTGTGAGCAGAATGCCCTAGATCCATTCTCCTGCCCCACGCAAAAACAGCTTGACTATTTTCTACACCTATCGGAGGCTGGCTTGAAGACCAACTCTGTTAGCGTTCATCTCAGTGCAATTGGCACATACCACCAAGGTATAGATGGTACGCCCAACTCTGTCAGCCAATAGTTGTATGATTTATGTGGGGTCTGCTTCAATTGAAGCCTCCCCAAGGCCTCTTGCTGTGTCTTGAGACCTCAATGTGGTATTAGCTCAGCTGATGAAATCTCCTTATGAAACGCTGAAGTATCTGACCTGGAAGGTAATATTTCTAGTGGCAATCACTTCAGCGTGCAGGGTCAGCGAGCGCCAGGCCTTAGTGACTTATCCACCTTATACTAAGTTTTATCATGATAGGGTGGTCTTGCGCATGCACCCTAAGTTTCTGCCTAAGGTGGTGACGGATTTCCATGTTAACCAGTCAATTGTCCTGCCAACATTCTTTTCCAGGCCCCATTCGCACTAAGGCAAACAAACCCTGCACAGTTTGGATTGCATGAGAGCCTTAGCTTTCTATCTGGACAGACAGAAGCCCATAGACAGTTCACCCAACATTTTATTTCTTTTGATAGGAATAGGTTGGTCATTGCCATTGCCATTGCCAAACAGACACTTTCCAATTGGCTTGCAGACTGCATTTCCTTCTGTTATGCCCAGGCGGAACTGCATCTTGGGGGTCATGTCAAGGCTTATTCTGTTAGAGCCATGGCAACGTTGGTGGCCCCCTTGCGAGCAGTTCCTGTGGAGGAGATATTCAGGGCTGCAATGTGGAGTTCTCTTCACACATTCACATCTCACTACTGTCTGGATAGGGATAGCTGACGTGACACTAGGTTCAGCCAGTCTGTCCTTCGGAATCTCTTTGAGGTATAGAACCCAACTTTTCCTGCCTAGGGCCCATTGTTTGGGTTCAGGCTGTTTCCCTGCTGTTACCAACACCACTGTGGTTATTGTGCCCTTTTGTGTTGGGGAGCAGCCTGTAGCTAGGGATTCACCCATATGTGAGGACTACCATCCTGCTTGTCCTAGCAGAAAGCAGAGTTGCTTATCTGTAACAGGTGTTCTCCTAGGACAGCAGGATGTTATTCCTCACAAAACCCAATCACCATCCCGTGGAGTTGGGTTTCTCCTATTTTTTGTTTTAATTTTTATCTTAATTCTATGTTACGAGACTGAAGAGGGACCCCACATGAACACATGGAATAGGGTATGCTAGACATGCTCAGTGTGCTCAGTCAAAGTTCCAGGAACATTGAGATAAGTTTTCCGTGCCCGGCTCCATCTGTTGATGTCATCCATGTGTGAGTACTAACATCCTGCTGTCCTAAGAGAACACCTTTTACAGGTAAGCAACTCTGCTGTTATTAACTAAGTAGACTTTAACGTGAATTTTCAAAAGTTGTGCATATAAAACTGAGCACTTACACAGGTAAAATAGTATATTTGCCAGTATATACGATTTTACAAACCTTAACATACAGGTATAAATCAGGGTCCATGAACAAATTTAAGTGTGTAGCAAAGTGGTGGGCCAAGAGCATTCCAGGTAGGGGCCAGCATTTACATGAACAAGTTGCTATTTTATAACCAATATCCACAGGTAAATGTGGCAACTTACTTGTGTATATTTACTCCTGATCAGTATCTGGAGTAAGTGATCTTAAAAGTGAAAATTGACTGGGTGAATGGTCTGGGTGTAATGGGGGGTACTTCATGCTGAAGAGCTAGGAGGGTCTTCCCAAGCTGCAAATGGATTAGGTGAATTGGTAAACTAATTAGTAAAACTGCTTATTACATTGCTGCGCGCATGTTAGAAAATCCTCCAACCTACGTGAGTAAAAGCTGATTTACAAGGGGGTAAATGCATCTAAATTGAGTGTGTAAAATCTATTGCATATTAGACACGTGCATTCATTTTTGCCAAATGCGAAAATTTCAAAGAAATTGTCCAATTCGGCATGGATAGGAGGACCCGAATCCCAAGACGGATTTTCCCCAAACTTCGGGGAAAATTCATTGTTCGGGTTAGCGCAGGGGGGAGGGGCACCTTTATTAAAAAAAAACCCCCCAAAAAAACCAACCCAACCCAACAATGTTGGGTTCCATATTAGGTGCTACAACCCAAGAAAGAGATCTAGGTGTCATAGTGGATAACACATTGGGATCGTCGGTGCAGTGTGCTGCGGCAGTCAAAAAAGCAAACAGAATGTTGGGAATTATTAGAAAAGGAATGGTGAATAAAATGGAAAATGTCATAATGCCTCTGTATCGCTCCATGGTGAGACCGCACCTTGAATACTGTGTACAATTCTGGTTGCCGCATCTCAAAAAAGATATAATTGCGATGGAGAAGGTACAGAGAAGGGCTACCAAAATGATAAGGGGAATGGAACAACTCCCCTATGAGGAAAGACTAAAGAGGTTAGGACTTTTCAGCTTAGAGAAGAGACGACTGAGGGGGGATATGATAGAGGTGTTTAAAATCATGAGAGGTCTAGAATGGGTAGATGTGAATTGGTTATTTACTCTTTTGGATAGTAGAAAGACTAGGGGGCACTCCATGAAGTTAGCATGGGGCACATTTAAAACTAATCGGAGAAAGTTCTTTTTTACTCAACGCACAATTAAACTCTGGAATTTGTTGCCAGAGAATGTGGTTAGTGCAGTTAGTATAGCTGTGTTTAAAAAAGGATTGGATAAGTTCATGGAGGAGAAGTCCATTACCTGCTATTAAGTTCACTTAGAGAATAGCCACTGCCATTAGCAATGGTTACATGGAATAGACTTAGTTTTTGGGTACTTGCCAGGTTTTTATGGCCTGGATTGGCCACTGTTGGAAACAGGATGCTGGGCTTGATGGACCCTTGGTCTGACCCAGTATGGCATTTTCTTATGTTCTTATGTTCTTAAAATTTAGTTTATTACAACCCTCCCCCACCCTCCGGACCCCCCCAAAACTTGCTAAAAATCCGTGGTGGTCCAGCGGGGGTCACGTGAGCGATCTCCCATTCTCGGGCCGTCGGCTGCCAGTAAACAAAATGGCACCGGTGGCCCTTTGCCCTAACCATGTGACAGGGGCTACCGGTGCCATTGGTCGGCCCCTGTCACATGGTAGGAGCAATGGATGGCCGGTGCCATCTTAGAAAATGGTGTGGGCCATCCATTGCTCCTTCCATGTGACAGGGGCCAACCAATGGCACCGGTAGCCCCTGTCACATGGTAAGGGTAAAGGGCCACCGGTGTCATTTTATTTACTGGCAGCCGACGGCCCGAGAGCGGGAGATCGCTACCGGGACCCCTGCTGGACCACCATGGATTTTAGGCAAGTTTTGGGGGGGTCCGGAGGGTGGGGGGGGGGGGTTATAATAAAATAAATTTTAAGGGTTGGGGTGGGGGTTTTTTTAGTGAAAAATCGGCAAAAAAAAACCCAACGATCCATTGGAAAACAAAGTTTTCCATGGGTCGCCTGAGCTGAAGCCCAAGCCAACACGTAAAAACTAAACACAACTCTATTGCATATCCATTTAAAACTAACCGGGTGAGGAGTGTATTTTCCTAACCTTCCCCCGCCGGGGGAAGGTTAGGAAAATACACTTCTCACCCGGGAAGCCCAGCGCAGACAGCAAGGCAAAAGCTAAGTTCTTTTAAAGCTTTTCAAATCTCACATCCGCGCCAAAAATCGCCGCGATCCGAAGCCCCGCCCGCCGAAGCCAGCCTCCAATAGGAGCCAGCCCAGAGGGGCTTTAAATTCGATTCAGCCCGGCGCCGCGCGACAAAGGGGCCTGCCCCTTTGTCTCGCCCCTTCGTCTCAGCCCCAAGGAAGCCACGATCCTTGTCCACAGATGACACGATAACTTACACAAATGCCAACGGCTATGGACAAACGGATTTTTCGGACCGGATAAAGCCATCACGCACCAACCCCTGCCAATCACCTCAACCAATCCATTCCAGCCACAATACAGCACCCTTTACTAACCCCCAGCATCCATCAAAACAAATCAGCATTCAATCCAGCCCTCACAGCATTCATTCCAGCAGTTCCAGCATCCATTCCAGCAGTTCCAGCATCCATTCCAGCATCCATTCCAGCATCCATTCCAGCAGTTCCAGCATCCATTCCAGCAGTTCCAGCATTCATTCCAGCAGTTCCAGCATCCATTCCAGCATCCATTCCAGCATCAGTTCCAGCATCCATTCCAGCATCCATTCCAGCAGTTCCAGCATCCATTCCAGCAGTTCCAGCATCCATTCCAGCATCCATTCCAGCAGTTCCAGCATCCACTCCAACCCTCAAAGCATCCATTCCATTCCAACAGTTCCAGCATCCATCTTAGCAGAATCTGAACGTACCCAGTTACAGACGTACCCCTATTCATAACCCTAGCAAATCAGCATACAATGATACACAGCTACTCCATCCCCATACTCAAGAGAAAACCCAGAAATAACTCTCCACCAGACCCCATTCAGACACCCAGACAACAAAGACTCATCAACATCATGACATCTCCCATTACACAACTTCTAGGCCTCTCATTATTCACTTTAACCTTATTCAATGCACAGTCACTTTCCAAAAAAATGCACCTTCTCAATGATTACCTTATTGACAACAACCCTGACATATGTGCAATAACAGAAACCTGGTTAAAACCCACTGACATATCATTAATAAACCAACTTCCAACACAATCCTTCGACTTTTTCTCAATACCTAGACCGAAAAAGAAAGGAGGAGGAATTCTACTTGCTGCAAAAAAACAATTGGGCATAACCCTACAACTATCATACTCCACTTCAAAACTAGAATGCTCCATATTCAAATCTCAACATCTACAAATATTCCTCATCTACGCCACACCAGGAACTCTAGAGGCTAACCCCTCCCCTCTAATAGAGATGATAGCCAAACACTTAAATTCAGACAAACCAACCATCATATTGGGAGACTTCAACATTCACGTGGACTCCATCCCTCAATCCACTAACTGCGAAACCTTCCTCACCTCCCTCAGTCACCTTGGATTCTCACAAATAATCAGCGGGCCCACTCACAAAGCAGGTCATACATTAGACCTCATATTTATCAACGAGAGCTGGTCCATCCATACCAGTCCCACCTGCACGCCAATCCCCTGGTCAGACCACCAGATCATAGACACAACCCTCAAAATGAAAAACACACCACCTCCAAACATATCCAAAACCATCATTCATTTCAGGAAACCATGCTCACTGGAGTTACTCACCGAACAATGCACTAAAGATCTCAAACAAATAGACCTCTCAGACGCCAACACAGCCACCACTTCATGGATCAAACTCACGAACAAAATAGCGGACCAACTCTGCCCAACCTCCTCAAAAGTAATCCAACCGGCACGAGACAACAGAAAACCGTGGTTCACCCCGGAACTCAAAACCCTAAAACAAAAACTACGAAACAAAGAACAAAGCTGGAGAAACAACCCTTCACCCACATCCAGACTGGACTACAAAGCCACCCTCAACACCTACAGAAACGCCATACATAAAACAAAAAAGGACTTCTATGCAAAAAGAATTCATAACTTCATCTTCGACTCTAAAGCTTTATTCTCTTACGTTTCATCTCTCACCAAACCAACGCCACCTTCCATTCCAGACCAACTAGCGCTCAGCAAAGCCAACGAATTAGCCACTTACTTCAAGACAAAAATCTCAAACCTTACTAGCTCCCTTACAACCCATCAAACTCTTCCAACACCTCATAGCACATACCTACCCACGCTGAATTCTAGACTAGAGTCATTCGAGCCCACATCAGCCATGGAGATTGAAAATTTACTTAAAAAAATTAAACCATCTGCACATTCCTCGGACCCACTCCCTACTAATCTGCTCACCGCCATCCCTAGCACCGTCGCAAAACCTATTGCTGAAATCATCAATACCTCTCTAGCCATGGGCACAGTTCCTAATCAACTAAAACTCGCAATCCTCAAACCCCTACTGAAAAAACCAACTGCATCACCCACGGACCCAGCCAACTTCAGACCCATTGCAAACCTGCCCCTGATCTCCAAACTGATGGAAAAAGCCGTAAATAAACAACTTTCCGAATATCTCGAGGAGCACAACATTCTTTCCCCTGCACAATATGGTTTTCGTAAATCACTAAGCACAGAGTCTCTTTTGTTTTCTCTCACTGATAATTTACTTTTGAACCTGGAGAAAAAACAGTCTTTCTTACTGGTCCTGTTAGACCTATCTTCAGCGTTCGACACGGTAAATCACTCACAACTACTAGAACAATTATCAAACATAGGAATCAAAGGCACAGCTCTCAGTTGGTTCAAATTGTTCCTATCAAACAGGTTTTACAAGGTCAGAATTAACAACAAGGAATCTGACCCCATCCTATCAGACCAAGGTGTACCACAAGGTTCATCCCTCTCTCCCACCCTGTTCAACATTTACCTCCTCCCCCTCTGCCATCTCCTATCACAACTCAAGCTTACTCATTACCTCTATGCAGATGACATCCAGATCCTCATCCCCATCACAGAATCAATTCAAAAAACCTTCGCCTACTGGGAGAATTGTCTTCAACCAATTAAACATCTACTCTCCAGCCTGAACCTGATTCTAAACTCCAGCAAAACAGAGTTGCTACTGATTTCTCACAAACCGAACACCCACGCACCCAGCTTGGCACAAAACATGGAGCTCTCTGCAGACGTCAGGAATCTAGGAGCATGGCTTGTCAACCAACTTAACCTAAAAAAATTCATTAACACAACCACCAGGGATTGCTTCTTTAAACTACAGGTCCTAAAGAAACTAAAGCCACTCCTTCACTTCAATGACTTTCGCCTCGTTCTTCAATCCATTATTTTTTCGAAACTTGATTACTGCAACTCAATCTTACTTGGCCTCCCCTCTAACAGCATCAAACCCCTACAGATGGTACAAAATGCCGCAGCCAGAATCCTAACTAACACTAATAGAAGAGAACATATTACCCCCATCTTGAGCAACCTCCATTGGCTACCCATCAAACAGAGAATCCTATATAAAACCTTAACCATCATTCACAAAGCAATCCATAACGCCGCACCTATATCTCTACAAATTCAACTTCAGCCACACTTATCTTCCAGACCCATCAGAAGCGCCTACAAAGGCACATTAGTTGCAGCTCCTGCCAAATCAACACTAAGAAAAAGAGCACTCTCCACGGCAGGACCACACCAATGGAATGCGCTCCCACCAGACCTACGACTCGAACCCAATCTACCAGAATTCAAAAAAAGGTTAAAAACCTGGCTCTTCAGGCAAGCATTCCAATTCACAGAGTGTAACTAAGCACCTCCTCCTGAATTTCAGATCCAACCATTGTAGGGTGTCACGAATAGCTTGACACTTAATTTCTTACACGTTCTTGCTTATTCGCAATGCCTATTTAACAGTCATTTAACAGAGGACATATTATATAACCGTTTACTGCAGTCGATATACACTACTAAAGTCCATTGTAAAAAAAGGGGAACACACACATACTATTCAAAACACGAACAAGGTTATTTATTATTTGTTAAATATTATTGATACTTTCATTGTTCCTTGTAAAAATGTTCATTGGTTGATTGTTATTGTTCAAAGTTCTATGTAAAAAACTCCGGTCTAACCTCCCAGACCAGGGCAACCTTTTTGTTACTTGTAAACCGGATTGATTTGTATTGCATACAGGAATTCCGGTATATAAAAATTAAAAATAAATAAAATAAATAAATAAAACTGGAATTAAAGATACACGGTATATGATTTTCTCACATTTATTCAGATAAAATTGACTTAACCTGCTAAGTAGCGCCTTTGCCCCTACTTAAACAGATAAATTTGGATTTATTCGACTAAGTAGTGGCAGCTACCCAGACAAATTCTGATTTATCTAGCTTGTAGCAACAAGACATCTAAGTAGCATCTAGCTGAGTAAGATAGCTTGATAATGTTGCATTGGAGTTGGACCCTTGGGCTGAGGGGGGTTGACGCAACCCGTAGGTAAGGACCTACGGGTCCCCACTGTTGGTAGGTGGAGTGGGCTGATAGACAAAGGCCACTGGAGCTTCACCTATACCAGCCCTCGTTCCCCGCAGGTTGAGCCTTTGGGTGCCGGGGCCAGCAGGACTTAGGTGGGCCTCTGTGTGTGTAGTCGAGGTAGGAGTTGGTTCAGCCCAGAGACAGCAGGTGAGAGATAGTACAGTCTTGCTCTAGACAAGGCAGTGTCCTGGAAACTCGGGCGCCAATGGAACAGAGGCAGACAGGGGGCGATCGAGCAAGAGCAGGCCGAAGCCTGAGTAAACCACGTCCAGGGAGTAAGCTGGAGAGACGTCGAAGAATAGGCTTGAATCAGGGCTGGCGGCAATCCAAAGGCATTGGCAAGCAAGGCTGAGGTCTGGTCATGGAGATAGTCAAGCAAAGCAGATGTCTGGGTCTGGAGATAGGTAATAGCATAGTCAGGCGAAGCAGAGGTCCGGACTTGGGGAGACTCAATAGCGTGGTTGGGCAAAGCAGAATCAAGTCCGTGTAATCAATCCGAGGAATGAAGCAGGGTAGGAACAAGGAGACAGGAACCAGGAACAACAAGGAACAGGAACACAGAGATGAGACGACTCTCTAGGAGGCAACGAATACTTGAACAGCGAGGAGACCTGTTGCAAAGGCAACGCTAGGGAGCAGAGCCTACACTTAAATACTGTAGCTGAGTTGACGTCATCATCCGGGGCCGCAGCTAGGTTCCCGCCGCAGTCCCTACTTAAGCATCAATGATGCGCGCTCGTGCGCCTAGGGAGGGGCACAGCACAAGTAGCAGTGTCTCTCCGCGGGCCACGCGGAGAGGCCCGATGAGCAGTGGTGGCTGGGCCAGGAACGCCAGGGACTGTGGCAGGGCCGGAGGCACCGAGGGAGGCCCGAGGACAGAGCTGACTGCCCACCGCCACCAACGAGGAGGAAACAGGAGCTGGAGTCAACAAAGGGTGAGGGAGCCGTACTGCGGTTCTGCCGCGGACGGCACACGTAACAAATAAGTCTGAAAAAAGATGGTTTTTGGACTGATAAGTCTTAAAATGGCTTAGCCGGCTATCTGATGTAGTCAGCTAAGTAGCACTTGTAGACCTATCCAGCTATCTTACTTAGCCAGATAAGTCTGACAAGTGCTACTTAGACTGGCTTTGCTGCAACTTAACTGGATAAACAGGAACTTATCTGAATAAGTGTTGCTGCTTAGCTGGATAAGTTTGAATTTGCGAGACGTGTGGTTTTTACATACATGAGCATATTTGCGCACAATTGTACTTGTATTTCATAACCCGAGTATATTGTTTGTGTGCAGTTTATAAAATACTGTAGCAACTTTGTACGCACCCATATACACATGCATACAGCTTTGAAAGTTATCCTCTTTAGGAATAGCCATCACTTATCTCTGTTCAATAGCAGCATGAGATCTATTTAGGATCTTGCCAGGTACTTGTGACCTGGACTGGCCATGGTTAGAAACAAGATATTGGGCTTGATGGACCCTCAGACTGACCCAGTATGGCAATTTATATGTTCTTATGTTCATATGCTGGCACTCAAACAGTAACAATCCTACCTATGAAAAGGCAACACTGCAAATATTATATCAGGCTGTAAAACACCAAGACTCTACCTATTAGGTAAACAGAACAAGCCAGGCTGCCTAAACATACTTGTAAAATAAAATAAAAAAATACCTGTACCTAAAACTATTCTAAAAAGCTGTTAAAACTCCATAACTCCTTTCTTCAGATGTCAGATCGGAGACATTCATATCTAAAGATGGGTCCTCTATTGTCTCAATAGCTCACATACAGAATGTTTGGTTAATGCTTACATAGGTCCAATAAAAACTATCACAACCTGCCAAGAATATCCCAAGAGACAAATCTGCTATATTAAAACAACACTAACACCCAGGACTTAAAAAGCAACAACTCTACCTGGGAAAGAACAGGACTGTTATGCTCAAGCTTGTGAACCCTTGGGCCGATGGGAGGATGGAATACCTTTGGAGAAGATCTGTAGGTTCTCCTGTCGGGAGGCAAGGCAGGAACAGAAGATGTGACCAGCTGACCCTTAGCACTGTAGACAGAGACGACTGTGGAGGCGAACGAAGAGTCGTGACGTCGGGACCCGAAGTGTGTCTTCACCACTGGAAGTCTGCGGTCCCCCCAGGAGGAGCCCGTAGGGACCCGGACTGCTGGGACTTAGGTGGACCTTTGAGAGGTCAAGGAAACGGACGTTCGGTACAAGGGCTGACTGGAGCTTCACCCCTCGAAGCCCATGGTCCCCCCGGGAGGAGCCCGTAGGGACCTGGGCCACTGGGACTTAGGTGGGCCCTTGGAGACGATGGTCAGGAAGAAGTCCAAGGTCAAGTGCCAGATGATCGTCGCTTACCAGTCCAAGGTCACACACCGGGGGATCACCGCTTGCCAGTCCGAAGTCACATGCCAGAGAATCACCGCTTGCCAATCCGAAGTCAATACCAAGAATCACCGCTAGCCAATCCGGTCAGGAACCAGGAACACCAAGACGAAACAGGAACAAGGAACCAAGACACTGGAACTCACCGAAGCAAGCAGACCTGACCAACGTAGGACGTTGCCAAGTCAAGGAATGAGCAGAGGAAGCCTCCTTATATACTTCCTCTGCCCTGGATCATTGGAAGCAGGTGAGTATCATTAAAGGGATCAGGGCCCTTTAAGTCAAGCCAGGGGGCGCGGCCTCGCGCCTAATGATGGCGACAGCCATCTTGGATTTCCTCCGCGGAGGAAAGCCAGCAGAACGCCGCGAGGGAGGAGCAGGGACGGCTCCCCACCCGGCGGCCAGACTGCGGACCGGCCCCGGAGAGATGGACACCGGCCCAGGGGACCAGATCACGAGTCGCCGCCGCAGTGGAGGGAGGGGGCTGCGCCCGTGGCCGTCCACAGGCATGGGATACAACAAGGACTGAAACAATTACATCAATAAAATATTTCAAAACAGTAGACTTAACAAATAACATCCAACAATTAAAACTAATAGGGATAAAAGGATAAAAATAATCCTCCTGACTACATTTGATTTTCAATCACCCTGAGATTGTCCTGGATTAGTGGGGGAGGGGAAGGCTGCACAAACTTTATCCTTTTTCTCTCTCCCATACATACTCTAACATAATATGTTCATTCTTTTGTTCACACACACAGGCACTCTCACACTCAATAGCTCTCTGTCCCTCACATAAGCACACAGGCACTCTCTCACAATCAGTGGTTCTCTGTCTTGCACACACATACACCACACACACACACACACACACACACACTCATACTCAGTGGCTATCTCACACACAGGCACTTTCACTCATTCAGTGGCTCTCTCTTCCTCGTACACACAAACACATACACACACAGGCACTCTTACACAAAGGCATTCTCTCACACTCAGTAAAAATGACACGAGGCGGGTGGCACCTTATAGACTAACCAATTCATTGACTATTGGTTAATCTATATGGTGCTACCTGCCTCGTGTCATTTTTGCTACATCGAACTAACAAGGATATCCCTCTGAAGATTGCACATTCATTCGCTCTCACACAAAGCCACTCTCTCACACTTAGTGGCTCTCTTTCCCTCACACACATGCGCACACACATACACATGCACACGCACTCTCTCATGCTCAATGACTCTCATACGCACAAAGATACTTTCTCACATTCAGTGGCTCTCACACACACAGACACCCATCCCACACAGGCACTCTCTCAAAGTGATTCCTTGTCTCTCTTATACACTCAGGCTTTCTTGCTCTCACATACACACACAAACACAGGCTCACTTGCTCTCTCATACATACACACACACACACACACACACACACACACACACGCTCGCTCCCACACACACAGAAGCTCACTCACTCTCTACACATACACATACTCACATTCACAGGCTAAGAGCCTCCTCCTCTTGGCTTCTTCTTCAGACCACTAGGTCACAGGGTCTCCTCTCTTCTTTGGCTGCTATAGGATGGGCTCTGTGGTGGCTTGCTGCCTCTTGTTGTCTTCAGCCACCAGCAGGATGGAGACTGTTGGTGGCTGCTAGGTCGCGGGGGTCTCCTTTCTTCAGCCACTGTTCGATGAGCTCCATGGTGACCTGCCAGCACTCATCTTCAGCCACAAGTGGGGTGGGGTCCACTGACCCAAATCCTGAGTTCTCTTATGTTTGGGGTTTTTTTTTTTGGGGGGGGCTTCCACACTCACTAGCTCATGGTCATAGTGTGAGCCACAGCAGGAGTCGCGTATAAGCAACATCATCTCCTGCTACTGTGGGGCCAGTCTCGCGGTAAGAGCTAAGAGATTGGCCCTGCGACAGCAGAAGATGAAGTTCACTTGAACGTGATTCCTACTGCTGGCTATGGGGGCAAGGAGGTAGATCGTGCAGCTGATGACTGCAGTGGCTTGGGTAGGGGTTTGGTTTATCATTGCCTGGTCCAATGTATAAAATCGGTGGTGGGGCACTTGCCACCCCATAGCGATGCATATGACTGGTGCTGAAAAAAAAAAAGGCAAAAAAGGCAAAACATTGATTAAGATTGGGGATCCACTGAAACCCTTGAAGGCCCTGACTGCATGCCACTGGGCCTGTTGCAATTCCTGACAACTACTACTTGTTAGTAGTGAGAGGCATTTGATAGTAAAGAAAATATCTACTCTAGGGAAAAGTGTTATTCCAGTTCTTTTTAGTCAATTACCATATTTGGGACTGGGAACGAATTATATTCATTGCTTCAAAATTGGTTATAGATGCACAGCATTTCTTTCCCTTTCCCCTGGATTACCTTGGGGACAGAGCTGCTGTTAGGCATTCAGAAGAAGGTTCAGCTCAGAGGACCTCTTTATTTTCTTTCAGCCCAACCTAACCAACTCTAAGGCTATGAAAAGTGTTATAATGTCTTCAGTGTTGTCACCCACACACAGTATATAGAGGCCCAATAACCATTCTATAAAACCATTTATTTATGCAATCAGTAAACATTCTTCCAGGAAGCACAGACTACATGCTCCTGATTTCTTTTAGAGTTTTAAGCACTGCCCAGCCGTTGGAATGCAATGAAATAATAAATCAGCTTTGTCTCTGGTTAGTGATGTCAGAGAGCCAACTGCTTTCCCATGATTGATGACATCACATTGGCGTTCCAGCAGCTCTAGCCATTTCAAAACGAAAGCAATAAGAAGAATTATTGTAAACTCTTCTTAATGAATATACAGCTTTGTTGCATAAACAAATAAATACGAATCCAATAGGTGCTCGTTATATATCCTCTATTTATAGACCACTATAATGTACATTTGAAATTACCTTTCAGCAGAGTAACTGTTTAACCTATACTAGACGATATTGATTTATTTTTGAAAGATCAATGTTTTTCTGGGGCAGAGCATTACTTATTCATAAAGGTGAAATAATGTCTGAAGATCAGTTACAGCACTGTAAATCTGTCGTATGGACACAGTACAAAGAGCTGTGCAAAGACCTTCAGAAATCAATAGGGCGGTATTTGAAAGAATTACCTCTTCATCTCCAGCACACTCTTCTGCAGAAAGTTCAGGGTATAAAAAAATGGACTTAAAATAAATATGTTCTATGATTTTAATATTGGACTTCTGAGGTTCAGCTTGTCCTTTATTGAAAAATGGGGGTGTGTGTGTTTTCAAAAATTCTTTATTAGGTTTGGCAGGAATAGAATTCTCAGTCGGTGCCTTCCCTCTCCAGGCACTATTTATTTTTTTATTGATTGATCAATTCTTTTATACCGCTAAAAGCAAAGCTAGGCAGCTGTGGTCTGTGGATTTCTCAAGGACTCATCGGCTAGAGACCAAAAAAAACCCATTAGGACAATGGGTGACGAGTTAGACTACCAAGTATATACGCAGCATATTATTGTTATTAGAACAAGGATTCTAAGGATCTTAAAAACCACATTCAGTGTTAGAGCTGTGTAAAATTGTGTGCCTTAAGAGTGAAAAAGAACTGTTTGTTTCTCTTCATAGTTGTACATAATGCATGAATATTTTTTTTCTCTGGAGATTTAATTCTTCCAGTCTGGTCAGGTTCCAAATAGTTTAATGTTCCCAGTGGTGTCAGGTTCTCAGTCTGAGTCACAAGGCCAAGAAGGGACTGTCCTTGGCTCAGGACACAGATCCTACCTTTGATCTTGGCCAAAAAGAGACTAAGAAGTACCCAATGAAAAAGAAAATCACAGTTCTTGGCCTCCACAGCTGTGGAAATTTTAAGCTTTTCAGTCACATTTATGGAATATAAGGCAGTGAGGCTGAGAGAGAGGAAGCATTTAAGTTTAAAGCATCTCACTGTGTGTGTGTGTGTGTGTGTGTGTCGCACTGATAAGCAATTTATGACTTGTGATGAGAGTTTAGCTATTATAAGATAAATGTATAATAAAACAACTGGTTCACCACAGCTCTGATACTCATTGTACACATTCATTGTGTAATGCCTGAGGACCACCTTATGTTATGAACCTGCCTGCGGGTCCCCCCGCGAGCAGGCACCTTACCGCTGGGCTGCTGTTTGCTCTCCACCGCAGCACGGAGCCGCCGAAGTCGGGCCTTCACCGCGGCTGCAGCCGCGGACTTTCCCATGCTGCCTGCCTCTTCTATGCGGCACAGAGCCACCGCCAACGTCCTGCTTTCCCTGGGGCTGGAGGCCGCAATCTCCAAGTCCACCTGGCGGCTGGAGCCGCCTTCGGGGCCTCCTGCAGCGGCTGGAGCCGCTGCCGTCGTCGGGACCTGCTTCCTGGCCCAGCCCTGCTTCTTCCACTGACATCAGTGCAGGACCTCTGTCCACGGTCCTGCACAGCTTCTTGCTTCCTGCTCCTAGGCGCGCGGCTGCGCCTCTCTACAAGATTTAAAGGGCCCACGGCTGGATATGCCCTGGGCCCCACCTTGTGACTATTTCCTGCATCAGCCCTATAAAAGGGCTGTCTTTGCACTACGTCTGGGCAATGCATCGGAGTGTCTTCAGTCCTGGAGGCTCCTGCCTGCCAGCGCTCCGACAGATCCTTGTCTTCTTCGTGGAGCTACTCGACTCGACTCGTCTGCGTCATGCCAAGTCTTCGTTGCCTGAGGTCCCCGTCCAGGTGTCCTGGTGTCTTATCTCCTGATGTCTCGCTTCCTGGTGTTCCAGCCCTCCTTGGTGTTTGTTCTTGCTCTGGAGCCTTCTGTTCTGCCGGCCGTGGATCTCCAGATGATGCTGCTCCGTCTTAGGAGATGCTGGCAGAGGACTGGTGTCCTGTGCTCCTGAGCCGCCCTGTCCTGCCAAACTTTGTGGAGCTTCGGATGACATCGGCTTCATTGTCAAAGTCCCGCCTCGACTGGATCCTCTCCTGCACTTATCCCGCTCTCTGCATGGTCCGTGACCAGCCTCCTCGGGCTGTATAGGGTGCGCAGTGGGACAGGTGGTCTGCGACCAGCCCATTGGGTCCGCCCGTGAAGGTGGGCTGAGTAGGGTGCCCTGAGGGACAGTGCCAATGTCTACCTTCCCAGCTTCTTGTCTCGTCTGGACTTCATCAAGTTCTTCGTCTCATCTCTGATGCTGTTGCATCAGCCTTGGTGTCATGTCTGCTCATTAGCCTTGGTGTCATGTCTTTTCTTCATCCTTGGTGTCATGTCTTCGCATCAACCATCAACCTTGGTGTCATGTCTTTGTGTCAAGGCCTCCATCTGTCCTCATCCTCAGGCCAGCCTGCTGCTCCATGCCTATCCAAGCGGCAGGTCTGAAAGGGCATGGAACGGTCGGAGGACCGTTCCCCTACCAACATCATCCTGTTGTTGGCTCTGGGAGCTTGCAGGCCTGGCAGAGGGTAAGACCGTGTTCTGAAATGCTGGGACATGTCGCTAACCCTCGGTTCGGTCCTGGATTCGTCTGGGGTCGGGCTGAGGCCCAATGGCACACTAAAACCCGTGTCACACAACAGAATGCAAGGCCTTTCGAGGCCATCTGTCATAACACCTTATTATTATAAAAAAGTGACTGATTATAGAAGTGTAGGGATCCTGTTAGTCCCCTACTAGAGTTTAGGTAAAATAATATCCCAATGCTGTGGGGAGAGACTTAGTGATAACATTGTGGACTGTAGCTCCTCCATGTGGAGGCTGCTAATGGAATGTCCGTCTGGCACTTAGAGCCAGTGCACCATTTTGCCTTGTGGATTCCCCTTTTGTGTTTGTCGAGGCAGCATGTCCTGTGCTGTTCTCTAATTTTTCTATCAATTAACTTTTGCCTCATGGAGCATTTGATTTGGATGAGAGTTTCTTTCCACCCTCTCAATCTACACTATCTTCTTTAATTATGTTAATTAAGTTGGGAGTACCCAATAACTTGGGAATCAGTTAAGCCAATTTAATTTTTGTGCTACCATCATCTGGGAGGGGTTCACTTCATGCAAGATGGGCCTGAGATCATCAAGATCCAAGGAGAGGATGACTTTCAGCTATTCTGAGGAGAGGAGGGGTGAGAACAGAGGAGAGAAGAGAAGAATTGGAATCCATCCAGTGCCCAAGGTACATCTACTGGAGAAAAGGAGCTGCAAGAGTATCAGCCTGATACTATGAAGGAGAGAGAAGGAGAAGAACTGGTGGCTTTCAGGTACTGTGAGGAAAATAAGGCATTCAGAGAGGAAAACTACAAGGAAGAGGTTGGAGATAAAATGATTGGGGTCAATATTCAAAGCCATTTAGATGGATAACGTGAGTTATCCATTTAAATAGCTAGTTTTGAATATTCCCCTTAAAGGACTGGGCACAGCTGTCTCACTGGGTCCTCCTTAAGGTTGAAACACTCAGGAAATCCTGGGTGAAGGGAGGAGCCCTTCACCCGAGTATAAGACTTCAGGGTCTAGAAGGGTTAGAGGGGCCTGGGGAATAGAGAGAGTCCATAGTAAGCGAACACCTGCTACGGGTTCCCAGTATGCACGGATGGACGTGCTGATTTTATAACATGTGCACGTCACCGTACGCATGTTGTAAAATCCGATACCCGCGCGCACATGTGCACCCAATTTTGTATTGGTATGCGCATGTACGGGCGGGTACTGACTCTCATGCGCAAGGGGGGGACATTTTTTAAGAAACGTGTGGTGACACGACTAGGCCTTTGCCCAGTTCCCTCCCGGTCCGCTCCAATAATGGAGCGGACCGGGAGGGAACATCCTAAATCCCCTAGCTAACCTTCCTCTCTTTTCCCCTCTCCACCCCGACCCTCCCTAACTAACCAAATTTTTTTTATTTTTTAACTTACCTGCTCTCCCAAGCAGCAGTATCTTCCGGTATCTTCCAGTATTGGCAAGTGCAGGAGTTTAAAAATTAGCCCTTTAAGGAACTGCCAGAGTCTACATTTGTTTTTCCTCTGTCTGGCCCCAAGCTACTAACTAAAAGTTAGCCGGATCAGTCTGTATTTGGCTAAACTGAATAACTTGGATGGCTATAGCTGGTTAAGTGATGATTCGAGAAAAAAAAGTGCTGTGGGCCTATGGCTCTAACACGTTCCCCCTTCTCCCTCCCACGCTTCTAGCGTGGCTTATAAGTGCTCTGCTCTAAGTGTCCACTTTCAATGTAATTTAATAGCAACCACTGATGCACCGGGCCGGGGTCGCAGAAAGCCACTACCGTGATCCGGGTAAAGAATGAAGATCACTGAGGTACCAAGTCTGGTAGGGTATGGGTTTGGGTGAGGGGATTGTCAGGGACCCTGGAGCCTATAATTAATTTGAAATTTGCCAGAAGGCGGGAACCATACTGGGACCGTCTGTGGGGAATTTATTTTGGAGGGTGCTGACTTGGGTAAGCAGGGCTGAGCGCATGGATTTTGTATGGGAGGGTGGAGCGGGAACGTAATCGAGCCAGCAGGCACACAATTATTATTTTTTTTAATGGAATCGCCACTTACGGTATATTCTTTTGAACATAGCTGGTTAAGTCAAAAGGTATCCAACTTTATAACATGTTATATTCAAAACCCTGCCAGTTAAGTCGAAAGTTATCCAAGTACAATTAGCTGGATGACATTAATTAGGGATATTCAGTGGGACATTTATCCCACTGAATAACCAGGACAAGTTATCCAGCTAACTTTAGCTGAATAGCTTATCTGCTCAGTGTTTTGCTGAATATTGCCCCGACTATTTATTATGAATTCCATCTTGAATACATCATCTACATTGGGAGGGAAGCCATTAACTTGCCCTATGTCCAATGGGAGGGAAGACATATATCAACTTAAGAAATAAATCAAAACATCTTAAACTTGAGAAAGACTATTTTACCATTCTGAGCTTTAAACAAGATGGTGAGAAGTCACAAATGTATTTAAAAGCATCAACTCAGCTGTAAAGAACTTTATTTCATCCATTACAACTTATCATTAAAGAGAAATGTTGGAAACCACCAAACCTCTCAAGTGTTTCATTAAATAGGCCCTTTAAAGCTCCTTTATGCTGTTGTCATCAGGGCAGTGTACAATGACTTTAAACTGGGAAAACACTAAAAGAAATGTGAAGGAACTTGAATGGAAACTTTCCTCCCATGCAGGAAGCCTTGCATAATAGCTGTGTTTCAACTAAAAACTCTTCTAGAGCTTTATCCAGGTTCAGCCATTATAGGAGATACAGAAACATAGAATATGACAGAAGGTAAGGGTCATTTAGTCCTCCCAATTTCATTCTGGGTGCAATATCAAAGACCAAAGTTAATCTCTAGCTTTCCCCTCATATCTTCACAACTAGGGTTACTAAAGTAAGGTTAAAGTTATCTGGGGAACGTGTCCCCAGATAACTAACTATGGCTAGCTATACTGAAAATATAGCCAGTTAAATGCCAACCAAAGAATAGAAAACATTGCAGGCCTTTAGGCCCAATGCCCCATCTCCCTATCCCACTAAAAAATTAAAACTAATATGGCCCATAGCTCTCTCTCTCGCTCACCTTCTCTCCATGTCTCCCAAAAAATTTATCATGTTGCAGGTTTATTGGCCCAAAGATCTTCCTACTACCCCCAAATTCAGAATTAATCTAGGGCCTCGAAGCACCTTCTAAAAGTCTGTCCTTCCACCCTTTAAGTGCCCAGAAATCTCCCACTCCTTCTACCACCTCCCCAAACCCCCAGGCTATCAGGAAGGTAGGAGCGTCTTTGTGGTCCCGGCCATGTCCAGCGATGCTTTGACAGCAGTACTGGATGCTGCTTGGAGTGCAATGATTGGCTTTGCTTCCAGAAGCCTGGGGGGGTTTTGCAGGATGGTGGGTGGGGCAAGAGGGTTCTGGATTGCTTAGCTGGTGCGATGGTGGGCTTTCAGAGGGGGCCTGGAGGAGACAGAGTAACTTTGAATTCAGGAGGGGGAGAGATGAAGAATATCCTCGAGCTGATTGGCCCACTCCATGTTAAATCTTTTGGGAGCGTCGGGGAGGGGGAGGATGCTAGGGCCACATTTGCTCTAATCTTGTAGTAAAATGGAAGTGGGAAATTGGGTCTCCAGGCTCACAGTGTTGGTTTTTTAAAATTATTTTTTGGTTAAATTTATCTGGGAACAATCAAGAGGATAGTTGGCAAATAATTGGAGTCTACAGAAACATTCAGAAGGTGAAATAGGTACAGTTTTATTCAATAACTTTAGGATGGCACCTCAGTTTAAATAATAGGTCTTACACGGTCTCCCGACATGGAACCATGTTTCGACAAGCTGCATTGGGAGGGACCATAGGCTACAAATAAACACAAGGATTATATATATATATCTATATAAATAAAATGTAAATGTTCATTTGTTCAAAATCTTAAATCTCTGAATGTTCTTCACCGATTGCTTTGAAATTTTGACACAACGTTGCATTCGAATACGCGTGTGTTTTTATATACCCATATTATATAGATGTCACACCTGTGACAGCTAAAACATGCTTTTTTGGAAAAACAGCGCCATCTGTTGGACGTAAAAGCAACACACGCTATCTACAATATAAATGGGCTCTGACCGACGGACCGCAAATGCGCAGTAGAGAGCAGCTCTACCGCGCATGTGCAGGCCATAGAGCTCTGCGCTACGTGCTGGGTATCACAGAGGGGAGGAGGAAAGGGCAGACGAGTCGCCGCTCCGAGAAATGGCTCAGCCCGTTCCTCCGCCGCTGAGGAAGGGGGGAGGGAGTAGGGACTGCCGGACAGTTACACACAGGAGGAGGAAAGGGTAAAAGAGTCGCCGAGCCAGTCCGTCCACCGCCGGGGAAGTGGGGGAGGGAGTTGGGACGGCCGGAGCAGAGCAAATGCGCATTGTGAAATTAAACCAGACTGAGCCATGGCAACGCGCTCCAAGAAATGGCTCAGCCCGTTCCTCCGCCGCTGGGGAAGGGGGGAGGGTGTAGGGACTGCCGGACAGTTACACACAGGAGGAGGAAAGGGTAAAAGAGTCGCCGAGCCAGTCAGTCCACCACCAGGGAAGGGGGGGGGGGAGGGAGTTGGGACGGCCGGAGCAGAGCTAATGCGCATTGTGAAATTAAATCAGACTAAGCCATGGCAACGCGTGGCCGGGTACAGCTAGTATATATATATATATATATATATATATATATATATATTATATATAGCATCTTGGCTTGTTGTTTTCCTTTTAAGTGGTGTATTGATGTTTTTAGGGCATGGTGAAATATTTACAATATTGCTTTTTCATGAGTAGGGTTATTTTTGTTTGAATGTTGGCAGTTAGTGGTGTTTTGGTATGTAAGGTTTACTATATTGTAACTGTAATTTAGTTTACTTATGGCTTTCTGAGGGCCAAGCCCACACCCAAAACAATACAATATCTCTAATACCATATGAGTTCCAATCTTTTATACTTTTTTGCAGGGTTTTCTGGTTGGCACTACAACAGTGCAGGTAAAGATAGCTATCCTATTGTGATATATTTCCTTCATAAGACTATATTTTGTATGCCCTTTTTTCATGCAAAATCTTATTACAAATTCATAATTTTTAATTGTGTGTGTGTGTGTGTGTGTGTGTGTGTATGTGTGTGGACGAGGCAGGGGGTGGACTGCGATTGCAAGGCTGCTGTCCCATAGGCACGTGCATATAGTGCATACCAGTGTTATGGGTCCTGCAGCAGTGCCTGTTGATGATGTCACTTGCTTGGGGAACTTAAACACGTTTGCATCGCTGACTGGCGCCTTCGCAGCAGGTCTCCTGCTCTTCTGACACCAGAACCTGGGGGCTCAACCCAAGGGGGAGGTGGTTGGCTAGGCGAAAGAACTTGGCTTGTAGTGATTCACTGCTGCCTGTTAAGGCCTATTTTCTGTGTGCACAAAATAGACTGTGCAAACTTAACAGTGGGATAAGAGCTCACTCCTCCAACGGCATGACAAAAGCAGTGACGTGGTCTCCTTTGCATTCTTTTTCAAAGCATTAGATGTATCAGGAAGGAGATGTCCATTGCTTCTGAAGTATTGAGAATGGATTTGCAGAATCCCGCCCTGGTCAGGAGCAGCCTTGGTACATCCTGTTTGCCTAGACTAGTCTGACTGGATAAACAGGAAGGTGAAATTATTTCTTACCTGATAATTTCCTTTCCTTGAGTCCAGTTAGGCCAGTCCAGAGCCTTCCCCATGTTGCCAAACAGCTGAAATATTTTCAGGTAGAGTCTAACACAATAATTGCTGCTGCATTTTTTCTTCTTGAGATCAGGTGAGTCATAATTTTTGCTATATATAATTTTTGGCGGTATAATTTTCAGTGCGGACTTATGTGTGTAAGAACGCTGTGAAAATATGTATAATTTATGCACGTATTTGCCCGCTAACTTATGCATGATGTTACAAAATTGTTCCCTTTATGGTTGTTACAGTCACTGATGTACTCTTCATATGTTTCCAGAGCTCTCATCAGACAGCCTCAGACTATGCTGAAGGTCCTGAGATAAACTTAGGGAGCCTTCTTCTATGACTTTAGCATAAAGATTTTTTAAAGACGTAGCATATGAATCTGCGTTTTTCATCTAAAGAACCACAATCTGTGGAGTATACGTTAGATAAATCGTGTAGCTAGTTAGTTGATCTGCAGTTGCCTCATTGAAGAGTCACTCTCTGGGAATTTCCTTTGAAGAAAATAATTTATTTGGATCTCAGCTGGGAAGAATTTTTTAAGGAGGAAGCAGAGGATTTAAACGCTGTCTTCTCTTGAATGGTATAAAAGCAGGCAGTGTTTCTTTCACTGTTCCAGATGAGAGTTGAGGAGAAGACAACATTTCTATCCTCCCAGATGTGTCTAGTCCATTTTTTCCAGACATTTCAGAGGCAGCAGCCCACATAGAAGGAGAGGTTTTCAGAGCAGGGTAAGTTGGAGAGGTAGGACCTGATTCCCAGAAACATAGGAAAATACAGTTTCAAATGTTAATTAGAATTAGTCTTTAAAATGTGCATTAGCATTTAATTATTTGGAAATTAATTTTTGGAGTTTAGTATAATCCCAACATTTGTTTTATTTTGATTTAGTAAGTTATTGTAAAAAGAGAGGGATTAGATGCATTTCTGTCACACTTTCTTCTGATGAAAATATGCAGGAAAATTGAATGGATCCTTGATTTGCTTATTTTTTGGGGGGGATGGGGATTTATCTTACACCTTATCATTGGTAGCTGCTCATGGTGAGTTCCATTCAGGTATTCTATGTACTTTTCTATCCCCAGAAGACTTAACAGTCTAAGGGTCTTCTTTACTAAGCATTTTTCCCATAGACATAAAAGGAAAGAAAACCTTTAGTAAATAAGCCTTCAGATTTGTACCTGAAGCAGTAGAGGGTAAAGTGACTTGCCCAGGCTCAGAAGGAAAATCAGTAGGATTTGAACCCTGGCTTCCCTGGCTCTCAGCTTGTTGCTCTCACTACTACATTACTCCACACCTGGTGAACAGTTGCCTTTTCTGTATCAAGATCAAATATCAATAGAGCATAGTGAATTGACTGCAAAGAGCTGTGAAACCTGGAGCAAGTGTTTCAAATTAGTGATGTAGTTGTCATTTGTCTTGTGATACATGGTGGTATGCACCATTTTGAGAATTATCATTAGTCAGTTTAGCTGGTAGTCAGAAAAAGATTTTTGCAGCTAATAAAAATCCAACTTTTTTTTTTTTTAGGTTAGACAGCGTCGTACAAGTAAGTAGATGAGGTGAGAGAGCACAAGCGTTAAAATGCAATGGAGACGAAATCGAGATGTAATATCTTACCAAATGCTGCAGTTAATCTCAGATGTTGCACTTACGGATTCCTAAAATACAAAGATATTAATGATTGCTGCTTCAGTTTAGTAATATTCACCAGATGGCTCCTGGTATTTTTTCTTTCCTTGCCTTCCTACATTCTTTGGGTTTCCGATCTCTGGATAAACATTTCCGCATGCTGGTTGCATTACTGGTGACATATGGTTGCCTTTACCAGGGCCTGAAAAGGTCAGAGCCATCTATTAGGAATGTGCAGGACCCATAGTTTCACATCGTTAAACCTCCCTCTCTTTCTTTTAATATAAACAAACCGTATATTTGCAGTCAGATTCGTGAGTTGGAATTTGTTTGAAGGAGTCCAGCTCCCACATCTGAAACAAGATAACCTAAATTTGTGAAAGCAGACCAACAGCCTCCTAAGGGAGGTTTGATGGTGACAACCAGTGAGCAGTAGAGTATGGTGATTATTAGACAGTGCAAAGAGCAGTGACACCCAGAGCAAATGTTTCAAATTAGTTATGTAACCGCACCTTAACTAAATTTGAATAGCAAGCTCTTTAGAAGCCGAAATGTTTAAAATATGCGACTGGATTTATTATTTTAGTCAGTGTTATAGAAATGGAGAGCACCGAAAGATTGAAAATTAAAAGCCGTCACACCAGTGGCTAACAAAAAGATTGCGGGTTCTTGTGGAAACTGCAGACTAGTAAATCTCAGCCCTAGATAATGAAAAGAAATCACGAGAGAGGGAACTCGTTTAGAACAAGTTCAACAATTAAGGCTGCTTGGCATAGTTTCAGGAAAGGACGGGCATGCCAGATGAATACAATAAATTTCTTTGGAATAATGTCAAAAAATCACTGAACAGCAGGAAGATTATGGACATCATTTACCTAGACATCAGTGAAGCATCTGACACAGGAGATTTCTGAGGAAAATGGGAAAAACATAATGAAGACAGGAAAATCCAGAGTAAGGCTGTTACTTTGTTTCAGAAAATGAAAAAAAAGCATCAAGGCAAATAACATTTGTGTGTTAGTAGAAGGATGTGATAAGCTGGGACTTTCTGCGTTCAGTATTGGGCTCCTTAGTATTCAGTGATTAAGAGAAAGGAACAGAAGACTGTGTAGCAAAGAATGCAGATGGCACCGGAAGAAAAGGCATTTTAATTACTCCAGAGAACAGGTTGTCAATTCGGTTGCATGTCAATGGATTGAATAAAGTTGATGTTCAAGATGGCAGATGAGATTCAGTGTTGATAACCGGCGCTGTGAAGAGCAGTTCTGTGGCAGATTACATTCTAAACAGAAAAGTCTTTAAGGTACTTGTTAAGGACAATTATTTAGTCCCAATTAGTCCACCATTCTCAAGTTAAGATAGTCAGTGTACGGAAGTTACCAAAAGATATTCCAAACAAACTGAATTCTCAGCTACAATAAGTGATTATACACTGATGTCGAATGCACTAATCTTTTCACATTGGAAGAAAGGCTTTAGATTTGATCATCATCATGAGAGATTCAGCACAAATCAATAGTACAAAGTGTACCAAGAAGGGCTACTGAAAAGACAGGTGTGCAAGCTGAAATTCAGCTGTAATTTGCAGTTTAATATATAGGGAGAGTAATTTTCAAAGGCATTTCCTTGACTAAAACAATGCCTTACCCATGGAAATGATTTGTTGTAAAATTGTATCTGTAAGAAAACAAAGGATGCTATGATCCACAGGGTTCAAATAACCTCCAAAAATCACCCAAGCATATAAAAGTGCTAGTTAAATGTAGAATAGGCAAATGTTTTTATGCCCCTATAGAGCCTTTAGAGCTGGTCTGTCAGTCTCAGCCAGTTGTTTAAAACGTTACGCGTTGTTTATGGGAGTGTGAAACATTTCAAAAGTATTGGGGTAGTGTTTGGGGCATTGCTACATGAGCAATTCATATTTTGGTTTGTATATCATTACTGGTTTGTATTTTAGGTATTCCTCCTGATATCCACAGTTTAGAGAAAAGAGAATCTTTCTTTTTACTTAAGTGTTTTCTTATGACGAAAAAGCACATTGGGGTAGATTTTAATAAAGTACGCCCGCGCGTACTTTTGTTTGCGCACCAGGCGCGAACAAGAGTATGCCGGATTTTAATAGATACACGCGTAGCCGCGCGTATCCTTTAAAATCCGGGGTCAGCGCATGCAAGGCTACCCAAAATCGGCAGCCTGCGTGCGCCGAGCCACGCAGCCTGCGTGCGCCGAGCCACACAGCCTGCCTCCGTTCCCTCTGAGGCCTCAGAGGCCTCCGCACCTTCCCCTCCCATCTCATACCTAACCCCCCCCCCCAGCCCTATCTAGCCCCCCCTACCTTTGTTAGAAAAGTTACGCCTACCTGAGGCCGGTGAGTGATTCCACGGCCTGGGAGCGGTTTTGGAGGCCTTGACCACGCCCCCGAAATGCCCCGGGCCGGAACCACGCCCGCGGCCCCGTCCCTGGATGACACACCGCCACGACACGGCCCCCAGGAAAGCCTCGGGACTTACGCTCGTCCCGGGGCTTGCGTGCACCGCCGAGCCTATTCAACATAGGCTCGATGCGCCCAGGGAGAGCTTGGGGCAGGCTTTCGAGGGGTACGTGCGTATCTTACGCGCGTACCCCTTTGAAAATCTGCCCCATTATGTCTAAATGGTTGGATACTATGGTATCTACCTACTCCTAGATAATGGAAGGCAGAAATGTTGGAGTTTATTTGTCTCTAATTTAAAACATATTGTGGGAAACCACCTGTAATTTACAAGAGGTTTACACAAGTATGGGGTATCTATATAGATTTGTTACCTAATAAGATATGCAACATATTTAAGTTTGTATAGAATTAACTGTTTTGCTCAGATATCTTTGAAGTTGGAATATTGGGGGAAGGGGATGGGGGGAGTATTTGCCCTCTGTTTGTTATGATCAGGCTTGTGAACCCTTGGACCGACGGGAGGATGTTATTACCTAGGAGGTGGGTCCTTAGGTTCCCCCATCAGGTGGCGAGGCGGAGCAAAAGATGGGACTGGCTGACCCTCGGCACTGAAGACTGAGGCGACCGTGGAAGCGAAGAATTGTGACATCGGAGAAGACAACTGGGTCTTCGCCACTGGAAGCCCGCTGTCCCCCCGGGAGGAGCCCGTAGGGACCCGGGCCGCTGGGACTTAGGTGGGGCCCTTGGAGACAATGGTCCGAAGGAAGTCCAAGGTCGAGTACCAGAGGGTCGTCGCTTACCAGTCCGAGGTCACACACCGAGGGATCACCACTTGCCAGTCCGAAGTCACACACCGAGGAATCACCGCTTGCCAATCCGAAGTCAGACACCGAGGAATCACCGAGAAGAAACAGGAACCAGGAATCAAGGATCCGAAGCACTAGAAGACTCACCGAAGCAAGCAGACTCGAACAACGAAGTTGCCAAGTCAAGGAGTGAGCAGAAGAAGTCTCCTTATATACTTCCCCTGGTCTGGTTCATTGGAAACAGGTGCAGGCAATTAAAGGGACAAGGTCCCTTTAAATTCAGTAAGGAGGCACGGCCTCACGCTTAAGATATCGGTGGCCATCTTGGATTCCCGGCCGTGGAGGAAAGCTGCCCGACACCGCGAGGGAGGAGCAGGGACGGCTCCCAACCCGGCGGCCACCGCGGAGGCCCGCGCTGGCACACGGGAACGACAGACACCAGACTCCCGCGGCTTCCCCGACGCTGCCACGGCGGCCCACCATCACGGGTCAGGTAGGGGGCCACGGAACACAACACTGTTTATACACAGAGATTGTTATTTTATTTGGAATAGTGAATGCAAAATGAAAATTCAGTAAAGATATTATTAAAAAAAAAAAGTATGGAATATGAATCACATGTATCCTTTGTAGAAGACTTTTAACAAGTGAAAAAGATACATTCATACAACCTCCAGTCACTCTCTCTCAACAATATAGGTATGCAAAGGAGAAAAAGTATAATCATAGCACATCGAAATAGACATAATACATGAACAAAAGTTCTTTACATATAAACATGTCCTTCAATCAGTGAGATATTTGAAACAACATTTTTTTTAGAAAGTTGTTTAAAATAAGAACAATATGTTTCCCATTAATAAGTAGAAATTTGTATGGTCCCTCCTTTAGGCAATCAGTAGTATTTTAATATTACTTCCTCCACTTAATCAAAAAATACCGTGATGCAGCTTCCTTAGACTTGGGCCAAGTTTCGCCTAATAGCTTTTTCAAGGAGGCTTCGTCAAAAGAAAATGGAGAACAGGTAATCATGTCAAAAGCAACTCTTTAATCATACACAGTCATCAAACATTTGGAACCACGGGTTCATGGAAAGTTAATTGGGATTTTATTCAATGAAAAGCACCACAGTAAGAATGAATGTATTCATTTTCTCAGTACTTTATGGCAGATTGTGTTTAAACTGAGATAAATGAAAACCAATGATCTTGTTGAACAATGATTTTTGGTCATGTTAAGCTGAGTTGTATACCCAGTAACTTTGCCATAAAATATCATGACAGGTTGGCAGTTAACTTATATTACAAATGTCTATAATTTACTGTGAGAAGTTATCTTATTGCCAACTTACTTCTGAGCAAGTAGATGGCAAAGTTTTGTAATAAATTTTATCTGATTGAAAAAGATGTTTGGATGACAGGAAGTCACAGATGTGCTTTACTGAATGTCATAATATGCTGTGGGGTTAGTAGAAGATTATTTATCTAATCAAAGGGAAATGTGCACTGCTGAAGGTTAATAAGCATTGAGTGGATGAAGGCTTAATTACGAGCCACACTTTAATAACAATGTTGAACAGTAACACCCAAGTTGACCAATAATACAGCTATGCAGAATTATTGCTAGTTGGAGCTGCACACATTACTAATCCTTTGCTGCTTAGGTAGAATGTGAGAGCATTCATATGCGAATCTCATTAATTTTCCATTAGAAACTGTAATTATTCACCAAAATTTACTCTGTGTGGAATCACCAAGGGGTACAAAGAAATGCTGCTGCTTTCTCCCACTATGGGCAGGCAAAAATCATTTTATTTTAATGGCAAGAGCTGTGACCTAGCTCAAGAAGTCATTTTATTCTTTCCTGTTCAGACTGTCATTGTTACATTTGCCAGCTCATGGGTTGCCCCACGAGACGGATCACTCGTCATAATGTTGGGGCCCCCCCCCCCCCAAAGCAACGGAGGACACTGCTGATGTGTGGCCGGACACTGCTGCTCCTTCTTCCTTCTGATGCGCCACTAGGCACGCACGCACCAAACCCAGATACATTTAAAGGGCGCACAATGGGAAAGCTTCTTCTGCCTCTCCCTCATTGCCTCAGTAACAGGTCAACTACTCCTAGGTAGTGAGAGCTGCTGTTTCAGGAGTCTTTGTCTTCAGCCTTGCCTTGCCTTTTAGTCTACAGCCTTGCCTTGCCTTGCCTCTTCAGCCTTGCTCAACCTTGCCCTGCTTCTTTGCCTTCAGCCTTGCTCAGCCTTGCCTTGCCTCTTCATCTCCAGCTTTGCCTTGCCTTCCCTTGGATTGATCTCCAGCACCAACCATAGCCTGTGATCTGACCATTCATGTTTGCTGCTTGCCTTGATCATAGCCTGTGACCCGACCATACCTGCTTACCGCCAACCCTGACCACAGCCTGACTACAGACCCCTCTCTTCAGCATTCTCAAGAGACTGTCTCCTAAGACCTGCCACTCCCCGGAACCCAAAGGCTCAATCTGTAGGGAAAGGGGCTGGTATAGGCAAAGCTCCAACTTAGTCTCTGCATTGTCTTTTGCCAGTTGGCAGTGAGGACCTACTGCGCCTTCCCAGTAGGTAGCATCAACCTCACTCCAACACAAGGATCCATAACACCACAGTTTGCTGAGGCCATGGATCTGGCAATGAGGCTTCACTCCAAGTAGTACTGGGCTTGGCACAGTGCCTACAGGAGTAGCAACAAGTCCTCAACTTGGTCACTGCAGCCCTGGAAAAACTAGTCATCACTGTTGATGCTCTAAGGCAGGAACTCACACAGACCAGCAACTCCACTGCTCCAAGTGCTCTTTGCCACTGCCAGCCCTTTATCTCAGCTACCCCCACCCCCATGCTTTATGGGAGACCCCAAACAATGTTATGGCTTCATAAATCAGTGCCGAATCTTATGTTCTTATGTTCTAATGAATGCACTTTCAACTACAGGCTGCAAAGTTCCCAGATGAACAGACAAATATCACATACATCCTTTCTCTCTTGGGCGGCACCATGTTGTCTTGGGCTTCCCCCTCTGGGAATGTGAGGATCCCATACTGCAAGACTTGGCAAGCTTCATCCAAGAGTTCCACCTTGTCTTTGATGAGCCAAGAAGGGACACCTCCTGAGCCTTCAACTTGCTTCAGATCTGCCAGGGCTCCAGATCCTCTCAGAATAAGCCATTGAATTCAAGCTATTTTTCTACAAGGCTTAGCAGCCACATTAAGGTCAAGCTCGCAGCTCGGGAACTCCCCACATGTTTAAAAAATCTCATCGCCTTGACCAGTTGTATAGACTGTAGACTCCAGGAGAGGACATGGGAGTACAAGACTTGACACACCATTCCTTTGATGCCCCATTTTTAGTGACTTCTCTCTCCACCAGTAATTCAGCTTCCTGAATCCAAGCATCAGGAAGAATCCATGCAGTAGGGCCACAGCTGGCTGACTGCTCAAGAAAAAGCATGCCATAGACAGTATACACACAGTCTGTATGTATACTGTGCTGGTCCTGGACACTTGGTGGCTCACTGTCCAGGGAAACTGAGAAATTCCTATGCCTATGGTTAACTGGGGAGATAACCCTAGGTCATAACTTCCTCTGTATCCCAACTCCTGCTTCCTCTAGCAATCATTTAAGGTGAAACCAATTTCCTTTCCCAAGTGTTTCTGGACTCCAGTGCTGGGGGAAACTTTACAGATGAAGCCTTGGTGAAACACTACCAGATACCTACACTTTCCCTGGGGCAACCACATTGTTTCCTGTCTACGGCAACCCCCTCATGCAGTGCACTGTTCTGCTCACCCTCTACACAAGCATACTTCATTCTGAGTCGATTGCATTCTACACCCTCAAAGGCATCAACCAACCATCGAATGGTCCACATTCGAACTGGCCTGCTGGGGACCGTCCTGTTTTCCCTCCTGTCTTATCTCACTCACTCCTCTGGCTCCCATCACTATTGCCACTGCCCAGGCAGGGCTACCACCCCAATATGCAGATGTGTTCTCCAGGTTGAGACATTCCCTCCTTATCACTCCTACAACTGTAGGATCAAGCTCCTCCAGTCCTCGGGACTGGAGACTAGGGCTGTGAGCAACTAAATCCAAGAGAACCTTGCCAGAGACTTTATTCACCCACCTTCCACACCTGCTGGCACATGGTTCTTCTTCGTAGCAAAAAAGGATGGGATGCTGTGACCCTGTATTGATTATAGAGGCCTGAACACTTTCATCAAAAAGGATTGCTGTCCCTTGCCATTAATTTCCAAAGTGTTTGATAGACTACAAGGAGTTCAAGTTTTTACCATTTGGATCGCCAGCATACATACAGCCTCATCCAAATCAAACATGGGGATGAGTGGAAAACCACCTTTAATATAAGGGATGATCACTATGAAATTTTAGTCATGCCCTTCAGTTTGTGCAATGCCTCAGCAGTCTTCCAAAAATGAGTGAACAATATTTTCTGGGACCTCCTATACTGTTCTGTGATGGTATACATCGATGACATCCTCATCGGTTTCTGCTCACTGTCTTCTCACAGGGCCCAGGTAAAACAAGTACTCCAATACATACATGTAAACCATCTGTACGCCAAGTTGGAGAAATGTCTTTTCGAACAAGAGAGCCTGCCCTTCCTAGGGCACGTCATTTCTTAATAGTCTTAACTGGAAAATGTGAAGACTGTGCTTGCATTAAATAAGAAAGCAGGAATATGTGGAAATTTGGAGAATGGCTAACAAATCTAGAAAGCACACAGGTCGATACAGTAAAGTGTGCTCCGTCGGAGCGCACTGTCAGCCTGCTCTGGACGCGTGTTTTCCCTTACCCCTTATTCAGTAAGGGGAGGAAAACACGCGGCCCACCTGCGGCACCTAATAGCGCCCTAAACATGCAAATGCATGTTGATGGCCCTATTAGGTATGCGCGCGGGATACAGAAAGTAAAATGTGCAGCCAAGCCGCACATTTTACTCTAAGAAATTAGCGCCGACCCAAAGGTCGGCGCTAATTTCTTCCGGCACCAGGAAAGTGCACAGAAAAGCAGTAAAAACTGCTTTTCTGTGCACCCTCCGACTTAATATCATAGCGATATTAAGTCGGAGGTCCCCAAAAGTAAAAAAAAGTAAAAAAAAAAAAAAAAAATTTGAATTCGGCCCACGGCTGTCGGGCCGAAAACCGGATGCTCAATTTTGCCGGCGTCCGGTTTCCGAGCCCGTGGCTGTCAGCGGGCTCGAGAACCGACGCCGGCAAAATTGAGTGTCGGCTGTCAAACCCGCTGACAGCCGCCGCTCCTGACAAAAAGGAGGCGCTAGGGACGCGCTAGTGTCCCTAGCGCCTCCTTTTCCCCGTTTTTCCCGCATCGCCTAAATTAAAATACTGAAGCGCCCGCACCGGCAAAGGGCCGGTGCGCACGCCGGGAGAGCGGGCGTTCGTCCGCTCTCCCGCGGTCTTACAGTATCGACCTGTAAGTAAGCTAGAACAAAGAAATCAATATCAAATACAAATTAAAAGGCCCCCTATCCAGTCTCTCCATTTTCTCTACCTGATGCAAATGCTCAGATCTACTTGATTTGTCCTCACTATCCCACCAAGGATCCATGAGATAACGAGAATAATAAAATATTTGTTTTGCAGAATACTAAGGGTTCGTAGGGACCTTAAATTTGGGTTCTGGTGCCTGCTGCTGTGCCCCGGGGCAGTCCCCAGTCACCAGTGTCATGATGGCCTGGCAGCAGCCACCTTCCCCCGTAATGCTAAAAAGGGCTGGATCTGCTGGACTGCAGAAAAGAGGCAAGCAGTTTGGCTATATTGGAAAGAGGGAGAAGAGGCTAGCTGGAGAAGAGAGGGTAGAAAAGGAGGCTGGTTGAAATTAGAAAAGCTTTCTTCACCCTATGCTTTTCTCCCTTCCTTCCATTATTCTCCCCACAGCTTCCTATGCCCCTCTTCCCATGCTTTTCACCTACCTTCCTCCCCTACAGCTGCACACTCCTGTTTCCCATTTCATCCCACCCCTCCTTCCTATTGTGGCCTTTCAACCCCTCCTCCCCAAAGTGTCTCAACTCCCCAAGGAGCAGTGGGTATATGGTGGCTTGATAATTTCAAAAGTGCTAACTGAGTTGTAGTACCTTCTTCTGGCACAGCTGATGGAAGGGTTGTGAACAGCAGGATGAGCTGCTGCTCCTCCAGGGAAGAGAGGGAGTTGGAAAGGTCAAGAAGGGGGCTAAAGGCCATGGGGGAGGAAGGGGATTGGGAGCTACAAGGAGGGGAGGGAATAGAATGGGTGAGATACTGTACCAATGGGAAATCATATTCCGATCACTGGGACGAGGAGAAAAAAAAAAAAAGGCCTTCCTGTGGATCTTCCTCTTTCACTCCATCTACTGGCATGAAAACTGTATGCTGTTCCTGTCAGCAGATGGCTCCGGGACAGGAAGAACGTCAACCTGTTAGTCAACCCTGAAAGCAAATAGAGATGAATAGCGATGAGTGGGGTTTATCATGCCCTGTATATTAATGTATATGAAATGTATGCAGTAAGGAGATTTTGTTGGTTTGCATACAGAAAGTCTATTGTTTAGGAGCATATGTTCTGCATGTATTTTTATTGAGGGATATTTTATTTCCAAAATACTGGGGTCAATAATTATTATGCCTAAAATGTCTCTTCAAATAAAGAGATAGTTTGCATTCAGTAAAAACAGAACAGTTTGAAACAGTATAGCCTAAAACTGTTCCAGTAGACTATAATTGATTAATTGTGACAATACCTTTTAATATTTACAAATTAAACTGCATGCAACTGAGTAAAACAGCACAGTAGCTATCTAATTATCGTTCATTAAAAAGTACTGTTGACTGCAACCAAAATTTCTGAGAAACCATAATCTATGGTGTCATTTTTGTTTTAGAAATTTTGGTAGGATGAGACCACAGACTTAGCACTAATTACGTTTCTCCAACATGTATTTCACTGAAGAGGATGAGACAACATTCAGTGAAATCAATATTTTGACCGAATCCTATATGATGACTTGAATCGAGTGCATCCTGCCTACAACAAATGTGCTGTATCTGAGCAGAAACCAATGTTTCATTTCACATCTGCATGAGAGTACTTGAATCAGTATATTTTATGATAACCATTATTATTATAACAGAACTGACCAAAGTAAGCCTGGGTGCACTGAAGCATCTGGCAAGCCAAGAAATGTGATAGTTAATCAAGCCAGAGCTGAGCCAAGGAGCCGAGAGCTTGGCTCTAAGAGCTGAACTGAAGCTAAGCCAAATTAATTATCACAGGGCCACAAACACAGACCGCACTGACCAAAATTAAAATAAGTAAAAGAGTTCAGTTTTGATCCAAATACCTTTGAGCATTTAAGGATCCCAGATGCAGCTGGCAGCAGACGAGGTGAGCAAGAGGGTGGGACAAGCACTGTCAAACACATCATATCTCAAGGCACACGTACATTACTGAGCTTCACGAAGAGCAGGGTGTCAGCAAGCCAGTCGGTGCTTGGATCACTCATCCACCACCCGGTCTTATTTATCACATACCATACTTTTCAATAAGTGCAATTGTCAAAACCAGCAATATGTTTCAGATGAACTGTGACTAAGGTTTCCTTTTTAAATATTTTCAAAGTGTTCTTCTGTTGCACTAAAAACATGCCAAATCCATGTGAAGCAAGATAAAGGTAAAGATGCCCTGACATAAGCTGCCGTTTCGTTCTGTAACTGATTCAGGGGGATAATTTTAAACTGATTCAGGGGGATAATTTTCCCCCTGTCTCTCCCCTGTCTCACCTCCCTGAAACCTCCCTAGTCTCACCTTCAACCCACCCATACCCACCCTCCCTCCACCCTTTCCCTATACCCCCGCCCACCTATCACCCCATCCCCACCTATCTACCGTGCTCCACTGTACCCCCAGTTAAAACTTTCAACCTTTATGTTTAAATCATGATACCGTTACTACTTGCTATAACTGCTGTAAATAAGCTAATAGTTTATACATATGAGTTTATATATATGTGTTTAATTGTTTAATAAGTTATCAATATAATCCACCATGTTAAGCAACCTTTTTTGTAAATACTGATACGTTCCTTGTACCTTTCTCAACTGCTGTCTTTCCTCCTTTACCTCTCTCCTCCCCCCCTCCCCCCCCCTTTTTCGCTCCTGCTCCATTCCCCCACTCCCTGTTTTTTGTAATTTCCTCCTTCTCAAGTTTATTGTAAACCGGCGTGATGTGCTTGCACGAACACCGGTATATTAAAAGCTGTTAAATAAAAAATAAATAAATAAATAAATAAATAAACAGAAAACTTATCTGAAAGCGCCATGCTCAGTCAGGAGCAGACTCAGTCTCAAAACGTCACATGGAGAAAACGTGGCTTGCTGACACCTTGCTCTTTCTGAAGCTCAGTAATAAACGTGTACCTTGAGACGTGATGTGCTTGTCTCTCCCCTGCTCACATGATTTAGCGTTGAGACAACGGTTCATTTTGTGTTTAGCAGATGAGGTGAGCCAGGGATGCAAGCTGTCAACATGTTACAATGTATTCCGCCCCAGAGGCGTCAGTTCAGTTCCATGTAAACCGGTGCGATATGTATTGTATACAGGAACATCGGTATAGAAAAATCCAAAAATAAATAAATAAATAAATAGCTTGTCCTTCCAAATAATGCTCCAGGTGGCTTATAGCATTTTTAGAATTCAGGTACAATAAGTCCCTGACCCAAAGAGCTTCCAATCTAAGGGCCTGATTTCAAGAAAACATTTATGCACTTAAAATTGAGTTGTGTAAGTGCTCTTTATGCAGGTAAATGGCTTTTGAAAATTGCTACAATAGTAGTTACATTTACACTTGTAAATCCTTTTGAAATTTACCCCCTAAGGTGGGTACTTGAGGCAACAAGAAATAAAGTGACTTGTTCAGGGTCATAAGCAGCAGTAGTGGAAGGAACAGGATTTGCGCCCTGATTTCCCTATAGCCATTAGGCCACTTCTTTTCTCCATGCAGTGGCTGAATGATATGCCCTGATGAATGTTTCTTTTATCGAATCGCAGTATCATTTTTATCTATAGCTTTGGTGTAAATTACCGTGCGACGTGCCTGGCTTCCTGTATTCTACAAAATTACGAGGAATCCTTTTCCAACCTTTTTACTTCTCTGGTTTGATTTGTCCTTTGTCACATGTTCTTTATTTTCTCACTTTTCTCTGTCTGAGGTCTGTCTGTTTCTTCATTCCTTCTCTTTTAAAACTTCCCATTTTTCTGGTGTTTTCTCATTTCCTCAGAGTCTTTTTGGCTTTTTTTTTCTTTCCTCCATCTCTGTGCACCTCTCTATTCATCGCACCTCTCTCTTCTCCCTCTCCAGCTTGTCTCTCACTCTCATGCCACTCTCTCTCTCTCTAGCTTAGCATGTCTCTCTCCATTTCCCTTCCCTCAGTCCATCCAGTTGCCTTCTCTCTTATTCTACCACTTCCCACTCTGTTTTCTCCCCATTCCACTTTCTTCTATTTCCTTTACATGCTGTTTTCTTCTTTCTCTTGCTCATTCTGCTTCCTTCTCTCTTTCCCCCTCCACCAGTGTTGTTTCTTTCCTTCTATCTTACTGTTCCTTCTCCTCTCTTCCCCCTTCCTGCCCTCTTAGTCACACAACTCCTTGACTCCCACGTCTTCTCTTCATTCCCGCACTGCCCATCAGACTGCAACACTCCTCTGGGCTTTCTTTGTTGGCGTACCAGGGTGTATAAGTGCTAATTGTCACTCCTGGAAGCATCAGCTTGGACCTTCCCTACTCCTGGGAGATGAAACTTGTCCTTGGATGGGCAGCATAGGCAAGTCAGGGGAGACAGAGTGACCCTCACTTGACTTGCTGTTCACTGATTGCGTGGATAATGAGTCGAGCCAGAGCCATGAGCTGGGCTTGAGTCTGCTTAGAGTCATTCTGCTTTACTTTGATGAAAGATTAACTGCAAAAAAGTTTAGTCCTCAGAATAGCCAAAAATGGCAGATTAAAGACATCCTTAGAGCTCCATGGTATGCAGATATATGCATAGTCTGAAAAGCTGACCTATCTGAAGTCCTTGAAGACCGGAAGTTACCATTCCTGTGTTACAATGATTATATGCCCTTTCAAGGAATGAAAATGTTTTGAATGCAGATTCAGGTACCTTTTCCATAGCAGAATTTTTAAAATATTATTTTTATTAAGGATCTGACCTGCAGCAAAAATTACATGTATTCTTAAATATCAGTAATTGGGAACAACACTATATTAGTTATTAAAATACATTAAAAAAATTGGGTACATATCAACTGCATTAGGAATAAATGAGATTTCTTAGACTTACCAGAATCTCTCTTAGTCTCCTGGCAATCAGACCTAAAGTTGTGTGTCTGTTATGATCAGGCTTGTGAACCCTTGGACTGTCGGGAGGATGGTGTTACCTTAGGAGGTGGGTCCTTAGGTTCCCCCGTCGGATGGCGAGGCGGAACAGAAGATGTGACTCGCGGACTCTCAGCACTGAAGACTGAGACGGCTGTTGAGAAAGCGAAGAGTCGTGATGTCGGAGAAGCCAACTGGGTCTTCGCCACTGGAAGCCCGCGGTCCCCCTGGGAGGAGCCCGAAGGGACCCGGGCTGCTGGGACTTAGGTGGGGCCCTTGGAAACGATGGTCCGGAAGAAGTCCGAGGTCGAGTACCAGAGGGTCATCGCTTACCAGTCCGAGGTCACACGCCAAGGGATCGCCACTTGCCAGTCCGAAGTCACACACCGAGGAATCACCAAGAAGAAGCAAGAACCAGGAATCAAGAATCCGAAGTACCAGAAGACTCACCGAAGCAAGCAGACTTGAACAACGAAGTTGCCAAGTCAAGGAGTTTCCTTATATACTTCCCCTGGTCTGGTCCATTGGAAACAGGTGCAGGCAATTAAAGGGACGAGGTCCCTTTAAATCAGTCAAGGAGGCGCGGCCTCGTGCCTAAGGGCAGGGCGGCCATCTTGGATCCTCGGGAGCCCTGCCGACCGGCCCGACGCCGCGAGGGGAGGCCCGGGGCGGAAGGGTGCAGCAGGGTGCGGGGATGCCTGGGCTGGGTTCCTTGGCGCTACCGCTGCAGTCCAACGCCACGGCTCAGGTAGGGGGTCGCGGCCGCGGGCGGCCGAGGCACACAACAGTATCTAGTTTAGAGGTGGCCAACTCTAGTCCTCAAGAGCCACAAACAAGCCTGGTTTTCCAGATATCCATGTGCTGTCTCCATTGTATTCAAATATATCTCATGCATATTCATGATGGATATCCTGAAAACCAGGCCTGTTTGTGGCTCTTGAGGACTGGAGTTAGCCACCCCTGGTCAAGTTTATAAAGTCATTAGAGTCGATGGAGCAGAGTGTTTGAAATCAAACCTTTCATCATATGAGCCTGTCAGTTCACTCAGGTCCTCTGGTTAGGTCAGGTTGGATACCCCCTCACTTAATGGAGTTCAATCTAAGTGGGGCCTGTAGGAGGTCATTTTCACATATGAGGACTGTGTTTTGGAATGCGCTTCCTTTGGAGCTCTGCTGTAAATTGATCTATTATGTTTCTAAAAGGAGGCAAAGGCCTTCTAGTTCAATCAGACTTTTGAAGACGTTTGACCCCACTGGCTCCTGCTGTACATTCTGTGATCATTACCCCAGGTTCCTAGGTTGTTAGCTTTGATTGATATGATTTTATTGTATGATATCCTGTGCTATCATTATTTTATTTATTGCTGTATTTGTATGTCTTATTATGTACTTGGGCTTTCCTTATGAATGAATGGGTAATAAATATTCTACATAGACAGGAAGCTGTAATATGGGTAGAAGTGAACTAAATGAGCTAGAGTAACTTGGCCACTGTGGCAGATGTTTAAAAATACTCTCTGTGCTTACTGCATGTGTATAATGAGAAGAAACATATTTTACTCATAATTTTACAAAAGTAATTACTTATTTATTTAAAATCATTTATGCTCGCCCATATTGAAAATTCATGCTGAGTGGATTACAATACAGAAACACATTAAAATAAAAACATTAAAATAACCCAGAAATCATAATTAAAACAACATTTAAAAAAATGCTCTTTCAAACTGCAGACAGTGTATGGTCAGTGTTGTAACTTCAGAAGGGCTTTAATGATTTGTTATTCTATTACATTTCCGAGTAGTCCCTACCATTGAAAAGACTTTTTGTTTACCAGCAAGGGGATTCAACAGAAAATGAATTATTGCAATGACCACAGGAGCATCCTTTAAATCCTCACAGGCCAATGCAATATCGGCACGGGAAAAAACGGGAGCGCATGATTGAGCGACCGCTCTCCTAAAGCACGCTGATTGACCTCTCCAGGGCATCCAATTTAATATTTAAATCGGCTACTGCAGTAAAAAGGAGGCACATGGGGAAATTGTGCACCCCTAGCACACAGCCACAGGTTAGGAAAATGGATGCTCGTTATTTGATCATTCTTTTTCCTAACTTGACTGCCGGCACACTTTTTTTTTTTAAAGCATTCTCGGCCAATTTGTTCCTCCGACTTAATATCGCCACGATATTAAGTCGGAGGAAGTACAGAAAAGGAGTATTTTCTCCTTTTCTGTATGCTTTTTGGGCTGCTCAAAAATTGATGCCTGTTCTGGGCAGACATTAATTTCTGACGGTAAAAATGTGCGTGTCGGGCACATATTTTTTTTTTGGATGGGGAGAATAGCTAATAGCCTCATCAACATGAATTTACATGTGATGAGTGCAATTAGCTACACAGGGGGTTGGGCATGTGTTTTGGACATGCTAATCCTCTCATAGCATAAGGAGTTGTGGACGCACGTGCAAAACGCATGTCCACCCACGGGTTAACCAGGGCATTCGGCTGGTCGCACTGTATTGCATCGGCCTGTCCAAGCTTCAGAAACTTTGACTGTTTTGTTTTAGGTGCTTTTTTTTTTTAAATTATTTATTTATAGTTATTTTACATAATATACAAATAAAACATTTGTATAGGCAATACAGAGATATTTCAGAAAATATAATTTAAGGCAAAAAAAACCTCAATACAACAAAAACATTTAACATTTCTCGTTCTCTAGTTACATAGGAAACAGGGAGAGAGTAGAGACATAAATTTATAAGGAGTATTTACTATAAGCATATTGCAAAGTTAGATGTTTAAACCACAGATATATATATATCTATTCCCGTTATCCTTCATCAGGAAGCCTCCTCTCAGAAATAAAGGCCCTCAACTGTTCTGGTACAAAGAAAACATACGTATTCCTGGCAAGTTGAATTATACATTTACAGGGGTATCGTAACTTAAAACTACCCCCTAATGCTAAAGTCTCAGGTCTCATAGCTAGGAAATCTTTCCTACGCTGCTGCGTAGATTTGGCTAGGTCAGGGTACACTCGAATTTGACACCCTAGAAAGGCAACATTTATGTTTTTAAAGTAACTCTTCATTATCAGAGATACCGCCATTTCATCAAAAAAGGTAACAAAAAGAACCGCACGATCCATTATTTCAATACTAGAATTTTCTAAATATTCTGTCAGATTCTGAAAATCAGATTGCAAGGGAGCTGTTAACGGTGTGCTGGTTTTTTTTAGGTAAAAAGAAAAGCTTTTTAACTGGTGGTATCATTTCATTTGGAATTTTTAATGCCTCAGTTGCATATCTCTTAAATGACAATAGAGGAATTTCCTCTGCAATAACAGGGAAATTTAACATTCTAAGATTTAAATGTCTCATGTAGTTTTCTATAGATTCAATTCTTCTTAACGATGATATTTTTTCTGAGACCATTGCAGCGTTTGCATTCTGTAGGCTTTTGATATCCTCATGTATTTTTAAAATAGAGTTATCTTGCTCGATAAATTTAGATTTTGTGTCTGATTCGAGGACACTGACCTTAGCCACTATCTCATCCAGTTTTTGGGTCTGAATATCTAATTTAAAAGACATTCCTGCTACTAATTCCCAGATGTTCTCTAGGGTTATCACCGCCGGTTTGTTTAATTGCTGGGGAGGGTTCCTTACCCCAAGTCCGGCGCTATCGTCGGGTTCAATCGGTGTTATAGGGAATACCCTTCTCATTCTTCCTCCTTCTCCCAGCATTCCACTTTCTTGAGGGTCCTGGATAACTCCCTCCACTCCACTCGTTTGGCTAACGTCTGGGCCACCCAACGAGCTCTGTCTGATACTATCCTCAGATTGCAGCTCATCTCCTCGGTCAGCCATTCGGGGCAAAGTTCTCGGTGGCGTTCTGTATTCGGGAGGGCTCAGTGAAAGTTCCCCGGGTGAGTAAGACTCTCCTCTCGCCTGCTCACCAATGGGGACTGAAGCCCTTATTTGCTGTGGTTGTAGGGCGAATTCTGAAATCAGTCGTTGTCCGGCAGCTGAGTTCGGGTCTGGTGGATAGACCCGAACTTTGCCTTTCCTTTTATGAGGCATTTTGTAAATCTACAAGTATTGTTTGGAGTAACTGGATCCGGAAACTAACGGCGAGCACCCTAAACAACACCTTCTTGACTCTCTGTCTCCCTTAATGGCGAACTGATTTGATCCGTGAGGGAACCTCTGTCCTCCCGTCCTTCTCCGGACTAAGCCGGAACAAGCCGGCGCTCCGGCGGCAGCGGTGCACCGCTCCTGCGCGGATTTTATGGGCGCCTGGGTTCCTTCCGCTTACGTCAGGAGTCGGGGGGGCGGGGTTCTGAGCCCTTCTCTGGTCCCGGGCAAAGGCTTCCAAATCCAGCACAGCCGTACCGATTCTGGGACAGAATGTTTTCTCCGGTTTCCAGGTAGCCCTCACCTCTCTCTCAGTCGCAACAAAAGTCTCTCCTGCGCCGATTTTATGGGCGCCTGGGTTCCTTCCGCTTACGTCAGGAGTCGGGGGGCGGGGTTCTGAGCCCTGAGCCCTTCTCTGGTCCCGGGCAAAGGCTTCCAAATCCAGCACAGCCGTACTGATTCTGGGACAGAATGTTTCTCCGGTTTCCAGGTAGCCCTCACCTCTCTCTCAGTCGCAACAAAAGTCTCTCCTGTGCCGATTTTATGGGCGCCTGGGTTCCTTCCGCGTACGTCAGGAGTCGGGGGGCGGGGTTCTGAGCCCTTCTCTGGTCCCGGGCAAAGGCTTCCAAATCCAGCACAGCCGTACCGATTCTGGGACAGAATGTTTCTCCGGTTTCCAGGTAGCCCTCACCTCTCTCTCAGTCGCAACAAAAGTCTCTCCTGCGCCGATTTTATGGGCGCCTGGGTTCCTTCCGCTTACATCAGGAGTCGGGGGGCGGGGTTCTGAGCCCTTCTCTGGTCCCGGGCAAAGGCTTCCAAATCCAGCACAGCCGTACCGATTCTGGGACAGAATGTTTCTCCAGTTTCCAGGTAGCCTTCACCTCTCTCTCAGTCGCAACAAAAGTCTCTCCTGCGCCGATTTTATGGGCGCCTGGGTTCCTTCCGCTTACGTCAGGAGTCGGGGGGCGGGGTTCTGAGCCCTTCTCTGGTCCCGGGCAAAGGCTTCCAAATCCAGCACAGCCGTACCGATTCTGGGACAGAATGTTTCTCCGGTTTCCAGGTAGCCCTCACCTCTCTCTCAGTCGCCGTTTTAGGTGCTTTTATTTTATTATATAAATTTCCTCATCAATCTCCAGAATAAGATTTGGAAAGAATATCCTGCTATCCAAGCCAAGTATCTTTCATGTACAGTTGGAAATGTTCCTACATAAACAGTGCTTCTGACACTATCATGTCAAGATGAAAAAAAAAAAGGTTGAGGACCCATCATTGCTCATCTTAGCTTCTGTTCTCTGATCATAAGAACATAAGTTATTGCCAAACTGGATCAGACCAAGGGTCCATCAAGCCCAGCATCCTGTTTCCAACAGAGACCAAACCAGGCCACAAGAACCTGGTAAGTACCCAAACACTAAGAAGATCCCATGCTACTGATGCAATTAATCATTAACAACCCACCATTAAGGGAACTCCTCGATGTGTGGTGATGTGTGGTGGCTACATTTAAGACAACCACTCTGTAATTGTCTCAAAAGGTAGCTTCCGTGTTTATTCTTCAAATACTTTATTAGTGCAGATTTTTCAACTTTTTTTTTTCTATTTTCTTGCTTGTGCTTAGTAAATATCCTCACTCTGGCAGATAACCCGACCCTCTCTAAGCGTTAGTGAAGGCGCCGCTCACAAGAATGAATTTTAAAGAAAACTCATATGTACTTTTGTAATTTGGAAACCGCATGGCGAATTGAAAGTAAAATCCTCCCCCGAGGTCCCTGAAGCAGGCAGTCAACTGCCGAAACACGGCCGATGTCGGGCAGGTGGCTCTGACTCCACAGAAGCAGCAGGAATCCGTTTGGAGCAAAGGAAACCGATAAGTACCCACAGAAAAGCAATAACGCTTAGAGAGGGTTGGGTTATCCACCAGGGTGAGGATATTTACTAAGCACAAGCAAGAAAATAGAAATAAAGTTGAAAAATTTGCACAAATAAAGTATTTGAAGACTAAACACAGGAGCTACCTGTTGAGACAATTACAGAGTGGTTGTCTTAAATGTAGCCACCGCACATCACCATACATCGAGGAGTTCCCTTAATGGTGGGTTGTTAATGATTTCTTGAAACAAGGGAACGAGGTTTGGTTGCTGACTGATGCAATTAATAGCAGTGGCTATTCCCTAAGTAAACTTGATTAATAGCAGTTAATGGACTTCTCCTCCAAGAACTTATCCAAACCTTTTTTAAACCCAGCTACACTAACTGCACTAACCACATCCTCTGGCAACAAATTCCAGAGCTTAATTGTGCGTTGAGTGAAAAATAATTTTCTCCGATTAGTTTTAAATGTGCTACTTGCTAATTTGTGGAGAGCCCCCTAGTCCTTCTATTATCCAAAAGAGTAAATAACCAATTCACATTTACCCAGTCTAGTCCTCTCATGATTTTAAAGACCTCTATCATATACCCCCTAAGCCATCTCTTCTCCAAGCTGAACAGCCCTAACCTTTTTAGCCTTTCCTCATAGGGTAGCTGTTCCATCCTCTTTAACATTTTGGTCGCCCTTCTCTGTACCTTCTCCATCTCAACTATATCTTTTTTGAGATACGGCAATCAGCATTGTATACAGTACTCAAGGTACGGTCTCACCAAGGATTGATACAGACGCATTATGACATTTTCTGTTTATTTCACCATTCCCTTTCTAATAATTCCTAACATTCTGTTTGCTTTTTTGACTGCCATAGCACGCTGAGCTGACAATTTCAATGTATTACCCACTATGACACCTAGATCTTTTTCCTGGGTGGTAGCTCCTAATATGGAACCTAGCATCATGTAACTTCAACATGGGGTATTTTCCTCCTATATACATCACCTTGCACTTGTCCACATTAAATTTCATCTGTCAATTGTATGCCCAGACTTCCAGTCTTGCAAGGTCCTTCTGCAATTTATCACAATCCACTTGTGATTTAACTACTCATAATTATTTTGTATCATCTGCAAATTTGATTACCTCATTCATCGTATGCCTTTCCAGACCATTTATAAATATATTGGAAAGCACCGGTCCAAGTACAGATCCCTGAGGCACTCCACTGTTTACCACTATGAAAATTGACCATTTAATCCTACTCTCTGTTTCCTGTCTTTTAACTAGTTTGTGATCCATAAAAGGATATCACCTCCTATCCCATGACTTTTTAGTTTTCTTAGAAGCCTCTTATGAGGGACTTTGTCAAACGCCTAATGAAAATTGAAATACACTATATCTACCGGTTCACCTTTGTCCACATGTTTATTAATATCAACTTGTACATTTGTATATATTTCTCGTATTATTCTCCCCTGCCCTTGTTAATCCCTACCTGTTAATGTTATTATTGTAAAGCCTGTTGCTAATTTATGTTACATTGTGAACCGAGGTGATGTTTTGCAAACGTGCCTCGGTATATAAGAAACCTCTAAATAAATAAATAAATAAATAATTAACTCCTTCAAAAAAAATGAAGCAGATTTGTGAGGTAAGACCTGCTTTGGGTAAATCCATGCTGATAATGTTCCATTAAACAATGTCTTTCTATATGCTCTGTGAGTTTGATCTTTAGAATACTTTCCACTATTTTTCCTGGCACTGGAGAGGCTCACTGGTCTATAGTTTCCTGGATTGCCCCTGGAGCCCCTTTTAAATATTGGGGTTACATTGGCCACCTTCCAGTCTTTAGGTAAAATGGATGATTTTAATGATAGGTTACAAATTTTAACTTATACATCTGAAATTTCATTTTTGAGTTCCTTCAGAATCCTGGGTTGATTACCATCTAGTCCAGGTGATTTGCTACTCTTTTGTTTTGTCAATCTGGCCTACTACAATTTGGTTCAGTTCATCTGACTCATCACTCTTGTAAACCATCTCTGGAGCCAGTATCTTCCCAACATCCTCATTAGTAAACACAGAAGCAAAGAATTCATTTAGTCTTTCTGTAGTGGCCTTATCTTCCATAAGAGTCCCTTGGTCATCTAACAGTCGAACCCACTCCCTCGCAGGTTTCCTGCTTCGGATATTTTTTAAAGCGTTTTTGTTATAAGTTTTAGCCTCTACTGTCAATTTCAGTTCAAATTCTCTCTTAGCCTGTCTTATCAATGTTTTATACTTAACTTGACAATGCTTATACTTTTTCCTATTTTCTTCAGATGGATCCTTCTTCCAGTTTTGAAGGATGGTTTTTTGGCTAAAATAGCCTTTTTCTCCTCACCTTTAAACCATGCCAGTAATCGTTTTACCTTTCTTCCATGTTTCTTAATGCATGTAATGCCTCTGGACTGCGCTTCTAAGATTGTATTTTTAAACAGTGTCCACACCTGTTGTACACTTTTAACTTTTTCAGGAGCACCTTTCAGTTTTTTCTATTTTCTTCATTTTATTAAAGCTTTGAAAATTTAGTGTTAGAGCTGTAGCTCTACATATTGTCCCCTTCCAGTCATTAGTTCAAATTTGATCATGTTATGATTATTATTGCCAAGTGGCCCCACCAACGTTACCTCTCTTACCAAATCCTGCATTCCACGAAGAATTAGATCTAAAATAGCTCCCTCTCTCATCTGTTCCTGAACCAATTGCTTCATGAAGTAGTGATTTATTCCATCCAGGAACTGTACTTCTCTACAATGCCCTAATGTTACTTTTACCCAGTCAATATTGGGGTAATGGAAGTCTACCATTATTACTGCACTACTTCCCTGATTTCTATTAGCTTTTCATTGTCCATCTCATCATTCTGGCCAGGTGGATGATAGTATACTCATCACTATATTCTTCCCAAACACACATGGGATTTCTACCCATATTGTTATGTGAAGGGAGGCCTTGAGAGGCCTTCACAAACTGTTATGCTGACGGCGGCCTTAGAAGGCCTTCACAAACTGTTATATGCACGCAGGCTTTGGCTAGATGTAGCAAGAGATTCCATGAGCAGCTGCTGTGCGAGAATAGGAGATGTGTGCCCTTGGACCTCGGTGAACCCAGAGAGGAGAGAGTCAGTGGCATGGTCAGGCAATGCAGAGGTCTTGTCTGAGAAGGCAATCCAAAGTAGGAATGGAAATCAGGAACACTGGAACGAAGGAGAACAGGAACTGAAACTAGCAGGGATCAAGAACCAGGAACACAGGAGAATCACCAGGAGGCAATGAGTACACGACCAGCGTGCAGACCTGTTGCAAAGGCAATCACAGGAAGCCGAGCCTGGCCATAAAACTGGAGCTTTGGTGATGTCATCATCCGGGGCCGCGGCCAGGTTCCCGCTGCGGGCCCTTCATAAATGACACTGATGCGTGCATGCCTAGGGAGGGGTACGGCGTTGAACAGCAGCGTCTCTCCGCGGGCCATGCAGAGAGGCCAGACGCGGAGCACGGAGATCTATAGCTGAGACACCGGGGGAAGCCCGAGGATGGAGCCAGTGGCCCAAGAGGAACTAGGCCCTGGATTCGTCAGAGAGAGAGGTGAGGAGGCCGAGCCACAGGGCTGCCGCGGCTGGCACACGCAACAATGTCTGCTCATAGTCTCAAATTTTCCTTTCAGATCCCTGTGCTTTCTTCGATCGTGCTTCTTTTTCATTCTTTATCCCCTGTCTCTGCAATTACCTATATTCGCTGCGTAGGTTTTGTTGTCTGTACATTGTCAGCCTTGCATATTGAATGCGCATCCTATCATACATTTTCCTGACTGGCACTTCTTACCCTTCTATTATCCATTTTTAACCATCCAACTTATCCCTGTATTTTTAAGATGGCTTTTGGATACTGTTTATGTTTTTTGGTTAAAAACAGAGAGTAAATGATCTAAATTAAACTAAATCTGTGGCCTGTAATGTCAGTTCACAAAAGTCCGTGGTTTTAAAATGACAGTGGATTATACTTTCAAGGCCCTTTTTTTGGAGAGTCTTTTTGAGCCAGACCTAAGCACAGTCTTAAAGGACCGGGGTCAAATCCAGAAAAGACTGCTCTGCCATTAATGAAACTCCAACCTCCTGTAGCTCAAATTCACATCTTTTCTTTTTTTTTTTTTTTTCAATGGCTTATGCAAGTGTTGATTCAGATTGGTAAGGAAAATAACAGGTGAAGGAATGACAGATGAGAACAGAATTTCTCTCCTATTACATTTTTTACCAGTCTGTATCATTGGAATTTGACTGAAGTCATGCTCTCAAGGAGGAAAATACCTCATCTGCTTCCAGAAGCCACTTGTGTTGAAATAGTGTATTTGGAATTCCAAAAAGCATTTGATAAAGTCCCTCATGAGAGACTTCTGAGGAAATTAAAACGTCATTGGATGGGGGAAATGTCCTATTATGGATTGGGAACTGGTTAAAAGAAAGAAAACATAGAGTAGGGCTAAATGGTACATTTTCCCAATGAGGAAAGGTGAATAGTGAAGTGCCCCAGGGATCTGTTCTGGGACCATTGCTTTTTAACAAATTCATAAATGACCTGGAAATGAGAACAACTAGTGAGGTGATCAGATTTGCAGATGACACAAAATTATTCAGAGTTGTTAAATTAGAAGAGGCCTGTGAGAAATGGCTAGAGGAGTTGACAAGACTGGGAAATTGGGTGCCCAAAAGGTAGATGTAATTTAATATGAACAAGTTCAAAGTGATGCGCGTCGGGAAGAGCAATCTAAATTATAGCTACACAATACAAGGTTTCACATTAGGAGTCAACACTCAGGAAAAGGATTTAGATAGACATCATTGTGTGTAATATGATGAAATCCTCTGCTCCGTGTTTAGCAGCAACCAAGAAAGCAAATAGAATGCTAGGAATTACTAGAAAAGGAATGGAGAATAAAACAGAGAATATCATAAATCCTCTGTATTGCTCCATAGTGTGACCACATTTTGAGTATTGTGTGCAGTTCTGGTTACCACATCTCAAAAATGATATAGCAGATTTAGAAAAGGCACAGAGAAGGGTGAACAAAATGATAAAGGCTATGGAACGATTTCTTTTTCAAGAAAGGCTAAAGAGGTTAGGATTCCTCAGCTTGGAGAAGAGACAGATGAGGAGAGAGATAATAGAGGTCTATAAATTATTGAGTGAAATGGAATGGGTGAACACAAATTGGTTGTGTTTTCTTTCAAAAAGTCAAAGATTAGGGGACTTGCAATGAAGTTGCTAGGTAATACATTTAAAACAAATCGGAAAACATTTTTTTACTCAACACATAATTAAGCTCTAGAATTTGTTGCTGGAAAATGTGGTGAAAGTGTAGCTGAGTTTAAAAAGGCTTTGACAAGTTACTGGAGGAAAAGTCTATAAACCATAATTAAGATGGACTTGGGGAAAAACACTGCTTATCCCTGGGATTAGCAGCATGGAATCTATTGGGATCGTGCCAGGTACTTGTGACCTGGATTGGCCACTGTTGGAAACAGGATACTGGGCTTGGTGGACACTTAAACCCAGTATGGCAAATCTTATATTCTTATGCTAATTGTATATTTGGTAATGATTAGTGATAGTATGAACAGAAGATAGTGCAGCAACATTTCAAATATTTAGTATCAGCACTGCAGATATGCCCCCATAGAAAGCACATATAACAAATGGTTTAGTTAGTACAAGTTAGAATCTTGTGAACAGAAGCACCATTTGTCAATACGTCAACCTCAGCTGCTGACCATTTGTACATTTTTCATTAAAATTCATATTTCAGTTAACTTTAGAAAAAAAAATATCATAATTCATTCACCTCATGCTAACAACAAGGGTTTAAGGATTTGAGCTGGTAAAAGAGGTCAGCAAATGCTAGTAGTGGACTTTTATAATCTACACTAGGGAATTTCCTATTGATATTTAAATTCCTCAGTGTAGTTTTTAGGGGGGTAGTTTGGTAACAGCCTGCTTAAATTATGCTGCAAATATGTGCGCAAATTACACTGATTTTCAAAATGGGCTTACATGATTAAATCTGCTTAAAAAATTATCCTACTTAGGAACCATGGCGAGGATTGTGGACCCTGGCCTGAGTTGGGGTTGACGCTACCTGAGGGGGAAGACCCCTGCAGGTCCCCACGTCAGGAGGCGAGGCCGGAGGAAGACAGGGGCCAGCTGGAGCTTCGCCAATACCAGCCCACATTCCCTGCAGGCTGAGCCCTTGGGTGCCGGGGCCGGCTGGTCTTAGGTGGGCCCCTGAGGAGAGGTATCGGCGCCGAGTCTGAGTGTGAAGCAGGAGCGAGGTTTGAAGACGGATGGCTGGCTGGCAGGGCAAGGCGGGCAGAGTCCAGGTGCCAGCAATAGGACAGAGAGGAGAACGCCTGCCCGGGGTCAGAAGGCAGGTGGTAGGCTGGCCAAGAGTAGACCAGAGCCAAGGCCCCGGACAAGGGGCTGACAGGTGAGGTGAAGTCCGGTCCAAGGTTCAGAGCTAGGAGGTCAGTAGAGAGATGGGTCCTGCAAACAGGGAACAAGGACCAGGTGCTGGAACAGGAGTCAGGTACTGGAACAGGAGACAGGTGCTGGAACAGGAGTCAGGTACTGGAACAGGAGTCAGGTACTGGAACAGGAGACAGGTGCTGGAACAGAGTCCTTCCAGGAGAAGCGCAGGACTCCGAGAGGAAGCAATGCAGGAGACTCGTTGCCAAGCTGTCTGGGTACGGCCCGAGGGAGCCTTAAATAGGCCCAAGCTGATGACATCATCCTCCGGGGCGGGCGCAGGTTTCCCATCGTATGCCCTTTAAATAGCTGCCAGCGCCACCCGCGTGCGCCTAGGGGGGACCCCAGGCGGTGCCGGAAGCTGGCAGCGTCCCATGCACCGGTGAGGCCGAGGAGGCCCCGGCGTCCGATGTAGCGAGCGGAATGGAACCGGAGAGGCAGGCCATAGCAGCCGAAGTCCCAGGCAGAGCATGGAGGCGTTGCCGGCCAGATGGATCCGGCAAGGGGGTTCCGCGGGTGGTGAGTGCAACACCTACCAAATGTATTCACGCACAATTACACTTGATACTATTGTAGGGACCCACTGATCCCCACTAGATGGCCCAAGTTCCCTGTCCTAGGTATTTTCCAGCTTAGAGGGAGAGACTATTCCCTTTCAGCACCTCCCCTTCAGACTGGCTGTGAATTGGATCTCCTTAGTTCACTTGGGCGAGGGGGCTAGTGGCTTAGGGAGTGCGGTCATTTTGAGTTGGCTTCTTGAGAGTAAGGAGCCACTTTTGGAAGCTGAGTAGTTTTGAGGAGATCTCTGCAGTGCACCCCTTGCTTGTAGGGTCTGCCTCCAAAGTAGGACAAAAAGACTTTGGTTACATGTTTGGGTAGTTTTTCTGAGTTACCAGGGTTAATATACTTGCATGTTATAAAATAGCCTGGCTACACGCACAAGTGCTTGCAATTTTAAGTGATTGAGCATCTGTGCATGCAAATGTCGCTTCTACCGCAGAAGTGGGGGGCTTTTAAAAGCCATGCATACCGACGCCATTGGCCCTTTCTCCAGTTTGTTTCCAGTTTACCCAGTTAAGGGATAGGTCTTACAAATCCCTCTAGTTTAATAGCTTCCCTTCTTCCCTGTTAGCACCGACCTTTAAAACCCTGCTGATCTGCCTAGAATTTTTTGTTTTACAACTTGCACGTCATCCATAGCAGAAGTAAAGTTATGTGACGGGGGACCGTGGCTTGCACCAGGGCACGTAAGTATTTACAAGCAAATTTAATGGTAAAATCCAGGAACGCCACATAGAAATTACCCTTTAAAAGGCCAGAGCTACCATTCCCCGACCTTTTTTTTTAGCAATCCTACCTTCGTTGAAAGTATGAGAAGAGCAAATTCAGTATTCTTTTTTTCTAAAGTTGATTGAATTCTAAAAGAAAGATGTACAAATGGGCAGTAGCTAAGTTTGAAGCCTTGACAAATGGTGCTACTGCTGACAAGTTTCTAACAAGCGAATCATTTTTCTGTATGCTCGGAACCTGATGCTGCCAGTGGTCCCACCCTCTTACCACTGACATCACTGGGAAGCTGCCATATCTGCTGGCCCACCGTGGGTGCCAGGAGCGTACCCAAGGCAGTTGCCCTATTGGAAGTTCCTTTGAGAGCGACCAGAAAAGACAGGAGTCAGATGTGTTGTAATAACCTGAGGGCCCCTTGATTATGTTTGTCACCTATTCCTAGAGATGGGTCTGGGAGCATAAGGATTAGGGTTTGTAAGTGGGGTTGGTGGGAGATATTTTTTTTTTGGGGGGGGGGGGACAGGGACTTAAAATATAATGTATTTTTATATGTTTTTAGAATGTACCATAACTTGATATTTGTTGTAAACTGCCTCACTATGTTGTGAGGAAGGCAATCTGTTCAAATCCAGTTAAGGTTTGTAGGGACTTTGAAAAAAAGGTGGCCTATGTGAAATTAATTGTTGGTCTGAGACCATAATTGTGGCCCCCTTCCATATTCATTCAGATCTGTGAATTCTGCACTGATTTGTGATAGATCTCAGTTTGAATTATACATGTTTCATTTGGTTGATATAATTTGGTGGCTGATGAAGTTTTCGAACTTGGGACCAGTTCTCTACACTCATTGTGAGACTTAGGGCCTGATTTGCTAAGCTTCATACTCATAGACACAAAATGGGAGAATTGCCTTAGTAAAGCAGGCTCTTAGTTTTTTATTGGTATTCTTCTGTTGGTTTGTGGACAAACTATGATCTAATCTGGCTAAGGAATTCATTGAAATAGACTTGACAGATAAGAACAAAATTCTTCTATCTTTCTGGAGCATGACACCTAGTGTGTGGATTTTTTAAAGGGTGCTCTTTTGCCTGTGTAGTCTAATTTTGATTTGTATGTTAAAAATGCATATTGATTTGGTATCATGTTTTTGTTTCCTAGAGATTGTAAGGAACAAGTATAATTGATGCAGTTATGCATCCATTCATGCATTTAGAGACTTCTTTCAAAAAGTTTCTTATTGAAGCAGGCATTTCTTTGATAGCAGTTCGCTAGACTTCTGTTATTAGGCATTTGCAGCTTGTAATTATCTTTTGCTTATTAGTTTATTGAATGTTTTTCTATGTTTTATGTTTATATTTTGATATTTATGTTTTTATTATGAATGTTATTTTTATTGTAAATCGCTTAGACCTTTTTTGTGTTAAGCGAATAATGAATTTAATAAATAAAATGGAAGCAAGACAATGAAAGTATCTGCTTATCAGTATTACGAGTTGAATTGAATGCAAACTATAGAATGCAGCACAATGCCAGATGAATTTGAGTTGGACTTATTGAGTTAGTCCCTGTTGATTTAAGTTCTTGAACATTGGTTGACAAAGAGCAACCAAAAGGAACATTTACTAAGCTGCACTAACATACTGTGTGATAAAATGCAGTAGTATAGCAAAATTGGAAATAATGCATGGAACTTACAAGTTGTGCACTTTTTTCCTGGTCCTCTAACCCAGCGCGTTGCAGATATGCAAATGAGCTGTTTTGCATAGAACTGCATACAGACCAACTTATTGCCACACAAATGAGTAGCACAGTATGCAAAATATCTTTCTGCACCGTACTACTCCTGGAGGGTTAGCCACACCTCAAGAATTGTAGCTAGCTTTCCCCTGACAGAAATGGTAGGCTAATGCACTGAGCACATGACTGGGGCCTGGGAGTCAGCCGGAGCAGGAGCAAGTGGGGATTGCATCTGTCTTTCCTAGAACCCCGGGGATTGAACAGTAAGTTTGGAAGAGAGGAAAGGTTTATCGGGGGAGTGGAAAAGAGGGGGGTGATGCTTACCAGGGGGTGGAGCTGTCCTAAAAGAGGTGGGAATTAATCAGATGGGGTACTTTCACTAAATGAAGGGACAGGAGAGTTGGGGGATGTTGTAGGCAGTCTTGTGGCCCTTTTAAAATATGGTAGTCCAGGTTGGTCAGCCACTATCTTGTGTTGCTATGGCCAGGAACGTGCAAAATTCCCAGCAATGTGTAGAAAACCATCTCAGGATCCACTGTCCTCAATAATGCAGGTTAATAAATATTCCCCATGGTACAAATACTGCATTTTAATAAATAGACCCTATAGTATTTTGTAAACACCAAAAAAATAATTTAAGATCAGAACATTTCTGAAATGAAATCTAGACCTACCAGAGTCTTTGAATTTCTAAAATGAAAAATATGAGCGTGCATCCTTTTCCATCTCTTTGTTGGATCTCTAACATCAAATCTCTAACAGTGCTGTCTAATACCCTAGAGCAGGGCTTCCCAAACTTTTAGCCAAAAGGCCCCTATTTTCACACTTGAAAATTCATATGACCCCCGAAAACGACCAAAACAAATTGGTAAGGATGCAGTCCCCCTCCAATGGTCACTGCACCCTCCCTGCACTCCAGCTGATTCTACCTCTCAACCTCCACCCTCACCAGTTGATCCATTCTCTTAATCTCCACCCCTTCCAGATGACTTTAACCTCCTCCCCTTCAGCAGAACCCCCTTTTCACCCTCAGCCCCTCTTACATCTACCAGCTTCTTCCACCTCCCCAGCCCATCCCTTCTCACCCTCTCCAGCCAGTTTCATATCACCTAGCTGCTTCTCTCTCGCCCTCAAGTCCTTTTTAACCACCTACTGACCCTCTGTCGTCCCTTCTCTCTTGCCCTTTCTCCCATTCCCTCCTCAATCTCATCTCCCATCCTCTCTCTCAAATCCCCCAGCCTCATTTCCAGTCCTTCTCTCATCCCCCAACTCCTCTTTCCCAGTTGATCTTCTGATATTCCTCGACTCTCATCCTCTAAAGCTAATCCCTCTCTAGCTGATTGAACCCTCAAAACCCTCCTGCATCTGATCCATCCCTTCAAGCAGCCCCTTCTCCAAACAGCCTCCCTGCCAGGATCAGCAACAACATTTTCCTTTGGCCCTGGGCCACAGTTGGCTGACAACTGATGGGAAAAGAGGGCAGACAGCTGAAAGGGGCAACATTTTTCTTTTAGGTAAGTTCAGTGGTTGTGCTATGTGGAAAGAGAGGAGCAGTGGCAGTCTCCACTGGCCTATGCACATTCACTCCTCCCTCATGGCTACTCCCAAGCCCAATAGTGATCTGCAGGTGGCAGCAGCATTAGTAATGCAAATCAGCACAAGACCTGAGCCAGTGCAAGTTTACAGGCTCTGATCCCTCCTCGAGCAGGCCTTCCTAATTACCGTGGAAACTCATGGGAGGTTGGGATCACTACAAGGCCTGTCAGTGTGTGCTGGCTCACAGGCCTCATGCTAACTTCCATTATTAATGTTGCTGGCACCTGAGGAGCACTGCTGTTTGAGGAACCCGTGACCCCAGCTGAAGGTTTTGTGACCCCATTTGGGGTCCCGACCCATAGTTTGGGAAGCCCTGCCCTAGAGCTTACCACTGAGGCGGGACTCGGTTGTGAGCAGACACAGAAAATGTCACATAGGTAAGTGGGATCTGAACAAGAGTCTTACAGAGCCATTTTGGGAGACTTTCCTGCTTTTACCTGTTATTTCAGTCCTCCATTCTCCTCTTGTGCAAACCAAATATCATGAAAGCACCCTGATGTCGAGAGCCACTTCATTGATTCGTTTGATTGGCATAAGATTGAGGCAGTCTGCCTAATTTCTTTTGCTTTAAGTGTGCTCAGTTTCCTCTAATTAGTTATGCAGTGTTTATGAAAATGTTCTTTATGCATATAGGCAAGTTCATTAAACTACAGTGAAAGGTAGCTTGGTGCTTGTGGGTGTTGTTCGCCTCATGGTATTATGTTGTTACTTGTAAGGCCTCAGCCGAGGAACACATTCGGGCTCCCCGGGCTGTTGACAGCTGTGTACATTGTATTTGTGTGTGTTAATGTATTCAGTCTCTGGGAAAGAAGCACTGCGTGCATCGCTAATCTATTTAACTGCTTGCTGGCCCATAGAATCCCATTCATCATTGACAAGCCTGTCATATCAATGATTTTCCTACAAAACAGATCTGCAATACGTGTTCACACCCATATGCCTGCTTTTCAGAGTGTTTCCAAACATTCAGCACTAGCGCTTTAATTGCAGAAGCAAGGATAACTCCTTGATGTTGTAGCTAATTACATTTGACACAGAAGTTATTCCTCAAAGTCGCGTATGATTACAGGTAGCAGGAAGTGATGTTCTTCATCCGCTTGCTTGAAGAATCAAGGTTACGGAAGAAAATGGTTGAAATGAGGCACTTATAGTCCCATTCACTAAAGATGTGTAAAAAAAATCAAAACTCGATTGCCAGTTTTTAACATACTTATAATGCATGAGCACAAGAAATGTTTTTTACACTAGAATTGCTAGACATCAGCACACATATGCATTTGTGCAAATGAGGTCAGCACAACACATGCATCTGCTGTGATTACTTGTGCTTTGGAAGTGCCCCTATTGCATGCAAGCAACCGCAGCCCTGGAGGACCATGTAAAATAAATCTTCAACATGCCTTCAGGGTCAGTGCTGAGAAGCAGGGAGATGCCAGTAGCTGAGCCAAGGACTGAAGGTTGCTAATAGGATGAGGAGAGAGTTGAGGAGGGCTTTGGTGTGTGACATCTGTGTCTGTGGTCTTTTGTCTTTCTTGTGCTGTGTTGCTCTTATCCTGTTGGGTTTATATGAGGGCAATTTTCAAAGCCACTTCTGTGGGTAAAATGGTGCTTTATCTGCAGAAAAGGGCTTTTTGAAAATTGCCTACAGAGGAGTTGGGGCTGGTGCTTTTGGCCAGTGCAGCTAAGTCTGTTATACCACGTTCATCCATTGTGCCTTGGAATTTCATGCCTCTTCTGTGCAGCCTTCTCCTAAGAAAACAAACCAGTGAGAGGTTTTGGATTATGCTTTTTACATTATTTTGTATTATTAGTGTTTCCCGCATATGTGACATCTGATTTTTCTTTATTGCAAGATTTGTGCCTTTTTCTGGCTTTCTAATGGGCCGATTCAGTAAAGTCCGCAGGAGAGCGGGCAAACGCCCGCTCTCCCAGCGCGCGCACAGGCCACTCGCCTGTGCACGCGATACAGTATTTAAATGAGGCCCGGCGGTAGAAACGGGCAAAAGGAGGCGCTAGGGACACTAGCGCGTCCCTAGCGCCTCCTTTTTGACAGGAGCGGCAGCTGTCAGCGGGTTTGACAGCCGACGCTCAATTTTGCCAACGTCGGTTCTCGAGCCCGCTGACAGCCACGGGCTCGGAAACAGGACGCCGGCAAAATTGAGCATCCGGTTTTTGACCCGACAGCCGCCGGCCGACTTCAAATTTTTTTTTTCTTTTTTCTTTTACTTTTTTTACTCTTCGGGACCTCCGACTTAATATCGCCATGATATTAAGTCGGAGGGTGCACAGAAAAGCAGTAAAATTTCTTCCTGGTCCCGGAAGAAATTAGCGCCTACCTTTGGGTAGACGCTAATTTCTGAAAGTAAAATGTGCGGCTTGGCTGCACATTTTACTTACTGAATCGCGCGGGAATACCTAATAGGGCCATCAACATGCATTTGCATGTTGAGGGCGCTATTAGGTTCGGCGGATTGGACACGCGTTTTCCGCCCCTTACTGAATAAGGGGTAAGGGAAAACGCGCGTTCAATGGCAGGTTAACAGTGCACTCCATCGGAGCGCACTATACTGTATCAGCCTGAAAGAAAAGGCTTTTTTGCTTAAAATGTCAGGTGTTCTTTTTTTTAAGTTTTTTAAAGTCAGAATACAATAATACCAATAACATCCATTTGAAGGTATAGTATGATATGACATAACGTAAACAGATTCTAACAGTATGCAATCTTAGAGAACAACTTTCAAAAAATTACATGTGGCGGCATATACATGAGAATATGGCCATGTGTAGATCTAGGATAGTAAATCTACGTGTATCATAAAGTGCACATCTTTACCCTGGAACATATGCACATGTGCATATACACATGCAATGCATTGAAAAGGCATACTTGTCCTACTTATTTTAAAAATATATGTACATAATAAAGTAAAACTTACTCGCGTAAAACCTGATGTACACGTGTAACTTGGCATACATTTAAAACATGTGCATAATTGAAATTAACCAGTTTACCATTTATTTCACCAGTTCGCCCAGTTCTTCTCCAGGTCATCAAGAGCTTCCTGGTTCTTCAGCTTAAACTGCCCCCGAATTCAGTCAGATCTGCTACCCAGCCAATACTGCAAAAAATAAACAAGTCTGATATCAATTTCGCAAGATAATTAGTGGGTGTAAAATTATGAGAATAAGCTGCCAAATGTACATGCGTAAGTGTCTTTTAAAATAACTTACATACATAACTGTTGGCACCGCCCTGCAATGCTCAGAACCCGCCCCTTTTTTACATGCATGTATGCTAATTTTTACATACAGAACTCTTTGGAAATATCTCCTAAAAGGTGAATTTTTAAAGCCCGGCATGTGCCAGAACCGGGAGATACTGGAATATGACATAAGAACATAAGAAAATGCCATACTGGGTCAGACCAAGGGTCCATCAAGCCCAGCATCCTGTTTCCAACAGTGGCCAATCCAGGCCACAAGAACCTGGCAAGCACCCAAAAACTAAGTCTATTCCATGTAACCATTGCTAATGGCAGTGGTTATTATCTAAGTGAACTTAATAGCAGGTAATGGACTTCTCCTCCAAGAACTTATCCAATCCTTTTTTAAACACCGCTATACTAACTGCACTAACACGCGCCCACAAAAAAATGTCCTCAAGAAAAGAGGTGGGGCATGGGCATATCTGGATTTCAGATTCAAACCTGCACGTAGATACTTACACGTGCAAGCGCGCGCAGGGTCCCCAGCCGCATAACCTTACTTCTGATATGGACGGAGTGTAATAAACAAATAAGTGAAGTTTTAAAAGTCGGGGCTAACAGGGGAAAAGGAAGAATATTAAACTAGGGTGGGTTTGGAAGTCTGATCCCTTCCATATATTGTCGTATGTAACGTTTCTATCTAAACTATAGTACAACTGATATTAGCAATCTCACGCAATTGCTTGTGGTAACAGTCTATAGAGGAATTTACTTTCCAGAAAGTGACGATTGTAATTTGAACTGCAAGCAAAAGTTGGGATACCAACACTCTACTATGACGAGGAACTCCCCAAATTGTTCAGTCTGCCCAGAAGACCCAGCAGAAGTATAAGATATAGAGCATAACCGATGATATAAGAAATTTCCTTAAAGACACTAACCCAAAACTGGTACACCCTCGGCAATTCCATTAGATATATAAATATTCCCCTAACTCTTTATAATCCCGCTAGCAATTGGAATATGTCCCTGGAAATAATTTTGAATAGTAGCTGGGGGAACAATATGTTCTGTGTAATAATTTTATCAGAAGCTCTACCCGATGGGCATATATATAGACACATGATGTGCTGAAACCCATATGCTTTTCCATTCCTTGACTTCATAAGATATAGCCAAATCAACATTCCATTTGATAATCAGGATCTGAGCGGTGACCTTACCAAATTTAGTTAAGTTGATACCTTGATATATTACTAGGGTATGATATATGGCAGGCTTGTATTGTTAAAATAATCCTCCATCCCATTTAGTTTATGAAGAAGATCTAGGAGGGCCCAATTTTCAAAGAAATCCAGTTATCTAAGTTATCCTGATATTACTTATCTGGATAACTTAAAAGAGATATTATAAAAAGCCTTTAAATAAATAAATAAATATAAAAGCCTTTAAATATATATAAAAAGCCTTTAAATTAATAAATAAAATAAATAAATATTCAGTTGCATGGTTATGCTGCTGAATATAACTGGATAATCTATATCCAGATAACTTTAAATCTGCTATAGAGCAAGTTTAACTTCTTCAGTTATCTTAACTGGATAAGGCAGAATATAGGCAATTATCTGATAAGATAACCAGATAAGTAGTGCCATCCCAATCCGGCCATTGACTATCCAGTTATCTATTTAGCTGGATAAGTGATTTATCCAGTTAAGTGGTGGCTGGATATTCAACAGCCACTGCTTTGCTGGATAAGGGGCCGGAAAGCACTAAACGTGCTTTCAATATCAGTCCCTTAATATTTAAACCACTATGCAAAGCCCGTCTCATCTGTAAGTAAATATGATGTGAGTCCCTAATGATGCCATATTCATACTGGAGACAGTGAAATGATTTCAAAACTGAATCATCCCAAATCTGCTCAACAAAGATAAAGCTGTTGTCCCACCAGTCCCTTTCCTCTAGTACAAACGTTGATCCAGTAATAATCTCCCCATTGATACCCAAGAATCTTGCACTTGGTGCAAAACATGGAGAATGTGAGCAAGTATCAGATTAAATCTAAAATAGATCTGCTGAAAGGTGAGGAAGACAGCAAGAAAATCTATGAAACCAATTCAACTTCATTTGCTTCGGTAATTTCAGACAGAAGCCTTGTTGAATCCAGGGCTATATTTAAGATGATGGTGCCCATAGGCAGCAGGCTTAGGGCAAGGGTTTCACTCTTTCCCCTCTCTGTGGAAAGCAGAGAGCAGGAGAGGGAGTACCAGTTTTTGGACACCTTCAGAATTTGATGCCCAATTTCATGCCTTTGTTACCTATTCCTAAATCCAGCCCTGACTGAATCTCTGTCATTTTCGCACTAGGCTCTTAAGCAAACTAACCTAGCAGCCCAATAATAAATCCATAAGTTAGGCAATGCCATTCCAATTTGTTTCTTGGATAGTCATAAGGTACCTAACCTGATTCTAGCTGGCCTATTTTGCCAGATAAACCTTACCATGCATTCTATGAAGTTCTGTGAACACTTTTGCTGGGATATTGCAGGGAACATGATAGAACATATATAGAAGTCGAGGCAATGTTTTCATCTTAAGTAAACTAATCCTGCCTGCCTATGAAGTCCTGAGATCACACCACTCATACATACCTTTTTTGGTTTAGGTGACAATAGGGCCATAATTCGTTTTGTAGAGATTCTTATGATTATCAACAATTTATATATATGTAAAACCTGTTTTTGCCACTCTAAATGTAGAAAGACAAACATTAATTATAATATTACAACCCAAAGGAAAACGCTGTACATTAGAATAATTAATTCTATAACCTGCATGTGGGAATATTTTATGTTCCCCCAATCCATATACCTTTAACTTCTGGGGATTCATATATCATGATTGCCAAAAATTCAGCAGCCAAGTCAAATAATAAAGGAGAGCATGGGTAGCCCTGCCTTATACCCCTGGAAATAGTAAAAAGGGGGGAAAAGATCCATTGATAAGTATATATGCTCTAAGTCTTTCATAAAGAGCTCTGATCCATGCCTTTGTTTTTTCCAGAAAGCTAAATGTATCTAGTACAGCAAAGAAAAAGGGCCAATGTAATCTATCAAAGGCTTTATCCACATATAAGGGAGCTCTAATTCCAGTTTCTCTTACCTAGATATATCACATTGAATAACCTCCAAAAATTTGAAATGATAAAGCTAGTCTGATATTTATGCTTTAATCCAGGCTTAATGCCCTCAAACCTAAATTGTATTATTTTAGCTAGTATTTTAATGTCCAAATTTATCAGAGAAATGGGATGATATAAACTACATTCTAAGCAATCTCTTTTTTTTTTTTTAAAATTTAAATAAATTAAAGAAATACAATAGTTACATCTGCTAGGTTCCCTGAGAATATCACTGGATTGCCCAAGGAATTAAACAGATCTAATAAAATGGGCTTAGATCTGGCTTCAAAAGATCAATATGACAGCCATCAGATCCTAGGCATTTGCCTCTTGTGAGGACTTTAACTGCAGATTGGATTTCAAGGAGAGAGATAGGAGAAGATAACTTTTCCATCTGAAGAAGTGAGGCCACAGGCAGATTAAAAGTAGCTAAAAAGGCATTAGTCCCCTCTTCAGTCAGATTTTTCAGTAAGTGGTCATTTTCGCGGAATGCGGTGATCACTGAAGCGCCACGTGGAGTGAGAGAAGCCCCCAGGGTCCGGAGCGGGCGGAATGCGGTGATCACTGAAGCGGAGGTAGGCGGGCCTGAGCCCTATCAGAAGGGAAGCGGTCGGGACCGCAACAGTACCCCCCCCTTTACGGCCCCTCTTGAGAGGACCGGGTTTCTCCGGGTGGTCACGGTGGAACTGTTGCAATAGGGATTTGTCCAGGATGTTACGGCTGGGCTCCCAAGTGTTGTCCTCGTCGCCGCAACCCTCCCATGCGAGAAGATATTCCCATCTTCGGTTATAGAATCAAACATCCAAGACCTCGCGTACCTGGTAAGTAGGATCATCATCGATGGTGGTAGGCGATGGATCTGGAGGTCTTCGGTGGTAGCGAGAGAGAACTACGGGTTTTAGCAGGGATACATGGAAAACATTGTGGACTCGAAGAGAGGACGGCAACCTCAACCGATATGAAACAGAGCCCACTCTCTCGGCGATCCGGAATGGCCCACAGAACCTGGGTGCAAATCTTCAGGAGGGGAGGTGGAGACGAATGTTTTTGGTGCTGAGCCAAACCCGGTCTCCTGGCTGATAGGTGGGAGCCGGTCGTTGGTGGCGATCAGCCGTCTGTTTGGCGGAAGAGGCTGAGCGGATCAGTTTGTTTTGGATCTTCTGCCACAAGGTCTGTAGTTGTCGAGCCGTTAACTGGGTGGCTGGAGAGGCACTGGGAGTAGCGATGGGAAGCGGAGGTCTCAGCTGTTTCCCGTATACTAGCTGGAAAGGTGAGAGCCCGGTGGCAGCGTGAGCTTGATTGTTATAGGCAAACTCGGCCCAGGGTAACAGTTCTGACCAGTTGTCTTGCTTCTCATTGGTGAAAGCTCGAAGGTAGGTTTTCAGAGACCGATTCATCCTTTCGGACTGCCCATTACTCTGCGGGTGGAAAGCCGTAGAAAAGCTGAGCTTCACTTTGAAGCATTTACAGAGAGCCCTCCAATAACGTGCGACAAACTGTGGCCCACGGTCAGAAACTATGTCTTGCGGGAGGCCGTGTAGCCGGAAAATATGCTGGGCGAAGAGGAGAGCTAGTTCGGGTGCAGAGGGTAACTTATCAATGGAACAAGGTGCACCATCTTGGAGAAACGGTCGACGGTGACCCAGATAACCGTCTGACCGCGAGATGGAGGCAAGTCCACCATAAAGTCTGTAGCGAGATGGGTCCAGGGCTCTGTGGGAACTGGCAGAGGCTGTAGAAGACGGCACGGGGGTCTGGGACCTCTCATGATTTTAAACACCTCTATCAGATCCCCCCCTCAGTCGTCTCTTCTCCAAGCTGAAAAGTCCTAACCTCTTTAGTCTTTCCTCATAGGGGAGTTATTCCATTCCCCTTATCATTTTGGTAGCCCTTCTCTGTACCTTCTCCATCGCAATTATATCTTTTTTGAGATGCGGCGACCAGAATTGTACACAGTATTCGAGGTGCAGTCTCACCATGGAGTGATACAGAGGCATTATGACATTTTCCGTTTTATTCACCATTCCTTTTCTAATAATTCCCAGCATTCTGTTTGCTTTTTTGACTGCCGCAACACACTGCACCGTCGATTTCAATGTGTTATCCACTATGACACCTAGATCTCTTTCTTGGGTTGTAGCACCTAATATGGAACCCAACATTGTGTAATTATAGCATGGGTTATTTTTCCCTATATGCATCACCTTGCACTTATCCACATTAAATTTCATCTGCCATTTGGATGCCCAATTTTCCAGTCTTACAAGGTCTTCCTGCAATTTATCACAATCTGCTTGTGATTTAACTACTCTGAACAATTTTGTGTCATCTGCAAATTTGATTATCTCACTCGTCGTATTTCTTTCCAGATCATTTATAAATATATTGAACAGTAAGGGTCCCAATACAGATCCCTGAGGGACTCCACTGTCCACTCCCTTCCACTGAGAAAATTGCCCATTTAATCCTATTCTCTGTTTCCTGTCTTTTAGCCAGTTTGCAATCCACGAAAGGACATCGCCACCTATCCCATGACTTTTTACTTTTCCTAGAAGCCTCTCATGAGGAACTTTGTCAAACGCCTTCTGAAAATCCAAGTATACTATAGCTACCGGTTCACCTTTATCCACATGTTTATTAACTCCTTCAAAAAAGTGAAGCAGATTTGTGAGGCAAGACTTGCCCTGGGTAAAGCCATGCTGACTTTGTTCCATTAAACCATGTCTTTCTATATGTTCTGTGATTTTGATGTTTAGAACACTTTCCACTATATTTCCTGGCACTGAAGTCAGGCTAACCGGTCTGTAGTTTCCCGGATCGCCCCTGGAGCCCTTTTTAAATATTGGGGTTACATTTGCTATCCTCCAGTCTTCAGGTACAATGGATGATTTTAATGATAAGTTACAAATTTTTACTAATAGGTCTGAAATTTCATTTTTTAGTTCCTTCAGAACTCTGGGGTGTATACCATCCGGTCCAGGTGATTTACTACTCTTCAGTTTGTCAATCAGACCTACCACATCTTCTAGGTTCACCGTGATTTGTTTCAGTCCATCTGAATCATTACCCATGAAAACCTTCTCCATTACGGGTACCTCCCCAACATCCTCTTCAGTAAACACCGAAGCAAAGAAATCATTTAATCTTTCCGCGATGGCCTTATCTTCTCTAAGTGCCCCTTTAACCCCTCGATCATCTAACGGTCCAACTGACTCCCTCACAGGCTTTCTGCTTCGGATATATTTTAAAAAGTTTTTACTGTGAGTTTTTGCCTCTACAGCCAACTTCTTTTCAAATTCTCTCTTAGCCTGTCTTATCAATGTCTTACATTTAACTTGCCAATGTTTATGCTTTATCCTATTTTCTTCTGTTGGATCCTTCTTCCAATTTTTGAATGAAGATCTTTTGGCCAAAATAGCTTCTTTCACCTCCCCTTTTAACCATGCCGGTAATTGTTTTGCCTTCTTTCCACCTTTCTTAATGTGTGGAATACATCTGGACTGTGCTTCTAGAATGGTATTTTTTAACAATGACCACGCCTCTTGGACATTTTTTACTTTTGTAGCTGCTCCTTTCAGTTTTTTTCTAACAATTTTTCTCATTTTATCAAAGTTTCCCTTTTGAAAGTTTAGCACGAGAGCCTTGGATTTGCACACTGTTCCTTTTCCAGTCATTAAATCAAATTTGATCATGTTATGATCACTATTGCCAAGCGGCCCCACCACCGTTACCTCTCTCACCAAGTCCTGTGCTCCACTGAGAATTAGATCTAAAATTGCTCCCTCTCTCGTCGGTTCCTGAACCAATTGCTCCATAAAGCTATCATTTATTCCATCCAGGAACGTTATCTCTCTAGCGTGACCCGATGATACATTTACCCAGTCTATATTGGGGTAATTGAAGTCTCCCATTATTACTGCACTACCAATTTGGTTAGCTTCCCTAATTTCTCTTAGCATTTCACTGTCCATCTCACCATCTTGACCAGGTGGATGGTAGTATACCCCTATCACTGTAGTCTTCCCTGACACACAAGGGATTTCTACCCATAAAGATTCAATTTTGTATTTAGTCTCATGCAGGATGTTTATCCTGTTGGACTCTATGCCATCCCAGACATAAAGCGCCACACCTCCTCCCGAGTGCTCCTCTCTGTCATTGCGATATAATTTGTACCCCGGTATAGCACTGTCCCATTGGTTATCCTCTTTCCACCATGTCTCTGAGATGCCATATTTATAGCTTTTGGATTAATCTAAACCTAAATTAGCAACATAACTATATTTATCCTGGCAGCATTGTCTCTGGGACTTAGGAGTCTTAGAGTCTTTATGTTAAAAATCAGGATACTCCAAAGGAAATAGTTCTGGAAAATCCAATTCTTCAGTGTTTTTGATTGGACAAGCTCATTGTGAACTGGTTCCATACGGTCTTAAAGTTTGGACAGTCCCATCCAGTCATCACATGGTAAGATAGGCAAGGAAGAACTCCTGCCTCAATTTGGTCTTGGCTGACCAGAGTCTTTAGTTGTACCCGGCTTGTTGGGTACTGCCGTTGGTCCCTGTGCATGCATGCCAGGGACACTATGCTGTCATAGTCAATCTGGATTCGCTTGAGAAACTCTCTTCAAACAAGTGCTTTCACACTCCCAGAGTCCACCATTGCTTAGTATGGAATGCCATCTGTCTCAACAGCAATCACAAAAGTAGACTCCCTGGCTGGGGACATCCACAAAATTACAAAAGTGTGGGGCAATGGCATCAACATCCATTTGTTCATCTTCCCTGTGGAGACTGGCAAAATGGTCCCTTTCTTCACAGCTGAAATATGGTGGCCTGACTGAGGTTTTTGCTTGTGGTGTAAAGTCCAGCTGGGTCTTCACTACCAGTTGTCAGGGCCTCTGACTCTTAGAACTCTGTGATCCTCTCCCTGGGTCGAGCAGATTCTCCATGAACTGTGGTGACTCGCATAGATCATTCTAGGCTGTCCAGGAACTGTTCCAGTAGAACCGTTTTGGCTATGTCCACATTGGTCTTCTTTTCTGGGCACAGCTACTTCCAAGCGACATCCTTTAGTCTGTGGAAGAGGTTCCTAGGGTTTTCACAAGCCTGAAAAACTCCCCAACAAAATTGCTTTAGGTAGGCTTCTGGGGTGATTCCCTCTCTCCTGAGGATGGCAGCCTTGACTTACTGGTATGTGGCCCTCCCTTCCTGATTGACAGTTTCGAACATATGTTTCCGGTGAGTAAACTTTCGCTTAGTAGATTCTCCAGATAGATAGCCCACCTGTCCTCCGGCCAGCCTGCCAGTTGGTCTGTGCATTCAAAGTTTTTTAGGAAATCATCGGGGTCTTCTCCTGGTGTCATCTTAAGTAGTATTGGTGACACTAGAGCTGGACTGGTTACCACAGTTTGCACAGTTTGTGCTATGTTAGCACTGTATGCTGCATCACCTGTTCTTGCAGTGCCTGCTGCTGGTTAATCTAGGTTTGTAAGGTGTTTTGCAAGGACCTGGATTGAGGCTGCAGTCTCTTTGGGGGTGGTGGTTCAAATCCCACTTCTACCACAATATGTGGTAACTTGGTGATAGCCAGAAAGAATAAGGAGGCAGACTGTAGTGTTTCCCATTTGTGCAATTTATTTACAATTGAGAATGAAGAATAAAGCAAAATTAACAAAAGATACCTTACTTCAGGTAGACACACAGTCCTCACACATTTTATTTATTTTGATTTATATTCCACTTTTCACACTTTCAGCACTTCAAAGTGGATTACATTCAGGTACTGTAGGTATTTCCCTATCCCCAGAGGGCTTACAATCTGACAGGGTTATTTATCAAATAGCGTTATGGTGTTTTCGCGTGTTAAGCACCTTTAATGCATGTGAAAACCCCTTAACGCATGTGATAGCACCATAACATGTGGTGTGATGCAAATCAGAAAAAGAGGAGGTGTTAGGTTCATTAAGCCATGTGATAACTTGCATTAAGGCTTTATTGCATGTTGTGATGTGTTCTGAAATGCAAGTTTTAATAGATTTGAAGGAGAGAGAGAAAGAGAGAGAGAGAGAGACTAGGTGTAATAACCTTATGCTTAGATAGGTATTTATATCTCTATAGGAGGCCCACCTAGTAACTTGAGGTGAGGTTTAGGTATTAGTGGAGAGGTTAGGGGCCACTTTGACATTCAAAGTGAGCCATACAAACAGAACAGTGCTCTCTTGTGAAGATTTGATGACCTTCGCAGTGAGGAAACTCACCCAAAGATGAGATTTGTGCAGTGTTCTCTCCACCTAGCTTGATGGACTCTCTACCTGGGTAACATCAAGCTAGGTTGAGAGAACACTGAACAAATCTCATCTTTGAGTGAGTTTCCTCAATCCGAAGGTCAGCAAATCTTCACAAGAGAGCACTATTCTGTTCATACATCTCACTTTGAATGTCAGATTGGCCCCTAACCCCTACACTAATACCTAAACCTCACCTCGAGTTACTAGGTGGGCCTCCCATAGAGATATAAATACCTATCTAGTGTGAGGGCATCATGGGTAGGCTCTCTCCCTCTCTATCCCCTCAGTGGCCCTGATAGCTAAGCTGGCTCTCCAGTACTTTAAAACTACTAAACATGGTCCCACCAGTGGTTATATGTAGGAAATGCAATAATTCTGGCACTTATCTCAAAGTGCAAAAAAGTTATCCCAATTTGCAGTAACTTAGTGCTTCACATAGGTATTAGCACAAATTGTCTATTGCCATAAAACACACCCCTTTTTCTATCACATGCAATATTTAGTGCATTTTGATAAATCCAGGCCTAAGATAGCTGTGCCCAGTCCTTTAAGGTAATCTGAGGGAGTTTTCTGTATACTCTCTCACATGGATCTAGAGGAAGGGTCATTTCTAATAATAATCTTCCCTTTTAACCAACTCTTCCCTATCCCCCACACCCCAGCTCTATTTAATATCACATGAAAATCAGAAACAATAAAATGGAATAAAAAAAAAATAAGAAAAAAATCAACCAAATTTCAGATAAGTCAAGTAACATTATCATCCAACCCAATTTGATTTTAAATATTTCAGATAAGAAATAAAACACAAAAAAATATAACCATGTAATTGGACCCTGGCCATAATCATGCAGTACACCAACAAACACAAATTAAAATTAGGGAACCATTGGGTCTTAGTCCAAATAAAAAATATATATATATATTTAAAAAGGAGGGAATGCCCAACCAATATCTGGCAAATGAATCCAGCAAAACCATTTGCTGGATTCTGAAAAGTGTCTCAACCCTGACACATACAAACCCAACCCTGGCTGCAATCCCACTCCACAAAGTACAATTTAACAGTACATAAAATAAAAAAGAAATAAAAAGAAAATAATTCCAAGAACAGATTCAGGGACTTAAAAAATGATAGCCCCAACACATTACAGACCATTACAATTGTACTGTTTTGAGAGTCAACATAGTGCTGCTGCTGCTCCCATCAGGAATAAAATGTCACAGCCATATACAATCTCAGCTTCTTAATTCTTTACCAGCGGATTTTCTTTTTGGAGATATGACAAGAATTCCTTCATTTCTTTCACTGTTTACAGCACTGTAGGCTTCCCCTTTACTAATATATGTAGCTTTGCGGGGTATAACATGGCATAATGGAGATTGTACTTTTGGAGGTACTTCTTAATATCAGCAAATTCCTGATGTCTCCATTGTAAATCCATTGAAAAGTCCTGGAAAATTAGGACCTTGTTGCATTGGAAGGAGATTTCACCAACACTGAGCTGCATTCAGGATTCTGCATTTGTCATCAAAGTTATAGAGTAATTATTACAGCCCGAGGATGCCCTCCATTAGCCAGGGCATGCACCAAAACCCTGTGTGCACAGTCAATTTTTTCAAGGCCTTCCTTATACTGGAGTTGGAACAAGTCTGGAAGCCATTTTGAAAAGAACTTCGTCGGGCCGTTCCCCTCCAGCTTTTCAGGAAGCCCAAGCACTCTGATATTATTACTACGTGATCTGTTTTCAAGATTGTCTAATATTTCAACCACAGAGTTATGATTATGCTTCAGCTTGTCTATCTTGAGCTTAGGAAAAGTGAGTGAATCCTCTAAGTCTGTAACCTTCATATAACCTCTCCAGTATCTTTGAGTTCTTGTGGATGGTATCAACCAACTGGGCCACTTTATCAATGATTATCTCAAGCCTTGAGTCTAATTTGCTAGTGATTTTGGCTGCTAGCACTTCCATTACATTTTTTATATAGTAGCAATTGTTACCATTCAGGTCCATAGTTTCACTACCTACCTCTTTGACCAAAGCTGAATCCTCTGTAGAAGTGGCCTTCTCGGAGCTCAGCTCTTTTGGAACTTTTCTGGTCTTAGAACCCTGATCCACCCATAAGGGATCTTTTGCTTGCAGGATTTTTTAGCCTTCACTGTTTAATAAATCCGAGATAGCAGCTGTGACCAGAATATGAAAAGTAAGTTAGGCCTGACGAGAACTCGGTCACATGGCAGCTAATATGGTCAAAGCATAACTGGAAGTCATCAGATGTTCTTTTGTCTATGTAGGTAACTAAGACCTTCTCTAGCATTTAAGTCAAACTGGGTCCATCCTTACCAGATGCCTGCATGAACTTCTCTGTCCAGATGCATAGCACTTCCTCTTCTTGGCAGTGCTGTTTTGTCTCTTTCAGTGCCTCCTGGACTAACCTTCTGGTCTCTACCTCCTACACTTTCAAGAGGTGGGAGGTACAGAGGCCCAGGAACAGAATATGGAATTGCAAAGCTAGTAGGAAGAGCAGCAGATCCCTATGAGTATGAGCTGTTGAGGAGGAGGTCAAGGAACCGAATAGGCAAGTGGTGGGGAGAGGGCACTGGAACTGGGGAAAGAGTTGTCTGGAAGAGGAGATGATGGAATTAAGAAGGAGTCAAGAGTCAATGAAATCAAGAATGGGCACAAGTGAGGGGAGCATTGGAACTGCAGAGAGGTATGGAGGATTCAGGGGTTGATGGAACCAAGGAAGGAGATGGGGCTGAGGGGCAAGATCTGATCAAACTGGGAAGGGGGATGCAGAGCATAATGAAATCAAGGAGGGGAATAAAAGGGAGGGGCCATTGACACCGGAATGTGAATAAATAGGGGAGTGGTGATGGGAAAAAGAAGAGGCAGTGGGTGATGGAATTAGAGAGGGATGTGGGGCGAGGGAGCAAGATGCAATGAAACTGAGTGGCGGCGGGGGGGGGGGGAGGGCAGAAGATATAGCAGGGGGCAATGGTATTGGGGAGGGGTGTGGGAACTGGGGAGGGGCAGAAATTGATGAAGGGTACAGTAGCATGGTGACAAGAAATTTTCTGAATATTTTGTGGAAACAAAGAATTTACTTTTAGGTGTGAGGAAATTGCATAATTTGAGAGTAGATTATTACATTTTCCATGGGGATGGTCCTCCAGATAATGCCTGGTGCACACCCCCTCTAAATGAACTGCAGACTCACCACTGGTAGTAGAGGGAACATGTATTCAGAGCTGCTTATCAAAAATCTGGTAACCTTATAGAAAGTGACCGTGCCCTAGTTTAAGATAAGCTGTTAAGATAAGCTTCTAAGGTGGAGCAAAAACCAAACAAACCAGTGTTAAAACAGTAGCATTATGAATTGCACATTATAATGCCCTTTAGTGATTACCTTATATTCTTATCCCCTTATTGTTATTGTCTCATTTGCATACTCATTGCCTTATTATACTGTGAAGCCATGTAAAATTTTCACACTTTTGCAAAAAAGCAGCTTTTACATGCTAAAAATGCCATGAACAGTCTTCGACGATTACTGCATTGTGTAATGCCAGTGGGAATGCCTGTGTTATTTACTAGTTTCTGTGCCTCTTAGTTACAAAATAGCATGCAGACTACAGAATTAGGAAGATATCACATAGTTTCAGAAATGTTTACTGTTTATTCAATACTTCATGGAAGGAACTGTAAAAGCATTTTGCCACGTATGCTGTTAATCTCATCAGGCCCCTGACATGCAACAGTTTGTTAACGTTTCATGTTTCCTCTGCGATTGGCTTGATACTTCCTGTTTGGAGTGGTTGTGTTTTGGCTTTGTCATTAAATTTGACAGAGTACCATTAGAGATTCCACATGCTCAGAATCCTTCAATATTGAATTCAGAGGGAGCCAGGTGCTCTAAAGCAAGGCCATCCTACTGCCGTCAGGGCTGCGAAGTGTACAGCAAGCTCAGAGGAAAGGAAAATGAGAAGCTCCCACTGGAGGTAGGAAACTGCCTAATGTGTTTGATCTTTGTTAATCTCATGAGTTAGTCTATTGCTCTATCTGTATTTTTCTTGTACAGAGTTGTATTCTGTGTAAGAGTATGTCTGCGTACAAACAGCAATTGAATATATTTAGGTATACATTGTTAGTGATTATAAGGCAAAAGAAAATAGATACCATGGGCCCTTTATTGGCAGTAATCTTATGATGGACTCTTCTATTAATAAAAGGCTGGCTGAGATAGAAGCAGGAAATAATTGGACTAAAAAGAGGTGGAAGAGCTGAAAATAAATTGATTTACAGAGTACATTTCCTCCTGAACTTGATACAATTATGATGGGCAGTCTAGTGGCTCAATGCCAGTGTTGTTCACTGCTGTGCAGATGGGCAATCCAGGTTTGCTAGGCTGGGGATGCAGCCTTCACAGATCCGGGGGGGGGGGGGGGGGGGGGAATGAAGTCATATTTATTGCACAGTGCTGACACCTAATGGCCAGATTTAGGGCCTGTAATTGCAGGGACCAAAAGGAGCCCTGGTGCATGGCCTCTAGCCAAAGGCTACATCTGCAATGATTGGGCTTGGTGAGTTGGGAGGGGATATAAAATAGGGGGAAGAATCCTTAGGTAGTTGTGAATGGGGGCTCATGGCACCAGATACCAGCTTTACTTCCAGTTCAGCTGGAAGCCCTCAGGAACCCGAGGAAACTGCTAGGCCCAATAAATCATTGCAAGCTCAAAGTTCCATTTTGATATGCGATGGTCGTTTTCATTTAGGAGAATGTGTAATTGTTGAAAACCAGAAAAAGTACTGAAATTTACAGGTCATTGGATTTTCATAACGCCAAGAGATTTCTCTCATTGGATCTTTTAAAGCTATGCTGAAGAAGTGTTGCAAATTCCAACTCATAGAGTTTAGCCTTTAAGAAACACCAAAATAGGAAAAACTGAGAAATCAATGGTCCTGGGTCTGCTGGTTTGTATTAACTGAGTCACTAGCAGATTTGAACAGAGAACTGTGGACTTTAAAAACCCAGTCCCTGCGGACAGGGACTGGGTTTTTTAATTATTTTTGCAAAAGAAGAAAAAGGATAAAAACCCAACTGAATATTGAAGGAAGAAGATAAATATTTTTGTGAATGTTTCAAGAGCTACCCAAACTAGAAGCAGATTCCTGGTCTTTTAAACAGGATCTTTGAAATCTAGATGCAGAATGGTCTCTGTTATATCCCTATAAATGCAAGGTGAAATATAATGATTTGGAATATCCATTCAGTGATTGTAAGAATTGTAATAATTCAGGGATTGTAAGAATTTTTTTTTTTTAAATCAGGAAGGATAACTTTCAAATAACTGCGCATGGTGGCATATGCACATGTATGTGGCTGCGGGCAGATTTACTATAGTATTTTGTAAAACAAGCTATGATATATACGCGTTTTATAAAATGGGTATATCTACCCTGCAACATAGGCTTACAGTGCATTGAAACCATGTATAGCAATACACTTAGTACCATACTTTACACAACTATTTTAAAAATATGTGTGCATATATTTGACGCATGCAATTAAAATAGGGCCTACGTAAATGGGCTTTTACGTATGCAAATTATGTATTTTAAAACATATGCACGAGTGAAATTCCCAGTTTTACCAATTAGTTCACCAGTTTACCCAGTCCTTCCGCAGTTCATCGAGCCCCTCCTGGTTCTTTAGCCTGAATGCCCTCCAGGTCACCCAGACCTCCCACCCGGCCACAGTAAACACTTTTATTATTATTTACGCCTGGCAAATGTACTTGTGTGTTTTAAACCAGCACCTTAAGGTGCTGGTTTAAAACACACACGTACAGTTGCCACACACGTACATTTCTTATCCTTTCTTAAGGATAAGAAAGACCTTACACCTACACCCCTCATCACAACCTTTATAAACCTGGCTTCAAACATGGAAACCTTCGAGCCTACCTCCTCCTTAGAGGTCGAAAACGTTCTGAAGAAGATCAAACCAGCTTCACACCCATGGGACGCGATCCCTTCCAACCTTCTCATCGCCATCCCTAAAGCTATCGCGAAACCTATTGCAGAGATCACTAACTGCTCCCTATCACAAGGCCAAGTCCCTGACCCCTTTAAGCTTGCTATTCTAAAACCTCTACTGAAAAAACCAAATCTATCTCCAGACAACCCAGCCAATTTCCGCCCTATAGCAAACCTTCCGTTCATCTCCAAAATCTTGGAAAGAATAGTAAATAAACAACTCTCGGAATTCTTGGACTACAACAAAATCCTCTCTCCATCACAGTTCGGCTTCCGCAAATCCTGAAACACAGAATCCCTCCTAATTTCTTTAACAGACTCCATCCTTCTAAATCTCAACAAAAAACAACCTTGTCTTCTAATTCTCCTCGACCTATCAGCAGCATTTGACACAGTGAACCACACTATACTCATACATCGACTATCGGACATCGGCATCAAAGGTACCGCCCTCAGCTGGTTCAGATCGTTCCTTCAAAACAGATTCTATAAGGTTAAAATCAACAATAAAGAGTCACACCCCATCAGCTCTACCTTGGGAGTCCCACAAGGATCCTCATTATCTCCAACTCTTTTCAACATATACTTGCTCCTGCTTTGCCAGTTCCTTTCCAAACTAAATCTAACTCATTACTTATACGCAGATGATGTCCAAATTCTCATACCAATTACCGACTCACTAGATAAAACCCTGGAGTTCTGGAACACCTGCCTTCAATCCATAAACAACCTTCTTACAAGCCTCAATTTGATCCTGAATACAAACAAGTCAGAACTTCTACTCGTCACCCAAGACGGAAATAATCCAGAGAAACACACACCCCTCAATTCAACCAGTTTTCTCCCCTCAAGTCAGAAACTTAGGAGTCATCATGGATTACAATCTGAACCTCAAAAGTTTCATCAATAACACCACAAAGGATTGCTTTTTTAAACTTCAAGTCTTAAAACGGTTGAGACCTCTCCTCCACTTCCAGGACTACCGTACAGTTCTCCAGGCAATCATTTTTTAAAAAATCGATTACTGCAATTCACTCCTCCTCGGCCTCCCTACCAACACCATCAAACCTTTACAGATGCTGCAGAACGCAACGGCAAGAATTCTGACCAAGACCAACAGAAGAGACCATATTACTCCCATCCTGCGGAATCTACACTGGCTCCCAATCAAATTCAGAATTTTATACAAAACTCTAACGATCATTCACAAAGCCATTCACAACATCACACCACTGGAACTCAAGATCCCACTTCGGCCACGAATACCCTCTAGACCGGTGAGATCAGCATATAGAGACACCCTCCATGCCCCCCTCATCAAAACATCAGTAAGAAAGAGAGCGCTTTCCACATCTGGTCCAACACAATGGAACTCTCTCCCGCCAGATCTCCGGCTCGAAAGATGCACGATTACATTTAAAAAAAAGACTCAAAACCTGGCTGTTCACCCAAGCCTTCTCTTGCTCAGACGAACAGTAGAGTCTTTTTATACCTTAGAGTCAATTATGCTGCTCGCCACTAGAACAACATCTCTAGCTTTCTGTTCTTTATGCAGATGATCTCTTCCAGTTATCCCCATGTTAAACCCACGTGTTCAACCATGTTACTGATCCAAGTTTGCTCATCCTTGTTTTAATGTAATGCATTCTTTTGCACAGGTTTTTGTTATAATGTAAACCGAAGTGATTTGTAACTTGTTACAAGAATATCGGTATATAAGAGTCATAAATAAACAAATAAATAAATAAATAAATAAATGTGTTGGCCCGCCCCAGAATGCCTCTGTCCTGCCCCTTTTTACATGTGTATATGTGCGCGCAAAAGCAGATATACGCACTTATGTTCAAAGTTTATAAAACACAAAATATGTGTGTAGAGACACTACTTATGTGCGTATATGATAATTTTTACGCACATAGGGCCAGATTTTAAAAGGGTTACGTGCATAAGGTACGCGTGTAACCCTTTTAAAACCTCCCTGCGCGCGCTGAGCCTATTTTGCATAGGCTCGGCGGGCGCGCGCAAGCCCCGGGACGCGCGTAAGTCCCGGGGCTTGCAAAAAGGGGCAGTCGGGGGCGTGGCCAGGGGGCGTGTTCGAGGGTGTGTGGGCGGTCCGGGGGCATGGCCGCGTGCCCTGACACAGCGGCCTGTGTCGGGGCCTGCCGTGCCGGCGCGCGTAAGTTACTACTGCCCGGAGGCAGTAGTAACTTTTCAGATAAAGGTAAGGGGGGTCTAGATAGGGCCGGGAGGGTGGGTTAGGTAAGGGAAGGGAGGGGAAGGTGCGGGGGGGGTGGAAGGAAAGTTCCCTCCGAGGCCGCTCCGATTTCGGAGCGGCCTCGGAGGGAACGGGCAGTGCGCGCAGGGCTCGGCGCGCGCAAGTTGCATAAATGTGCACCCCCTTGCGCGCGCCAACCCCGGATTTTATAAGGTAAGCGCGGCTACACGTGTATCTTATAAAATCCAGCATACTTTTGTTCGCGCCTGATGCGCGTATAAAAGTACGCGCGCGCGCTGTCTTTTAAAATGTACCCCTGTGTGTTTTGAAAGTTCATCTTTAAAGTGCTATTTTGGGAGGTCTTGAAGAATCTAATACTCTGGAGTCTGTGAAAGTCTTGGAAAAAGATGTTCCAGCTCCTGCACCGTTGGATCCTTCTCAGTGATATGATCTTTTCATAAAACTCGTTCAACTCAGCTATTGCTCATGATAATGGACACATTTTGCTGACCGCTATTATGTGATAATACATTATGAATATAGATTATAGCAGATGTTTCCTATTCCTCCTGTTCTATTCCTATGATTGATTGTAATATTTGCTTCTAGTATTTCCTGCGTTCTGTTACCTTTCTATTTTGATGAGCTTGTTTTCTTGTGTTGTTTAGCACCTGTAACATGGATAATATAATATTTTCCTTTGTATTGTTTTTCTTAAGTAATTTTTCTTAAGTAATTTTTTTGCATTATTGTTCTAAAGGAGAAAATAGAATAGCTGAAAAATTATAGCAGTATCGAAATTAAAAAATTTAAAAATGAAGTGACTTTGAAAAAGTTAGAAAATATTTCTGTTACAAAGATTTGTGCCTCTCTAGCAGAGATTTACATACATACTCGCTCAGGGAAAGTTTTAGAAAATGAATAGCAAATAAACCATACTGGTGCTTTGTTTTAGGAGGCAACCGATTCCATGGAAATAATTGTTCTTCCCTAGTACCAAAGAGGACACAACTTGCCGCAGAAGGAAAAAAGCACATTGGGCCTGATATATCCAGAGAACACTGTGTTTGGTTATCCAGTTCTGACTGCAGCTGAGCATCAACTGAGAAATAACAGGACGCGCAGGGTGATCAAATAGTCTCAGGTCTTAGAAAAATACTAATACATCTCCATGTACCACCAGCACTAGCTCAACCTGTCCATTTTGCCCTGAAGCCACATTGTCTGGCTGAGCATCCTCCAAACTCGTAAACTCTTTTACAGCAGACACTACCAAACAGCATTATATCCTGAAGTGAGACATTGCTTTCTTGCACTGAGTTGCTGTTGGGTAAATAGCAATTCTAACAAAATTACAAAGTATTTTTTTAATGATGTGTGGCACTGGCCAAATGTGGAGACAGGTTGAATGAAACATGCTATGAAGGACAACGCTGAACTACAGTGGCTTAGTCTTAAGTATATCGAACAAGACATAGCATGGAAATTACCCTCTGAAAGGTGCCATTATCTTACTGTCCTCCTGCAGTGATTCTGTAAGACGCCTATGGGAGTTTACTTGGCGCTACCTTAGGTTTACTGGACCTGGGGAACCCTTGGGACTATTTTTATAGGCTCTCCCTAGGTATGTAGTAGACACATCACAGCACACAAACACACTTTTACTCGTTAAAACATTTTCTGTGTGTTCTCCCAAAAAAAAAATGTGATTCTAAGTAGAAAACTTAAGAGGTACATTTGCAACTCTTGGTGATACATAAGGAGGGTCATTTTCAGGCAAGCCCACATTGGCTAAAGCCTGCCGGTACTATTTACTTGCAGACTTTAGACAGAATTTTCATTGCAGACCCACTATGAAAATGCGAGGGTGAGCGCAGAATCGGTGCAGACCTCCATGCACAAGCTTCCTCCTGCTCAGGCGCAGGTATAACTTTGTGCATGCATACTTTTGCTCACACTTTTGAAAACTGAAAGCACGTGCATATGTTCTGTCCCCACCCCCTTCCCCCTCCTCGGAATGCCTCTTTCTCCTATGCGTAAAAGTACATGCAAAATTGCACACACACACACACACACACACACACACACACACACACCCCCCCCCCGGACAATTTTCAACAGGCCCTTTTCACACATGTGAAAAGGGCCTGTTGAAAATTGGGTCATTTTCAGTCCTTCTGAAAATGACCCCCAAAACATTTGTTCATTAAGCTTTCTAAGCGTTCATGCTTGCTGTGTCAGTTAAGGGGTTAATGTCCACCCCCACCTAATGACCTTTCCTTATTGGATTTCATTGCCTGTCTACCAAGGATGGAGGCTGATGAGACATGCTGATTGATTTTCCTGCTGGCAGACCATGAGAGCTCATTTGAGCAGACTCTTGCTGTATAATTTACAGTGCATCAGAGGCAGTCCTTCATGTGATATACACTTTAATCTAATTTCTAGAGCTATTATATCCCAGCTCGCAGTCACTATCCACAATGTTCACCATTTACCTCTGCTGTATAAACCACTGCGTTACACACATTATTATCTTTTAATATCTTTTCTACTTAATCTTTAGATAACACAGCGAAAACACCTTGCTAGGCAATAAAAAGCACTTTTTGTAGTTCTCTTTTTTTGGATTATTATTTTTTTTTTATTTTCACTTGTATTTTCTCAGATGAATATACAAATTACTAAATGTGAGACTTACAGATGGGTTCCTGCTTAAAATCATGATGGTATTGTTCACAATTTCATCTGAGATTTTCAATCAGAAAATGTATCTTCCTAGCAGGATTGTGGAAACTGTGGTGACAGTGTTCACAGCTCCTGGGGGAGGGACTCCCAGTCATTGCACAATGGCAACACCTAGTGGCCAGACTTAGCATTTCAGGGTTTCAGAAAGAGGCTTGTTTCATGGTCCTTGGCCAAGGACTTTTGTTGCAGTGACCAGGCTGTGTTGAGTTGGGAGGAAATATAAAATGAGGAAAATCCCAGGTGGCTGCAAAAGAAAGCTGATGGATCCATATTCCCACCTCTGGTTCCAGTTGAGCTGGAAAGCCAGAAAAAGAGGAGAAAAATGTTAGACCAAGACAAAATAATTAAAAAAAACAAACAAACAGCTGTCATATGTTTACTGAGATTTATCTTTGAAGTCCGTTAGTAAAATCACCATTTGCTGTGACAGAGGCAAATGCTGGATAACAGAGCCAACATTTTTCTGCAACTTCCTTATAAAACCGATAAAATATTTCTGCTGTTCAGTAAGCAGCTTCCTCACAGCTGGGGGTCACATGCAGCTTTTGCTTCTCATTAAAATTGATATTTCTGAGAAACAAGCATAAAATCCAACCCTGCATTTAAAACTGTGACTGAATCATTTTCAATGTAGTGCGCTCTCTAGTTGACAACATATTATTTTTATTCTGTAATTAAATCACAGGCTAGCTGGAAACCTAGGTAACAGACACAAGACACAATTGTTTCAAAAATGACAACGTGTGCCCTCCCCTTAGAAAAAATAGGCGACTTGACAAAATTGTATTTAAAAGGAGGTCAACTTAAAATTATTTCCTCTTTAGTGGCCGATTCACTGCAGCGTGTTAAGTTTGGAAGGTTGCTGTGCTTAATACTCCAAACTTAGAGCAATACGAGCATGAGGTATGTTTATATCAGGATCTGACCATCTAAATCAGGAGTTAAGCGGCTAGATCCCGCAAGGAGGAAATGTCACAGCGGCTACATTTATGAGTGAATTTTTAAAAAGTTACGTGCATTAAAAGGCCCATATATGCAAGTATATGGGCCGAGCACGAGCAACTGGTATTTTAAAACAGCCCAATTATATGCATATATGGCATGAGTGAGCAACCCAATGCCTGAAAAAAAAGGGGTGCTGTCAGGGGTGTTCTGGGGCGGGGCCAAACATTTGCATATGTAAATCCGTATTTTGAATCCATTGTGGCCACAGCCTGCGGCAGACTATTAGGTGCACATATTCACTTCAGCTCTTGAAGAGGTGCAAGTCTGCAGAAATCTCTTTTTAGGCCTAAAACAACTGGGTGAGGGGTCTGGGTAAACCGGGGGAAATGCAGGTTGAAGAACCAGAGGGGTTTGGATGACCTTGAGATAGACTTGGGCAAACTGGTGGACTAACTGGTAAAACTGGAAATGTCCTTCCCGCAAGCATGCTTTAAAGTCTGCTTATCTGTGAAGAGATAAGCAGATTAGGAGCACATAGGCACGATGGGTGTGTTTTAAATCTTGTGCGCACAATGGTGTGCACAAGTTTCAATTTCTGCATATGTGCATTCATGCGTGTGTACACAGCACATACAGGCATTGCATTTTAAAGTCACAATCCCTGCTGATTACCCAGAAAGGTAGAGTACAAAGCTGTCCTGGATAAGGCGCGATATCCTATTGGCTGTCATATTCTTTCTCTGGCAGCTAGGATACATCCTTGGCAGTATAGACAGGAATAAGTGGGCAGACGGTTGGTCATTTTCTGCCATCATCTACTCTGTTACTAGTCTTACTAGACAGCTTAATTTAGCTGCAGAAAAAAATGGGGCACTCCTGGAGGCTTTCCCAAAGTGGGAGGAAGATTTAGCTGCTTCGCACTGATTTTGACCATGGGAGACTTAAATCTAAGTGGCTAAATTTAGCTGCTGAGATTTAGGGTCAACTGCAAAGCATTATGGCTGAAAATATTCCTAAGACTGCTGGCTATGTTTTATCCTGTCTTCATAGGCACACAGGAGTCAACTGAAAATCATCCCCTTAGTGCCCAGAATCCCCCCAGTTTACCTCATTATAGATACCGAATTATTTTAGACCAGGGATGCTCAAGGCAGTCCTCAGGGCCCCCTCCTCCCCAGCCAGTCGGGTTTTCAGGATATCCCTCATGAATATGAATGAGAACTATTTGTATACATTGGAGATAGTGTATGCAAATAAATGCCATGCATATTCATTAGAGATGTCCTGACTGGCTGGGGGAGGGCCCCCAGGACCTGTTTGTAGTTAAGCATGCAAGTGTTTTATTTCTTTATAGCTGTTTTATTTGCCTAGATTACTATGATGTCTCAGTGTGCTCTGGTCTTCTCTGAGGCAGAGTGAATAGAAGAGGAGGCAAGGAATCTTCCTTGAAGCAGGAAGACGTGCCTACTCCTTTAGTGACTGCAAGCATGCCTCCTAAATTGGACAATTTAAGAGTAAAACCTCCGTAACGAGATTACAAAATACTAAAGTTTGTGCACAAATGCTAATTGATAGCTTGTCTTTTAACTGCAAAGGAATCAATGTATTGATTAAGCAGTGATGTAAAGCTCACAGTTTTATTGTCCTCAGGTAGGCAGCAATGCTTAATCTGTGGCAACATAAAAGTTGCACTAGAAATGCCAGCCTGGTGGCTCAGTGCTGTGCACTGCCATGCAGAGGACCTCAGCCTGATTCCTGGGTTGAATCTTTCGCTCCCCGTGCCAGGTAGAGCTGGGGATGGTGCAGAGGCATCGTTCATAGCCCATGAGGGGAGGAGGGAGCTCCAGTCGTTTTGCACCCAGTAGCTAAATTTAGGGCCCAGAATTGCAGGGTTCCAGAAGAATGGCCCCTGACTGATGACTGTTGCTGAGGTGGCCGAGCTGGAAGAGTTAGGTAGTGATATAATCATAGCAGAAAAATCCCCAGGTACTTGCAAATGGGGGCTCACAGGGGCGATTCTATAATGAGGAAGGGTGAGGCGGTCGCTTCAGGCGGCAGAATTTTGGAGTGACAAAAAGTGCCCTCCAAAACGCTCAGTGGCCGCCTCCCCCTGCCTCCTGATACATATTTAGCTAAACGTTGGCGGGGTTCCAACCCCCTGCCGATAGACGAAATAGGAGAAGACCCCGCATGCTGCCGGTAGCAGGTGGAAGAGGAGAGGCTTCACGGCCACCGGTGGTAAGAGGAAAAAAGGCCTCAAGCGCCACCAGTAGACCCCCATCCCACCAGCAGCGAAGGCAAGAAGAGGCCCGTGCGTGAGGTGATCGGAGCAGCTCCTTCTTCTGTGCCGGTCCCACGGTATTCAAAATTTGTGGGGCTAGCACTTCCTTTATACTGATCTCATCATGGGGTGAGGTGGGGTGAGGCTGGGGGAGCACCGTCTCATCCATCACCTCAGACAGCAGCATCTCTTGAGTCGCTCCTGAGGGCTCATGGTGCCTGATCCCAGCTGGAAGCCCAAAGGAGCAGGAGGAAGCTGCTGAGCCCTCCAAAAATAGTTCAGTTCCGTGCCAGCTTTATGAGTTTTTTCTGGCTCATTTGTGCTACTTTGCATGGATTCTCATTGAATTCTGTGTATTGTGGGTGGGAGCAGTTTGTGAAGGAATTGTGTGCGTGGAGGGGGTTGTGGGGTGTATTTTGGGGGGTATGGCTGTGTATTTGTAGGTAGAGGATGTCAGTTTCATTTGGCTAAATGAAGATTTGGGCACTTTTCCAGCTAAATTCTAGCTGGCTAATAAGTTAGAGACTTTCCAGGGTTGTAACTGGGATGAGTAGAGTTAGCCTGCTAACTTACAAGTCATTTATTAAATCTCATTAGGGCCTTATTGCCCGCAATAATGCCATAATGCATGAGATAAATAATGCATCTTTGTGATGCAAATTTTCAAAGTTTAGTCAAAGGGGAGGAGGAGTTTATGAAAATTAGGGTTATTTAACATTTCATGTGATTGTGTAAAGCATGCTATTGCATGATTTAATGCCAGAAATAACTATGTCTTTTTTCCTGGTATTATGTTTCAGACAGGAGAGGGGAGAGGTGGAGAGGAGAGAAGGGAGAAGAGAAGAGGAGAGAGTGAGAGAGAGAGCCTCTAGGTAGGCACATCTATTAGTCAACTTTTTATACCACTGTAAAAGGGGCAACTAGTAACTTGGGGTGAGGTTTTGGGGTGCTGTTTTACATGCATAGTCAGAGGTATGAACAGCACAGCAGACATCAGTGAAGATTTGATGTGATTTGGAGTGATGAAAGGTATAAAAAGATGAGATTTGTACAATATACTCTCGACCTAGTTTGATGCACTCTCTACCTAGCTGCTATCACTAGTTGCTCCTCCTACTGTGGTATAAATAGTTTACTTATATGTGAGCCTTATAAAAAGTCTCTCTCTCTCTCTCCCCCTCCCCCCCCACCCCCCAAAAAAATGATAAAAGCATATCTGAGGAATGATAAATTTAACATGTGATGCACTAAAATAGCACACATTGCAAAAATTACCCTAACCATGCCCCTTTTTTTCACAGGCACCATTCCAGCAAAATTTGTAGCAAAATGATGAATCTAGGTCTTAGCTGACTAAGGCCTGGATTTTCCATTCTCGCAGAGAATGGTGAATCCCGGCGGGAACAGGGGGCGGCGGGGGACGGGCCTGTGAAAGCCAGCAGCGATCGCTCCACCCCTGTGTTATCACTGCCGGCTTTTGCACCCAATGGCACCACCGTGAAAGGTGGCGCTATTGGGTGCGCTACTGGCGGCGATAACGTGGCTTACCTTATCGCCACCAGCGAAGATGCCGCCGCTTCCGTCTCCTCGCCGCCCCAACTCCTCCCCTGCCCCCGACTCTGCCCCCCTCCCCCCGCTTGCTCTCGCACGCAGTTATCCAGCTAATTTTAAGCTAGCCAGCTATAGACAGTAATGCGGCTGCACTATTGATTATACCTCCAAAGTTAGCTGGATAAGTTTATTTGGCTAATTTTGCTATCCGGAAAGTGACTGAATGTAGACCTCCTGATATCCGTTCTAGTTCATATTTCACATTTTGGGCTGAATTTTCAAAAGCATTTATGCACGTTAATCGGCTTTTGAAACTTGCCTGGTGGTTTGTGTGTAAAGGTTTTTGAAGAAGGGATTCTTCGCGTATTTTTACGTGCACTGGAAAGAGGTGTTCCGCGGTGGGGGGAGGGGGAGAGGAAAAGGCATAGTGGGAGCAGGGCAATCATTTACACACCTTCTTTAGATTTTTGAAAGTTTGCACATGAATGTCTGCATACACGTTCACTTCTCCTCCCTGGCAGGTACAAACGTGTGCGTATATGCTGTGAAGAGGTATGCGTGTTCCCGCTAATTTTCAAAGTGGACTTGATCGCATAAATCCACTTTGAAATTGCGGGCTGATGTCCGAGTGTACTTTCTGTGCTCAAACTTCAGCCCTGCATGGTCTGTTATAAAATGACCTTTATTCCTTCAGTTCCCTGTAGACAATCTCTATAAATTCTTATGGGATCAATTAGAAATTTAGGATCACCTCCTAAAATTATCATGATTAATAAAGAATAATTGGTATTCAGAATGTCAGTAACATACTACAGTCTGATCTATGTATAATTTTTCCCAGTCATCACAAAATGAATAGAACCTCTTAAAATGATGTCTGCAGTGTCAAGCAGTGACTACATGTACATGTACATCTCAGGGTGATGTAGAAGTTAGTTTGCTAACTATAGTAACTGTTGAAAAATGTTATTTGCATATAACATATATTAAACATTTGCCAAGTTCTGGATAGTAAGGAAGAGCACCTTAAAACAATATTAGATTAAATCGATAAAGGGAATTTTCTTTCACCTACAGCTTGTTCTTTTTCCAGGTAATCTGCAGCATTAAGATCTTCTGGAATACCTTCAATCATCTGATTGCCGAGGGAACTCTTGTAAACTTCTCCACAAGTATCAGAGTTATCTGACTAAGCCTTATTCCACCAGTCAGAAAAGCCTCTTTTTCTGAGTAAGTTTCTCTTTTATCTCCTCAATTCTTTTTTAAATTCATCTATAGTTTGTTTGACTTATTCTCCCTAGAGCATTATCGCAATGTAGAATATCATTCCAGATGGGGGAGGTTTAGACTGTAAGTTTGCTTTTTCTGCCTTTTCGTCTGGGGTTGAGAACTTTTCACTTGAGCTGTATTCCATCACTCGCAGCTAGTAAGTGAGTCGGAATAATATAGACTGGAGCAACTGAGTAGAATGAATGAGCCTCCGTGGAACGCAATAAGGAACAGCATGCAAATTAGAAAGGGCAAAAAAATACGTGAAAGACCACAAACACAAACGCCAAAACCCACATAAGCTCCAATGCAGAAAGCCACTGGAAAAACCACTTAAAAAACCCATACTAACCAATCTCCCTGCTAGCGTGGCTCCCTGCAGAGTCCGTGAATAGATAATTACCTCCTTTACATGCTATTTGCATGCACTTGGGGAAAATCGGCTGCGGGCTATTGCGCTGGTATGAGCGCACATTTTTTCTGTGCTAAACACGTTATTATACACGCGCATAAGATTAGCTCGGAAAACCTCACATAATTACCTGTGCAAAAACCCACGGCAGGTTTTGTGCAGCGTATTACATCGGCCCCACTGTGAGGACAGAACACTGTTTCTGTGAGCAGTACTGTCTATGTGCTGGCTGTTTGTAGGCTGGTCACCGGAGATAAAACAGAGACGCAAGCTGATCATAGTTCATCAGGCAGAAGTGTAACAGCTTCTGTATAGGAACCTTCAGCTCAATAAGGTCTCTTCAGGTACAGACAGGAATGTAGGATGTTTCTGCTTGTATACCAGTGGTAGCAATGCTGAGCCCAAGGCTATGGCTGGGCCCTGGAATGATGGCAGCTTTCTGCTGATGACGAGGCCCTGCTGATGGTGATGGCCCTGCTGTCTTGGTCCTGGGTTCCACTTATTTTAATAAGGAATCAAGTAAGAGTGCATGAATATTGATGAGGGACAATCTCAGCTTTTGATTGGATGATTCTTCTTTTTTGGAAAATTGAAGATTTAATTTTGAAATATGTGACTGCATAGCCATAGGAATGCCCAAAGGTAAGTATTGTCCAATCCATGTTACCCTCTTTGTTTCAGGCAAGCCAGCATAAACAGTTTCTTGGGCCTTGTCAAACTAGGTTTATAATCTTGTTTTTCTGTAATGTCTGCATTTTCCAAGTCTTAAAGAAAATGGTGGAAACTCCAAAGTCCTTTGCTCTAATAGGTTATTTGAGCTGCTTTCTTCCATGTTTGGTTCAAAGAATATGACTCTTGGTTAAACTCTGATTTGTGGTCAATTGCATTTACACAGATAAGTGCAGATTTTCACCCTTATCTGGTTTAGTTAGCCAAATAAGTCTAGGACAGCTATTTGGCTGTCCTATAATTAGCCAGATAAACCAGGTAACTATAACATAACCAAGTATATTCAGTGGTGTGGCCATGCCACTGATTATCTCAACCAAATTTGCCAGATAAGTTTATCTGGTTAATTTGCTCAGCTAGATAGTGGCCTCATTATTTTTCCTAAGCTTAATATAACCCTTGGTAGGGAGTGCATTCCACAGTAGCCAGTGCTATTATAGTAACTGTCCTTTGAATTGCCTCTATCCTTTCAATGTATTTACTATTGCGTGGCCTTGAAAAGTGAACACAATACTCAGTGAGGATTCTCACCAGTGTCTTGCATAAGGGCAATATTGCTTCATGTTCCCTACTGATGATACTTCCTAAGCACCCGAGCATTCTGTTAACATCCCTCACTACTTTATCGCAAAGATTGCTAACCTTCAAGTCACGAGAAGAGATTACTCTTGGGACCCTTTTCCGCTTGGTCCATTCTTGTAGCCATAAGGTTTCTTAGATTTCTTCTGGTCTTTTTACTCCTAACTGAGCATAAGTGGATAAAGAAGAGGGAAAGAGCATAAATAAATATAAAAGTTGAACACCTGAAATGCTTTAACAATTGAGGGGGTCTGTTTAGCTCTGGCATTTTGGGTTGCCACTTGATGACTACTGCCAGATATTAAGGATTTGCTGAATATCAGTTGTTGTAAATGGGACATTCCATGTCAAGTGGAGCAATTTAGAAAATCATCCACGCTCGACCTCCTTCAAATTGAATAAAATTTTATGTGGATGTTCACTAAGGTCACAAACAAAACTATGCAAAATTTTTCGGCTGGATCTCTATTGATTCAAAATCTAGAGGCAGCTGAATGAAGGTCTCTCTTAGAGTACTGTGCTCCACGCGACACAAAACAGCCACTTTGTCCGGACACTGCAGTCAAACAACCCCTGTTGGGGACCTGAAATTTTGTGGATTATTACAAGCTCTGATGTTAATTTCCTGTGCAAAGTTTGGAACCTAACATGAGTTTGCCACCCTTTTTATAAGCCAGCAAAGTATGTGAAAAATTTTACAACAGAAATTTAAGGCCTACTTTGACTCCTCATTGCTCCTGATATATACTTTAATTCAGGTTTTAAATGGATCAGTAGTCATGGCCCATGACATACATCTAAGATTTTCACTACGAGACTTTGCAGCCAACTGGAAGCAAAGATATAGTTACATAAAGGCATGCAAATCTTTATGCAAATGTTTTCCATTTTCTGGGTGCAAATATCTCTACTGTGTAGTTTTTAATTTTTTTCTTTCTAATATCATTTGAAAAAGCACCTTCTTTGCTACAAAGGTCACCCTGTTTCATCTTGGACCCAGCCTTGCTTTGGTTAGAATTACAATCCCAAAGATAAGCATCATTTGCATGCCTATGAATGCATTATGTTAAAAAGGGCCATTTTTGGCACACAACTGTGAAAAATGCAAATGAGCTAGAGATGTGAAATTTTACAATGCAACTGTGCTTACCACACTTTTAGCTTTTGACACATATTTGTTTAGACATATTTTCATAAATTAGAAATCAAAGTCAGTACAAAACTTTGTATGCTGATTAGTTACCTTGCATTGGTCTGTGGTGGCTGAGCCATTGCCAATTCAGCAAAATTGACAACCCCATTGTCTAGGGGCCACTCCAGACAGCCAGACAAGGTACACTGATTTCCAAGCTTTTATTTAAGCACAAAACAAGAAAAGGCAAGACACTACATATGAGAATTACTTAAACTGCAGATTTCAGAAAAAATCACTTATTCCTGTCTTGCACATGCTTTTGAATGTCCCATCAGTGCGTGACAAAGTGGGTGCATCAAGAGTAGCAATAATGTGCTCTTCTGGAACCCAACAGGTGTCTCTATGGGGCAGCCAGTAAAGTCACCTGGCAAGACCTTGGGGGTGCAAGAAATTGACCAGGACATCACGTTCCTCAATTGAGACTTCGCATATATGACCAATCCACCAGGAATTATCACAGATGCAAGCTAAATACTGACCAGGTTGGAAGCTTGAAGGACAGGAAAACATTCACATTTATGTTCTAGAACACTTGCAATGAATGAGGTGACGTCATTCAAACTTTTGCTAATGTAAATTTTAGTTGCATCAGTGGACTTCAATTGATGATTTTCCCTTGTGCCAGCAACTGTATGACCTTTGCTAAACCTCTCAGCCAGAATAGGTCGGATTGCTCACTGACTTCCTTTAGGACAAAGAAACATTTGATACCACAAAGAGCAAAATGGTGTCACAGGCCAGGGCATGTTCCCAAAATCTCTGCCAGAACACATGACATTTCCATAGTTCCTTGTGAAGGTGATACTTTTGTATGTTCAGGCTTGCATGCAGTAAATATTACAGCACAAGAAAATGTCCATTTTGATGGGCAATTTATGAAAGCTACAAGCATGGTAAGCACAAAAAGCTTCACAGCACTGTAAAATTTCACTTCTCTAGCTCATTTGCGTGTTACACAGCGGGCGCCAAAGATGCCTCTTTTTAACATAGCGTGCCCTCGCATGCATACGATGCATATCGTTGGGGCTTTAATTCTGACCAAAGCAAGATCGGGTCCAAAATGAAACAGGGCACTTTTGTAGAAAAAAAGATGCTCTTTCAAATGACATAAAAAAGAAAAGAATTAAAACTACACAATAGAGATATTTGCACCTGAAAATTGGCAAACACTTTGCATAAAAAATGAAATTGTGTCTATGTAATTATCTGTAAAGCTTCTTAGTGCAAATCATATATGATTATGCCATGGGCCATGACTACAGGTCCAGTCCGGACCTGAATCAAAGTATAGGTCAGGAGCAATGAGGAGTCAAAATAGGTCTTATATTTCTTTTGTAAAATTTTTCATATAATTTGCTGGACCATAATAAGGGAGGCAAGCTCATGTTATGTTTCAAACTTTGCACTGGGACTTACCCAAGGGGTTGAACTAATCCACAAAATTTCAGGTCCCTGAGAGGTGTTGTCTGGCTGCAGCGCCTGGACAAAATGGCCATTTTAGCTTGCACGGAGCATGGTACTCAGAAATTACTTCCATTAAACTGCCTCTAGCTCTTCAACCAATGGAGCTCCAGGTGAAAAATTTAATACTGTTTGGTTTGAGACCCTAGAGAACATCTGGGTAGAATTTTGTTTGATTTGGAAGAGGTTAGTGTGGATCCCTGGTCCACTTGATAGGGAATGACCCAAAAGGATTTATTTGAGGTATATTTTTGTCTCTTCAGGGCAAGAAAATATCTATTTGTCACAGCAGGAAAAGGATAGGCACAAACTACCAAAGATGATCCACTAACATGCTTTGCTCTGACCCTGACCACCATACAGATTCATGGCATTTTCTCCTCTGGAGTCTTAGATCCAAAGTACATTACTTTTTGCCAGAGGAGTAGCTTTTGGGACCTCCTTTTTTGTCTCATAGCTCCCATTATATTCTCTGGAGGAAAAATGTGAAATTCATTTTCCTTTCTTCCCTTGGAAAATCATGAGAGCTGGGCTGTGCTGGCTTGTTTTCTTTTATTTTCTAATATTCCATTGGAAGGGAATATGAAAAACAGTCAGGATTAAAATCTTAAAAGGTCTTGTTTGGCACCTTTTTTGTCAATTTTAAAAAGATAGTACTGCTTTCTTTACTTGGAATTGTGGTAATTGTCTTCTTAAAAGTGGCTTTTCAAACACTTCTTGCCTTCCATCCTTGCCAACATATTTACTAATCACATTTTCCACTCCCTGTCTTGCATACCGCACCTTCACATCATTTCTTAACATAGAAACGACAGCAGAAGAAGACCAAATGGCCCATCCAGTTTGCCAAGCAAGCTTTCGCACTTTTTTTTCTCATACATATTTGTTACTCTTGGCCTTTAGTAACCTTTTAGTTCTATTTCCCTTCCACCCCCGCCATTAATGTAACCTTTTGGTTCTATTTCCCTTCCACCCCCACCATTAATGTACAGAGCAGTGCTGCAACTGCTTCTAAGTAAAGTATCTAGCTTAATTGGTTAGGGGTAGTAACCGCCACAATAAGCAAGCTACTCCCACGCTTATTTGTTTACCCAGCCTATGTAATTCAGTCCTTGTTATCTGACTATAAATCCACCTTTCTTCATTCTCTCATGCCATTGAAGCAGAGATCTACTCTGGATATGTATTGAAAGCAAAGTATCAGGCTTAATTGATTCAGGGTAGTAACTGCCGTAACAAGCAAGCTACACCCATGCTTATTTGTTTACCCAGACCAAGTACTGTGTAATTCAGTCTTTGTTGGTTGTTGTCTGAATATAAAATCATCTTATTTTTCATTCCCCCCTGCCGTTGAAGCAGAGAGCTACACTGGATGTGCATTGAAAGTGAAGTATCAGGCTTGTTTGGTTTGGGGTAGTAACTGCCATAACAAGCAAGCTACTCCCCGCTTTTTTGTGAATAGAAATCCTTTTTTCCACATTTCCTCTTGCCGTTGAAGCGTAGAGCACTGTCGGAGTCGCATTAACCGTGTGTATATCTATTGAATAAGGGTATTATCTCCAGGTAGTAGCCGTCTTTCCCGCAAGCCACCCTCTCTTCAATTGCATCCTCTAGACTTTAATGCTACCCGTATGTACATTGTACATATGAACACATACCCTTGCACTCATACCTATCAATTATGCTCATGCATAATAAATACAGGACACCACAGCTACAAAAGATAAACATTATCTATTTGAAACAGAAAAAATATATTTTAAAAATTAAATATTTGTTTTTTCTTCCCCTTCTGGGCATTGTGTCTCTTCCTCAAGGTAAGCAAGCTACAGACTCCTTCCTCCATCAGCTCCCAGAGGCAGAGAGCAGCATGCTTTTTGGTAGGGGCAAAGGTGAAAAATGTCTAGTCAAAGAGGCTTCATAGAGAACACAGACACAAGCAAAAGCAGAATAAGAAAGAAAGACAGTGCATACAGCTCTACCTACAACAGAGGGCATCTCATTCCAAGGTAAAACTCAGTATTCCAGTCCAGGTGACAAACCAGGACTGGAATACTTTAGAGAGGTTACTGCATGGTTACAGGGCTGGCATGGTCCAATAGGCGAACTAGGCGGTCATCTAGGGCACCAGCCATTAGGAGGGGGCAAAGAGAAGACATGTGGGGCCGCGAGCTGCGCCCATCCCACACACGGCCGAGAGGAGTAGAGACTCGGCGGGCTGCGAGCTGCGCCCATCCGGCTCATGGCCGAGAAAAGCAAACACTCGGTGGGCCGTGAGCAGTGCCCATCCTGCTCGCGGCCAAGAGAAGCAGAGTCTCGGCAGGCCACGAGCAGTGCCTCTGTTTGTGTGTATGTGAGTGAGAGGGATTGTGTGTGTATGAGAGAGCAATTGTTAGTGAGAGAGAGGGAGGGAGCCTATGTAAGGGTGAGCCTGTGAATGAGACAAGGAACCTGTGTGTGTGTAAGAGATGGGGCCTGTCTGAGAGAATGAGGTTGGGGCCAGAGCTAGGGCCTGGATTGGGGTGGGGGGGAGGGAGTGCGGGCGCAAGGCAGACGGTTCACTAAGGTGCCTAACACCCTTGCACCGGCCCTGCATGGTTAATATACTTAGAAAGAAAAAAGAAGAGGGAAGAAAGTAGCATACAAGAGGGAAACTGTTCTATATATGACCGTAGAATAAAAATGAAAGATAGAGTACACAGAAGACAGAACATATACAATATAAGAAAGGACAGGCTAGGTGGCAGCCATATGCTAAATACCACTCAGCAGTGCTTTTTGCTAGAAAAAAAGGTGCCAGTACTCACATGCGGGGCCATTCATAGAGGGGGAGGTGATCTCCCAAGGTCCCACTGCCAGGGTAGTCCCACCCTTATGAAAAGGCTTCATTCTCTAGAATACCATCAGATCTTTTATTGGGAAAACATAACATGCCAGACTGCTATAAATCTCGACACAGAAATTACGCACTGGGAGAATACTTAATCTCAAGTGATACATGCAGAACATGGATAGACCCTCGTCAAATACAGAATAAATGGCCAAAAATTAAAAAAAAAAAAAATAGAAATGCAAAGACAAAACCTGGAAACCCTAAGAAGTCCGACTCTGCATGCAGTGCAAAACTGCAGAAATGCATTTCCTCCTGTACCATGCAACCCAGGAAGATATCAGAGATACTGCACATTCCCATTCCCAAAGCTGACATATTTGAATCACCAAACCGAACATAAAATGCTTTTATTGTTGTTTGGACATTTTGAGCGCTAATTTGATTTTCCCCTCCCCCACCAGCAATGATGGGGGCTCCTTAGCCCCAATATAACACCCCCCATCCCAACACAAACACATAAAAATATGGTGGGAGATAGGCAGCCCTGACAGAAGACTTTCCCTGTCCCTCACTGCTCCCAACAAAACACCCCCCCCCCTCTTGTTTCTCCTGACGGGTGATAATGGATCCCAGAGAGGGAGAGAGAGGGGGGATTCAGCCTACCCGCTGGGAAGAGGAGTGCAGGGAGAGACAGAGAGGGCCTCGCTTTATCTCTCCCCCCCCCTCCCTCCTTCCAGAAGATAAACAAGTAATTGCTATAGTCCAAGAATGGTCGTCAGTTTTGATGACTGTTTTATTCACATTTATGGCTCACTCCTTCCCAAGGGCCCAAGACGAGAGGACATAACATACAACAATCATTTCAATGGAAAGCAATTGTTTGAAAATTTGCATCAAAGGAAATGTCACTGACTAGAAGTGTTGGATTCTTTCCAAAGTACTCATTGCATTTATAAAAACAACAGAAGGGAGATAATCTAGGATGTTTTACCTTACGGAAAGCCAGAGCAAAGCTCAGGATAAAAGAATATCTGTAATTAGCATTGTTACTAGGCCTCGAGCTTCTACGTGACAAGCCCATGGTGGCCTGTTCTGTTTACTTAGGATCCCTTGGCATATTACAATACACTGACACTTTTCAAGTGCACATTTGCTTACTTCTTACTGTCCCCAGTAAGCATAATTCCAAGCTATTTCCAGTTTAGACAAATATATATAAATATATATAATATACAGTATATCTGCGGGCCCGAGGTTAGGCAAAGATAAAATAGGCACCAAAGTTCAAAGGCGCCATTAGATCCCCATCCTTGAGAACCTGTTCTTTCCATTTCAGCCCTTCCCCGTCAGGCAGCATGCAGGGAGCGGGGGGGAGGTGCTTTTGAAGAAGGCAGAGCAGTTGTTTTCTGTTCTGCAGTGTCTGCTCCAACTTCACCCCCCCCCCCCCAAAAAAAAAAATACCAAAACAACCCTAAGACCCTTTTCTATGGAAAGGCGACACGGCACGTATCACACTAGGCCCTAGAACTCCAATAAAACTCTTATTAGGAAACCAGGCTGCTATAGATCCCTACACAGAAACTGCATGCCAGCAAAATACCTTGCTGCGTTCACATATGCAGAACCCAGACAGACCCTGACCAAATACAGAATAAAGAGATCAGATCTGTGTTACAGTGGTGTGCCTAGGGCGCAAGGGTCTGTAGACACTTGTAACAATGCACCCCTCCCCCCCAGAACCCACCCTGAGTTGAAAGTGCCCTCTTACAGTGGGAGATATAGAGAGAGTGTCAGATTGTTTCTTTTAAAGACTCTCGCTCTCTCAGGCCAATGCAATATCAGTGCACATTAAACAGGTACTCATGTCTCTCAATGCACACCAATCCAACTCTCCCAGTCACCCAATTTAATATTTAAAGGGGCTGCCATGGTAAAAATTAGGCACTAGGGAAAACTTTGCATTCCTAGCACCTCCTCAGCATCAGGTGCCCAGGAGAGGTGGCTATCAGAGGCTCAGGAAAACAGCAGCTCAGTTTCACAAGCATCCATTTTCCTAACTTGTGGCTGTGCACATAGGGGTAGATTTTAAAAAGGTGCACGTGGGCGTACAGGTGCGCAAAAGTTATAAAATCAGGGGTCGGCACGCGCAAGGAGGTGCACAGTTGTGTACCTTGCATGCGCCGAGCCGCGCTGCCTTCCCCCGTTCCCTCCCCCCCTAATCTGACCTTCCTACCCCCCCCCCCCCCCAAAAAAAACAAATGTTTATTTTACCTTTTGAGCCTGCCTCCGGCAGTCTGCTGGCAAAGGCCACTGTGTTGCAGGCCTCTGGGCCCGCCCCACCCTCGGACCTCCCCACCCTGGACCGCCCCTTTAGTAAAGCCCCGGGACTTACACGCGTCCCGGGGCTTTATGTGCATCGCCGGGCCTTTTTAAAATCCTCCGAATTTACGCTCGTAACCTTTTTAAAATCCGGCCCGTAGCTTCTGCGCGTTAATTGAGCATCCATTTTCCTAACCTGACCACCAGCGACATTTTTTATTTTGTTATTTGTTTTTTTACGGTTCTCCTTTTTTTCGATTCCTCTGACTTAATATCACCATGATGATAAGTTGGAGGAACTACAGAAAAACAATATTTTCAGCTTTTTTATAAACCTTTGGGGCTCCTCAAGAATTAACGCCTGCTCCGGGGCAGGCGTTAATTTTTGAGAGTGAAAATGTGCACTTCAGGCTCACTTTTTTTTTTTTGTGCATCGAGGGGGGGGGGGAGGGGGTAATAGCTAATAGCCTCATCCATTTGAATTTACATGTGATGAGCACTATTAGCTTCGCGCTGGTTTGGACACGCGTTTTGGACACGCTAATCCCCTTATTGCATGAGAGGTTTTGGACGCCTGTCCAAAACGTGTGTCCAAGCACCTGTAAAGCTGTGCGCTCAGCCAAGCGCACTATATTGCATCGGCCTGTCAGTGCATAAAGGCTCAAACACATGCACAAGGTAGGGATATTTTAAATGGTACTCTCTCTCTGGTTTCTTTACAGATTAAATGATACGCGTGTACTTGCACCTACGATATGAAACTGAGCATGTTTTTGCTCACAAGCCCAATACTTGCGCTTACGGGCACATGCACGGACCTTTTAAAATGTACTTGATAGGCTCTCATACAGACACACAGGGGCTCTCGCATAGACACAAACACTTACAAACTCACACACGCATACACACACAGCCTCCTGTTGTTGGGCCATGGTGGGATGAGCTCCACTATGGTCTGGCGGGCCTCCTGTTGTCTTCAGGCCTTAATGGGATGAGTTCCACTGTGGCCCCACTGGCCTTCCTGCTTGGGTGTGGGAGCAGAAGCTATGTGCGCCCATGGGAACAGTTGTGGATGAACGCACACGCATGCATGCTATAATTACATGATGTTGGGTTCCATATTAGGTGCTACAACCCAAGAAAGAGATCTAGGTGTCATAGTGGATAACACATTGAAATCGTCGGTTCAGTGCGCTGTGGCAGTCAAAAAAGCAAACAGAATGTTGGGAATTATTAGAAAGGGAATGGTGAATAAAACGGAAAAAGTCATAATGCCTCTGTATCGCTCCATGGTGAGACCGCACCTTGAATACTGTGTACAATTCTGGTCGCCGCATCTCAAAAAAGATATAATTGCGATGGAGATGGTACAGAGAAGGGCTACCAAAATGATAAGGGGAATGGAACAACTCCCCTATGAGGAAAGACTAAAGAGGTTAGGACTTTTCAGCTTGGAGAAGAGACGACTGAGGGGGGATATGATAGAGGTGTTTAAAATCATGAGAGGTCTAGAACGGGTAGATGTGAATCGGTTATTTACTCTTTCGGATAGTAGAAAGACTAGGGGGCACTCCATGAAGTTAGCATGGGGCACATTTAAAACTAATCGGAGAAAGTTCTTTTTTACTCAACGCACAATTAAACTCTGGAATTTGTTGCCAGAGAATGTGGTTCGTGCAGTTAGTATAGCTGTGTTTAAAAAAGGATTGGATAAGTTCTTGGAGGAGAAGTCCATTACCTGCTATTAAGTTCACTTAGAGAATAGCCACTGCCATTAGCAATGGTTACATGGAATAGACTTAGCTTTTGGGTACTTGCCAGGTTCTTATGGCCTGGATTGGCCACTGTTGGAAACAGGATGCTGGGCTTGATGGACCCTTGGTCTGACCCAGTATGGCATTTTCTTATGTTCTTATGTTCTTATGCAAATAAAAGGGATCATGGGCCTTTCATTTTTAGTCGCCAGCAGGTTGAGCTCCACCGGCGGCCTGCAGCCTCTCACCTTCTTTGGCCACCAGCAGGTTAGGCTCTGCCAGTGGCCCTGCAGCATCTCCTGCTGCTGCCGGCCTGTTGCCCCGGGCAAATGCACAGTTTGCACATCTGTTCGCGCCGGGCCTTCTTGTTCCTCAGATTAAGGGTGGTGTGAGAAAGAGCCAATAGGAGCTTGGGGTCATTTTGAAATTCTATCAGTGAGCCCAACTTCTTGCTCCTGGTTCTCTGATCCCCTAGACCACAATGTTTTTTCTCAACAAATACATGCTTGTAGTTTCTCTGTGGCTTCTTCACTCCTCCCACCCTCCCTCCACCCCTGTTTGACTAAAGTTGATAGGTAGGGAGATAATTGGCTCTTGATATCTGACCTTAAAGCAACTGTACTAGTGAAAAGATATTTTCAATAATTATTTTGACATAATCACAAATGAGAATCTCATTAGCTGATCAGCTGAAGAGGAGTGATATTGAATGTACCCATCTCAGGAAAAAGTGCACTTTGCACATTCCTCAAGATAACTAAATACATAAAGAAAAACAGTTCTGTTTTGCTGAAACCAACTCACTTCCAGCTGAGAGAGCTGAGCCTGCACCAGCAGAGCCTGTGGGCTCCAGGAATCTTGTTGGCCTTTGGCCTCTTGTTTGTTCATAAACACTACTCCTTCTAGTCTGATTCTTTGACTAGTTAGTACGATTATTCCAATTCATAAGGAACAGTCCTACAGTGATAAGGATGCTACTTGGGTACTTGCCAGGTTCTTGTGGCCTGGATTGGCCACTGTTGGAAACAGGATGCTGGGCTTGATGGACCCTTGGTCTGACCCAGTATGGCATTTTCTTATGTTCTTATGTACTTTTGCCTATTAGGAAGTCAGAATTGTTCCGCTTCAGTTGGCTTTGCTCAGACCCTAAAGATGAGTGAGAAGTGCACCCATGGTTATCACAGAGCGTTTCGGCAAGCACTAATGATTTTGCAGGCTGCTCTCTACTCCTTGTTCTCTTTCTCTTCCTGCGGCTCTTATGCTGCCACTCTGCTCCGTGCCCTCTCTCTTCTCACAGCTTTCCCAGCACTGCCTCTTCTGAAACTATGACCCATAAAATCCTTAGCTGAATGCTGCTCTTGACCCAAGGCCAATCTCTTCCTCTCTCACTCTTCACACGCCTTTCAGTGCCAGTTTGTAGCAGCTGCTGCTGTTTTAGATGCATCTTCCCCTCCAGCAGGCTTTGCATTCAGTCTCCCTGGCTGAGGTGGAATCCCTCCATTCACTTGTTGCTCCTTCACTCTAGGATAATTTACAGGGATTTAATTAGAAGCTTTTCATATTTCGAGGCAATGCATTATAAAACTTAAGTGAGGGGGAACTCTGTCCAGGCAGGCAAACATATAACTTAAAATGCCCTTTTCAAGTCTCTTAAAGATCCTCATCCTGTTGCCCTAGAATTCTGTCCAGAAATTAAGTCTGTGGATTGCAATGATTAGATACTGCTGGTATGTCCTTAAAAATGGAAGTGCCAGGACTAATGATATGATTTCAGGATTGGTTAGACAATGAAGGTGAAAGACTGAAACCAGTCAACCATATTGTGGCCAAGCACTGTGTGGTTTTTTTGAAGGCAGCTCCACTAACATGCTTCCCTCTTCCAGTTACATTACCACTGCTTTGCTAGTCCTGGGTATTTCCTGACAAGAAACTTCCAACTCTGTTGTTACGTTTCTGATGCAGATATATGCCTCAGGTTTAAAATAAAGATGCTGGGTATGCTGGGAGTAGCTCAGCCTGGATCTTGACTAAGAACCCTCCTGGACATAGGAAAGTTTGGAGGGTCAGGAGTTGGTTCCCAGTTAGCTAAGAAAACCTGGGCCCGATATTGAAAGCAAATTCAGTGCTCGATAGCTGGAGAAGTCACTTATCCAGCTATCTCTTAGCCAGTGTGATAGTGGGCTGGCAGTGGGCAGATCTGGGTGGCACTACCTAAATTATAACATGCTCATTGGCAGGTATAACTTACCCACATAGCAATAATCAGCTAGTGGATTACACTGGAGATGCAGTTAATGACTAGTTTCTTAGCATCCAGTCAGATGAATCCAGAACAAGTAGGTTATGCACTTCTACTAGCAGATGGAGACGGAGCAAAGCTGACATCACGGTATATATATACCCCTGCAGTGACATCAGCCTGCCAGTTTTCTCTGTCTCCAGCAAGATGGTGGACGTGCATCTCCCTACTGGGAATTGCTTCATTTTGAGAAAAGAGAATTAAGGAAATTAATTCATCCCACTCTCCTGCGATGATACCAAATGGTCCCTTCCCCTAGTTGAGAATTCCTGAGGTGATTTCTCTGGTGCCTCAGCTGAGTGCCTTGGTTCGGTAGCTGGTTTTCACTCGGCGCGGACTTTGTTGCTTAAGCAGCTCAAAGCAGCAGGTGCAGGAATCCAAGCACATGCCCTCTCTCCCCACAGCTGGAGACCAGCTCTGTGCTCAGCCAGGTAAGGCTGAGCTCCGGTAAATTAAAAAAAAAAAAGTAATATACAGAGACTTAGAAGGAGGCTTTGGTTGCTTACGGCTTCCTCCTTCTCCCAGTCTCCATGCTCGGAGCACCGTTTTGACGTTCATCCCAGTGCATGGGAGGTTGCGGGATGTGGGCAGCCTAGCGAGTTGAGCAACCTCCTTAGGTTAGGTCCCACTCCAAGGCTTTTTTGTTGCATGCCACATGGTAGGCCGCAACGGCATTTTGCATGCTTTCTCAAGCTGCCATCTACAGGCTTGTCGGTTTGGCGTGTGCTTCTATCTGTGCGTCCAGGTTGTACACCCAGTTTTTGGACACACAGTTGGGCCTTACAGCCTGTGTGTCCAAGTTACGCAGCACTGTAGTGGTCACACACTTACCTGTGCACATAAGATGTACTGTGCGCTTAAGTATTTAGGGCACTAATCTTTGGAACACCTAAGCCTTGAATGCCTAGTTAGGTGCTCTAGGTGTAGGTCGCCTAAGTGTTGGGCACCTGATTTTTGGGCGCCTAAGTTGACTTTGTCAAATAGATGGTGCTGATGTTCTTCAACACCTTGAATATAAGGGATAGGATTTTACATTTGCTGTGCAGAGAGACTGGGAGCCAGTGTAGCAAGTTTAGGAGAGGGGGGTCCTGTTTCCACTTTCTGTGGCTGCTGATTGTTCTGACAGCTGTAGTTTGGTGTGTCTGTAGTTTGATGATTGTCTTTTGATATAGTCCTACATAGATAGCATTATAGCAGCCCAGATAAGTATCACAGATTGTATAACTGTTTTGAAGTTGGTTGATTGTAGAAAGAGATGCAGTTGCATCACAAAGCAGAGATGTCAGAAGGCTTTTTTGTGTTATTGCTGCTACTTTGCTCTCTAGGATCAGGGCAGAGCCGAGTATGACGCTTAGGCTTTTGACCTCATATTGAGGTTTCAGAGTGATAATGTTAGAATAAGTGAGTGGGAGAAATTGTCTGTTCTTGGAGAGTGGATGAACCACAGGACCTCTGTTTTATCTTTGTTTGACTGAAGTTTATTGTCGAACATACATTTTATTATGACTTTGAAGCAGAAATAGAGGAGCACTACTGTACTACCCTAGGTGCCTGAGAGAGGAAGGAAGATTTGTATATCATCATTATAGATGTATACTTTGGGTCCAAAGCTTCTTATGATGGCATTGAGCAGCTGGAAGAAGACATTGAAGAGAATTAGAGAAAAGTGGGGATCCTTGGGGGAACACCCCATAGTAGGGACAAAGTATCGGAAGATGTATTATTCCATGTTATTGTCTTAGATCTGCTCATTGACTTTGATACTTAGTTTGGCCAGTCTGGTAAGCAGAATTTGGTGACTGACTGTATAAAAGTGACTGAGAGGTCAAGTAAAATCAATAATCCTGAACCCCTTTATCCATGATTAGATGCATATCCTCAGTGAGTGAGATGGGAACTGTTTCAGTCCTAGGTAGAGTCCTGATTGTATCTGGTATAGACGGTTGATCTCTTTGAGTAAGACTCCTAGTTGTCTACTTCCCATGGATTCTATCAGGTTAGATAGAGTGGGAAGGTTAATTATCAGACTAACTTGTACAGCTGGATAACTTTATCAAGCAAACTTGTGTGGTCAGCTAGTGGCTGCATATCAGCCCCAAGGTGGTAGCTACTGCAAATAGAGGTATTGAGTGAAGGCTTTTTTAGTAGGTGTTTAACATAGGTTGACTTTAGAAGCTGAAACGAGGTGTTTTCAGTGTTGGTGAGGTGGGAAGCAACTAAGTCTGTCATTTCCTTGAGGAGATGGGGAGAGAAGACGTCTGTTGCATTTCCTCCATTTCCTAGATGTTCTGTGAGCTTTTTGATGACATAGAGATTTACACTGTTGAACCAATTGAAAATAATAGGCCTGTAGACATATTGGAAGTGGAGGTAGAATCTTTGTTTTTCGCCTTGGATGCAATGACAGAGGAAGCAGTATAGGCTGCGGTGTCCCGTTGCTTTTGTAGATGGGGTCTACTTGTGCAGTCTTTGCCTGGTTGGAGAGCTGGCAGTTTTGTTTCGTAAGTAAGTTTGAGGTTGTTTATTGCCATTCCTTCCTGCTGGAAGACACTGTTTGCTGCTGTTGCAGCTGAGAAATTCCCTTCACCTAGATTTTTTGGATTGCAGTTCTTTTATTATAAAAGAAGTAGGCGAGCTGATTACACTTCCCTTTGTTTTAAAGTGCCTCTCTAGTCTGAAAATGTATATATATATATATATATATATTATATTTTTTTTTTTTGCAAAGTCTGAGAGTTGCTTTACAGAACTGTCTCAATGACATGATAGAAGTTTATAAAATCATAAGTGGAGTAGAAGAGGTAAATAAAAGATGGTTATACCTTCAGTACCTGAATATAATCCACTTTGAAGCGCTGAAAATAGTGTGAAAAGCAGAATATAAAATCTAAATAAAAAAAAAATATTTACCCTTTATACTAAAACAAAAGGACACTACATGAAACTAATAACCAGCAGAATTAAAATAAATTGAAAAAGTACTTTTTCATTCAATACACAATCAAACTGTGGAATCTGTTGCCACAGTTTGATTGTGACTAACATAGCGGGCTTTTAAAGATGTTTGAACAAGCTCCTGAAGGAAAGCCATAAAACATTATTAGCCAGGTAGACTAGGGAAAGTCCTTGCTATCTCTGGGATATCTTTGGGATCTCTGGGATATCTTTGGGATCTGACAGATACTTGTGAGCCGGACTGGCCACCGTCAGAGACAGGATGCTGGGCTCGATGGGGCTTGGTCTGACCCAGCATGGCTTATCTTATCTTACTGATGTCTAGCGCGAGAATTGCCCTGGGCGTCATTATCTTGCCCCCAAAGTGTTAATACCTGTGTTAGAAAGGTTTGACTGCACAGGCCATTTTATCTCTAGTGCTAGGCCCATAATGTGGTGAGTATCGTGACAGCCATGATTACTGTAGTTGGATTCCTCTTTTACTGAGATTCTGGTTTTTATGATGAAACACAGAAGAGGAAGGTTTTCCAAGTCTTGTAAAAAAAAACATGAGAAAAAACATCCGACAGAGAAAATAAAGAGTGTATACAGTTATTTAAATTTGATATCATGTCAATCTTACTTTATTAATATGCTTGTATGAAGTGTGTTCTATTTCTAAAATCAGTAGAAAAACTGAAGAAGTATTTATCAAGAGATTTTTCCTATTTTGTTCCTGTGTGAAAACCCAGAGCTGCTAGGCAAGAAGATGGAGAGGCACAAGCATATGTAACAGCAATGCAGAGAGAGAAGATGTAATAGCAATGCAGGGAATAGACTTCAGTTAAACAAAGGCAAAAAAGAGATCCTATGGGTGGGACACTCTCCATGATCAGACAGAGCTCCTCTCCCCTCTCCTCCCCCCCCCCCCCCCCCCCCCCCCCCACCAATTTATTCTAGAGGATGTCACCCTGTGAATGTAACACGAAGTCAAAAGCCTAGGAGTCATATCAATTACGCTGTGACCTTGGAGAGACAGCTAGCAGCAGTCACAACAACAACAGCAAAACAACTTTTGGCATCTCCACATGGTAAAGCAACTGCACCCACTTCTGTAACCAACAGAACTCAAAACATTTATACAGTCTGTGGAATTTACTAATCTAGAATGCGCTAATTCTATCTATGGGGGTCTACCGCAAAAGACAATAACCATATTACAGACACTTCAAAATGCCACTGCCAGACAATTACTGGGAGCATAAAATGAGATCTCCTGCCTCCTATGCTTGCCACACTGGCTTCCAGTTTCTTTCAGCCACAAACAAATTCACCTTGTAATGCTGCTGAATGTTAAATAGACATTGAAAATATATATTCATGAATCACGATGTGACCTTCATAAAAATGGCTGCTGACAGCACTCTACATCAGAGTGACTGATATGTTCTTGAATAGTGAGTCTGAATTATAATCATAGGTCAAAAAGAGTAATCTTTTTTAAATTTGCAAATAAATAGACGTATTTTGAGGGATTTCTTCTCTATCCTCAGCACCAGCCCCACACTGATCCAGTGTTTCGTTATCTGCTTGTAGCCCGACTTCTGGAATGTAGTCTGCTCCAGCTGTTCCCATGCTCCTTTCCTGCACTGGACCAGTGTTGGGATGGTGCTGAGGATAGAGAAGAAATCCTTTAAAAGATAAGTTTTTTGGGGCCATATTCATTAAAGCTTTTCTCCCACTTTGTGTCTATGGGAAAAACTCGTAATCTATCTATCTAATCTATCTATCTATCTACATAGATAGATAACTAGATAGATACAAAAGACCAGGTAACATGTAATCATATAAAATACTCAATAAACAAGCAGAAAATCAATCTAAAGGAATGGACAAAAGAGCGCTAGTATTGTTAATGTAGTAGCAATTAAAACATGAATTGGTATTGATCATTCACAAAAATATTAAAATAAATGAACACCTTAATGTTAACAAGTGTAGCACAAATGAACAATCATGTGACCCTGTATACAAATAAGTATTGATAAGTTAAACATAGATCAATTGCAGACTGTGCACTCCTGTGGCGTGAATGCTTATACAATTGTTGGCAATGCTTGGCCATCATGGCAAATTGCTTTCAAGCACACCTAAGTATGTTATAACAATAATCAGAGAGCAAAAAAAGTGGTATGGTGTTCCTCAGATCTGTTGCAAGCACTTTCTGGATAATAATACACTGGGTACTCATTTTTTTTGTACTTTCCAATATTGTCATTGTAATTGTTAAGGTAAAGCATGTTTCTTGTTTAAACGGTTTTTGTGTTTATTATTGTTGTAACATACTTGGGTTTTCCTGAAAGCAATTGTGCCATGATGGCCAAGCATTGCCAACAATTGTATGAGCATTCACGCCACAGGAGTGCTTATATATATCGATAGATATAGATATATATAGATTGATATATTAGTCATGCTTGAAATGGAAATGACAAAGATACAAAATCTTCTCAATACATGAGTAGGAAAAAAAGGAGAAACAAAAAAGCAACAAATAAAAAAAAGAAGAGATTATATCTTTTGCCCAAGTCCTCAAAATCAGAAGGTGATTCAAGTCACCACTTATCTTCATAGACAAGAAAGAAAGGAAAAAAATGAAAATAAATAAATACATCAAAACATAAAAGTTATTGATCTTATGAACATTGACTCATGATGAGACCCTTTAACAGACCGTTCCTAACCTAATGCTACCAGTACAGATGCTGCAGCAGACATCAACACATTATCTACTTTCTTATATCTCAAAATCATAGAAATCTGATTTGGATCAAAGAAGATGTGTTGATTACTCTGATACACAATGCAGCATTTTCTTGGAAATGACTCCCAGACTGTGACACTTTCTGACACATCCCCCAAAACCTCTTATTTTATATAACTTTAGCCATGTCAGGGAAAACCCATAGGAGACAATTTTCAGATAACCCACATTGTTACAAACAATTGTATGGACAGATAATATATATTTATTTTATTTATTTATTTAACACTTTTTTATACCGACCTTCATAGTAAATAAACCATATCGGATCGGTTTACATAAAACAAGGGTATAACAGAAGCAATAAATAAAAGTAATTAACAAGAGAAGAGAATAAGGTAAAGTTACATTTAACAAGGAGTAAAAGCTCCTTGTTATATATATATTATATCCTAAGGATATAATATATATACCCTAAGAGAGAGTTTTCCAAATAGAGAGTAGCATTCTTCTCGAGTCATCACTTTAGGCTTGATTAAAATTGACTTTTATCATCACGGTAGAAGGCTGAATGTTTTACCACAGGCAAAGCCTCTGCACTCTAACCTCACTGTGCCCCGTTGCCTGCTTTAACATCGGTAGCTCTGCTATGGATAAACAGCATCCCAGAGGGCTACCAAGGGCTCCTCTACACTCCGCGTAAACCCTGACAGGATTCAGAGATGCAGAGAGACGACTGACATTGGCAGCATCCCCTTGAGTCTCGCCTGCATCTCAATCATATGGGTCAGATGCAGGAGAGAGCCTATGACTGGAGGTTGAGACACTCGCCCATACGAAGGTAGACTCACATATCCTGGGACTGAGGGACATCTCTAGGTCTAATGAGGCCGATGAATACACATCACCCATAGGCATCTCCATGAATGCACCAGGGCAAATTTGAGCTTTGGAAGAAAAAGCTGTTTGGTCCCTTGAATCAACAATGGAGGTCTCTGAGGGAAAAACTTGAGTCCAGACTTTCCTTGTTACCATATCCAGGGCAAGGGAAACTAGCTAAGGAAAATAAAAGCCCATGGGATTGTTGCACATCCTATACGTCTCTACTGACTCTCAGCAATCTTGAATCCCTCCTCGTCCCTTTTCATAAAAGTGGTGATAGAAACTAAAGGCCACTTAGTCTGACCTTGGTAGTGGGGAATATCATTGAAAGAAAGCTAAAGGAAAAGATTGGGGCATTTCTGGAATCCAGCAGGTTATAGGATATGAAGCAGCACTGTTTTACCAGCGGGAGATTGTGTCAGACAAATCTGATCACTTTCTTTGATAAGAAGACCAGAGAACTCGACTACGGGCCTATGTTGAATGTGGTATACCTGAATTTCTGAAAAAGCTCTTGATAATGTTATGCATAGGAGACTCATAAATAAACTAAGGAGCCTGGGGATGGGTCCCCAAGGTGGTGGACAGGTTTAGGAACTGGTTGAGTGATAGACCACCAAGGGAAATGGTAAATGGTGTTCACGCAAAGGAAAGAAGGGCAATTAGTGGAGTGCCACAGGGATCGGTCCTGGGGCCTTTGCTGTTCAATACCTTTGGCCCCAATATAATAAGTGCACTCAGCTATGAAGTTCAGTGCACAACTTTTACTCCCATCTTCTTACAGCAGGGCCTATGTGAGCAATACTACTAAGGAGTTAGTAGGAAAAGATTATCTTTTTTGCAGATGACACTAAGATCTGCAACAGAGAGGACTCTCCTAAAAGAGCAGGCACCATGAGGAGCTATTTAAGAAAGCTTGCGGAGTGGTCATGTACTTTTCAGCTTAACTTCAATGCAAAAGTTACAGTCATGCATTTGGAAAAACAAAATCCAAGGGAGCAGTACATGATGGGGGGTGAGATACTGGTGTGTGCCAAGCAGGATAGAGACCTTGAGGAGATCATGCTTCATGATCACAAGGTAATGAAACAGTGTGACCAGATAGTGGTCAGAGCCAGAAGAATACTAGGCTGCATCAGGAGAGGCATAATATTAAAAAGGAGGTGGTAATGCCTTTGTGTGGGTTATTGGTAAAACCTCACCTACATTGCTATGTACAGTTCTGGAGGCCATTTCTTTGTAAAGACATAGACAGTGTAGAGGCTGTCAGAGCAGGGCAACTAAAATGGAGCAGGGTATGCACCCAAAGTTGTACAACATGAGACATAGGTCCTATGTCCCTTATCTGCCACCAGATTTTATGTTTTTCTGTTTCTGTCTACTCTTGGTAGAATTCTGCCTCATTGTGCAATGCAGAATTGGTGCAGAATTCCTTTCTCATGCAAAATTAATGTTTCCTGCAAAATTTGGGCCTGCACAGACAAGCAATAGGGTGGTTGGAGACTTAACACTACCTGTCCCACCACTGACACCCTGTTTTGAGAAGATAATATAATGTTGAATCCCTGATGCCAAATATGAAGAATAAGCGCACATTGGGAAGAAGAGGTCCAGAGAAGGGCGACAGAAAAGATAGAGGATGGAAACATGGCTTTTCTAGCGCAAATTTGGAAGTGAACTGGTTTGAACATCAATGACCAATGAAACTCTCTCAGAATCAACATCCAAGATTGGTTTTTTCCACCTATGGACTCGCGGTGTATAAAGCACCTGGTAGACAGAGTTCAAATAAGGAAATGAAGATAAATTCAAGTGGTGATGAGGAATCTTATCAATTAGGGTAGGCATTCTAGCAGCCTGAAGAAGACTGGTATCTAGCTACAGCTTGACTGATTGACCTTGAATATTCCTCACTGAAGCAGTGTTTAAATCCAGACTATCAGCATTAAGCCAGCTTGTGTCTATATCCTCCTCATCCTCCTGCCAACACTACTCCTTTTACTTACATGAAGAAAATAACTTCCGACAAATGATTAAATTAGTCGTTAAACTATTACTAGTTTGGGGGAATTGCCCCAGCTTCTACCTTCTTGGCTGCTGTCTCTGAGTCTCTTCAGGGAGATGTTGTGACAGGGTCCTCTGCTAGAGAGAAGAAAACCACTGGGGAGGGAACAACAAAGATCTGATGCCACTACATGAATTCGTTGGACAACAATGTTAATCTGTTGCATTAACTGCAATACACGGTGTAAATCCTGCTGTGTATTTATTTATATTATAGAACCACAATGAAAGATCTAAACCCAACAAGAAACTCATTTGGAAAGCACAGAGAACAAAAGTGGAGCTGAAGTTTAGAGGATGCCATTTGGATTTTTTTCTTTCCTGCTCTTTTTCAAGAAAAAAAAATCTGCTTCATCTCAAGTTTTCCATGGATGTCTTAAACCTTTCAGTTGCTTGTAAAGCTACCACTGTGTAAGGCCAGTGCTTACTGCAAGTCAAAAGCTCAGCACAGCGTTTCTGCTCATGACCTAAAACAGAAGTAACCTTACACTGATTGTCTAACTAGCATTCATATTTCCCATTATGAAGAGATTTACAGCAATCTCTTTCTAAATATAAACCTGTAAATAAACAAAAAACTATTTAGGATCTTTTTGTTCTTAAAGATGGTTTCAACCTTATTTTCTTTTTCACTTAAAACTCATATGTGTAACTATAGTCTCTGAAATGCAAAGACATTTTAGCTACTAACCCACTCATACTAGGTCGTTTTATTCCTCATTCTTGTGTAACCATACTTGTTTTATGCCATAAGAACATAAGAATTTGCCATACTGGGTCAGACCAAGGATCCATCAAGCCCAGCATCCTGTTTCCAACAGTGGCCAATCCAGGCCATAAGAACCTGGCAAGTACCCAAACATTAAATAGATCCCAAGGTATCAATGGTGGCAATAAATAGTGGCTATTCCGTAAGTCAGCTTAAATTAATAGCAGTTTGTGGACTTCTCCTCCAGGCACTTATGCAAACTTTTTAAAACCCAGCTACACTAACTGCATTAACCAAATCCTCTGGCAATGAAATCCAGAGCTTTATTGTGCGTTGAGTGAAAAAAAACCTCCAATTTGTTTTAAATGTGCTAATTGCTAATTCAGGGAGTGTCCTCTTGTCCTTCTATTATCTGAAAGAGTAAATAAGCAATTTGCATTTAACCATTCTAGTCCTCTCATGATTTTATAGGCCCCTATCATATCCCCTCAGCCATTATTACTTCAATGGTAATTTGGTCAGTATGGGGTGTGTTGATTTGTTCAGGTTTTAGAATGAAAATGTTTTTTTTTTCACTTCTGAGAGGTCAAAAGTTTAGACTGAGATTGCACAAAGGCCATGTTGCATTCCAACCTATTTGCATTTCTCCATAGGAACAAAAACAGGGATAAGTCCTGTCTGAATGGGATAAATTGTCTCAAATGATTCCCCATCTCCTTTGTAAGGTGCCAGTTCTCAGTTGGCATCTTTGGGAGTGGAAGAGCAGCAGTAAGTCCTCACTCCAAGCATTCTTGCTGCACCCTGCGTGTTGTGGCAACTGTTGACTAAAGACAGCAGGCACTTTGTTGCCAATTGCTACAAATGTTTTTGGGTTTGTTTTTTTTTACTTCTCTTGTAACAGTGTCACTTCTGAAAGTACCCTCACTTGCTTGTTCACACTGATCCTTAAGTACTAGATAGCTGATGCATTGCTAAAGAGAATGCAAATGGAGAGTCTGGAACTGAAGTGCATGTTTTCCAATAAATGTGTCAGGATGCTGTGGCAGAGCCTGAATCAGCATGTCATTTTCTGGCTCTCTGTTATCCAGCCCAAGTTGTTTCTTTTAAAACATTGACCAGGGATGGCTCAAGGCAATCTGCTGCCTGAGACAAGGGATGAGATGGCACCCCCCAGTGCCCCTCCCCCTCCCCAGCGCCCCCTTCCCCTCCCCCATAGGCTCCCTCTCTCTGGCACCCAGACTCAAGCACCCTTGCACATGCTCACCTCACCCCCCCTAAGCACCCTCACAAATGCTCTCTCTCACACCCTCAGGCTTGCAATCTCTCTCTCTCTCACACACACACACACACACACACACACACACACACTCCCCTCTGCACACACTCACTGTCACTGTGGCTTGATCTTCCCTGCACGCCAGGGCCTTGATCTTCGCCACACGGCACACCAGGGACTTGATCTTCGCCAAGTGGCACTCTGTGAGATCTTCCATGCCACGTGGCATGCCGAGGCCTTGATCATCACCGTGTGGCACACCAGGGACTGGATCTTCGCCAGGTGGCACTCAGTGAGATCTTCCATGCCACGTGGCATGCCGGGGCCTTGATCTTCACGGCACACCAGGGACTGGATCTTCACCAAGTGGCACTCTATGAGATCTTCCATGCCACGTGGCATGCCGGGGCCTTGATCTTCACGGCACACCAGGGACTGGATCTTCACCAAGTGGCACTCTATGAGATCTTCCATGCCACGTGGCATGCCGGGGCCTTGATCTTCACCGCATGGCACTCCGGGCAATCAGCAGGGTGAGGCGGCCGCTAGAGGAGTTTGGGGGGCAGCTTTTGCCGCTTCCAAAGTTTGCCGCCTGAAGCAGCCGCCTCACCCTGCCTCATTATAGAACCGCCCCTGTCTCTGACCTCCAAAGAAATCATTTCTTACCTCACCTTCTTGTCAGCTCTGGGAATGTGTGATAGCTCTAATGGGCTTGCATGGGTTCACTGGGGTTTGAAACATACATTTAATGACTTTGCAAACCATATAATTCATCTCCAGAACTTTCTGTAAATAAGCTTCATTTAGTAGCAAATGTGTGCAAACATTTACTTGCAAATTCTTTACTAAATGCCTCTCCTGAGGGGGTATTCAAAGCTAAAATATTAAAACCCAGCGTATCTCTAGTCACGTGCAGTTAGAATCAGTAGAATATTTTTTGTCATTTCCCATTAGTTGAGGTTTCATTCTGTTTTGTGTCTGTTTCACTTCCACCCTGCTGATTTTGGCTCACTTATATGTTGAACATACAGTAAGCATTAGTAAGTGAGAATAGGAAATTAGACACATGCAGCTGTTCTCTTTCTGTTAACTGCTGTGGGCATGGCCTTCATCAGTTCAAACGCCATGTATCATTCCATTTGTATTCTGAAGGAGTATTTTAAATAAGCGGCATATTTTTTTTTCTTGCTATTTAAGTTTAATATTTGGCAAAAAAATCACTGCTAAATGTTCGGTGCTTCTGCAAGCACATGAAAGAAGTCTTGAAGTGTTTTCATTCTGCCAGAAATAGAGATGCCTTGTGTATTGGGGTAATCCTCGTGTGCTGAGCTCAGTAATAAGAATTTTTAAAAGCTGCCAGCCTAGAAACTATATAAAGCAGAAAACCAGGAAGGACAATATTTCCTACAATAGGGATCTGAAAGGTAATAAAATTCACTTTTAAATGTAATTTAATTTAGATACTTATGTTCTGCCTTCTCAAACCATGGTTCATACAAGGCGCATTTGACATCATTCATGTCTTATATCCTAAAACCTACATGATAATAAAATATGCAGAATTTACAAGCATTAGGCCAATATGGTCAAATAATACAAGAAATCACAATAGCAAACCAATTAACATCACAGTTCCTGACTGTAAAATGACTACAGATTAGATTCTAGTACTATATGTAATACTCATCCTCACCCTATCACCTACCATAAGTAAAAGTCATCAACTTCAGTAAGCCCCAACTGATAACATAAAAGGATATTATGCTGTTTGCTTTGTTTTTGCAGCATGTTAAAATGACTGGTATTGGATAACATTGACTTTGCTATAATTATGAATCCATCTAAAAATTATTGCCGTCACCACTGGAGTCCGGTAAAACTGGACTTGGTTCTGTGGTTCTGTTGTTGTTCTGCCTTCTTATTCTAAAAGGCATCACTAGGGATATTTAGGAATGAAGGGCTTGAGGGTAGACAATGACTGTGAAGCTTACATAGTCTGCCTATCTAATACAATTCCACACAAATTACTTGATCTCTGGTTTTACCCTTCCTCCTCCACAGCTAAGGATCCTCTGTGTTTATCTCATGCTTTTCTTGAATTCATTTCATTTATTAAAATTTTATATACCACATATTAAACAAGTTATCCAAGCAGTTGTATAATAAAAATACATCCATAATCCAGTAAATTAAACATAAATTCAAAAAACAAAGCACTAAACTGAATGATAACATAATCAATAGATAAAGAGAAACCTCTAGAGTAGAAATCGCATATATTAGCAAATAGAAATCCACGCTAATAATTGTTGAATAATACATTTTTAAGAACATAAGACGATGCCATACTGGGTCAGACCAAGTGTCCATCAAGCCCAGCATCCTTTTCCCAACAGTGGACAATCCAGGCTACAAGTACCTGGCAAGTACCCAAAAGCTAAGTATATCCCATGCTACTGATACTAGTAATAGCAGTGGCTATTTTATGTCAACTTAATTAATAGCAGGTAATGGACTTCTCCTCCAAGAACTTATCCAAACCTTTTTTAAACCCAGCTACACTAAGGGATAGATTTTAAAAGGGTTACGCGCATAAGTTATGCGCGTAACCCTTAAAAAAAAACCCCTGCATGCACCGAGCCTATTTTGCATAGGCTCGGCGGCGCGCGCAAGCCCCGGGACGTGCGTAAGTCCCGGGGCTGTCCGGGGGGCGTGTCGGGGCCGATGCGACATTCGGGGCATTCCGGGGGGCGTGTCGGGGGCGTGGTGCTGGTCTGGGGCATTTCGGGGGCATGGCCGAGGCCTCCAAAACGGGTCCCGGGCCGGGGAATCACGCGCCAGCAGCCCACTGGTGTGCGCGAGTTATGCCTGCTTCTGGCAGGCATAACTTTTAAAACACAGGTAGGGGGGGTTTAGATAGGGCCGGGGGGGGGGGGGGTGGGTTAGGTAGGGGAAGGGAGGGGAAGGTGCGGGGGGTGGAAGGAAAGTGTTACGCTTGGGCTCCGGTCAGGAGTCGTGAACACCACCCAGCAGGGTGGCTCCAGGTGGAGAGAGACAGGAATGGCTAGAAACAGTGTCTGGTTCCAGGCTGGGTCAGGGCAGGCAGCAAGTAGCAGTGTCTGGGTCCAGGCTGGGTCAGGGCAGGCGGCAAGTAGCAGTGTCTGGATCCAGGCTGGGTCAGGGCAGGCGGCAAGTAGCAGTGTCTGGGTCTAGGCTGGGTCAGGGCAGGCGGCAAGTAGCAGTGTCTGGGTCTAGGCTGGGTCAGGGCAGGCGGCAAGTAGCAGTGTCTGGGTTCAGGCTGGGTCAGGGCAAGGCAGGTCAGAAGGCCCGTAGGCCACACACACACAGAAGGCCCGTAGGCCACACACAGTAAGCAGGGCAAGGCAGGTCAGAAGGCCCGTAGGCCACACACAGTAAGCAGGGCAAGGCAGGTCAGAAGGCCCGTAGGCCACACACACACAGAAGGCTCGTAGGCCACACACCGTAAGCAGGGCAAGGCAGAGAAGGCACGTAGGCCACACACACACACAGAAGGCCCGTAGGCCACACACCGTAAGCAAGGCAAGGCAGAGAAGGCCCGTAGGCCACACACACACAGAAGGCCCGTAGGCCACACACCTTAAGCAGGGCAAGGCAGAGAAGGCCCGTAGGCCACACACACACACAGAAGGCCCGTAGGCCACACACCGTAAGCAAGGCAAGGCAGAGAAGGCCCGTAGGCCACACACACACACCGAAGGCTTGTAGGCCACACACCGTAAGCAGAGCAAGGCAGGTCAGAAGGCCCGTAGGCCACACACACACAGAAGGCCTGTAGGCCACACAAGGCAAGGCAAGACAAGGCAAGGAATAAGGCCCGAAGGCCGCGCAAGGCAAGGCAAGGAATAAGGCCCGAAGGCCGCGCAAGGCAAGGCAAGAGGCCCGAAGGCCGTGCAAGGCAAGGCAAGGCAAGGAATAAGGCCCAAAGGCCGCCCAAGGCAAGGCAAGGCAAGGAATAAGGCCCGAAGGCCGCGCAAGGCAAGGCAAGGCAAGGAATAAGGCCCGAAGGCCGCGCAAGGCAAGGGAAGGTCCAGGGACCAAATGCACAGCAAGCAAGGAAGGCTAGAGCAGGGAGCCCAGGCGAGCTCGATGCCGAAGCACTGAGGGAACTGTCAGGCAGGGTTATAAGGGACAGCCCAGAACATAGAGAGGAGAAGGGAGATGGACTGGGCCTGTCAGGAGATCCAGCTCTAGAGGGACCCCTGGTGGTGAGGCGGTTGCACAGCAGCCATAGCCGTAACAGTACCCCTCCCTCAAGGCCTCCCCCTCCTCCTGGATCCCATCTGTGCAGGAGGTAATCAATAATAACGTGAGACCACTCCGGGGGTGATGCGGCAGGTTCAATTCCTTCCCGAGGCAGTAAGGCAGTCCATAACCCCACCTGGGGTGATAAGGCAGACACAACCCCAACCTGGGGCAGCAAAATAGTCCATAACCCCTCCTGGGACAAGGCGGCAGGGTTAGACCCCTCCTGGGGTAGCAGAGGCGGTGCAGATTTCCATAACCCCTCCTGGGGTGACAAGGGGAACACAAACCCCACCTGGGGCAGAGAAATAGTCCGTAACACTTCTTGAGGCGACAGTAGGGCCGGTCCGGACCCTTCCAAGGTCGGCATCAGGACCGGTACGGACCCCTCCAGGGGCGGCAGCAGGACCCGTACAGACCCCTCCAGGGGCGGCAGCAAGACCGGTACGGACCCTTCCCGGGGCGGCAGCTGGGCCGGGTACGGACCCCTCCAGGGGCGGCAGCTGGGCCGGTATGGACCCCTCCAGGGGCGGCAGCTGGGCCGGTACAGCAGGCTCAGATAGTTGAGTAACAAAGTCAGTTGGCGGGCCCGGTTCGGACCCCTCCGGGGGCAGCAGCAGGACCGGTACGGACCCCTCCAGGGGCAGCAGCAGGACCGGTACGGACTCCTCTCGGGGAGGCAGCTGGACCGGTACGGACCCCTCCAGGGGCAGCAGGACCGGTTCAGCAGACTCAGATGGCTGAGTCAGAAAGTCTGTCAGTAGGACCGGTTTGGACCCCTCCAGGGGCGGCAGCAGGACCGGTTCGAGCCCCTCCAGGGGCGGCAGCAGGACCGGATCAGCAGGCTCAGATGGCTGAGTCAAAAAGTCTGTCAGCAGGACCGGTGCGGACCCCTCCGAGGACGGCAGCAGGGCCGGCTCGGACCCCTCCGAGGACGGCAGCAGGGCCGGTTCAGCAGGCTCAGATGGCTGAGTCAGAAAGTCTGTCAGTAGGACCGGTTCGGACCCCTCCAGGGGCGGCAGCAGGACCGGTTCGAGCCCCTCCAGGGGCGGCAGCAGGACCGGTTCGGACCCCTCCGGGGATGACAGCAGGACCGGTTCAGCAGACTCAGGCTCTTCTCGGGGTAGTGCAGTAGACTCGGACCCCTCTTGGGGCGAAACAGCAGGCCCAGACTCTTCTTGGGGTTGTGCAGCAGGTTCAGATGGCAGAGTAGCAAGGTTAGAAGTAGTGTGCATGGAAGACACAGATTGTACTGCCGTGGGCTTGATACCTCGAGCCAAAGTCTGACGCTCCTGATTTTGTTTCTGGAGGAGCAGTTTAGAGAAGGCACAGGCAGTTCTAGGACGTCTAGGGAAGGTGCTCGTTAGTGTCCACTTGGCAGCTGTGGGGAGCAGAGCCCTGCTAGAGTTAATTACTTCCCTCTGCTTCTGTTTCTGGTGCTCTAGCGTGGAAGTTATCGAAGGCTTCTTAACCCGGTGAGTTCTGAGATTTTCCGAGCAAGTTTTTTCCAAAGTGTCCAGAGATGAAGTGCTAGAATGCTTAATCCATAAACTGTTACATGAAATAATGTTGTTAACTGGGCCAGAAGCTGAACGCACGGTAGTAGAGCTGACTGTTCTCCCTAATGAAGCAGCTGGTCCTGTAGCTGAACAACAGGGGCACGGTTTGCCTGGTGGTAATAGGCTGGGAATACATGAACATTTCCACCATCCTGGCTTTGGAGTAGAACAGTTTAAACACTCTTGGTAGACAGAGACATTTCTCTTATTGCAGTTACTGCATGTCCAGTGTTCCTGACCAGCAAGTTGACAGGCTAGGCAGTTATAAAACTTTGAAGAAGGAGGCATCTTGTAATAGTGAAAAAGTTGACTCACCGGTTTAGCACACAGATCTATCTCTTCCCCTGGAAATTGGTGGCTTCGGCATACTGTTACGCTTGGGCTCCGGTCAGGAGTCGTGAACACCACCCAGCAGGGTGGCTCCAGGTGGAGAGAGACAGGAATGGCTAGAAACAGTGTCTGGTTCCAGGCTGGGTCAGGGCAGGCAGCAAGTAGCAGTGTCTGGGTCCAGGCTGGGTCAGGGCAGGCGGCAAGTAGCAGTGTCTGGATCCAGGCTGGGTCAGGGCAGGCGGCAAGTAGCAGTGTCTGGGTCTAGGCTGGGTCAGGGCAGGCGGCACGTAGCAGTGTCTGGGTCTAGGCTGGGTCAGGGCAGGCGGCAAGTAGCAGTGTCTGGGTTCAGGCTGGGTCAGGGCAAGGCAGGTCAGAAGGCCTGTAGGCCACACACACACAGAAGGCCCGTAGGCCACACACAGTAAGCAGGGCAAGGCAGGTCAGAAGGCACGTAGGCCACACACACACACAGAAGGCCCGTAGGCCACACACAGTAAGCAGGGCATGGCAGGTCAGAAGGCCCGTAGGCCACACACACACAGAAGGCCCGTAGGCCACACACCGTAAGCAAGGCAAGGCAGAGAAGGCACGTAGGCCACACACACACACAGAAGGCCCGTAGGCCACACACCGTAAGCAAGGCAAGGCAGAGAAGGCCCGTAGGCCACACACACACAGAAGGCCCGTAGGCCACACACCTTAAGCAGGGCAAGGCAGAGAAGGCCCGTAGGCCACACACACACACAGAAGGCCTGTAGGCCACACACCGTAAGCAAGGCAAGGCAGAGAAGGCCCGTAGGCCACACACACACACCGAAGGCCCGTAGGCCACACACCGTAAGCAGAGCAAGGCAGGTCAGAAGGCCCGTAGGCCACACACACACAGAAGGCCTGTAGGCCACACAAGGCAAGGCAAGACAAGGCAAGGAATAAGGCCCGAAGGCCGCGCAAGGCAAGGAATAAGGCCCGAAGACCGCGCAAGGCAAGGCAAGGCAAGAGGCCCGAAGGCCGCGCAAGGCAAGGCAAGGCATAAGGCCCAAAGGCCGCGCAAGGCAAGGCAAGGCAAGGAAAGGAAAGGAAAGGAATAAGGCCCGAAGGCCGCGCAAGGCAAGGGAAGGTCCAGGGACCAAATGCACAGCAAGCAAGGAAGGCTAGAGCAGGGAGCCCAGGCGAGCTCGATGCCGAAGCACTGAGGGAACTGTCAGGCAGGGTAATAAGGGACAGCCCAGAACATAGAGAGGAGAAGGGAGATGGACTGGGCCTGTCAGGAGATCCAGCTCTAGAGGGACCCCTGGTGGTGAGGCGGTTGCACAGCAGCCATAGCCGTAACAGAAAGTTCCCTCCGAGGCCACTCCAATTTCAGAGCGGCCTCGGGGGGGAACGGACAGCGTAGCCGCACATATCTTATAAAATCCGGCGTACTTTTGTTGGAGCCTGGTGTGCGAACAAAAGCACGCATGGGCGCACTTTTAGAAAATCTACCCCTAACTGTTCTAACCAATACCCTGGCAACAAATTCCAGAGTTTAATTGTGCGTTGAGTGAAAAAGAACTTTCTCAGATTAGTTTTAAAAGTGCTACATGCTAACTTCATGGAATGCCCTCCTTGTCCTTCTATTTTCCAAAACAGTAAATAACTGATTCACACTTACCCGTTCTAGACCTGTCATGATTTTAAACACCTCTATAATATCCCCTCTCAGCCATCTTTTCTCCAAGCTGAACAGTCCTAAGCTCATAGGGGAGCTGTTCCATCCCCTTTATCATTTTGGTCGCCCTTCTCTGTACCTTGCAACTCAGAAATCCTCCTAGCTGAACACATGATTACCAGAAAAACAACCTTAAGAGTCAAGTTCTTCAGCGTTGCTCTACGGAGTGCTTAAAAAGGAGCCTCACATAAAACCCTGAGGAAAAGATTAAGATTGCTTTAGTTAAAGGCTAGACCATCATATTGTAATAAGATGCCGACTATTCATCATATCATGAAAAATTGACATTTAGAGTGAGTGCCTGAGTATAATCATTGGTCTGCCTTGAGCATATAGTTTTTTTAAATACAAATAAAAATGTAATGACCCACTGGAGTTCATTACCAATAGTGCCCTTAGTTTAACTCCTTTAGCTAAGGACAGAGAGGTGAAGATTATGGACAGGCACCATTCAGTACAGCAGGTACCTTTTAGGGTGCTGGGATGGCTGACCCCCTAGGTAAGAAATAAATACAGCTTGCAGCAGTGCAAGAGAAGGCTATGTTTTTGTGTTGTGGAGTTAGGTGGACGTGCAGGCAGGTTATCCTGACTTGGATTTTGGGGCCTACTTGGAAGACCCAGGCACACCCTGCCAGGTGTTCCTGAGCAAGGTCAGGAAGCTAGGATTTTTTCATTTTTCTTAATAAGCCTGTGAGACCTCTGGGTGTTGCTTGGAGAGAGGTCATGGGGAAACCTTTTCTCTGGTGTACCCAGGAAAGGAAAGTCCTGATCCTCTGCATTCTGTTATCATTCAGTTTAGTGCTTTGTATTTTATTTTATGTTTAATTTATTGGATTATGAATGTATTTCTGGAGGACAGAGTATGGTGGTGACACACTGCAGAGGTATTCATTTGTTCAGTGTGTCATGCATGTGGGAACTATCTATCAGGTGTGTCCCGACAGAAAAAAGGTTGAGAACCACTGCTCTAGTATGACCCATGCTGCAAAAATAAAGCAGATCCCAAGTTGTTAAAGGATTTAATACCTAAGGATGTTAATGTAGGTTATCATAGGCTTGAGTGAAAAAGCAGGTTTTTAATGCCTTCCTGAATTTCAGGTAGTCTTGATTCCAAATGAATATCTGGGGGAAGTGAGTTCCACAGAGCCGGGGCCTGATAACTTAAAGAATATTCTCTTGTAAAATCAAGATGAATAACTGATAGAGAAGGAAGGTGAAGATAGCCATCTGAGAGGAGCAAAGAGTTCAAACTGGTGAATAAGGGATCAAAAATTCTGAAAGATATAGCAGCATACCTGAATGAAGAGCACAAAATGTCATACAAAGAACTTTAAATCTAATATGATAAACAATTGGAAGCCAGTGCAACTGTTGCAAAATGGGAGTTATATGGTTGAATTTTCCAAGTCTGTAGATTACTTTTGTGGCTGTACTGTGCAGTAATTTTAGGCATTTACAGTGGTAATTTGGAATTCCTAGGAGCAACGAATTACAATAATCTAGTCTGGAGAATGTGAATGCATGTGTAAGTAATTTTAAATCATGAGAATCCAATAACTGTCTACGATGATGAATATAACGAAGAAAAAAATGATTTCTGGACATTTATAACTGGAACAGCAGATGGAACAACCGATCGGGAGCTAACCCAACGGGCTTATATTACTTCGGAATCTTAACCTCTTCCAACCTACTGTCATGCCCCCTGGTTCTCCAGCTTCCTTTCTACTGAAAATGCGTGTCTCGCCTTCATTATTTATACCTTTGAGGTATTTGAATGATGTTACCTAGATAGAGAGTCCATCAAGCTAGGTTGAGAGAACATTGTACAAATCTCATCATTTTGTGAGTTTCCACACTCCGAAAAATATCACATCTTCACAAGAGCGCACTGTTCTGTTCTCACTCTGCATGTAAAAGTGGGCCCTAACCCCTACACTACTACCTAAACCTCACCTCGAGTTACTAGGGGGGCCTCCTATAGTATCATAAATAGCTGCTTACTATGGTGCCACCCCCAAGAGTCTCTCTTTCATATGAAATGAGTACTTTGCAGGTAGGAAAATGCAATTGTTGTGGTTTTACTGCAAAGTATGAAAAGTTAACACACTTTGTGGTAATACCTGTGCTACGATAACACACACTGTGATAAATTGGCTATTACAATAAAACACACCCTTCTTCCTATCACATGCAATATTTTGATAAATCTAGCCCTAAGTTTACCACTTTATGATCCACCCTCAGTCTGATCAGGTTGTTAATGAGCCTCCTATGAGGAACAGTCACAAGGCCTTAAGGCAAGAGTGGCCAACTCCAGTCCTTGAGAGCCACAAACAAGCCTGGTTTTCAGGATATCCACAACGAATATGCATGCAATAGATTAGCATGTACTGTCTCCATTGTATCCAAATCTATCTCATGCATATTTATTGTAGGTATCCTGAAAACAAGGCCTATTTGTGGCTCTTGAGGACCAATGTTGGCCATCCCTACACTTGGAAAATCTAAATTTACCACAGTAGCAAGATAGATGATAGCAGAAAAAGACCAATTGGCGTACCAGTATGCTCAATTATTCTGTCTGCACTGCTAAGGATACATCCCAACTGCCAGCCAGAGAATGTTGACCACATGCAAGATCTCTCTCCTTATCCAGAGCAGTCTTTTTGTCTTTCTCATTTATACTCCACTGTCTTGAGTAAATGAGCATACAAGATCCCTTCTAAGTTCCTTCTAGTACCCCTCCTTTTCCATCTCCCTGATTTCATTCTTTGGGAACCCCCCGTGAAAGACACCTATCAGATTTGTTTTATGTGATCTCCCACTTATGAAATTGTACTGCCTAGGATTCAATAATCTGCTGAGTTAAATTGGATCTTGTCTCCTTAAGATGGAACTTGAAGTGAAGGGTAACAAAGGAAAATATACTAATATATGAAAATCACTGTAGGTTTTCCTTAGAGAGCCATCCTTTAACATACTTTAATTTCTTTTTGCACTTACTAATGTAACCTGCCATAAGCTTACCCAATGTCTTTAGACAACCTTGTCGCCATCAGGTGCCTGAACGTATCGGGTCACCTTATGATCATCCAAATAACTGCAAAAATCTGTTTACAGGTTTAAACAGATACGTCCCTGAAAACTTCCTTGAGTGTATGACTTTCTGGGACGGTGTTTTAGCTTAGTGAACTGCTGATTGTGTGGAGAAAATCAAAGCAGTTTATAGAGAACTACAATACCAGAGTTTTCTTTTTTATAGTTTTCCTTATTCTTTTGTATTGATTTTAGTATCTGAAACATTATCATTTTGTCCTTGTTTATTTTTACCTACCACTGTCTCCTATTGGAAGATGATTTATTCAGTATTCAAAAGGACTTCCCCGACAGAAGAAAAGATAGTTGGTGTAGTGTTGAGCAAGGTATTTTCTTTCACAGTATTTGACCTCTACAGTACATCAACATGCAATCAAGAGATTGAAGTCTCGGGGATCTTGCTAACAGATATAGTTTATATCAATTTGTAATGGAAAGGTCAGAAAGGCAAGTGCAGAACTTGATTAGAATTATTATGTGGCATTTGATGGCAAATGCATTATGTGGAATGTCAGTGGAAGCTGAGTGTAATAACAAAGCTTGTACATGATTACAATTTCTTGCTAGAGAATAATGAATGATTAGATTATCTAGGGCAATTCCTGGAGAGAAAATAAATGGTCCCACACGCTTTATATACCATAATGTAAGCTGCCAAGAGATTGTGCCTAAGGACAGCATGGCTCTGCAGTTTTACTGGCTAGATCTATGCACATATAGAGAGGTTAGGTTTCCTTATAGGAGATAAGTAGGACAATGGGAGGTTCAGGGGGAGTAATAGACACTTGGGAGGGAGTAATAGTCACTTGGGAGGGTCATTAGGCTATCACTATAACTAGTGATGCCACGAGTCACTGGAGAGAGCTGAAGGTAGTGTTTGGAGTTTGTAATATGGCAGGGCCAGTGCTTCTAGTAGAGAAATAGGCACAGTAAATAAGCTTTTCAATCATTATGGCATTATGGACTCAAGTTTCCCACGTTACAGCCCCTCCTTTTGAGGGAGCTGGGATGGCCATCCCCCTGGTGAAGAAATAAATACTTTGCAGCAGTGCAAGGGGAGGCAGTGCTTTTGAGTTGTGGAGTTAGGTGGAAGTGTAGGAAGGTTTTTCCTTCATTAGATTTTGGGCCTACTCAGAGGACTCAGGCAAACCCTGTGGTTGTCCCTGGCTGGCTGGTTTTGCAACCAGGGTTGTGTTTTGGGAATTTTGCATTTTCTTGGTAAGGAGCCTTGTGAGATCCCCTTGGTGTCACCTGAAGAGAGGTCATGCGGAAACCTTTCCCTGGGGGTCCAGGATAATGAGGACAGAGGCCTGGTGGTGACCTGCTGCAGGACACTTCTGGGGTTTTGGGAGAAGACGTTTTGGTTAGAGGAGCCAGGAGGAAAAGGTTTGCTGCCCCCTTCCTGGCCTGTTAGAAGGAACACCGAGAGCTGTGTGTTCCATGTGGATCCCTTCCATCTTGGGATTTGGAAAGCGAAAGTTTGAGAGACATTGGTGAACTTTGAGAAAGACCAAATTGAGATCAATTGAGGACCCCCATTTGGAGTCTTCACTCCTAGGGAGAGAGGAAATTGGTACTCTCTGTGCACAGGCTATTATACCCTGGCCGCACAAGGATACCCTGCCCACTTGGGAACCTCATTTTATCCAACCCCTGGAGGGTGAATGTTTCCCCTTCCCTGGTAAGAGACCTGTGCTCATCTTGAACAGCAAAGATAAAATCTGTGGTGCTAAGGACTGTTTTGAACTGTGTCATTTACTCATCTGTGCAATGTGCACATACATTCTCGTCCATCCTGTTAATAAACGTCTTCATTGGAAGCTGCATCCAAACCATCAGAGCCATCCCAGCTGAGTGCAGCATTTCTAGCCTGTTTCCTTATACTCAGCCTTTATATTTGTGGAGTGTTTCTTATTTTCTGAACTCCCGGATAGTGCTCCCTTTGAAAACCTTCATTGGGTTTGCCATGAGCATTCATACTTTCAGAGGGATGGCTTCACTTGGCTGGCTTAAAAGTGACTCGTGAAGAAGTCCTAGGATGTATTAATATTTTGGCATCCAGGGAGAAACACCCATACGACATAGCTTTTCTTAGAACAATGTGTTCAGTAAGTGTATCTGTCAGTCAGATTAATTTCAGTCTGCCTTCTATGCATCAGTTCTGCGGCATCAGCCGTACTTATTAAGTACTGTCCAAGCAGTGGCCTTACACAGTCACGTGTGTCTTTATGTTGTTATTTAGTTATCTGGTGATTTTCTGATCTGTGCACCTGTCTATCACCAGGGCCTATGCCATTCTGCTTCAGCTTATGGGTGGTGTGAGGGAATATATAGAAAACTCCCTCAGACCACCTTAAGGGATCAGGCTCACCAGTCTCATCTGATCCTCCTTAAGGTTGAGACCCACAGGGAATCCTGGGTGAAGGGAAGAGCCCTTCATCAGAGTATAAGGCCTCAGGGCCTAGAAGGGTTAAGCGGGCCCAGGGAAGAGAGAGTTCCATCGTATGAGAAGATTTCCTATGTTTAAGGTTTGAGAGTGGCAATTGTTAAGGCCTGCTAGTAAGTTTGGGACTTGCCTAAACTCAAAGTGAACTGCCTACCAGTGATTGTTTTGCTTTATTTATTTGAACCTTTATGAAGTGTTTTTCAACATTTCTAAGCGATTTATAATAAAAACATTCATAATTTGGATAAACACATAAATACATCCTTTTAAAACAACCATAAGGCAAATAAACATTTAAGAGCAATGAAATAAAAAATAAAAATGGGAATAAAACAAAAATAAATAGGAACTGCTGTTACAACTGACTTTCTAGGAAGATGGTAAGCTATAACTCTGAAGACAACCTGCTAATTATGAACTATGAAGATATAAACGGAAAGCTTGCTCAAATAAATAAACACTGTCCTTTGTTATTTGTGAGATACCTTAAGCAAAAGAGAGCTGCTTAAGTAGTTTTATTTGGCTGTGCACTGCACTTTCCTTTGTTTTCACTGTAAATAAACTGCACTTAAGGAACAGCCAAAGTCTGACTCCTGTTTTCCTCTGGCTGTCCCCAGGCCACTACCGCTCGAGTTACCACAGGTGGATTCTGTGGCAAAAGTTAGAAAGATATGCAGCCCAGTTTTTAAGATTATATGGCAATTTAATTGTACATTTGTGTGAATTAATATGTGTTTTATTATGTAATATCCACAAAAAGGCATTTGTTATAAACCTTTCGCTTTTTAAATATGTTTATTTTAATAAAAGAAAATTTGTTTTAGAAATCTTTTGTGGCATGTGCCTAGATTATTTCTTTTGTTCTTTTTTTCTTTCTCCATTTAACTTTTTTCCTTTTCAACTTCATTTTCCTTTTCTTTCCTCTTTTCTCTGTTCCTATAGCCTCATTTTCTCACCACTGTCGATCAACTATCTCCTATAGTTGCTTCTTTCTGCTTTCACCTCCTTTGCTCATCTTATTCCCATCCTATCTGCTCTGTCCTAGTCAGTCTTCTTTCCTCCTCCCTCAATCATGACTCCTCTCTCCTCATTGTGCTTCCTTTCCTCCTCTCTCTCACCAAATACATATCCTCCCCAACTCCGCAACCCACCACCATCATCTTCTGCTTTCCTTACTAAATCTCTCTACCAAACTGCTGCTGCTGCCATCCCCTCCATACTGGCATTCAACTGCTTTTGCTATATGTCTCTAGTTTAGCTCTGACAGAGAGGCCAATACTCAAAGGGTTTGCCTGGCTAACCTTTGGAGTTAGCCAAACAAAACCTGAGATTTGAATATTGTCCCCGACTCCCTGGCTAAATTTTGTCTAGCAAATTCAAGGCCTGCACAAAATTTATCCAGGAAAAAAGAAACGGTGCTGGAGTTGTTCCCAGAATGCGGTTTCACCTTGGGCAGTACTGTTGTTCCATGCTGCCTGGACAAAGCTAGTCAGGTGGGTCTGTTCTGGCAAATATTCAGCGGAACACTTAGCCAGGTAAGTTCCACTGAATATCCAGCTAAGGTTATCCAGGTAACTTTACCAGATGACTTTCTCCCTCTCTGGCTTACTCATTATGGACCTCTTACTGAACAGAATCAGGTGGCCAGGCTGCTGGGCTCAATGAAAGATCTGAGGCAGTGATAGGCTTAGGGAGAGAATATAGTAGCAACAGCAACTGCAGGCAAAGGGGACCAGGAGAGATTGCAAGAGGGTGGCTTGGCTGAGAAAGATAGCAGAGCAGCGAGTGAAGTGGGGGCTGGATGGGAGAAGGAGGCTGGAAACAGGACGGAATTGGTAGAGGAGTGAAATGGGGAGGAGAGCAGCACTGGCAGTGGGTGAAATGGATGGATTGCAGGCATCACTGATGTGGGCAAATAAAAAAGCCCCTAAAATTTTATAAGCCTAAATGGGATCAGATTGTAATTTATAGTAGCATTCAGTTACATTATCTATCCATTTGCATATCATAATCCTGTTTCCATATAGAATATCATCCCATTTCCTGGAACTATTTCACTGCTGCCCATTCATGTTTCTTTAAATAAGATTGTTCATTAATTGATTGTAAAGAAACATTCCTGTAATAAAACTCTTCAAAATCTTTTTTAAACAAATGAAAGTAAACTTTCACAGCCCATCCCAAAACAATTGGATTAAAAAGAGATTTTCATTTACATTTTGAATGCTGAACCTTACATGGCTCATCCTTATTATCAAATCCTGTAGGGCAAACAGCGTTAGCATTTATTTTGCCCTCTAAATTCTCATTTGGAAGGAAATGTAAATTTTCCAGATTTATTTGATCTAAGGGGCCATAGACATATCATCTGTTTCCATTATATCCAAACCTACATCTTTATTTATTTCATTTCATTTATTGACCTTTCTTTATTGCCTCTATAAGCAGATTGAGGAAATTCACAGCATGTACAATAAGCAAGTACACAATTCATTCCAATAAAATTAAAACATTAAATTAAAGCATATATATATATATATATAGCATAAGTCACAACAACTGGGCGCTTGTGCATGCCTAACTCCAAAAGTGCTGTAAGCATGGTATAGCAGAAATATTACATTGAAAATATAAAAAAAACTTACATAGAATACAACTCATTGAAACTGTAAAAACACAAAAATAAGAAACATAAAATGCCCATAGGTACAAAACATAGAATGCAAGGCCATGGATATTGTAAGTGCTACCATCCCACTCTGATTTACTCCAAACTGCATTCCCCCAGTTCCGTTCTGACAATCTCAATTATGATCTTTAACAATTCCCAGAAATACCCAATACCCCATCACTTATGCCACCCACTCTTATATTAAAATCCCCTTCTTTTAGAAATAACAGAGTTCAGAGCCAAATGAATACCAGTTAAAAACCATATAAAAATTAGGACAGAAATAATAATTCTACTCCTTAAGAAGGAAACCATGCAACACTTTCTTCTCTCCCTCCTTCAATCACACTCATATTCATAGAGATCTGTTGAGAAAAAGATTCATTAAATGTTGCGGCTCTGGCCGCGAGCGCCTTGACCAGACCCTTACCTCCGTGCTCCTGGACCTATTCCCACTTCTGGAGGCCTGGTTTGCACCCTGTTCGGCGGCATCTCCATGCGGGCCGCACCGCCGGGAAGCTTCCCATGGACGCCCTGCTTCTAGGCGCGTGCGCGCGCCACTTGGACGCTTTTCTAGGCCGTTTCCCGCCGGTAGTGACTCCGCCCAGTTCCTGATGTCAGACTCCATGGCCTTGATAAGCCGGCCGCGGACACTCAGTCTTTGCCTTGCAACGGGTTTACCTCCTGGTTCCCTGTTGCGTCGTACCCCGGAGTGAGCTGCCTTGCTACTCGCTCCATTCCTGCTTGCCTGCTACAGTACCTGCTTGGTTCCTGCTTGCCTGCTTCAGTACCTGCTTGGTTCCTGCTTGCCTGCTACAGTTCCTGCCTGGTTCCAGTACCCGAGTCTTGCTACAGTTCCTGCCTGGTTCCAGTCCCGAGTCTTGCTACAATTCCTGCCTGGTTCTAGTACTCGAGCATTGCTATAGTTCCTGCCTGGTTCCAGTACCTAAGCCCTGCTACAGTTCCTGCCTGGTTCCAGTACCCGAACCCTGTTACAGTACTTGTCTACTGTTCTAGTCTCATTCCAGTTCTCAGTCCTGTTCAACAACCCGCCTAAGTCCCAGCGGCCGGGCCCCTACGGGCTCCTCCCGGGGGGGGCTTCGGCTTCCAAGGGTGAAGACGCCTAAGTCCCAGCGGTTGGGCTCCTACGGGCTCCTCCCGGGGGAGTACCAGCTTCCAGGGTGAAGAGCACCTCTACGTCCTGCCTGAACATCTGCCTCCTGGCCTGCCACATACTAGAGACACTGACCACCTTTCCCAGTCTCCTGCAGGTCGACCCAAGGGTCCACTAAATTGAGACTCCATAACATTAAATACCTCATCAGTTCTGTTTTTTTCTTTAAAAATATTTTAAAATTCAACAGCTCTATAAATCTAAATAAATCAACCATGTTCCCGTGATAGTACTTGCTCAGATATACATTTTGTTCAGTTTGCTTATTTTCACTGGTATCATATACTGTGAACAATTTCGTCAATTCAAAATACCATTCCAAAGGGAAGCTCCCATCTCTAAGTAAAGGTTTTATAACATAGGCAACCAGGACTGGTGGCGCTTGCCCGTTTCACCTGCCCCCGCACCCCAATAAAATACACTGAATCATGCAATGGATTAACAAAAGGCCATAGTTTATTAACAGATACACAGAACATGTTTGACAACAGAAACCCATTCACAAACTTAACCAAAGCTACTAACCCAGCATCAAAGCCTCAACCGGCATGATCCAGCAGTATTGGCCTACCACCCATAAGGTCTTCTGACACCCAACCAGCAAATCTCTACCACCTTCAGGGTCACTCCGCCATATGCCAGCAGGAGATGCCCCCCCCCAGCCAGGTCAGTGAATTCAGTGTCCCAGGATTCGAGCACAAGAGCTTCTGGACCTGCCATGCTTGTAGATCACCTTCTACTCGTGCATAACACATCATTAACATTAAAACACTATCAATAACTAGGGCTCGGGTTACCCCCAAATGCAACACAACACCAGCATAAACAGGAACAAGTAAAAATAAGGGAGGGTGGGTGGGAGATGCTGCCAACAAAAGTGTGGAATGCACATTTGTTCTCCTATAAAACCAGCACCTTGCCCTACCCCCAGAAACTGATCCCTACAGGAACTGTCTAATCAGAGGTCTGCCTTACTCTTTTTTTTAAACAAAACTCCATGATGCGTTGTGCAAAGGGAGGGAGAAACCAAGGACCAAAGGAAGAGGGATCTGAGGGAAGCGATGGAAGTCAAGGCCATCTCACTTCAGGGGCAAGCCTCTCCATTTAGCTAGCCCTCAGTCCCATGTGGGGAATGCAAGTTTAATACCCCCTTGACCGTTTAACTCATAGGGCATTCATGAGACTGGGACTGACCAGGCAGGAGCCCCCCTCCCGAACAGACTCTGTCGACACTCACATTCTTGGCGCCTGGTGCCTCCACCTGGGGAAGAAGGTGTTAGTGGGTGGGATTTCCCTCCCTTCACCCCAGGAAAACAAATGGGACTATGAACAAGGCTGGCAGTATGTACAGATATCTACAGGTTTATTAGACTATAGAAGTATATACATTTCTACATGATTATGTACATCACTAATAGGAACATAAGAACATAAGATATGCCATACAGGGTCAGACCAAGGGGTCCATCAAGCCTAGCATCCTGTTTCCAACACTGGCCAATCCAAGTCACAAGTACCTGGCAAGTACCTGGCAAGTACCCAAATATTAAATAAATCTCCAGCTACTATTGCTTATTAATTAATAGCAGTTAATGGATTTTTCCTCTAAGAACTTATCCAAACCCTTTTTAAACCCAGTTACAATAACTGTTGTAACCACATCCTCTGTCAATGAATTCCAGAGCTTAACTATGTGCTGAGTCAAACAGCACATTTATCTACTTGTGGTTAATAGCCTCAGGTCACACAACTGTAGTACATTTTTACAAGGTAGAAAGAACATTTAATATTTGGCAATTTGGGGTTGTTGGCCCCCATAGTATACCACCATATAGAATAGAAGGGACCTCTTGAGTTCCCGCTTAATCAAGTGTTATTATTATCCTCCCTCTTTATTTTTTAAGTCTCACCCATGTGAAAAGATGCAACTGGGCTGGTGGGAAGTGTTGGTCTGGGGGAGTCTGTTGTATATAAAATGCTGTCATCTTGGTACCGCTTCTGGTCTGCTGAAAGGTCCATGCCCTCCTGGGGGAACTAATTCCACCTCCTAAACTGCTGCTGGGGTCCACACCCTCCTGGGAGACCTCTCAATCTGCTTCTGGGGTCCATGCCCTCCTGGGGGACTGCTCGATCTGCCGCTGAGGTCCACACCCTCCTGGGGGACCACTTCACCTCTGGATCTGCTGCTGTCCTTCAGTTCCTCTTCCATAATAGGAGTTTTTTCTCTGGCTTGGGTTTACAGCTCCACTAGGCTCATGGTCAGTCATTCACTGTTAACCAGCCTGGATGGTTCGCCTTCTCTCAGCCAAAAAGCAAAAACCCAGGCAGAAGCAAAGAAAGATAATGCATGAACACCCTTCCATCCTGTTATGGTTAAGTGGTGTTTGGGTGGAACCTTGGGTACTGGCAGATGACCATGCCCACAGGGAGGATGAGGAGCCACAGTACTGGGCTAGACTCAGAATGCACAAACACTGATAGTTCTTTATTATACAGCTTGAGGAGTGCCACCAGAGGTGGCAATAGTGAAGTAGTCTGGTAGTAGCAGTCTCAGGGACCTTGGCAGAGGGAGTCCTTCTCACCCTATTGGTCTCCGAAGCAGGTTTCCCAGCAGGGTAGTACAGAGAATGAGATAGACTGAGAGTTAGAGTACTCACTAGGTGTTTGCTGTATGTGATTCCACCAGGTTGATGAAGATATTGCAGCCACCGAGGCAGGGAGAGCAGACCCTCAAGGAGCGAGTACCTGTTGCCTATAAGGCACCTGAAATAAAGCAGAGGGCTCCCAAGGAGCGGGTACCCAGGTTAGCAGTTACTCCAAAGGACATAGAGAGAGCTTCCAGTGGCAGCAAGGAAGCAGCAGAGTAGCGTAGACAGGAATGGATTCGAGACCTTGCTAACTCAGTGAGCTAGCAAATTAGAATAGGTTATATACCCAGATGGCATGAAGTCAGCAAGGGGGGACACCCCCGAGGTTCGCGCCAAGGTTGGAATAAAGACTGGGGGTGAAGCGCGCGCGTGCACCCTAGTAGGTACCTGGGAGGAGCATGGCGGGAGGCTGTACCATAGCCATTCTGGGGACGCCGGAGAGGTCGGCTTGAAGATGCAGCAGTAGCTATCTTTCCTAGGTAAGCGGGAGGAACCGAGAACAAGGTGAGGCAAACGGGGCGAAGCTGTCTAGCACCAATAGACACAACACATCCTGCCTGGCCTTTTCATTTCTGTTGTCTGAGAATTGAGTACCCAAGGCTATGACTCCCCTTGTTAGTCAGGGTGAGAATCTGTCTGCTTCCTAGGACTATTTTTTCAGTACATTTCTCTCATAAATCCCTCTCTTTTTCAGAATTCTCTAATGTAGGACTTTTCCAGTCATATTTCTGTAATTTAGAATTTTGTTATCCTATGATTTAAAGTGATATTTCACTGCAAGTTACCAACAGTAATCCAGGGAGCTGTGGAATGCAAATCCCCTACCTGAGTCTCTGACTCATCTATTCAATGGTCATTTAAACACCTTCACAGTAAGGGATCTGGCAACCTTTTCAGTCTCATTCTGGGTTTCCTGGACTGACGACTCATGTTACATAGCTGCATTGTCCTCTTTTTTTTTTACTCTGCTGTAGTTCCATTAAATAGTATCAAGCTCTTCAACCTCCATCTCCCTTGGGAGGTGGGTTTCACAAGGCAAAAAGCATGAGGCCAAACACCAACCTTCGCCAAGTTAAGGTGGCCAGACAAGACTTACATGTAAGATTTTTTACCTGCCAGTGAGAGATTGTATGTGTGCTCCCGGTGCAAAGAGCTCCTGGCTCTGAAGGAACGAGTCCGATCTCTGGAGGTTAGAGTAGCGGAGGAGCTGAGGCAGGCAGAGAGGTACATTGATGAGACCTTCAGGGACATAGTAGCCAAGTCCCAAATCCAGTCTGGCAGCCCCAGTGCTGCCTTGTAACAGAAAGGACTCCCAGTAGGATAACATCATCCAGGTGTAGCAGGAAGTGATCCTATAGCAAGGACCTGCTCTCCAGGTGATGTATTGTCCTCTCGCACTGAGGAGGGAAGGATTAGGCCGGCCATCATTGTTGGTGATTCAATTATTAGAAATGTAGATGGTCGGGTGGCTGGTGGACGTGAGGACCACCTGGTAACTTGCCTGCCTGGTGCAAAGGTGGCAGACCTCACATGTCACCTAGATAGAATTATAGACAGTGCTGGGGAGGAGCCTGCTGTCTTGGTACATGTGGGCACCAATGACTAGGAAAATGTGGGAGAGAGGTTCTGGAAGCCAAATTTAGGATTTTAGGTAGAAAGCTGAAATCCAGAACCTCCAGGATGGCATTCTCTGAAATGCTTCCTGTTCCACGTGCAGGTCCCCAGAGGCAGGCAGACCTCCAGAGTTTCAATGCGTGGATGAGACGATGGTACAGGGAAGAGGGATTCAGTTTTGTAAGGAACTGGGGGAACTTTGGGGGAAGAGGGAGACTTTTCCGAAAGGATGGGCTCCACCTTAACTAGAATGGAACCAAGCTGCTGGCATTAACTTTTAAAAAGGAGATAGAGCACCTTTTAAACTAGAACAAGGGGGAAAGCCAACAGTCACTCAGCATTGCTTGGTTCGGAGAAATGTATCCTTGAAGGATACTAATGAAACAGAAGAGATAGGGCATCCCAACAGAGAGGTTCCAATAAAAACAAATGTACTCCATGTGCCTATATGTAAAAAATCACCTGAGCTAAAGATTTCCAAATTATCCCTAAGAACTGAAAAGCAGGTTGTTGTCTGTATGCCAATGCCAGAAGTCTAAGAAGTAAAATGGGAGAGTTAGAGTGTATAGCAGTAAATTATGAGATTCACATAATTGGCATCACAGAGACCTGGTGGAAGGAGGATAACCAATGGGATAGTGCTATATCAGGGTACAAATTATATCGTAATGATAGGGAGGATCAACTTGGTGGGGGTGTGGCACTTTATGTCCAGGAGGGTATAGAGTCCAACAGCCTTGCTGAAACACCGACAAAAGAAAATGGTGGCAGGGTCCGAAAAAATTAATTGGACCTCCAGTGAAACTTAGAAAGTCATGTGGAAGATAACCGGGAGATTCCTGTTAATCAGTATCCGGAGAATTTTTCTCATAGTGAACTATATTGCGCAGTCCCTGAATCAGCCCGCGAAATGTGGACACGTTGGACTTGCATCTTAAACTCCAGACTATGGACTCTGAAGCGCGATAGCGCCAGCCAAGGGAAGTACCTTTCTCCACATATTTCTTTACAAAAAACATTTTAAAACCAAAGGAAATTTTGCAAAATTGAAAACAAAATAATTCATATTTAGTGGACCGATGATTAAAAAGACCCATAGTGGTAAAAATTACAAGTTGCATACTTGCAAACCGCGGGTAGTATGAAGGTCCAATATATACATATAAAGGTATGACAAAATGATTTTCATATAATAGCAATGCTACACAAAAATTGTAAAAACGTTTATTGATACAACATGATTTATCATAGGTTTAACTTGCTTCGTTGTACACTGGACAAATTGATACGGGTATATTAAGTTTCAATTACCCCAATATTGACTGGGTAAATGTAACATCAGGACTTGCTAGAAATATAAAGTTCCTGGATGTAATAAATGACTGCCTCATGGAGCAATTGGTTCAGGAACCAACAAGAGAGGGAGCTATTTTAGATTTAATTCTCAGTGGAACACAGGATTTGGTGAGAGAGGTAACGGTGGTGGGGCCACTTGGCAATAGTGATCATAACTTGATCAGATTTAAACTAATAACTGGAAGGGGGACAATAAGTAAATCTGCAGCTCTAACACTACATTTTCAAAAGGGAAACTGATAAAATGAGGAAAATAGTTAGAAAAAACTGAAAGGCGCAGCTGCAAAGGTTAAAAGTGTTGAACAGGCATGGACTTTGTTTAAAAATACAATCCTAGTCGTACAGTCCAGATGTATTCCATGCATTAAGAAAGGTGGATGGAAGGGAAAACAATTATCGGCATGGTTAAAAGGTGAGGTGAAAGAGGCTATTTTATCCAAAAAAACATCCTTCAAAAATTGGAAGAAGGATCCATCTGAAGTAAATAGGATAAAGCATAAGCATTGTCAAGTTAAGTGTAAAACATTGATAAGAGGGGCGAAGAGAGAATTTGAAATTAAGTTGACCATAGAGGCAAAAACTCATAATAAAAACTTTTAAAAATATATCTGAAGCAAGAAACCTGTGAGGGAGTCGGTTGGACCGTTAGATGACTGAGGGATTAAAGGAGCTCTTAGGGAAGATAAGGCCTTTGCAGAAAGACTAAATGAATTCTTTGCTTCCGTGTTTACTAATGAGAATGTTGGGGAGATACCAGTTCCGGAGATGGTTTTCAAGGGTGATGAGTCAGACGAACTGAACCAAATCACTGTGAACCTGGAAGATGTAGTAGGTCAGATTGACAAACTAAAGAGTAGCAAATCTCCTGGACCGGGTGATATGCATCCTAGGGTACTGAAGTAACTCAAAAACGAAATTTCTGATCTATTACTTAAAATTTGTAACCTATCATTAAAATCATCCATTGTACCTGAAGACTGGAGGGTGGCCAGTGTAACCCCAATATTTAAAAAGGGCTCCAGGGGCGATCCGGGAAACTATAGGCCAGTGAGCCTGATTTCAGTGCCGGGAAAAATAGTGGAAACTATTCTAAAGATCAAAATCGTACAGCATATAGAAAGACATGGTTTAATGGAACACAGTCAACATGGGAAGTCTTGCCTAACAAATCTGCTTCATTATTTTGAAGGGGTTAATAAACATGTGGATAAAGGTGAACCAGTAGATGTAGTGTATTTGGATTTTTAGAAGGCATTTGACAAAGTCCCTCATGAGAGGTTCTAAGAAAACTAAAAAGTATTGGGATAGGAGGCGATGTCCTTTCGTGGATTACAAACTGGTTAAAAGACAGGAAACAGATTAGATGGATTAAATGGATTAAATGGTCAATTTTCTCAGTGGAAAAGTATAAACAGTGGCGTGCCTCAGGGATCTGTACTTGGACTGGTGCTTTTCAATATATTTATAAATGATATAGAAAAGAATACGACGAGTGAGGTTATCTAATTTGCGGATACAAAATTATTCAGAGTAGTTAAATCACAAGCGGATTGTGATACATTACAGGAGGACCTTAGAAGACTGGAAGATTGTGCATCCAAATGGCAGATGAAATTTAATGTGGGCAAGTGCAAGGTGTTGCATATAGGAAAAAATAACCCTTGCTGTAGTTACATTATGTTAGGTTCCATATTAAGAGCTACCACCCAGGAAAAAGATCTAGGCATCATAGTAGATAATACTTTGAAATCGTCAGCTCAGTGTGCTGCAGCAGTCAAAAAAGCAAATAGAATGTTAGGAATTATTAGGAAGGGAATGGTTGATAAAACTGATAATGTCATAATGCCTCTGTATCACTCCATGGTGAGACCACACCTTCAATACTGTGTACAATTCTGGTCGCCGCATCTCAAAAAAGATATAGCTGTGAAGGAGAAGTACAGAGAAGGGCGACCAAAATGATAAAGGGGATGGAACAGCTCACCTATGAGGAAAGGCTGAAGAGGTTAGGGCTGAAGAGGTTAGGGCTTGGAGAAGAGATGGTTGAGAGGGGATATGATAGAAGTCTTTAAGATCATGAGAGGTCTTGAACGAGTAGATGTACATTTTCAGATAATAGATGGACTAGGGGGCGTTCCATGAAGTTAGCAAGTAGCACATTTAAGAGTATTCGGAGAAAATTCTTTTTCACTCAATGCACAATTAAGCTCTGGAATTTGTTGCCAGAGGATGTGGTTAGTGCAGTTAGTGTAGCTGGGTTCAAAAAAGGTTTGGATAAGTTCTTGGAGGAGAAGTCCATTAACTGCTATTGATCAAGTTTACTTAGGGAATAGCCACTGCTATTAATTGCATCAGTAGCATGGGATCTTCTTGATGTTTGGGTAATTGCCAGGTTCTTGTGGCCTGGTTTGGCCTCTGTTGGAAACAGGATACTGGGCCTGATGGACCCTTGGTCTGACCCAGCATGGCAATTTCTTATGTTCTTATGTACTTTGCATGCCCGACCATAAACTTATCTGCAGTGAATGAAGGACATTTCAAAATTCTTAATCCTCTTGAGAACTGTTGTTTCCTAGTATCAGTATTTTGCCATAAGCAGGTCTTCTTGTTCATAAGTAATTCAAATTGTTGAACAGTATTATCTGCAAAAATATTGGGATCCATCTGATCAGAAAACATATCATTGGTCTTTAACAAAAGATTGGAGTCTGCCTCAGCTCTGCAAAGGCAAAAGAGACTTCAGTGCCAAACTGTTTCATTATGAAGCCACACTGTATATTTGTTAACTGCATTTATTAATCTATTACGGGCAGAAAAGTGTGTTATCATGCATTATTACTGAATAGGCTCCATTGCTAATAATGGGAGCTGAAATAAATAACATGCATTATTACTGTGCATCGCAAGTTAGTAAATAAACCCCCTCAGTCTGTGTGAAACAAATTCACATAGCACAAACCTCTACCTTGAGAACAGGAACAAATCTTTGAGGTTTCCAAGGTTCTGTGCTGGCCAAATCATAAATATCCCACAGCCAAGGGCCAGCCTCTATGCTGTAAATCACCTTATGAGCAAAAGGGGTTTTATTGCATTTTCCCTGTCTAGTTCCTCTTCACCAGGTGATTGACACAAATGTCATCAGGTTCTCTTGTTTACTGGAGGGGAAGTTTCCTCTAACAATGAACCCCTCAGCACTGCCTTTTTTGCCAGCAGTAGCAGCAGCAGTCACTCCATTAGTGGCAGGCCTCCTCCAGCCTTAATGCATCACTCCTGGAACGTGCTCAGGACCCACCTGCCTTACTGCTGTTCTGTCAGCAAAACTTTCCAGAATTTTCCTGAAATCTGTACTTGCTTTTGTGAACCTTGCTGAGGACTGAGTGCCTGTGATCATACACTTACCTTAGCGACACGAAAGCAATATGAGCTGGGGCAGCAAAAGCCTCTGTATTGCAGCAGATCTGTGCAGCCAAGGACTTTGATGTGTCTCTTGGGGAAAAGTCTTTATAAGAACGATTCGTTTGTACAACTTATGAAGGAAAGAACAACAACACCTCTGTGTCATAAGGCTAATCCCTGGTGCTTGGCCATCACTGTTCTGGTATAAAATAATGGGATTTTCAGCATTTTAGGTTTGTGTATTTCGACCTCATGTAGTGATGGATTGAAAATTTGTTTTGCTTTGTATTTTTTTGGTGGGGCAGGGAAAGAGGGGCAGTATGATGGAAGTTCCCACAACAGCAGCCTGTGATTTTATATTCCATTAGGGACCTGGAGAAAGCAGACAGAATGGTAATTGTTCATATCCGCAGGAGCTGCAGTCAGGAGAAGCACTGTGTGTGGGAAGGTCCACAGCTGTCTGCAGCTGTTTGAGCTTTTCATCTCTGAATCATGTACAGTACAAACACAGGCCAGGAATTAAAACTGATGAGAAAAGATTCAGTACGAAATCATTGGGCATTAAAAACGGTATTTGGTTTAGAAACACAGGGAGCGTAACGTGCAAACCTTTTCTTGGTACAGCATTTCTGCGCATAAACACCCGCACAGAGATTAATACTAGTATTATATAAACTGTGTGATGGGAGCTGTACAGCTTATAAAATACCATATATTTCTGCTTCACAAGTATGCACATATGTTTTAGTACATGTAAATGTTTCCCATGCAAGAAAATGCATACTTTCTCTAACTATTTGATAAACATACGCATGTATATTTTAGGTGCATAAAAAAACGTGTGCATAGTAACTCTGATTTATATGCAGAGGCAATTAGAAGGTGATGTGTGAGCATGCTCATATAAGGCCGAATTTTAAATCCCGCCGCACATAAAATCCGGCCTTTACGCGCGTGGCCGGGCCTTGCGTGCATCGAGCCTATTTTCAAAAAGGCCCGGCCACGCTTGTAAAGGCCGGTGTGTGCATAGATACCAGCCTTCTTGCAAGGGGTGGGCCAGGGGGCAGGGAGGGGCAGGCTGGGGGGGGGGGCGGTCCAGGACAACGCCTTTCCTCGCTGTCCTGGAGCTTCGCGCGTCAGCAAGTTACTTCAGGTCGGGCCCTGAAGTAACTTGCGAAATAAAAGATACCAAAAAAAAAGGGTTTTAGAAGGTGGGGAGGAGAGGGGAAGGGGAAGGGAGGTTAGGGTAGGGGGCAGGAAAGTTCCCTTCCAGTCCGCTTCTAAATTGGAGCGGACTGGGAGGGAACTGGGGGAACCCCGATCTCATCGCCGCGCAATGTAGCTTACTTCTACCGCCCCTTGCGCGCATCGCCCTGGATTTTATAACATGCGCGCGCCAGTGTGTGCATGCTATAAAATCAGACATCCATGCGCGTGCGCCGGGTAGCGTGCACACATGGACACGCGCGCGTAATTTTTACAAATCTACCCCTTACTGTTTTGAAAATGCCCATGTGTGTTCTTGGAATCACCAGTTCAGCGATACCTCCGCCACTTCACCCAGTCCTTCTCCAGTTCATCTAGACACATTAGCAGTTCACCCTGAACCCCTTCCCGTTCACCCAGACCTCCCACCCAAACACTGCAGCCAACAGGCAAGTCCAGTTTTGATTGTATGCGTCAGTTAGCAAATGGACGAATAAGAAATGAAGCTTGTATTGTTATATGTCTTGCTTGAACTTAATAAAAAATAAGTTTAAAAAAAAGTGTATGATAAGTTTTGGTAATGTAGACACGTATATCTCTTACAGAATAGCAACCACCACGTGTACTTCTCAGCCCCACTCCGGAACATCCCTAACCCACACATTTATTCTGCTGGTAAATTGTGTGCATGAAGCAGAAAATATGAATGCATTCTCGATGTTTATACAATAAGATGACCGCGAATACATGCTACTTACCTGCGTATGTGCTATTTCTACAGGCGAGACCCCCTTTGGAAATGTACTCATTTATATAAACATGCCCTGTCAGAGAGAAGTGAAAAATGAACCTGTGTACTTCACAGTCCTGGCTCAAAGTACTGATCTTTCTGGTAAATTTTGCCAATAAACGTAAAATATGTTAATCTTTGTGCTGTGTGCCTTGGGCTTTTTAACATGGGGAATATGTTAAGACTCGAGGGTAGTGTTAGACAAGCTTATATACTTCCCAAAATTCTGGAAGGCAGGAAGAAAGCTTATGTCAGAATTTGTGGTGCCTTCCAAAATACCAACCCTTGCCTTATGCAGTGAAATGCAGGAGCCTCTGAGGAATCTTCCGTTTCAGCATACTTCATTTTTACCGTTTAACTGTAAATGTAATTAAGGGCCAGATGAACTAAAGCATTTTCCCATGGTCACAAAACAGGAGAAACACATCTTCGATGAAATGTGCTCCTGTGTTGCCTGAAGTCTCTTAGCGCTGCCCTCGCTTCCATGCAGCCACTGAGCCCTCGGTGACCTACACGCACCGTCTACATCTTTCCCATCCCAGACAGAAAACCCAGTGAACCTCCTCTGGTAATGAATTATTCAGGGTCCCCTTATTACTTTTTTGGGTGGGGGGGGGGAAATAACACAGATTTCTTTTAAGATGCAGATAGAAAGGGAAGGGCTTTCTTTTGGGAGCCCGGATTTTCAGACCAGAAGGTTGGTTTTGCGAGGGCCCACGCACGCTGCAGTTCTGTTGCCATTTCGTGTTGTAAGTGATTTAAGTGCTGGGGATTTATTGTCCCCGGCAAGGCATGCTTCACACTTGCACTTCTTTTGCTGGTGGCTTGAGGTGAGCTGTAATTCATGCCTGACGCCACGGTTTTAGGGAATTATTTTTAAATCCTTCTAAACATGTTAAATTGTATGATTTTTCTCTCTTGTTTGAAACCATCTTTAATCTCGCTGTCACTGGGCTAATTTTTCAAAGTCTAAGTAAGGAACCTTATATGCAGGCAAAAATAGAGTTAGCCCACATAAGTCGGCCATAACCGAATTAATGGATTTTTAGCTGCCTCAAAATATGAACGTACTTTCACTATGTGTGTACTTTTTACTTCATGGAAGAGTGGCATTCTGGGGGCCATTTTGAAGGCATATTTGAAAACTGTAAGGTGAATTTTAAAAGAATTGCGCACGCGAAAATGACCACATGCACACACAAATAGCGCACAGTCGCACAGCTGCTATTTAATAAACTTGAAACGTGCACGAGCAAGTCATGGTGCGTGAATAAATTTGCTCAAATGAAAAAAGGGGTGGGCTAAGGATCGACCAGGGGCGTTCTGGGGCGTGGCCAATATTTATGTTTATAAGGCGTTATTTTAAAATCTGCAAATGCCACATGCATGCAGCTGTTGCTTGCTCATATTTACACTTGCAAATTGTCAGGTATAAGTCAGAATACCGCTGCAACAAGCAAGCTACTCCCACCCTTATTTGCTTACCCAGACTGAGCAATTCATTCCTTGTTGGTTGTTGTCTGAATATAATTCTCTTATCTTCAATCCCCCCCTGCCATTGAAGCAGAGATCTATGCTGGATATGCATTGAAAGTGAAGTATCAGGCTTAATTGGTTTGGGGTAGTAATCGCCGCAACAAGCAAGCTACTCCCACGCTTATTTGTTTATCCAGACTGTGCTACCTTGTTGGTTGTTGCCTGAATGCAATTCCTCTTTTCCACATTTCCTCTTGCCGTTGAAGCATAGAGCAATGTGGGAGTCGCATTAACCGTGTGAACGTTTATTGAATAAGGGTATTAATCACCCGGTAGTAGCCGTAATTCCCTCAAGCCACCCCCATACCTCTTCTCTTCTTTCCTATCCTCCAGGCTTTATGAATCCACAATGTTTATCCCACGCCCCTTTGTAATCCTTCACAATTTTGGTCTTCACCACTTCCTCCGGAAGGGCATTCCAGGCATCCACCACCCTCTCTGTGAAGAAATACTTCCTGACATTGGTTCTGAGTCTTCCTCCCTGGAGTTTTAAATCGTGACCCCTGGTTCTGCTGATTTTTTTCCAACTGAAAAAGTTTGTCGTTGATTTTGGATCATTAAAACATTTCAAGTATCTGAACGTCATGCTGTCCACTTTGCCTTTATTATACTGACTGGCAACTTTCAAGCTCCATTTCCTGTTTAGGAGAAATCTCATTCTGTAAATGCTGAGTGTAGATAATTGAAGCATAGGGCAAGAGAGAAGTGTGCAGTTCAATTTAATAAAAGCTTCCTTTACGACTGAATCCAAGCCACTCCCCCATGAATATATGTCTGTATTCTTAAACACCATTTAAGTGTAGAAGTCTAATTTAGTGGTGAATTGAGCTGACCATTTGTTGGGCCAGGCTACCATTATTGGTACATCTGCTGGCCTAGTTAGCCAGCACAACTTCACCTTTCAAGCTACCTTCCATGTCACCTTCCATGTCAGTGCATAAATACTTCCTGCCAGTTATGTCCCTGAGGTATTTGCTCTGGCTGTTCCCCTTCCACCCCTGAAGTCGGTACATGTAGGAAAGCAGCCAGTGCAGGAACTTTACTGGTGCTGCCTCCTTTCTGACTGTCCATAGCTGCTGATTCTTTGGAGATTTGCCACCAGTGTTGCTGGATTTCCGATGGGATGGGATGTTGCTCATGCTCTGATCATCACCTACTTGTCCTGGATTGCTGCCAGATAACCCCAAAACAACAAAGCGACCAGGCAAACTTGCAGAAACAGTGTCTTTTACTCCTTTTCTAGATCACTACTTCATAGAAAGCAACATAGTTCCTTCCTTCAGTCAGTAACATTCCATTCATATCCAGCATACATTTATGTACAGGCAGGTATAAAGTTCCATGCAACAGCCTATATCCTCTAACAGAGACTCCCAGCCATAGTTTCTCTAGAATTCTTGGAAGAGTGTGCCCATCTGTAGTGGCAGCTCTAAGCTTACCATGTTCTCTTTATTTATTTTATTTATTTATTTATTTATTCATTTATTTGAAAGTTTTTATATACCGCTTATACACAAAATAGTGAACTAGGTGGTTTATAGATTTAAAACATACATAATTAATAAAACAGAGAAAAATATTTCATAAAATTAAATGTAACAAAATAAAATGATTAAAACAGAAGGAAAAGACAATAACAAGGAAAGTATTAAGATGCACACAAATGACTAAAATTAACAAACTAAGAGGAGGTCAGGAACATTAATCTGGATTATTGAGTCCAAAAGCACAGGTGCATAAGTAGGTTTTTAATTTTTTCTTGAAATCTTTCAGATTTGTTATGACTTTGTGAGGTTGGAAAAGAATTCCATAACAGAGGACCAGCTACAGAGAAAGTGCATTTCCTGGTGATCTCCAAACAGCTGTTTTTATCGTAGGGACCTCAAATAGGTTTTTGTCAATTGATCTTAAATGGCGGCGTGGCTGATAAAGGCGACGGGCGGTACATAACCAGATAGATGATGGATTATGGATTAAACTAAAGAAGATTATTAGTAAGATTGTGTGTTGACTGTGTTGTTTAATAGGTAACCAGTGCAGATCTGGCAGAACTGGGGAGATGTGCTCTTTCATTTTGCTGCCTGTAAGAAGGGGTGCTCCAGAGTTTTGTATAAGCCCTGGCTTCTCCGGCTGCTCTCCAAATGGCAGCTCCTTGACCCTCTGCTCATCAGTTGCCCCCCTTCTAGTTTTTCCAGTTTTTCTTGCACAAAACATACCCTAATTGGCCATTCCTGTCTCTGTGGTTTCTGTCCCCTTGGAACTATATTACCCAACAGTCTTCTAGCTATAGTGACATCATTTCCTCTCTGCCTTTCATCTTCCTATATGCAGCATCATGTGCTCACCTAGCAGGATAACTGTACCTTACCCCAGTCTACTTCTGGCTGGGCAGCATCCTAATTCTGTTATGACCTACAATGTCCCAAGAGCCACATTCTTTTCATAATATTCTTTATGCCGCTGACACCCTGTCTGTTCTGTGTCTGCAGGCTGTTCTTACTTGTGTGGAATCTTGGTTCCGTTTTATCCAGATTCTCCTCACCAATGGTCAGGGCTGGATTTGAGATTTGTGCACCCATTGGTGCAAATTTATCTCATGCGTATTCATTGTGGATATCCAGAAAACCTGACTGGCTGTGGGGTCCCCAGGCGAGGCTTGGGAAGCCCTGACCTAGGCAGTTGTCTAAATCTGGGCCTGCCAATGGTAGAGTATGCACTGTGGATGCCCTTGATGCAAGGCCCCAGTCTGTCACAGAAACAGAATCTGATGTCAGATAGACTATAAGGCTCATCTTGTCTGCACACTTTATTTCCTAGCGCAGTGCCATGGAAAAAGTACTAAATGAGGTATTTCTTATAATGGATCAATGCGTACCTATTCTGTATTAATTTTTTTAAAATCTTAATGTTGATTATAAATTTGCAAAACAGTAAAAATCAGTGAAAAGAGGGCAGGGCCATCATCTAGACCTGGCTGTAGCCCGATGGTCATCCCCTTGATAATCTTTTGGTCCTTCCTTTCTAATTATTTTCTGTATTTTTTCGTGCAGGTAAAAATCCTGCGTGGTCCCTTGTTTCATCCTGCTGCCTCAGGGCTACAAATTCAGACTTATAGATTCCAGTTGATCCTTGTCTTTCCCTTTGCTTCTCTGTATCTAGGGATCGTCGGTGCTTATCCCGAGCTGCATCGAATTCCATTGACGTTGTTGCCTACCCCACCTTGCCTGGAAGGCCCTTCCATGCATCTGCCACCCTTTCCATGAAGAAATATTCACCGATGCTACCCCTTCCCACAAGAGAAGTCCCAGCTCGGCTGCTGGGGACTAGTCCAGCCTTCACAGAGTGTTCTGCTGCTGCCCAGGAGAGGTGCGGATGGAGGGACAGTGAGAGGCTTGGCCTCAGAATGTCCTTCTACTGCCTGCCTTGCGTGAACTGAATATACCCTGCCCTCTATGCTTGAGAAGTTTGCCATGGATTATATTTTTGTAAATGGCCCAAGAATAGTACACTTCACAGGGCAATTTTCAAAGGCCATTTATCTGGGTAAAAGGGCTTTTTGAAAATTGCCGGTTTCTATGTGGGAAAAGTATAACAATACTTTTACCTGAGTCTTTGTGGCGGTGTTTCTGGAGCTTGTTTTAGCTGGAAAAAAGTCCCTGCAGAAAACACAGGTGCAAATCTCCGCCAGTGCCTTTCCTGGGGTAATTTCCAAAGGGAAAGTATGTTTATTCCGCCCCTTTGAGAACTGGCGCAAAACTCAGGTGTACAAAGCCCCAGGGGCTTTCACCTGCCCCCCCCCACCCCCACCCCTGTTTATGAGAATTGCCACACTTGTGACTTATTCCCTAAATGGGATCCAAATTTGCACCATTTTCAAAAGAACGGGTAGGTTAACTAGGGTGCTGCGGATATTGCTTAGTGTAAATATTATTGTAAAGGAACCTAGGAAAGAAAAGAAAAATAACCCCTTAGCATAGTCACCCAGATTGCACAAAGACTTTCTTAAGTCTTGTTTTGCCCATCAGCTAGGGAAAGGACAGCGTGATAATCATGAGAGCCGTCACCTCTGAGCCCTTGGTACAAAACCGCCACAGAAAGGTTATGTTTTATCTCCTCCCAGACAAATACGGCCCAGCTAGAGATGAAGGGTAGCAGCCTGGGGCCCTCTTATCAAACCTGCATGGCAGTACATTAGTGGAAGTGCTCCTGTCAGTCTGCAGGCGGTCTCCAGGGTCCCTTGCAGAGCTTGCTGCCTAAGTACCCGAGTATTCATCCTCCAGCGGGAGATGGTGTCGTTCTGCAGATAAATAGCAGCAGGCAACGAACACAGCACTTCATTTTCTTTTTTTTTTTCTCTATCATTGTTTTGGTGCTCAGTTTAAAGATCATATCTGAGTGAAAATCAATATCAGTGCTTTCAGGGGCTTTTTCTACTGTTTGGAAAAGAGATAATAAAGTCAAAATAAGATATTTTTATTTATTTATAGTGACTGACTGACCTGAAAGAAAGTTGCAAGAGATCTAAGAGGCAATTGTGTTGGAAATGCTGGACGAATGTGCAGCCCAGCAAGTGTGAAGGGGAACTTCTTATTGCCATAAGGACTATAAAAGTAGTGTGATTGCTGTGTGAGTCCACTTGATTGTACAAAAATAAAGGTTAACAAATAAAACCAAAAACTATATATACTGCATGGGGTTCATTTTCAGCTGCTTTGCGGCTTGGTTAGTTAGCAACATAAACATATCATTTATCTTAAAGTTAGCCAGTTATCCTGGGAAGTCCTGCTTCCTACAGGCCAATCTCGCAACTCAACATAGATGCTAAACTGCTGGCTTCCATTCTCGCAGCACAACTGAATGGAATCTTACCCTCCCTAGTAACAGGAGACCAGACAGGCTTTAAGAACATAAGAACATAAGAACATGCCATACTGGGTCAGACCAAGGGTCCATCAAGCCCAGTATCCTGTTTCCAACAGTGGCCAATCCAGGCCATAAGAACCTGGCAAGTACCCAGGCAGATACGGTGTCAATAATGTGTGCAAACTGCTGGCAGTTTTATCGCATGCTTAGGACATCCCTAAAGGGCTAGTGCTCAGTCTAGAAGCCGAGAAGGCTTTTGACAAAGTCAATTTGTCTTATATGTTTTGGATACTTGAAAAATATGGGATGGGGGTTCCTTTTTTGCAATGGATCCAACTGTTATATACTAATCCAACAGCTCGCATTCTTATTAATGGTGAACTTTCCAGGGAATTCTTTTTGCAAGGGTTACGAGATAGGAATGCCCTATGTCCCCTTTATTATTTGCACATTCCCTAGAACTCATAGCGATTACAATTCAACAAAGCAACATTTCAGGAGTCCAGATACGACCTGAGGAGCTGAAAATGTGCCTCTTTGCAGATGACATTTTATTATTCCTCACACAGGCTGCTTCGGCAGTTCCTCAGATCCTTCAGGTTTTCCCCTCTTTCCAATCTTTCTCAGATCTCATGATCAACTTTGACAAGTCTGAAGCACTCCCTCTTTTTTCAGATCTTCCAGATAGATGGATAGGGGATTTTCCCTTTAGATGGGCGACCCAAAAGATCAAATACTTGGGGATTTGGATTCCTTCTGACCTAGCTCTGTTATATGAATATAATTTTAAGGACCTAATACACTACAGGGACCAGCTGCAACTGAAAGCCTGAAAGAATCTTCCTTTAATTATGATGGGGAGAAATGCCCTATTCAAAATGGTCATTTTGCCTAAGCTCCTATATAGGCTCCAGATGCTCCCCTGTTGGCTTACTTGTCATGACCTTGCGCGCTTGAGATCAAAGTATGTAGGATTTGTGTGGAGGGGGAGACAACCCAAGATTGCCTATCGAAAGCTGACCAGATCTAGAGAGGCTGGCGGAATAGAAGCCCCGGACTTTTTCCTATACAATTTAGCAAGTCTAAGATCCTTAGGAGAACTCATTAGCAACAATTTTAAATATGACACCTTACGACTAATAGAACTGCTTTCCAAACCCTACTCTCCTCTCAATTTGATGCATATGTCTAACTCACTCTCACTTAAGTACTCCAAGGACACTCTCTTTTTACCTTCTCTGCTTTGAGCATGGCACCAATTGAGAGTATGCATAGGCTTACGGGCAGACACCTCTCTAATCCTTCCAATTCAATCTAACCCACACTTTCTACCTGGGAATATGAACAAAATTTTTCATGAATAGCAGAATACAGGGTTGCACATCTTAATGCATTGTATGGCGGAAGACTCTGGGTCGATTCTCAGCTTTCACCAAGTTCAGTTCCTGTATGATTTGCCTAATACGCATTTTTATGGTTATTTACAACTTAGACACTATATATTTTCATTGAAAATGACTGAAGCAGAGATACGTCAGAAGCTGATTTGGTCCAATGAGATAACACACATTGCCTGGGGGAAGAATTCTATTACTACCTGGTATACATACTGTAAAAGGAAACAGAGGGGTGGTTGACAAATTTAGCCTCTTTCTGGACAAAGGAGTTGGGTTCAAACATCACGATGGAGAAACTCGGCAGGTTGTTTAGTGATTTGTTTCACAGTCCACTCCCAATGTCCTTAAAGGAAATGCAATATAAAATTATGCATCATTGCCAAGCAGTCAGACCTCGCTTACACAAAATGGGCCTGGCTGACAACACTGAATGTCATAAATGCCATCTTGAAGAAGGATCTTTTGTACACTTATTCCTGTTATGTCTTAAAAACTTTTCTTTTTGGACGGCTGTTCTCCAGACTCTCCATCTTAATACTGTTTCATGTGGAAATTTTACTACTCTGGGGGCTGGGTGCTTTGCGCACTAACAAATCCCAATGTACAAAGAGTCACTCTTTGTTCGTGTATACTGCTCTAGCGTTGGCTCGTAGAGTTATCTTGCAAGAGTGGATCACTGACTCGCCTTCCTTCTTCTTCTGGTGGAGAAGTTCAATTATATCACATATGCAGATGGAGTGTCTGGAGGACCGATATAGTACACGTTCAGTATCGGATGTCTATATAACTCTGTGGCAGAAATTTAATCAACTCCCGGATGCCAAACAAAATCAGTTACTAGGGGATAGATTCTCGACCAATTGGAAACTCTCCAATTAACCTGACCATATATCGGTTCCTACTAGTCCTTATGGACTCACCTCTTAATACCTGATTGTCCTATACTGGATGCTAGATGTATGTGTGTGAATAGGTGGTGTATGTTGAGTGTGGTTGAATGTGATGTGTGATGAGTCGGGTGGGTCCTGGGTTGCTCTTCTTTTCCCATATGTTTTCTATTATGATAGTGGAAAAATGAACGAGGTAGCAGGGAATGATAATTGCCTTTCATATGATTACTGTTCCTTCGCATTGCTCAATGTCACTTCTGTTAACTGTGTGCTACGCAGGTGACTCTACTGTCATATTTTGTTGCTAAGCTTTGCTGCTTTGTTTAATAAAAAGATATTTAAAAAAAAAAAAATTCCCCATACTGGATTCCAATTTCTCAAGTTGTTCTGAATGAGACGAAACTACTGTTTCTTGCACCTGTATCCAAGGTACAAAGGTTTTGACAGTAGTGGTGAAAGAAATTGAAGACTACTCAAAGGAAGATTAAATGCTTCAAATACTGTCCAAAATTATTGGAGAAGGCTTAGGAGTGAAGAGGCACAAAGTTGGGCCGAAGGCAGGAGCCAATGAAGACTCACCCAAGGAGACTGCAGGGAGAGCTGCCCCTGTTGAACGATCTGACCTACTTTCCAAAGAACATAAGAACATAAGAAAATGCCATACTGGGTCAGACCAAGGGTCCATCAAGCCCAGCATCCTGTTTCCAACAGTGGCCAATCCAGGCCATAAGAACCAGGCAAGTACCCAAAAACTAAGTCTATTCCATGTTACCATTGCTAATGTCAGTAGCTATTCTCTAAGTGAACTTAATAGCAGGTAATGGACTTCTCCTCCAAGAACTTATCCAATCCTTTTTTAAACACAGCTATACTAACTGCACTGACCACATCCTCTGGTAACAAATTCCAGAGTTTAATTGTGCATTGAGTAAAAGAGAACTTTCTCCGATTAGTTTTAAATGTGCCCCATGCTAACTTCATGGAGTGCCCCCTAGTCTTTCTACTATCCGAAAGAGTAAATAACCGATTCACATCTACCCGTTCTAGACCTCTCATGATTTTAAACATCTCTATCATATCCCCCCTCAGTCGTCTCTTCTCCAAGTTGAAAAGTCCTAACCTCTTTAGAAGAGAAGAAGATGGTCCAGCCTCATGCAAGGCCTCCTGATCGTCAGTAATGGAGAGCAGATGTCCCACACATTCTCCCCCAATAGCAGACCCCCTCCTGCCTGCATCCGGGCCTTCCCCAGTCTGACATGTATCATCAGATGGCGATGCCAGTCTCAGGTGCATTGGGGGGAGGCAAGAGTTCCGTCGTCGGAGCTTAAGGAGATGTTTGCGATAGTTTCAAGCAATGGTGATGCTCCCCCATCAGCTGTGGCAACAAAAACTCCTGAGGTAGGGGGAGACTGGAAGTGATCCGGCAGTATCAATTGCCTCATTGAGGGTGAATGGGGTGAACTCCCTGCAACCTACCCGTTTCACCATGGGCAGACAAACACAGGAAAAATTAAGACAGCACGGGAACAACCTCACCGAATGTCTTCTCTTAGGGGCAGATTTTAAAAGCCCTACACGCGTAAATCCAGCTGGATTTACGCGCGTAGGGGGGTTATGCGCACCAGGGAATATTTCAAAAGGCCTGGCGGCGTGCGGAAAGCCCCGGGATGCGTGTAAGTCCTGGGGCTTGCACAAAGGGGCAGGGCATGGGCGGTCCGGGGGCGGAGCCTCCAGGCACAGCGGCCATTTGCCGCTATGCCCAGGATTACGTGCCAGCACTTAGCTGGCGCACGCAACTTGCACCTGCCCAAGGCAGGCTTAACTTGTAAGTTTATTTTTTTAGGGGGGTTTAGCTTAAGGCTGGGGGTGCGGGGGAGTTAGGGGAAGAGAAGGGAAGGTGGTGTGGGGGGTAGGGAATGGAGGAAGGCAGCGTGGCTTGGCACGCTCAAGGTGCACAATTGTGCACCCCCTTGTTCGCGCTGACCCCAAATTCTATTGCAAAGATTCGGTTCGGTGACCAATCTTTGCAATAGAAAACTGTCATGCATTTGCATGTACATGTCTTATGCATGCTTGCATTTGCTGTTCATTATGCATAGATTTTTTTATGCTTATTTGCTATCCATTGTTCTATTTTTATAATTGCATATGAAATCAGGGACTTGGAAAGGAGTTTTGATTAAAACGCAAACATTTTTTGAAGATTTTAACATCTATTTTTTTTTTCGCCTGCCAGCTTTGTCCTGCTCTTAAGTGTTTCTGCCACAGCCACTAGGTGTCACCATTGCACAGTGACTATGAGTCCCTCAGCCATAAGAGCTGTGATTGCTGCCTCTGAAAAATGTCCAGCCCAGGCCAGCAAGATCTGGCCCCCCTCCACCTAGCAATGTGTTTTTTTTTATTTCACATAGTACTTTTTGGTCTGTAATCACCCTAAAATAAATAATGTGATTTTATATCATTTTCCTGAGTTTAATCAAATGTGGCCCATCTTTATAAGGAGATTTGAAAGATTCCATTGGGTGAATCAACACAGCTCATAGCCTCAATCCCTATGTGTCCAGAAAGGGGTTAAGTCTGAACTGTAGCTAAAGGGTAGTAAACGGCACAAGAATATTTTGGCCTTTGAAGCCTGTTGTTTTAAAATTGATTTGGCTGACAGATAAAGGATGTGGGGCTGGCTCATGAACAGGACTGAAAAAGAGCACAGCATTTCCAAATTCTGCTTTAAAAAAATTCCAGACAATATATTATTTCTCCTGGCTGAGTTACTAATTCTGCTCCACTTGTATGTGATACAAATGTTGGGGATGAAGGAGAAACAACTGCTGGGTAGGGGGGACAACTGTTTGTATTTAAATGTAGGAAAGTATTGATATGATAGCACTAGGGTTGCTGCTTGCAAAAATGCCCAACTCTGCAAAGATTTGTTTAACTGTAAATATGAGGGTGGCTTTTGGGAATGAAGATTGGATTTTAGCTACTGCTGATTTGCCAGTAAAGGAGCTGCCAGCCTTTAGAAAATTGTCCAGGCTACTTGTAAGTGAGATGTGTATTATTTCAAACACTGGTCCGTTTGCAGCCTTGCAGATTCACAAATAGTCTCTACAAGGTAGCAGAGACTAGTTGTATTTATTTGATTAGTTTGCTTAAACGTTTGGATGTTGAAAAGAGGTCGGCATGCCCCCAAATGGTTGGCAACCCATAGCCTAAACAGTCAGAGTCTGGGGCTAAAAGAACAGGTACTGGGTGGCACTCTGATAAGAAAAACGGCTTGGTGGGGCTGCTGCACACTGAGATGCTTGATGGCCCTGTCATGGACAGAAACGCCCCGTGCCTGTTGTTATGGGCAGAAGCTCTTGATGGTGTTGTCCTGCTCCGAGGTACTTGCTGTCTTTGTGATAGGTAGCAGTACTTCTCTACCTGTCACATGTTTAGCTAGAATTGTCAGGGAAGTAGCAAAAGAATCCTGACAGATATTCTGCTGTCATAGATGTTATTAGTCCGGTTTTGGCTATTATGTTTTAGAATTTTATTGTGAATGCTTTAATTGGAATCTACATGTTATTACTGTCGGCCGTGGGCGGCCGACAGCCGACCCAACTCACATCCTGCCATGCCTGGCCCTCCTTTCCAGGGGAGCTCGCGGCTCTGGCCAGCCAGTGTCACCGCACTGTTCCTGGCCCTCCTTGCTGCACATGGCAGGCTGAGATTCCGCTGGCCCATACTGCGACTCCGGGCCTTCCTAGGTACACGCGCCACCAGTTCTCTATTTAAAGGGCCAATGGCGGGAACTCCCGGGCCGTCCCTGACTGATGACATCATTACCTTGGGATATTTAAGCACCTCCTCTGGCCTATGCAAACTGACTTTGCACCGAGTTCCTTCGCTCACTGGTGCTTGTTCCTGTCTCTCCGGACATGTGGTTCCTGCCTTGGATCTCTACCGGCTGATCTGGATTTGGCTTGGGTACCCACTCCTCAGGGGCCTGCTTGCGCTTCCTTCGGGAGACCTGGTCTCCAGGCTTCCCCGCTCCTCGGGGTAGCTCCTGCGCTCCTCACCAGAGATCCTGCCGTCTCGCTCCTCGGGGTTGCCTCAGCACTGCCTATCTCTACGCTTCCGCGCTCCTTGGGGCAGCCTCTACATCACCTTATCAGAGACTTTGACTCTACACTTCCCCTCTCTTCGGGGCAGTCTCAACGTCTTTACACCAGTGGCTTTACTCTACGCTTCCCTGCTCCTCGGGGCAGCTTACGGCACTACATCAGAGACTTGACTCCGTGCTTCCCCATTCCTTGGGGCAGTCCCTACGTCATCACGCCAGAGACTCTGTTGCAATGCTGTCCTGCCCCTCGGGTCAGTCTCCGCATTACTCCTTCAGATGTCCTGTCCGCACTCCCCGTTCCTCGGGGCCTGCCCAGCGCACCTCTGCCTTGGAGGTTCCTGCTCTGGTACGTCGTATCTTCAGTCCTGCCTAAGTACTGTGACCCATCTGAACTGTGCCTCTTCGTCCCGCTCCTCGGGGCACCTCACAGTATATCTCAGCACAGGTACCTACGATCACATGGCAGTGACGCAGGACGTTCTCACTCTACTGAACTACAGTCGTGTCCCTGCTGCAGCTGACCTCGCCTCCCGACGGTGAGGACCTGTGGGGCCCCTCCCCTCAGGTAGCATCAATCTCCACCTCGGGCCAAGGGTCCACGTAAGCCACGAATCCTAACACTACATTGAACAAGTTGTTTTGGAAAGGGCGGACTAAAAATGGTTTTAAATAAATAAAAGTAACACAGTGGCTATGGGATGGAGTCTTGCTCTCTACAAATCACATACATATTAATATGTGTAACCCCCCTTTCTGTAGGGGGCACCTTCGGCAGCTGCAGGGGTGGTGAGTGACCCTTCGGCAGCTCCAAAACCGTCAAAACAACCAGAGTTCAATCCAGTGGGGATGAGCAAAAACCTGGGAGCTCCAAGGGGAGACTCACACAAACCAGGTCCACACAAAAAAAATCAGTCCCACACTCAGTTTTGTTGTTCCAAAGTAAAGAAAGCTTTATTGCAGATTCCACAGAAAAATCACAACCCAGAATAAAAAAAAAACCCAGAATGGAAAGATTCAGCTTACAGTCCAGCACCAAAATAAATCACAAGTTATCTCCCTACAGTTCAGGACTCCAAGAGGTTATTACATCAGTTCGCTCTGCTAACCAAAGGTTTTGGGCAACGCTGCTTAGATGCAAATCACATAGCAGGGTCTCAGAATGCCTTCCAGACCCTCTGATGAGAAAGAAAAAAAAAATACACCGCTCACAGTTCTCTTATATCTTCACAGGCTTTCTTAATTGGAGGCTTTCCCACACAGGATTAAAAAAACAACCCTTAACTCTTCTGGACCTTGGCCTTCTGGGCAGCTCACAGTACAAATTCTGGCATGAACCTCCTCAGCATCCAAACATTCAACTTATGGGAATTCATGGACAGGAATCCCTCCACTCCTTTTGCCAGTCCCAACACCTCTCTAAAACTCCAGCAATCTCCCTGTTTATGCCTCGTGGAAAATACTATTTATATTTTACACAAGCCCATTCCCTAAGGCAGGGCTGGGCCACTTCTGGTCCTTGAGAGCTACAAACAGGCGGATTTTCAAGACATCTATAATGAATCTCTATGAGATAGATTAGCAGACAGTGGAGGCAGTGCTTGCATATCTCTCTCATGCATATTCATTGTGGATATCCTGAAACCCTGGCTTGCTTGTGGCTCTCGAGGAGCGGAGTTGGCCATCCCTGCCTTAAGGGGAAAAAAAACCCACCTTCCACTAAAGCAGTGCATAAGCAAAGCTCCTTGAAATCTTCGTGAAGTTTCTTGGCAGAGTTAAAAACAATCTAACTGGAAAATTCTTCTTAGTGAACCTAGGCAGGGTCACATATGGCTATAAAAAGTTATTGAGAAGCCATCCAAATGCTGTTTAATTTACTTCTGATTATTGATTTGTATTGTCATGGCTCATAATTATTAAGAACGTGGTATAGCATTTAATCTGCACTAACAAGATCATTGTGTAGGCATTTTTTTTTTTTAGCTACCAGCAGCCAGGAATGGATATTAAGATTCCTGGCAGAGTGATCAGCAACTTGCCGATAAAATATGAGTAAATTTGAAACCACAAATCAAATGAGAGTAATGTTTACTTGGATGCGTCCCGTCCACTGTACAGCACTCTCAGAAATGAGAGGCAGAGGAAGCAGAATTCCATTTGTGCAGCTGCTTACTGCCTGTCCTGGTATTCTCATGGAGATGAGCTGCATAGCAGAGGATTTTTAAGGCATTAGGGCTTTGAGTTTTGTCATATCTAGCACTGAATTACTCAGATACAGTACATGTGTGGGATTCAGTTCTACACATACTTTATTTCCAATTCAGAGTGACTCTTGTCCAGATCTGTGAGAGCAGCACGAGCGATCCTGTGTGTCCCTCATGTGGCGGGCCTGACATGGCCTTTACTCTTGGGGGTGCTTCCAGTTTTCTTTAGTTGACTGGGGGCTTATGCATTTTTTGTTCCTGTTTTTCTTTGTTGTCAATATGTGCTTCAGCTAAGGAGGAAGAACAAAAGGAAACCACGGTACCCTTTGACAGTAACTTTCAAACGAGCACATAGGTATACGTGGCTATTTTATAACATATGCACATATGTTATAAAAAAAAAAGCCTTGGTGTGCGTATGTGTAGGCCCTATTTTGTAAGTGGGTGTGCACAGCCTTGTAAAGTCGGGTTTCAGCCGCACAAATGGGGGAATTTTTTTTTTACAGGTGCACATCCGCGCCATGACCAGTTTCATCAGTTTGCCCAGTCTAGAGCGAGGTCCTCCAAACCCCCCTGGTTCTTTAGCCTGCACTCCTTCCAGTTACCCCAGACCACCCAAACTCCTCAGGGATGCTTGTATTTTTTTGTAACTTATACCTCCTCCATAGCAGCAGTGAATTTCCATGGCACTGGAGCTAGGCGCGCCCAGGTGCATAGGTAATTACATGCACATCTCTTAGCCATGCCCCGGAATGCCCATGCTCCACCCCATACCACACCACATCCCACCCCTTTTCGTTCAAGGTTAGATATTCATGTATCGGGAGATGCACGTATATGTAGGTGAAATTTTAAAACTGGGTGGACGCGCAGATCCTGCATGTGCACACATCTCCCGATTTTGGCAGGCGCCCGGCTTTTAAAATTCATCCTTTTATTTTTAACAAGCAACTCCCTAAATATTCTCACTAACAAGTCTTTCAAATGCCCTGAAATGCCATAGAAATTGTTTGTTTGCCCCTGAGGTGAATTCTCCTAATTTGTTTTCTTTGTAATTCAAGCTGTGCGTAGCACAAGTAAGAAAGGAAATGTCGGTATATAAAAATTATAAATAAATAAATAAATAAATAAATGAAACAAATTTGATCTTTTAGTCATAATTTCTTGAAACTAGAGTAGACCACATCATTGTTTTGCAATGCAGCTGTTTTCTATAGCCAACATTGTGCTATTTTATTGAATGCATAAATGCAAAGCTTCCTGTTACTAGAGTCATCATTAGTCCATCTTTTCTCTATTCTCCCTGATGTCTACACAGACAGTGCGCACAATAGGGCAGAAGGGTAATTAAACAAGAGTCCTTGTATAAAGTCAAAGGTGTCTGCAGCACTCCTAAAAGCTGGACAGAGCCTCTGGCCTGATTAAAAGAATTTCCAAGCGCACCTTCATACGTTGCCTATAAAAATGACATCCTATGAACTCCAGAAGGCTGCTTTCTTTGTATAATGTTTCTTTGCTTTCTTTGTATATCGTTCACATTGTTTTTTCTGTTACACAACTGCTAAGAAAAATGTATATTTTTGTAAACCGTTATGATGGCTCTACCGAATGACGGTATATAAAACTCAACAAATAAATAAATAAATAAATAAATAAATAAATAAAAACACAACGCAAGAAGGGCATTAGCAGTAAATTTGAGAGATTGAGATCACCCCCAACATACCCTGGTTTACGAATGAGGCTCATTCTTGTCAAGGTATGCTTAAAACAAACCCATTTGGAGAACTTACCCCTGCACCAATATACCACCAGCAACTGACTGTGGGTGAGATCCAGGCTCCTGGATGGTTTACATAGGGTTGAAGAAACAAATAGTGAAGTTAGATTTAAGGATAAGAGAAGAAACATCAATGGGAGATTGATCAGAAAAACTAAGCAAGTGCATATTAAGAGAGAAAGTAAGAACTCAAAGAGATTGATGTATAGAAGATGAGAATAAACAAATGATTTCAAGAGAGGACATAGAAAAAGAAATGCTCAGTTTGAGAAAACAAGGGTTTTAGACAGAAGTTTAGGATTCAAAGGGGCCGATGCTATATTAAACGCGGAAAGTGGGCGCTGACTTTTCAGCGCCCGCTTTCTTAACGCGCGTATGGCATACCCAAGGGGGGGCGCCATGCTATAAACAAATTAGGGGTTCGCACTAGCTTGCGCAACCTTGGCACCACCTTACTAACGTGACCCCGTCGCAGCTGCCGGTTATGAAAACTGACTCCGGTAAACTGGCAGACGGCCGGTTATGAAAACCGATGCCGAGTTTACCGGCGTCGGTCTTCATAACTCGGTGGTCTGCCGAGGTTTTTTTTTTTTTTTAAGTTAAATGCGCCCAGCTATTAACGCCTGCTCCAGACAGTTGTTAATATCCGAGAGTTAAATGTGCATCTGAGACGCACACTTTTTCTTTTGAATGCGGAGTGAATAAGTAATAGCCTCATTCACATGCATTTACACGTGATGAGCGCTAACTCATTCACTCCACATCGGACGCGCGTTAAATAGGCCCTAATCCCCCTATTGCATTAGGGGGTGGATTAGTGCCTATTTAACCTGTGTCCGAGAGCGGGTTATAGTGTGCACTCGGCTGAGCACACTGTATTGCATCATCCCCAAAGAGTGAGACTGAATCAGAAAAGTACAAGAACTCTTTAATAAAAAAAAAGGTAAAAAAGAGCAGTAGAAAAAGAAAAGTGAATGATTTTATAAAATTCAAAGAACAAAGGAGAGCAGGATTTCTTCCAAGAGCACTCGGTTTATGATGGGAAGTGTGGGCTTTACAACGAGCAAGTGTAAGCGTGACAGAGACTTGGATGGTAACTTTAAAACAAGTGCACGGGCGTCCACACTCATGCCTATGGGCATGCGAGCAAACACACACTGGAATTATAAAGCATGCATTTACGCGTGTAAGATTTAAAAGAAGCCTAGTGTGCATAATTTTAAGCTGTTACTTGAGCAAGTGTACTTTGTGTAAGAAATTATCAGTTTTAATGTGCACAGGTAAGTGGATTTTAAAACATGCTTGCGTAAAGGACATTACCAACTTGCTTTATTACTTGTTATGCGCCGGTTCGTTTTATTATATTTTGACAGCTCATGTTATTTTAGTCCATTATTCTATATGTTTTATAATGTTTAATATTTAGTTTACATTTGTTTGTCTTATCACTTTATGTATGTAAAATTTTTTGTTTTCTGCCCAGGCCATTCTGTGTCAGGCGGACTATAAATGTAAATGTATAGCCAGTATTCCTAATTTGTCCACCAGTTTTCCCAGTTTATCTCGAGGTCATCTAGACCCTACCCCCTGGCATGTTGGGCCTAAACAGCGATTTCTGCAGACTTACATCTCATCAGAAGCAGCAGTTAATATACGCGGCTAACAAGGCACTGTGTGCTGCAGTTTCTGGTTTTAAAATATGGAGTTAAGCATGTAACTCAGAACACCCATGCCCTGCCCGAACTCCACCTCTTTGCTGACCCTTTTTTTTTACCCGTGCATGTGAATATACACGCATAATTTCCAACTTTTACAAAACACGTTGCTCATGCACAGCCCAGATACTTGTGTATATGAGCTTTTTAGCACAAGCAATGCTTTTAAAATTCGAACCTAAACTGTCATTGAAACCACAAATTCCATCAGTGGCAATGTCAACTTTTTTAAAATTAAGAATGGTGAGACATTTGAAACCTCTTCTTTCCAGGCTGGATTTGCCTACAGTGGTCCAAGTTTTGGACTTAAATAAACTGGACTACTGTAATGCATTACCTATGGGTCTGCCTAAGGTGCTGCTCCGTGTATTATAGTTGGTACAGAACACAACAGCATGTGTTTCAATGGGATTTGGTTACCATGACCAGATGGAAAGGAGAAGAGTTTAACATAGTGGTGAAGTGGAGACACCAGTAACCGAATTGTGGAATGATATTGTCCTCCTCCTGAGGACTTTACTCAAAAGATGCACAACAGGATGCTCCAATAGGGGAAGGAACTGTATTCAAGAGAGGCTGTGTCCAGGGAAACCAGTATGGAAGGATGGTAATGGGGAGATTTAGTACAAAGAGTCCATGACTTTTGTGAGGTGTGAACAGTGCCCTGGGAAAAGCGATGGTTTATTGTACTGTCATGGAATTATGCTGCTTAAGTATTTGTGTGCCCATTGGATGAGAGTTTTGAAATGGGTATGTCTGAAGAACAAAACACAACCAGCCTTCCCATTCAGCTGAGGGAGAGAAAGGGCAGTGAAGAGAATAACATGGTGACCCTTATGGTCCACAGGCATGGTATATATTCACTGACAATGAAGCCCATGATTTTTTGTAACTTGTTCAGCATTTAAATGTGTATAACATCTCATTCATGTATATAACTCTTGAAGCTGGCTGGTTATACCAGACAATAATTTGCGGTTTCAGTTTGAAAGTTGATACTATAAGAACATAAGAAATTGCCATGCTGGGTCAGACCAAGGGTCCATCAAGCTCAGCATCCTGTTTCCAACAGAGGCCAAACCAGGCCACAAGAACCTGGCAATTACCCAAACACTAGGAAGATCCCATGCTACTGATGCAATTAATAGCAGTGGCTTTTCCCTAAGTAAACTTGATTAATAGCAGTTAATGGACTTCTCCTCCAAGAACTTATCCAAACCCTACTATGGGTCAATGTCCATCTTTGAGCCAGCATTTATCATGGAGGGGAGTGAGGGGACATCTTTCCTGTCTTAATAGTTAAAGTGAGAAGGAGAATTGTGTTGTGATAAGCTATCTCCATCAAGTCAACTTTACCATCTGCACTATCAACTTAGAGGAACTCACACAAAAGATGGAAGGGATGTTCCTAAATCAGTGGGGAGTGCCCATCATTTTATGTGCCCCGTTAAGGGGTTACATTTAGGTATGTAGGATTCATATCATATAAAACCTTAAATGTTATACATAACATTTTAAATTTTAATTTAAACTCTGGAATTTGTTGCCAGGGGATGTGGTTAGTGCAGTTAGTGTAGCTGGGTTTAAAAAAGGTTTGGATAAGTTCTTGGAGGAGAAGTCCATTACCTACTAGTAATCAAATTGACTTAGAAAATAGCCACTGTTATTACTAGCAACAGTAGCATGTGATACACTTGATTTTTGGGTACTTGCCAGGAACTTGTAGCCTGGATTGGCCACAGTTGGAAACCAGATGCTGGGTTTGATGGACCCTTGGACTGACCCAGTAGAGCAATTTCTTAAGTTCTTATAGCTTCTATAAGCCATTAGGAGCCAATGCAGCTACTGAAGCAATGGTATAACTCTCTCTCTTTCTCTCTCTCTCACTCTTTCTTTCTCTGAAAAAGATCACCCGAGCTGCAGTATTTTGAATAATTTGAAGTTTATGCAGATTTTTATTTAGCAACCCTGCATAAAGAGCATTACAATAATCACGTTTGGAGAAAATATGGATATGCATGACTATCCTGAGTTGATCTGGCTCTAAAAAAGGTTTAATTTGGCAAATCAAATATAGTTTTGCCACGCTTTTTTAATTAACTTTCTATCTGTCTGAGGTCCCATCAACAGCGGACTAAAGCTGAAAAATTAGGAAACAGCTATTGCTTTTTTGAAGAAACTCGATGAGGTTCACAACAGGAAGCATATTCCTTTAACACAAGATAACAGCAACTTATCAACATTAAATCATAGTGACACCATAAAAAATAGACAAAAAATAGTTATTTTGGACAATTTTTATTAAAATAAAAATAAGAGATACAAGACCGGTGACTGAAACAATTGGCTTTTAAGTGGTTTCCGGATCCTCGGATATCCCGCCAATACTGAGGTCTTTTCTCTATAACAAAAATAATTTAGTTATATCAAGATTAATAAAGTTTCTAGTTTTTAAGTGGAGATAATAGCATTAAGTTTATTCTCAGCAACAAACATATAGCTAGTTATTTTTCTATATTCCATTGTATACTAGTTATTCCCTAATCATATTACTTCTTTCCATTGTCTGCCAAGGGTACCGATTAAATCCATTGGGTGTCCCACCAAATTCTCCTCCATGCCCATTTTGGGGGCCGATATTACATCAGGAGGTACTGTTAAGGGAGCTCTCCATCCTCTTAATGGCCAGAGCAGTCAAGCCTGTCCCACCAGGGCAAAGAGGGCAGGGATTCTACTCCTAGTACTTCCTGATTCCAAAGAGAACAGGGGGACTCTGTACCATCCAAGACCTGAGGGCCTTGATCAAGTTTCTAAGAAAAGAAAAGTTCAAGATGGTTTTCCCTGGGCACCCTGATTCCCCTTGATCTAAAGGATGCATACACACACATCGAGATCTTTCCAGTACAGAGTGTTGCCGTTCGGGCTAGCGCAGGAACGTGTCTTTACAAAGTGTCTGGCCATGGTGGGGGCGCACCTCCGCAGGCTGAGAGTGCATGTTTTCCCTTGCTTGGACGATTGGTTGGTCAAGAGCACCATCTGGGTGTTGGAGTCACTAGGGATTGTTATCAACTACCCAAAGTTCCATCTCAGCCCATCACCTCAATTGGACATTATTGGAGCCCTGCTAGACATGGCTCAGGCAAAAGCCTTCCTGCCATGTTTTAGGGCAGTTACCTTTGTGTCCATAACAGTAGTGATTCATCAGCGCCAGCAGGTGTCAGCTCAGCACAAGTTGAGGCTGTTGGACCACATGGCCACAACCTTCCATGTTACTCCTTTGGCATGTTTACATATGCGCAGAGTCCAATGGACCTTAAGGTCGCAGTGGCTCCAGGCCACCCAGGACCTTCAGGCTCATATCTGCATCACTCCATCTCTCTAGGACTCCTTGTCCTGGTGGTGGGTTTTCTCAAATTTGGAACAGGGAGTATCTTACCAAACTCTCCCTACCCAAATTGTCCTTACCACAGATGTGCTCACCATGGAGTGGGACTCCGCACCCAGGGCCTATGATCCACCCAGGAAGCACAATGTCATATTAACTTCCTGGAGCTCCGGGGGATCAAGTACGCTCTATGGGCTTTCAGGGATCGACTGTCCAACAAAATTGTCTTGATCCAAACCAAGTAGCAATGTGGTATGTCAACAAGCAGGGAGGCACAGGGTTGTACCTTCTGTGTCAGGAAACGGTCCAGATCTGGTCCTGGGCTCTGTCCCACAGGATGGTACTCCGGGCCATGTATCTGGCCGGAACAGAGAATGTAATAGCAGACAGATTGAATTGAGCCTTCAGACCCGATGAGTGGTTCGTGGACCAGGGGATGGCGAATCAGATCTTCCATCTCTGGGGAAACACATACCTGGATTTGTTCACATCCCCTTGCCAACGGGAAGGTGGCTCAGTTCTGCTCCCTGTACAGGTCAGATAGCGAACCAGCTTCAGACACCTTTGCTTGCCATTAGGACAAGGGTCTTCTGTACATGTATCCTCCGATTCCTCTAATAACGAGGACTCTTCTGAAGCTTCAAGAGGACTGAGGGACTATGATCCTCATAGCTACTCACTAGCCAAGACAGGTCTGGTTTCCAGTCCTTCAGGAGTTGTCCTTCTGGAGTCAGTCTGGGGACTTCCCCAGATTTCATCACGCAGGATAAGGGAAGGCTCCGACATCCCAACCTCCAGGCCCTGTCACTCACAGCCTGGATTGAGAGGCTGATTGTGTCTCAGGTCCTGGTAGTTTCTAGAAAGCCTTCCACTAAAAAGACCTATGGACTGAAGTATGGAGGAGGTTTTCCGTGTGGTGGGAACAAAAAGCCATAGATCCATTCTCCTGCCACACACAAAAATTACTTGATTACTTTCTGCATTTATCGGAGACTGGCCGGAAAACCAACTCTATTAGAGTCCATCTATGTGCAGTTGGCACATGTCATCAAGGTGTAGATGGTATGCCCATCTCTGAACAGCCTATAGTTGTGCACTTCATGCAGGGCCTGCTTCAGTTGAAGCTTCCCCTAAGGCCTTCCGCTGTGTCTTGGGACCTCAACGTGGTGCTAGCTCAGCTGATGATAGCACCTTTAGAGCCTCTGCCATCTGTGACCTGAAGAACCTGACCTGGAAAGACATACTTTTAATGTCAGTCACTTTAGCACATAGGGTCAATGAGTTCCAGGCCTTAGTGACTTATCCACCTTACACTTAGCATGACAGGGTGGTCTTGCCTAAGTTCCTGCCATCTTAACTAGCAATCATCCTGCCAACATTCTTTCCCAGGCCCCATTCAAACCTAGGCAAATGAGCACTGCACAGTTTGGATTGCAAGATAGCCTTAGCCTTTTACCTGGAGCAGACAGAAACCCATAGACTGTCCGCCCAACCTTTCAATTCTTTTGACAGGAATAGATTGGAGTTGCCAATGCCAAACAGACACTATCCAATTGGCTAGCAGACTGCTTCTCCTTCTGTTTTGCTCTGGCAGGACTCCATCTTGGGGGTCATGACAAGACTCATTCTGTCAGAACCATGTCAATGTCAGTGGCCCACTTGCAAGCAGTTCCCATGGAGGAGATCTGTGAGGCTGCGACATGGAGTTCTCACCTCACATTCGCATCACTACTATCTGGATAGGGTTGGCTGACGTGAAAGTAGGTTCAGCCAATCTATCCTCCAGAATCTCTTTGTGTAGAACCCAACTCTCCCTGTCTAGGGCCCATTGTTTGGGTTCAGGCTGCCTCCCCCTCTGTTACCACCAGCACTGTGGTTCTTGTGCCGTTGGCACCTGGCTGGTGTCTGTTTGTCCCCTTTTTGTGTTGGGGAGCAACTTGTAGCTAGGGATTCATCCATGTGTGAGGACTACCATCCTGCTTGTCCTAGGAGAAAGCAGAGTTGCTTACCTGTAACAGGTATTCTCCTAGGACAGCAGGATGTTAGACCTCACGAAACCCACCTGCCACCCTACAGAGTTGGGTTTTGCCTGTTTTTTATTATTTTATTTTTATTGTAATTGTGTATTACAAGAATGAAAAGGAACCCCAGTGGACGCATGTTATTGGGCATGCTTTAGTCAAAGTTTTAGAAGCTTTGACATAAGTTTTCCGTGCCGGGCTCTATCCAATGATATCACCCATGTGTGAGGACTAACATCCTGCTATCCTAGGAGAACACCTGTTACAGGTAAGCAGCTCTGCTTTACCAGGTTTTCCTTTAAAAAAGCATTTATAATGTAAAAAAAAAATGTCCCTTGAAAGCTTTTAATATCTAGGAAGGAAAAGGAACAACTTGACCTCCTATTTATCACTTCTATAGTGCTACTCGACTTTAGAATGGGCTAAGTATGCCAAACAACTCTTATGGCAGGGTCTCTCTAAGGTCCTCCCCTAGTTTTTTTGGGATATTTTGGAGTTTGAGTGTAATCTACTAAAGTTTCCACAGTTTTGTCCATCAATAATTAAGGAACACATTCTAAATTAATTTGTACTTTCTGAGCTTTTGTCTTACCTCGTCGATGAATCAAAGACACAGAATGGGTTTGATTTTCCTAGTGCTCTTCAAAGTAAATTCAAGAAAATGATGATCCAAGACTTCATTCGTTTTGAAAAAGAATCTGCGAGTGCTGAATAGAAGACTGAATAGCCAGCATCATGTGTGGCTTCCATAATCACTTGACAAACATGTCTGCTAAAATGGCATGATCTCTTGAATCCTAAAATCATCCATAACAATCACATTTGGGTTATTAATAGACAACTAATCAATAACATCAATTTAATCAAACAAATCTTTTGTCCTGGAGACCTTTAAAGTAACAATATATCCCACTTATTTTCAATCCCCATCTTCAAAAAAAGGCAATGTAAGTCCTTAGTATCACTAATTGGTTCTCTTATAGTTGGCATAGCAGTGCGATTTAAATCAACTACATCCCCAACCTATTTCCCTATTGTAGACTTATATTCATAGCTACATTTTGGAGGACACATCTGCAAAAGCAGGGAATTATCTTCTACATTTCTGTAATGCATAGAATATCTAGCCTTGAATCTAAAATCAAATCATGTAATAAATATTGTTTTAGCCATCTTTGATTGTGCACTACTAAGTCCAGATTGGCAGTTGAAACTCAGTGGAGCCGAAGCAATAAAGTGCGCTCAGCTTAGCGCACGGGCCTGTGTGCGATTGGGTGCGCGTTTTGGGCACGTTAGACTAGCACCCGATACAATAAAAGAAAATAGCGCATCCAAAATGCTTGCCCAAACGAATGTGTACCCGATAGCGCCCATCACATGCAAATTCCATGTAGGTGAGGCTATTTGCCATTGATCCCAATGTAGGAAAGCGCTGAGCACCCAACGCACACTTTTTAACGCGGCAAATTTAACTCCATCCCCGGAAGTGGAGCACAGTCTATTTGCGAGTCAAGGACTCATGAGAAATAAAAAAGTACGGTCCTCTGTGTTAGGATGAATGTGTCCTCCTACTTAGTATCGTTGTGACCCTTTAATTTACTGCTTGTGGTGGAGAAAAGTAAATGTATATTGGCTTGATTAAAAAAATAAGTTCTTATGGCTGCATAATTTAGACCCCCCCATATCAAGGGGCGTTTAATATGACACTTCAGCAACCTCAGCAAAATAACAGAAAAATCAGTCTGAAGAAGCGGGATAAAAACAGACCCTCGAATTGACCTCCCGAGGCAATGGTGGGCGCCCGATGCAATTGAGTGCTACGGTCACACAATTCTCGCCTTCGTGCCCTTTTTTTACACAGCCCCTCATTTAAACACCGCATCAGGCACCCAGAGGATGTGGCTGCGCTTGCATTAGGAAAACAGGCACTCACTGCCAGCACCTGTTTTCAGCCAAAAAAAAAATCCATTCAGAATAGAGAAGGCATCTCTTAACTTTAAAATTCTGATCTGGGCATGTTTTGTTAAAAGGATTGCATCTGTCTTTTCCCTACAGTCAGTTGAACTGAGCTGTTCTCCGGGGTTTCTGGTTGTTCTTCTTGTTCTAAGGACCTCATATCCTCCTGCTGCTTTAGACCAGCCTATACTTAGAACTAGTTTTAACAGTAAGTACAAGTGCAACTGCATTTTTTGAAAGTATGGCCCAAGTTGCTCCCCAAGCTACTCATATAAGGGGCTCGGCAAAGGCTGGCTTCTTTGGAAGCGAGTCTAGGCACTAGCCAGTAAGGTAAGAATCTAGAGACCTTCGTTTTCAGGTTTCATTTTATTTTGCCTTAGAATTTCAGTGATTATAACAAATACCATCAGTGGGGAAAAAAAATGACTTTTTTTCCCCACTGATTTTTCCTCCCTTTGTTGTAACACAGTCATTTTTACACAGATTTTTGTGTTTGTTTGTTATGACATTGAAATCCCCAGGAAAAAATGAAATAAAATCTGAAAACCAAGGTCTTTGAGTAAGAATGACCAGAAAAGGTTAGAAAAGATCAAGAGTCAACAAGGGAAGTGGATGTGAAGTTAATGGAGGCAGTGCGGATGAGGAGGTTAAAGTCACCATGGACCAGGGTAGGGCAATTAGAAGAAAGAGATGATAGAAAACAAAGTTGTTGAGATGTGATACATAATGGATTGACAATTCAGTTCTTGCTGTTGGTAATGCATTTGACCTTGGCTGTATGGTACAAGCAATTCTGTACTTGTAAACTGACAGCATCCTATAGATTCTATAGCTGATATATATTTTTTTTATTTCAAATGGGCAGCGTTAGATAGCAGAAAAAAAAAAAAAACCCCACCCTGAAAATATTTCCCTGTTCTGATTTCACTTACTTAATTTCAGTACAGCTGAGGCAGCGCGGCCAGGTATGGATTCAGATTTCCAACCGCAGGCTCTCCCTCAGGTTGCTGCTTTGCTTTGTGATTTGAACTGTGCCAGATCGTTTCGTTTTATCTACCTGACAGCAGATCCTGTCGCGCTTGCCTTCTTAGATACATCTTCACCACCTTTAAACATCCCCCCCAAAAATCTCAGATTCAAAATGAGATCGAACTGACCCTCTTTTTTTTTTTTTTTTTTTTTTTTAAGCACGATTATGTATTTTCTCTTGTTAACTCCAATGATATTTCAAGGGAGGGGGGGGGTGTGGATAGTGAACGTATCAGTGATTATTCTTCTCTACGGTTTCCAACCGAGTTCGAGTATTCGGGAGGTGGGGGCGGGGGGAGAGCGTGGGCTTTGACCCAGGAGGAGTGTCACTGTGATACGATTCATTCCGCGGGCTGACAGAGAAGGCATTGTTTGCTCGGTAATAGGCTTGGCAGCCAGATAAGGAAGTGAGCTGTACTCTGCATGCAGATTCCGAATGGGGCTGCGGGAGCCAGCGGCAGCCTGCGAGCTCCGAATTCCAGCGCCCTGCTGCATTAACTGCAGGGGCTGCTCTTAGGCGGTGGGTCTCCTGCAAACTGGACATGTGCTCCTCGATGGGGACACAGTTACCCTAGCAGGTAATGTTAGCGTTTGTCTGGTTCTTTTTTTTTTTTTTTTTTTACTTCTGATACCATGCTTTAGTAATCGGCTGTCTCTATCAGTTAATTAATGTGTCGTGAAGAGATGGATGGATGGATACAACAATTAGAGGTTTGGGTATGTCCGGGGGCATCTTTTGGAATATTTCTTCTTGTCCATGGGTATTTTGCAGCAAACTTAAATGAGAGTATGTTCAAAATCCAGTTTCATTTTCACCAGCCTGCCCACATCTTCCACACTGCTGGAAGAGGCAGAGACTATACTTCAGTACAAAGGGCAGATGGCAGGGAATTCTTCCTAATAACTTTCCAGTGGTCCTTGCAGTTTGGGGGAAAAAAAAAACAAACTAAGGTTTTATTTTTAATTAAGCTTAAATTTTTAATTTTTTTTTTAATAGATCGTTGTTTAACAGAAAAGAAAGTTTAGATTGATTCAAACCTTTGGTGATTAAACCCTGCCCCACCCACCCGAAAATAGATTAAGTATGCACTGCAGGGAAGGTAAAGGCACCAGCATGGGATAGCTTCTTCCCAGTCTTCTTTCATGAAGCTCCAGATCAGAGTGGGTACAGGTATTCCTTGCAGATCATGAGTGCTCCTTCAGTTTCTCTATCAGCGACAGTGAATGTAGAGCTCTTCAGCATCAGTAAATCAGTAAGGAGATTCCGTGTGTGCCCGTAACACAAGCCAGACCAGGTACTGTAGGCAAGGGCAGACCCAGGATCAATGAATTTAAAGTCTTTGTGGGATTAATGAATTCATGTTGTCAATCCTGTGAACTCCTGCATGAAGAAAAACATGTTTTTAAACATACAAAAATCTGAAATGTGCTGGTTTAGCCGATCTATACCGCCTCCAGATTCCTGAAGACTCCAGGTGGCTGGAGCATCGATTTCTTTGTCATAAGAGTTTATGACTGTGGGATAATTATCAATTTTAGATTATCAATGTGGCCACAAATTAAATTGAGATTGAGTCACCGAATAAGATACTTAGTATCAAAGGATGGTTTTAGGACTATCATTCAGTCCTTAGTGATTGCTGCCATAGACGACTGCAGTGCCCTTTATGATGGCCTACCCAAAAGTTTGTTGGCTGCATTACAAATACTACAGAACTCAGCAGCTCGCTTAATTAATCTATTAATGATGAAGATCCTAAGTAGTGGTCAAAACTAATATTTAAATGAGTCCTTTAGAGATCCCTGGAGTAGTACTATTGGTCCTCCCCACTGACAAGAAGGTTCACATCCAAGAACTACAGAAACACATATTTTCTCTTGTTGGCCCTGCCTTATGGAATTCCCTTCCAGAGAGGGTGCAAGCTATTTTAGATTTTAAAGATTTTATAAAGCGGGTAAAAAAACAAATTATTATGTACAGACTTTTAGTTTTTTGTCTTAAATATCTGTTAGCATGTAGTTCTCTTACTGTACTATGTTTTTATTTTTATTGTATTGTTGATAATACTTTGCTTTGTCTGTTACATTATGATTTAAACTCATTGTACTTGTGTTGGTCTTGTTACTCACTTGGAACATGTGTTATTGGATGACACAGCAATCAATATTTTAAATAAATAAAAATAAATACAATCAAGAAATATCTGTGTGTAGATGTGGGTCTTCCATCAGGACTTGAACGTGAAAAGAGAGAGGAATGGAAAGGGGACGGGGTGTTTGAGACAGCAATTTCTTGCTGCTCCTTTGGGCCTCCAGCTCAGTTGGAAAGGGTACTGGAATCTCATCACCATAAACCTCCATTCGCAATAATCCGGGAATTTTTCCCCTTCCCCTCCCATCATTACAGGGACACTCCTCGGTGGGGAAGTGGAGGGCCCTACAATCAGGGGTCTTGAATCTGTCCACAAGGTGGCAACCCTGAGCAATGGCTATGACTCCCTCTTCCTGGAGATTTTGAACACTGCCTCTCAGCATCAGCGGACCTGGAGAGCATGACTTGGGGATCGAACTGAGATTGGCCCTGGGTTATTTTAAATATTGGGAACACAAGAGGTATGGGACAGCGAGGAAAAGGACTGCAGAATGTGGTTATTGAAGAATGAGAGCTGAGTGGTAGGGAGAGGCAGAGAAGTGGAAAAGAGATGGAAAATTGTTAATATAATGCATTTGGTAATGGGAAACAGTGGTAGAAAGGGATACACAACAAATAAAAACAGTTTTTACCACTGCATACGTAAAGATTTTGTGTGCCAGATAGATGGGAGTAGGTGCAAGACATTCCTGAGGTGTGGAATGGAATCTTGGCTGTAGATGGAGCGAGGAAGGAATGATCTTGGCTGCTCTACAGAAGTAAATATTTGTTAGGGAGTGGTTGTTGGAGTGAAGAAGAGAGAGAGAATGGATTTAACTGCACAGTGCACTTGGATGAAATAAAAGGGGTTGTGAAGGAAGATGGAGATCTCAATTTTTGTATATGTAGCCCCTGACCCTGTTGCGTTGGAGGTGGAACCTTGGGCTGAGGTGGGGTTGATGTAACCCGTAGGCGAGGACCTACAGGTCCTCACAGTCAGCAGGTGAAGTGAGTTGAAAGCTAGAGGCCATTGGAGCTTCACCTATACCAGCCCTTGGTACCCTCGGGTTGAGCCTTTGGGTGCCGGGGCCGGCAGGACTTAGGTGGGCCTCGAGGTTAGCTAGAAAAGGTAGATGATTCAGCCCAGAGACAGCAGTCGGTAGATGGCACAGTCCTATCCTGGACTGGATTTGGTACTGGAACTCAGGCGCCAAAGGAACAAGGAGAGATTGAAGGCGCTTAAGCAAAGGAAGGCCGAAGCCTTGAAAGTCCACATTCAGAGGAGAGGCGTCACTGACAGGCTAGGGTTAGAGCCAGCGACGAGTAGATACTGGAGAGTCTGTAGCGTAGTCGTTCAAGGCAGTGGTCAGGGCACGGAGAAGGCAGACGTAGTCAATCAAGGCAGTAGTCAGAGCGCAGAGAAGGTAGGCATGGTCAAGCATAGCGAAGGTCCAGGGCTGGAGAGAAGCAGAAGAGTTGTCAGGCGTAGCAGAGGTCCGGGGCTGGAGAGAAGCTGAAAAGTAATCAGGCATAGCAGAGGTCCGGGGCTGGAGAGAAGCTGAAGAGTAATCAGGCATAGCGGAGGTCCGGGGCTGGAGAGAAGCTGAAGAGTAGTCAGGTGTAGCGGAGGTCAAATCCAATAATTCAGTCCAACACATAGACAAAGAGGAACTAGGAGAACAGGAACCAGGAACCACAGGAAAACAGGAACACACGATGAGACGAATCTAGGATCAGCAATGAGTACTCGGAGTACGAGGAGACCTGTTGCAAAGGCAAAGCTATGGAGCAAGGCCTGGGCTTTTATACGCTGAATAGTCTGACGTCAGCATCCAGATCTGCGGCCAGGTTCTCGCTGCGGGCCTTTTAAAAGAATCAATAATGCGCGCGCACACACCTAGGAAGGGGCGCGGCGCTGATGGTGGCGTCTCGCCGCAGGCCAAGCGGAGAGGCCCGACGAACAGGGACATCTTGGCTGGCAACACTGGGTGGCGTGGCAGGGCCTCTGGCCCTGCCACGCCACCCAGTGCCACCCAGTGCCAGGACTCCAGTGGCCACCCAGTGCGCCACTGGAGTCCTTCTGAGAGGGCCGCGCCGCAGGGCTGCTGCAGGTGGCGCACATAACAGTCCCACTAGTTAATGTGGCTCAGAGGCACACTGGGGAGTGCCAAGGCCGCAATCTGACTCATGCTCCCTGGTTCTTCTCCTGACGCGGGGGGGATGGACAAATCTTTCAAAGCCCCTTTGGGTTTCTTGGAGATCATTTACAATAGTCCAGCGAAAAAACAAACAGGCACATAGTGGTCTGTTGTTCAAAAGTACAAATCTTGTACTGAAAACTTGATTGCTGGTGTAAAATCACAAGCAAGTACATTGTTGAACAGTGTACATCAATCCAGAAAAAAATACAATTCCAGAATAAAATCACAGATACAGTCAGTAGTAAATCTCTTGCAGTAGATACTCTCCGCCAAGGAATCTCCCTGGGCATTTCACTAACGGTACCTGCAAACTGGATACAGAAGCCTTTCTAGTAGGAAACTGGAACTCCTGCTGATACACGTCAGAAGCTCCTATGCTGATCCTCCTTCTCTATAAGCAGCACCTCTGTGGGAGCTTTTTGTGACCTTGGGCAAGTCATTTCACCCTCCATTGCCTCAGGTACAAACTTACAGGATCATTTATCATTGCGCATTACCTAACATCAAATGCGGTAGAGTAACGCAGGTTTTATCACCACAGCTGTGCGATACCAGGAACAGGTGAGCGAGAGAGAGAACCTTTGGGTAGGTATTCAATATGTCCCTCTCTATTTATACCACTGTCAGAGGGGGCACGTTTAACTCTTCTTCTTTTAGAGCCGTGCTTTATTTATTTGTTTATTTACATCTTTTTACTATACCGACGTTCAAGATGAAGATTCTTATCACACCGGTTTACATCGAACCAAACCTTGGAAAAAGTTACAAATAACAAGTATCTTCGAACCAAATTTAGGAAAAAATTAAGTATAAATTATAAATAAAAAGTATAACATAACGAACAACAAGGGGTAATCACGGTAAATACAGCAGTACCTCAAAAGAGCACTTAAGGAAGGACAGGGCTATCAGGGAGGAGATGGGGGGAGAAGAGCAACTAGGGGTCGGGTGAGGGAAAGAAAATGAAACGTTGTTACAGCAGGTTTTGCATGATAACTGCATCAGGAAGTCCGTATTGTACAACCTTTAGCATGCCAGGGATCAGTTTGCTCCTTGCCTTAAATTATATGGACTGCTGCAGGGCTGATGAGAGAGGTGGGGGGGGGGGTTTCCCCTCCTAAAATAGCTTTTTCCATCCTCCTCTCCCCCTGCTGTACAGTCTCATGGATCAGCCCTCCTGGCAGCTGGTCCACATCATTTGGAGAAGGTGGTTAGTCAATTTACAATAAAAACTGTTTCCCAAAATGTTGCTTTTATTGAAATAAAAAGCCCCTCCTCCCCAGCTAACCACCCTCCTACCAATATTCTCTTAAACACCCCCAGTTAGCCGAGATACTAAGGGGAAGTACTTTTTTAAGAGGGAGATTTCCAGCACCCAGCACCCCATGCTCCTCATCCACACCCCACCACTTCCAGAAAATACCTGTTATACCAGTGACATTGTGCAGTCTCCTGAACCTCCTGAGCCATTAAAAAAAAACCTTTAGAAGTTTAAAACGCAGCCATTAATTTATAAAGTGTCAGCCCTGTTTCTTGAACTTTTAGTCTCCCCTTACAATCTCCTTTGTTTCTGGCTTGTTCACTTTTCCAGATCCTTTTCAATGGTTCATGGTTTCTTTAGAATTGTTTCCATTCTCCTTTTTATTCTTTTTCAGTTTTTTCTCGGCCTTTTTCCCTTCCTGACACCTTGCCTCTGCTGATGTCACCAGCTTCCTGCCATTTCTTTTATTTACCTTTCACTTCTCATCATCCTGCTCCCTGCTATTTGCCAGACACTCAGCCTCTCTCTTCTCTCACGTACTCCCTCCTTTCGCACACATGTACTGCCTTCTCTAACACACCTTACTCTCCCCCTCCTCCCAAATATACATCCTTTCCTCTGTTCTCCTACTGCTTTCACAAACAACCTCCTCCCTCATCTTCCTTCGCTGCAGGTCTCCTCCACACCTCTCTCATCTCTTCCTTCCTCCAGCATTCATTTCTCTTCTCCCTTAGACCCTCATCTATCTCTCCATCCCTCCCTCCCTCTTTTCACCTTCCCCACCTTTTCCTTGTAAATCGCTCCCTCCGCTATCATCCTGTACGCCCTCCTTCATCTCTTCTCTTTCCAGCCCTCCCCATTCTTCTTTTCCGCCCATTCCTTCCTTCCTTATGTCTCCGCCCCTTGCTCATCTTTGCCGCCTCCTCCTTCCTACTCCATCCTGCTGCAGCAGGCTCTTCCTCACACAAAGTCCCTGCAGCCCAAGAGTATGCCATCCTTCCTCTTGCCTTTTGCCCTTTCCCTGGTATTGTTTATCCTTCTCCAGCAATTATTATCTGCCTCTTAACCTATTCCCGAGCACCTGTATTTTCTCCCTGCCTCTCTCCTGCTGCTGCCTTCCTTCCCAGTGCAACCTGAGAGCCATTCTTCCTTTACCATTCAGCCATGGCAAGCGCTAGGTAGAGTCGTGAAGGAGGGGGAGGAGCCATCCAAATTCCAGCCCCTCCCTTTGAGGGGCCTAGGAATGGCCATCCCCCTAGAAGGCTTTAAAGTGGCTCTCTCCTGAGAGTCTGGAGGCAGTATAGTATAATTTTTGGACAGTTAGGAGGTGGTAGGTGCTTACCTTGTGTTGTATTCTCAGACCCAGTTGGAGGGACCAGGGCTAGCCTAGCCTGGGAATCCCGACCAGGGTTGGGAGGATGGAACTTACCAGTCTACTCCCTACCAGGTATGGAGTTGTTTTCAGGGCTTTGACGTTTTCATGGTAGATGCCTTGCTGGACACCTGGGCCTTTCCTGGATTCAGAGAACAGGGAACCCTATGTTTGGGACACTGAGGGATAAGGAAGACCTGCCCATCCGAGGTGGTGACCCGCTGCAAGGGATAAGTCTGGTGTTATCTTCGGTTAAGGGAAAAGACTATATTAAGTTAGACATCCAGGAGGAAGATTGTTGGCTGTTTCCAGGGGTCCCTCCCATAAGTGATCCTGAGGAGAATAAGAGACTGAAATAAATCTAAAGAAGTGGAAGAACCTGCTATCTGTGAGTAACAGAACTTTAAAGATTCTAGAGGACGCCCATCAGGAGCCTTCAGTCCCCGGGGAGAGAGGAAGGAGTTTACCCTGTGCGAGGACAGGAGTTTTGGCCATCTGTGGAGGGGTTTTTCCTGACCAGCTTAAAGGTTGCCCTGCCCATTGGGACCTCCATCTCACCTAATCCAGGAGGGTGGTAGGTTCCCTTGCCTATTTAAAGAGTCCTGCACAGATTGAGATGAATATTGTAATCAAAGAAGAGAGACTGTGGGGCTGGAACATATTTTTTGTGCCATTTGCAGTTATGTCATTCAATAAACTTAAGTCTGGACACTAATCCAGTGTGTCCAGTGTATTCATTTGGCACACAGCGCCCAAGAAGAGAAGTGACCCTTCTGCCAGGGAACACCACAAGGATGTCAGCCACCCCTGCACTGGGACTCGAAAGGAACCGTTTCCCGCAAAGCCAAAGGATCCACACCCTGGGGAAAGGTGCTCAGAGAAAAGCTTGTCAGGGTTCCTGCTCCAAAGAACTTACAAGTACATTTATGGCCCCACCCATGCAGGACACGCACACCGGGGTTACACCAATATCTGTCTAGCAGGGGAGAGTCCCATGGAAACCATTTAGTTCTGACACAGCTGCCTTCTCAGTGTGTTCTCATTTTGATACCTGGAAACAGACATCATCAGCGTGGCCTCATGGGGTGAAATAAACCTCTCCATACAGAGGAGCAGATCTTAGTATCATCTGCAAACAGGCAAACTTTACTTTCTATCCCTTCCGTAATGTCATTCACGAAGATATTGAACAGAACAGTCCCAAAACACTAATCTCTCTTTAGAGTAGATTCCATTTACCATCACACACTGTCTCCTGTCAGTCAACCAGTTTGTAATCCATGCCACTACCTTGGTGCTCACTCCCAAGCTTCTCATTTTATACACAAGCCTCCTGTGTGGGACCAAATCAAAAGCTTTGCTGAAATCCAAGTAGATCACATCGAGTGCTCTTCCTCTATCCAATTCTCTAGTCACCCAGTCAAAATAATCAGATTTGTCTGACAGGACCATCCCCTAGTGAATCAATGCTGTCTCGGGGCCAGTATCCCACCAGATTGTAGATAGTTCACTCTCCTTTCTTTCAGCAGTCTCCATTAATTTTCCCACCACCGAGGTGAGGCTAGCTGGCCTGTAGTTTCCAGCCTCCTCTCTGCTACCACTCTTCTGAAGCGGGACCACCACCACTCTTCTGCAGTCCTGCGGCATCTCCCCCGTTTCCAGGGATGTAATGAACAGGTCATTCAGCGGGCCTGCCAGCCCATCTCTGTGCTTTCTCAGTATCCTGGGGTGTATTTCATCTGGCCCCATGGCCTTGTGCACTTTCAATTTGCCTAGCTCTACCCATACATTCTCATCTGTAAATGGAGTTTCATTTACTCCATCCCCATCTACTGACTTGTTTACATGCAATGGTCCTCCTAAAGGGTCTTCTTTAGTGAAACCCAAAGTGAAGTATTTGTTAATATTTCTGCCACTCTTCTCACATAGCTCCTTGTCACCTTTCAGTTTCACTATACCACATCTGACCTCCCTTCTTTCTCTGATACATCTGAAAAATGTTTTGTCTCCTCGCTTTACTTCTTTGGCCATCATTTCTTCAGCTTGATCTTTTGCTTTCCTTATTTCTTTCTTCGTCTCCCTCAGATTTAACAGATTTTTTTCCCTGTGTTCCTTGTTTATTTTTCTAACATATAGATTTGTTGCCTTTGAAATAGCTCCTTTTAACTTGGCCTACTGTTGTTCATCTTACCCATTTTTTCCAATTCTTCCTCCAGGTACGTCCCCATTTTGACAAAGTCTATATTTTTGAAATTCAAAACTAAAGTCTTTGTGTGACTTCTCTGTATCCTATTCGCATAATGGAACCACACAGTCTGATGATCACTGGTGCTCAGGTGAACCCCTACCCAAACATTAGAGGAATTATCACCATTAGTGAGCACTAGATCGAGTATCACATCCTCTTTCATGGGTTCCATTACCCTTTGTTTGAGCAGGTCCTCTTGAAGGGCATCTACTTTCTCTCTACTTCTCATAGATTCTGCAGAAGGGCTATTCCAATCCACCCTTTTTTCCCTATGGACTTTTTTAAAAAGTTGGGACTGGTTCTGAGGCCCGATCACAGAAAGCAGCAAAATATTAAAGAACACAGTCGGATACTGTCAGCTTGTGCTTTGCTCTCAGGGCTTGCCTCACCTGTGGAAGTCAGGAGTGGGTATGGCCACAACGGGCCGCTGACAGCAGAAGGCTGATTGGGCCTCGGGGCTGACCTCAACTCTAAAAACATTTAAGGTTCCCTGGAGGGAGGGGCATGGGGAGAAGGTAAGGGGAACGGCTGGCTGGGAGAAGAAGGGAAGGAGAGAAAGGGAGTGATATATTTATTTTTCAGCATCTCCTGCCTGTAGTCCTTGTGGCTCCTTGGACTAGTACAGATGCTGCCATGGACCAGTGGTTGAGAAACACTGCTTTAGACCTCTTATTGGGTTTCTCAGGATATCTCAGGAATCTACTCTTGGGTCCCAAGATAAAATCATCCTGATCCTACAGGCTTGGGAACCCCACCCTTGGGTGCATCACCTACCCTCTCTGGACAGGAGACAGTCCTTTCTTTGGGAGAGAACCTCTGAAGGACCCTGACTCAAGTTTACTAACCATAATAATAACTTAAAGTTCATCCATCCATAATATTGAAGTTACATGTGAATATTGGTATATCTGTGGCTCTAGGTAGGTAGGTGTCCTTTTCCAGGCATCTGGGTGGCTCCATGGTGATTTTTAATGTGTGCAGCATACCCAGCGGCTGTGAGGGAAACCTAGTGGGGGGATCATTTTCTCCTTGGACGCCCAGCCCGTCCTGGTCCCTTGTTATGTTGGGAGATCTGATTGGGGTCTCCTGCTCTTGTTATTCTTTCCCTAGTGGTTCTTTCATCCTTCATTTACTGATATTTCTGTGGGATTTTTGTTGGAGAAAAATCTATGGGATCAGGCTAGTTCTCAGCGATGCATTCCCAGTGGGGAAAGGGGACCTAAAAGTCTCCCCACTCTTCTTAAGTCCACAAAATACTCTAAAGCTTAAAATGGATATACTTTTAGCCTTCACTGTCTCTCTCAGCAGGATCTGCTGCTGGTGCTTCTCTACCTAGGGTTTAGAGTGGACTCACAGGCCTTCAGTCCCCTGGATGAGAGCCCTCTCACCCCAAGAGGGGATCTGGCAGAAAAATCTGTAAATTAGAAGAAGGACCCTCTGGCAGGGAGTTCACTGGGAGGTGTCACTTCTAAAAGAAACTCTGTTGGATAAAGCTGGGAAGCCTCACCAGAGTGTGGAAGAAATACATCTTTACCCTCTGATTGCTTCCTCAAAGTGACCCCAATGTGTCTTAAAATGGCAGCGCTAAATACTGTTCAGGCATCCAGTCCAGATCCTCCAGATGAGAGGGACTGAGGGGTACGGATGGCTTCTTATAATGCAGGGATAGTGACATCTGGTGGCCAGACCGTGAGGACCTGCCACATCAGGACAGAAGTGATATTTAAAATTAAAACCTAGCTCAGCACAGCCAAGGAAAGAAGAAAAGAGAAGGAAGCCAGATCAGAGTCATGGAAGTGGGGACATGTAGGACCCAGTGAAGATGATACTGTACCGTTGGAGAAAGAGGAGAAAGCCATCAGCAGACAGAAATAAAGAGTCCAAGTGTGAAGGAGGTCACTGGTGTGCAAGGCAAAGGAGTGGGATCATAGAGAAAAAGAGAGAAGCGAGCTCTTAGCTGTTGATGCTGTTTTCCTATTTTGGATATGGCATAATGGCGCTAGCACAGGTATCTGACAGGGACGAGTACAGCAGTGCACCTTCAGTCTTTTTTCTAGAGTGGTAGGAGTTACTAAACAGGAGGGATTTTCAGCAACTAAGTTTAGTACATTGACATAACCTCTGTACCAGCCTTTTGTCCTGTACTCAAATAAGAGAAAAGGAAGCTCTGAGGAGTAAGTAACTACAAAATGTTTATTTTCCTTTAAAAAAAAAGTGGATTTTTATTTCGAGTGCTATTGAAGCAGCCATGCCTGGCTCCTGGGTGTCCATCATGCAGAACAGAGCTGCTCCATTGGACCATGTCAAATTTCAGAAGTTTTTCCCAGGATGCAGTGGGCGGGCTGCCCATTGCATCAGACTTATGGTGGGAGACGTTGAGCTAGGGATCAACTGGCTGCATTGAAGCAAAGGGGTGCTCTTAATCCGCAGAAAATGAATGGATTATTGCTCTTAATTGTGGTTGTCCCGACTGGCACCAAGTTTATGAAAATTCCAACTGATTGGTAGCTCTGTTGCTTTAAGGAGTTTATGGGAGAGAGAGGCTGTTTAATATTTCACAGGTTCCTCTCTGTCCCAACAGAATAATAAAAAATAAACTGTTAATATATTCAGAAATGCCAAGTGCCTCAGTTCAAGGAAAGAGCTTTTAGGCCAGTTTTAGATTTCTGACAGTCTGATCCTATTTCAGTATGGAAACTTGCAGTGCTGATTTCAAGTGGTAGAAGCTGGGCCTACGAATATCACAATGCGTTGGGATGTACGTTGAAAAAACAAGACTGGCCAAAATTCTCCTTCCTATGACTGGTTCACGTGGCAATGCCATATATTGCAGCCTGTCGGGGTTGCAGTCCTCTCTGTCTGTGCATCTTTTACGGCTGGGATCCACGTGAAGGATAGGGACAGTGGCCGTTTTGCTGAACGTGAGAACCTTTATATTATGGTGGGATTAATGCCCTGCCATTCAACCCCCACTGGGGGCATGATGATGTCACCAGCATTGCCAAGCCTTCTGCTAAAAAAAAAACCAAACCAACAACAACAAACCATGGACAGCATGAGAGAATGCAGAGGGATGTGTGCCAAAGATATCCAACTCTGCTTTCAAAGTCAGAGCCCTGTAGTTTTGAAAGCAAGGCGGAAGAGCTGGGTTTTGTATGGCGACTGTTCCCTCTTCCTGGTCAGCCAATATAGACCCTCATAAAAGGGTGCATTTCCTGAGACTCACTGTTGCAGTGCTGGTTTGAATTCTCTTTGTTGCTGAGAGCTGGTTCCACATCCCAAGCCTTTTCTTAACTATGTAACTTTTTTTAGGACGTGGTAACTCCCTTCAGGGCACATACCTAATTTATGTATTGGGGCTGCTGCAGCTAGCATTTCACATCCCACACTGACTCTCAATCCCTGGGGGGAACTCTTTATATGGGAGGAAGCTCTCGCTTATGGCTCAGACAGTGAAAAAAGGTCACCAGGGTATATCTTTGAAGTGTATCTGTTAGTGCTTCCCATGAAGTGAGATGCAACAATAATTAGACAGGACCAGGACTGGATGTAAAATAATAGTTTACTGATTCATAAAGTTAAATAAAGTTCATTGTCCAAAAACGAGTGTGCATCTGACTGTTGATACAGGATTTTCTGCATGGTAAGGTGATTTTAAACGTGCGCTCTCTCCCAGCGGCTGTTCCCTAGGCGTGCTAGTGCTAGGGTCCCCTCTGCATCGCAAAAATCCTACCTTTGGTCATCTTCTCCTCCTCGGACACCCAGCCTGTCCTGCTCCCTTGCTGAGTGAAAATTCAGATGGGATCTCCTGATTCATGTTCTTCCTTCCTAGTTAAGTTGTTACTTTGTCCTTGGTTGTTTCTTTTTTTCCTGGGGGACTTCTCTTAGGGAAAAGTCAGCGGGATCAGGCTTTCAAACAGCTCTGAAATCCCAGTGGGGAAGGGGGAAATCCAAAAACCTCCCCACTTAACTCAAAGTCCAGAAATAATTTCAAGTTTAAATTGGGTATCTTCTCTGCCTTCACTGTCTCTCGCAGCAGGATCCATCACTGGTGCTTGCCCTCCTAGGGTTTAGAGCCCTTTTGCCCCTAAGGGGTATCAGGCTTACAAATCTGTCTCTCTGTACCTTATAACCGAGAAGGACCCTCCGGCAGGGAGTGCACGATGAGGTATCTCTTCTGAAAGAAAACTCCTTAGTGCAAGGCCAGGAGGCTCTACCAGAGGGTGGAAAAAAATACATTCTTACTCTCTGCTTCCTCAAACTGAACCCACAGTGTCTTAAAATGGCTGGGTAAATATCAGTGAGACATCCAGTCAGAACCTCTAGGTGGGAGGGACTGAAGGGTATGGATGGCTCCTAAGAAAAAGTGTTAAGGACAGGGATAGTGGCATCTAGTGGCCAGACCGGCTGGATCTGCCACAATAATAAAGAGGAAAGTTACCCTCTGCCTGCCTCACTGCTATGCAAATTGAGCTCCGTCCCTCTCTCCCTGTACTCTCCAGCTCCAACCTGTTCCCTCTCTATATTGTCCAATCCATTCCCTACTACCACATATGGAAATTGAGCTCTGCCCCTGCCCTCACTGTACTCTCCAGCTCTGCCACTCTCTTCTCTGAGTTGTCAAATCCACTCTCTACTATCACATGGTATATCCGAGCGCAGCACGGGCAATCCATTACCACACAATTCAGTCACGCATTTGTTACTCATCACAGTTTTTCCCATCCTTAGATGGGATCTTATACTGCTAGTTATAAAATAATGTCTTGTAAACCCATTGCTGCCTGGGTTCCTGGTTGACTGGAGTCTATAGCATGCTCTGAATGTACAATTTGAAGAATAAGAGCCAGTTTGAGATCTCTCAGTGCTGCAGAATTGTATTAATGCTTTACCATCTATGTTTCTGACTTGCTGGGGAATAGGGATGCGCAGCCTTGAAAATTTTGTTTCAGTTCGTTGGTTCATTTTGTGGGTGCCTCAATTTGTTTCATTAGTTTTGCACAGGAAAAAAATGTCATTTTTTCATTCCATTTGTTTTTTGTTTTTCATTGAAGGATCAGTGGGGGGTGGGCCTAGGTCTTGGTCTTGGTGACCAGGACCCAGACTTGTGCAGAGCCTGGGGCCAGGACAAGGCTGGGGTCTGATCTCGCCAGAGGCCTGTATTTTTTTTTGGGGGGGGGGGGGGTGTGTTTTTTTATGCAAACAAATACAAATGTGAATTTTGTCCAAGGTCTATTTTCAGTTTGTATCATTCATATGAATTGAAAATAGCTTCATTCATTGTATTTTTTGCATTCATTCCAAACGAATGCACATCCCTAGTGGGGAAGATTGGATTCTTTTAAAATGATAGCCTCTCTGGTTAATTATTGTTTGTGTGATTCCTTTCATGTTTTACAGAGTTTTATGTTAAGATTGATAGGCTTCACTCTCAATTTCTTTGGATAGGAAAGACACCATAAGATTTAATGACTTAAGAATATGTGGGATAGGATTTCCAGATTTTACAGTATATCATAAAGCAATGCTTTTTTTGACAGGGTGGATTTTGGATCTGGATGACTTATATTCATGCCCAGCTTGGTTGTTGGGTCTCCTTTTCCTTTGCAGTTTCTGCCTGAGATGGATTTACCTAATTATATATCAATAAATATTTAACTGTTTGCAATACTTATAAGGTGTTATGTGAACTGGATATCAAACTCCTCATTCCTTGGGCAAATGCTAGTAAAACTCTGTATCTGAGATTATGTTCAAACTCTGTATCTGAGATTAACAAGAGAGTTATTCACTGGCCAGTTTGGCAAGCTAAAGGAATTTGGGGACTGGACCAGATCGTGAATCATAATAATTTTTCTCTCTCTCTTCTGCAGTCTCTGTCAGTCTCATTATTTTATATGGCTTCAACTGAAACATGCTATTAGAAATAGTTCAATATACTGTATGCTAAGTACTTGCAAGATGTACCTGACCTTATCTGTATTTAATTTGATTTCTGTTCACTTGGCTTCTAAATTTTCTAAGTTGTTGAGATGTTTTCAAAAGTATAAATGTACTGGATAGGCAAAAGTCTGGGAAGATGAGCTGAAATGATGTGTCTCATGGGAGCACTTCTGGTCTAAAGTCAGGGTAGTTTGTCTTTTGGCTGGTGTTACGGTCTCTATATTTTATAGCACATAGTGCTGTCTCGTCTCCTGTCAAGATATTTAAGGCCAAGCTCATTAATGAGAATTTGTGTTGACTTTGTTATTCAGAAGTTGCTGCATTTTCTCATACATTGCTTTATTATAATATTTATTGCTTCTGGCTTAAAGTTTGGAAGAGTGTCCGATATTTTGGGTTTAATTGGGAGTATTATTTATCCAGTTGTTGTTCTGAAATCCATTTTGTTTGGGAGAAGAGCTATCCTTAAGTAAACAAATGAATACAGATATTCTTCTCTCTCTTGCACTTAATCTAATCCTTTCTAAATGGAAGAACTGTGCTCTTGTTGATGTCCAATAAGAAGAGGAGGCGCATCAAAGGTTTATAACAATGTCCATAAGGTTCAAGATTTTATTGTATTTAGAGGCCAGCAAAAAGTTCAAATCATCAACATCAAGCCAAATTATTAATATCAGTAATTTCATGGTCCCCTGACACGGGCCATGTTTCGAAAAGACTGCGTCGGGAGAGAACCTAACAAAACAGCAAAAATTAAAATCAGAAAAAACAATTTCAAAAACAAGAACATATACATCCAGGAATGCTCAAATATATATATATAAATATATATATAAACTGTATATATTTACTGTTTTGTTAGGCTCCCTCCTGACGCAGTCTTTTCGAAACACAGCCCATGTCGGGGGACCATGAAATTACTGACATGAATGATTTGGCTTGATGCTGACAATTTGAACTTTTTGCTGGCCTGTAAATAAAATAAAACCTTGAACCTTATGGACATTGTTACGAACCTTGGATGTCCTTCCTCTTCTCATTGGCCATTCCTTTTTGATGGTTGGACTTTTGCTTATTATCATTTATACTGTTTGCGTGTGTCATATATTTTAGGCTGTTGCTATTACGGTTGTGGACCCTTGAGCTGGAGCGAGTGGTGATGACCACCGAGGAACTGCCCCTGATGAAACTCGTCTCCGGGAGGTGGTGCCCCGATGAAACTCATCGGGGCACCACCATTCCATGTGAGTACTTCTCTTCACCAGCACCTCCGGGAGGTGCTGGTGAAGAGAAGTACTCACATGGCATGGTTTCAAAGGATTAGGCAGGACGGCCCTCCAAGGAGTGGATAGCCTATGAACGCAGGAAAGCCCCCGAGGAGCGGGTACTCAGAGCGTTCACCCAACGAGACAGGAAACGAAACTCCATAGAGAAGCGGAATGAAGTCCAGGCAGAAGATCTGGGGCAGGCAGCGAAGATGCGTAATGGAGTCCAGGCAGAAGATCCAGGGCAGGCAGCGAAGAAGCGAAACGAAGACACAGGCCAAAGGTCAGGACGGGCAACAGACAAGCAGAGGCGAGACGACGAGTCGAGGTCAAACCTGGAGATCAAGCCAAGGACTGGGTACAGGAACGAAGGCAGGAACTGGAGTAGGACAGGAACACCGAGGCAAGTCAGGAACACCAAGGCAAGGCAAGAGAACAGCCAGGGTAGCAACAGAGAAGACCTGTTGCGAAGGCAAAGTAGGTGAGCAGCTATGGGGTTTAAATACCCCTCCTATGGGCATCATCTTCCGGGGCCGGGCTGATTCTCCCACCACGGCCCCTTTAAGAGGCGGAGCCTCCCGCCCGCACGTGTCAGGGGAGGCCCCGATGCTGCCTGAGAGGACACTGCTCTAGCCGCTCAGCTGAGCGTTCTCAGCCTCCCGTGGGGGGAGAGCCGCTGTGTCGGGCGGACTGAAGAGGTAGGGGGTGCCTGGCCGGGGGCTGCTGCGGCCAGGCGCCGCAACAGTTGCTGCAGAAAAGTCTACAGAAGCATCTTGAAATTTGGAAACCTATGGATTTATTTACTGGAGTTTTATTTAATGTATTCTTTTCATTTCCGTATATGACCTTTGTTCTTTTGTTTGCTGTGTAATTGTTTTGTTGTATTTTCTTTAAATAAAGAAACTTGGACCTATTCATACTTCATCGTTATGATTTTATGACATTTAATATTGCTAAGAACTGCATTTGAACCCCCAGGAATGACCGTTTTGTAATGAAACAAACAGAACTAGAAATCCAATCAGAAATACTGACTGTTGAAGCACCACCTAAATATGTGCTGGTAATGCATCTGAATGCTCTGGAGAAAATACTGCCTTAGCATTATATCAGTAAAGCCATTGCTGTATTGACAGCTTTTGAAGTCCTTTTATTCACCCTGGGACACAGGCCTCTCAGATAAGACCTTCTAAACCAGATTCTAGAGAATCGTGTCATTAGACCTTGAAGTGGCCAGGGGTGCAGATATACTCCCTATACAAAACAATGAGATCAAATCTCCTGGGGCAAATTTGAGTTCTCTCGGTGTTTTATCTACAGAACCCAAACCATTTATTGAAATTACCTGTCCTTTTTGTAGGTTTTGGCAATATCCTAAAAGGGCAAATTTTAGAACCCTTTTTCCCTCCACCCTGGACTCCAGTGCCTTCCAATTTTATAGCGATTATGCCATCTCCCTATCCCTGTCCCTAAATCTGCCATAACCAAGCAGACCCTTGCTTTGAGTACTAGGGCACGTTTGTTCCCAGGATCTTTACATCCCTTGGTGTGTAGATGTTAATCAATGGCTCATCTCGCTACACATGTTTATTTTGTCTTATGATTGTATTGCACCACAGTATAGACTGAGCCCTCTGAGCTTCAGATCTTTTTCCAAGCATGAGTCGTATTTAATCAGGGTTTTCTTCTATTTGCTTATACGAACATTCTTCTTGTAAGGAAGCCAATATGGCTGAAAGAAATGTATTACCAGCTGATTAAATATCTCTTGTATGCACCGTATACTTTTTCTTTGCACTAATACAGTAAATGACGTAATTATTAAAGAAACCAGAAACGAGATTGGCCTTTTCCTCCCCTCACTTGTTACCCAATAAGTTTATCACACTCCGTTTTATTCGTGCTTATGTCAGTTCCAACTGCAGTCCCTCCCCTTCTACCCCCAGGATTTCCAGGTTGAGAGCATTGTCCAAGCCATCTGTTGATCTGGTGGCATGTGCCAGCCTCAAGGGGTTGCAAGAGCGTGCGTCTTGCTCGCATTCATCTCTGGGCAACAACTGTTCCAAAGCATTATGTAAAAACCTGTGTTTCCACACAGGAGCCTGCCCAAAACTGCTAGGCTTGAGCCATCGGCACTGAAGCCTTATTGAGACAACTTCACTTTCTTTTCCACCAGAAAACGTTCCTGTCATTATTTGCTAGAGTATAGCTGGGGAATATCTAATAATGTAAACATTGTTGTTCATGGAATTTCACCAAAATCCAACATTTCAAGAAGTTTTTGGCCATTTTGCTTCTGTTTATAAGCATAGTCTGAGATCTTTTTTTCTGCCGCATCTCTTCATTTTTTTTTTCTTTGTCAAGTTAAGATTTTAAAGATTTTAAAAAAATATTTAGGATATTCTTACTTTTCCTTGCAGTAGCAAATATTATCAATGGGCGTTCAGTATTCAAAAAACACTAAATCGGATAACTTATCCAGCTAAAATTAGCAAGATAAGTTGTCTGAGATATTCAGTGTGATAAATGTCCTGCTAAATATTTAAAATTCCCTTGACTCCTGTAACATACTTTGAACTCTTTGGAGGTAATTTTCAAAAGGATTTGCATGCATAAGGGGGCTTTTGAAAATTGCTATAATATTTGCTATTGTTACATGCGTAGCTCCTTTGAAAATTCATTCCTTGTGTTGGAAAAGCTTGAAGCAAATAAATGAGGATGATGATGGTTAAAGTTATGCAGCTATCTTTAGCTGGTTAACTTTAAACCTAACTGGCAATGTTTGAATATAGCTAGTTCGGTTTAAAGATATCCGGCTAAAAGTAGCCAGAAAACTTTGTTTATCCGGCTATATTCAAAGAATATAGCCGGATAAATGCCGATCAATTTAAAAAAATAGTTTGGAGCAGAGGTCAAGGCCCCTCTCCCTCCTCCAAGTAGTGCATACATTTAACCATCCCCCCCCCCTTCACACACACACACACACACACACACACATACTTACACACTTCAAGCTCCCCAAATATTTTCAAAACATGGTGGACCATGCTTCTCCCATCGCCCATCTCCCTTCTCCCATCTCATTCTGTGGCAGTCACTCCAGTCTCTTCTCATGAGATCCGGGTTCCTCACCACACCTTAGATGCTCCATCCAGGAGGAACACAGATGGTTCCTGTGCCTGAAACACCTTATCACGAGCTAGAAGTTGTAGCATACAGCAATTCGCCCATCAGGGTTGGCAAAGTCTCAGCGTCTAGCCGGATGGATGTTCCAGACCCATGAGAAATGGCTGCTGCAGACAAAATCAAAAGGTACCAGTCGCAGGAAGTGCTGAGGGTTATCACTTGCCAGTAGGAATGGAGAAAACATCAGAGTGAAATTGGAGCTCAAAAAACTGTTTCTCACCTTAAGCCACCATCTTGGCTTACTCTTTGGATGTTTGTTTTCTATTGCTTGTCCATTGACATCAGTAACCACTTTTGGCTTTCTGCATGATCTTTTCTGAATGTTATGGAGTGCTTTAAAGTCAATATTTTTTGTTTTGTCTGTATCTGTCATTCTGTTCATCTGTTTCTTGGTTTATAAATTGTTATTCTTGGATTGTTTAAAGAGATTTTGTGGGGTAAAGTTTGCTTACATACTTGATGAAATTTTAATAAATGTAAATGGTAAATGAATTTCTGTTTAAACATATTGTCATAAGATTGGCGTACCAATTTTTGTTTAATATTTGATGTTTCATTTTTGTGGGTAGACGCTGTATTAGTCAAGCTTATGTGTCCTAAATAATAAATGGGCAAGCAAACAAAGGAACCGATGTACTTATGTATGCTAACAATGGCCGTTAACTTGTGCAAACATGGTATTTATCATGCATAATATTGTATGATGCTAATGGGATACAAATGAAGCAGAAGGTATAGACATGCGTACATACAGACAATATCATAACTGCTTAACTACGCCCCCCCCCAAGAAGGAATTACATTTTTTGTGTTAATGCACCTGTGAAGCAGTTTGTATGCATACTTTTGGTTGCGGTAATAGGTAATGAACTATTTTGCATAGCTTTGAATCTTATTAGCTCATTAGCATAGATTTCATGTTAAAACTATTTCAAGCTAGTTTATGTGCGGTCTATACATTATTTTTAAAATAGAAAAATAAACAGAGCTGTTAATGCATATTAAGATTTGCAGTAGAGTTTAACCCACTTTTGTACATTGGACCTAAATAAGAAGATAACATTCCAAAGCAGCCATAATGAGTTATTCAGACTCCAGAGAAGAGAGCTGGTCCAGGGATAAAAGTTGATTACCATATTTGCATAGAATTATTTTCCCACGTTTCTTGCATTACCATGTAGAGATTGCTGTCAGGCAAGCAGGAGGTGACTCATTGGACCTATGATCTTCTTTCACCCTAAATCAACTATGTAGCTATACTCTGAAAAATCAGTTTTGGAAATTATAGACTGTTGTTTTGTAATTTAAAGAGATAAACATACATTGGACATAGGAATGGTCACAACTCTAGCGTTCCTATTATGAAATTGGGCAGGTGTTGGAAATGAGACTCCAAAACAACACCAGTTTCCTGGAGAGAAATTTCAGAGTCATATAACAAAGCAGTTTGTATGAAATCATGCAGTCTGATTCAAGAACATTTTTAAGTGCATGACAGGAACCCAGAAACCAAGTTGGAGATTTTTTTTTTTATAAATAATTAGCATGTGGCAAAACCTTGCTTATGGGACTCCCATTAGCGTCCTTACTGGCACATTTTATTTGCTAGATGTACAGTCATCTACCTGTCTGCTTCCCATAGGACCTGAGGTAGGTCAGATAATTGGAAGAGTTGTATCTAGTCAAAGGGCATCAGATATGTCAGCTCTGGTGTTTGCTTCCATAAGGAATGGCATTAAGAGTGGAGGATTTTTGTGTAATATGGGCTTCTCAAGTTTTTTTCCCTTGCTTTCAGAAGCAGTGGCTTTGGTACTACTCAGGATCAGAACCAACAAACAGGAGTACTGGTTTTGTTCCATATGTAGCACTTTTTCTTCTTTAGTTTTTCTCTTGATTCCAGAACTTGTGCCATTACAAATAGAGGATTTATGTGGTTGAAGTCTTCTTTTTCAGTTTTTCCCTTGATGCAGCAATAAGTGGCATTATAAGAAGAGGAGTTTTACTATTCACAGCGAAAGCAAGAGATGATAAAAGCTTTCTGCTTCACAAACTTGTAACCGAAAACCTAATGGGCTTAAACGTTTTAAGTCACAAACCATTTGTTCATGAAGTCCATAAGTTTCTGGAAGAGATTGGGGATACTGAACCAAAACTATGGGCAGCAGAGGAGCAGGCTGACTGCCGGAACAGATCAGATGAAATCCTACAAGGAACCTGTGATAGCCTCCAATGTCAGTGTGGCAGCACCTAGCAATCTGTGAACTCTGAACTACATGTGCAAGGTTTGCATGTTAACAATTTACTACAGGCCTGGACCATGAGAATTTTTGAATGAAATTGAGCTCATGGTCCAGCCCTGTAGTAAATTGTTAACATGCAAACCTTGCACATGTAGTTCAAAGTTCACAGAGCTCATGGTCCAGGCCTGTAGTAAATTGTTAACATGCAAACCTTGCACATGTAGTTCAAAGTTCACAGATTGCTAGGTGCTGCCACACTGACATTGGAGGCTATCACAGGTTCCTTGTAGGATTTCATCTGATCTGTTCCGGCAGTCAGCCTGCTCCTCTGCTGCCCATAGTTTTGGTTCAGTATCCCCAATCTCTTCCAGAAACTTATGGACTTCATGAACAAATGGTTTGTGACTTAAAAATCTTTTAAGCCCATTAGGTTTTCGGTTACAAGTTTGTGAAGCAGAAAGCTTTTATCATCTCTTGCTCCTGATACTGGGGCCTTAGTAAATGGCATGATAATGACTAACAAGGTCATTACAATGTTATTTAACTGTTTTGCATATCAGGCATGTTAAGTTTTAACTCGCCTGCCTATATGTTAAAGTCATCGTGCTTTGACCTGTGTTAGGGACTCTGTATATAGTATGTAAAAGCCCAGAATGTCAGGCCAATCCAATACTGACGTGCTAAAAACATGGACACACTTTTTTTGTAATGCACACACAATCACCTCTCCTGGGCGCTCAATGCAATAGGCAAATGAGCTGCCATGCTAAAAAGGACGCGCTCGGGATAAATTGCGTGTCCCTAGCACGTTCTTGGCATAGAGCACCCAGGAGATGTGGCTGTGCTGCAGGTTAGGAAACAGTGTCTCTTTTCCTAACCTGATGGCTTTAAAGACTTTTTTTGTTGTTGTTGCTTCTGTGCTTCCTGCTGCTTAGTATTGCGACAATATTAAGTCGGAGGAGCCACAGAAAACTTAATGCCAATTCCAGGGCTGGCGTTAATTTTTAAGTGTAAAAAAGTGCACATCCATCACGCGGTAACTTTTTACATTGGATGTATTAGCTAATAGCCTCATCAACATGCATTTACACGTGATGAGCGCTATTAGCTATGCGCTGATTTGGACACATGTTTTGGATGCGCTATTGCATTGGGTATAAGTCTAGTGTGTCCGATCGCTCATTCAGCGGCGCTCTGACTTTAGTGCCCGATATTGCATCAGCCTGTATAAGCAGAGGCCTGACCTGTCTCAACAATTGGCCCAATCCATTGCTGTCCATAGATTTAATCCGGTAAGTATCCCAAATCTCTTTCAGAAGCTTATTTTATTTATTTATTTATTTATGAACTTTTAATATACCGATATTCGTAGGTCACATCATACCAGTTTACAATCAACTCATGGAGAAAAGCTTATGGATTTCATATACAAAGATTTTGTGACTTAATTCTCTTAGGCTTCTGCCTGTTTAGGTTTTTGGTTTCTACATTGTGAAGCAAGTAGATGGATTTTTATTATCTAAGCCTTCATTTCCAATATTAAAGTTACGACCTGCCTTCTTATGTCACTTGGTTTAATGCCCCAGAGTACGGGAAGTACATCTGTATGAGAAGGTTGTGCAGCCCATTATTACTGTCAGTGACAGATTTTTTTTCAGTGTGACAACTTCCCCACCATACAGGAATGCAATATTCTGCTGGGGCATATACTATTGCAAGAGTATTGGTTCTCAGCGCTTTGAAATTGGCACCAAATACTGGGCCAAACATCTTATAGCAGCTACCCCATGCAGAGACTTTACCTCTGATATTCTGCCCATCTGTAAGTGAGGGAGTGTAACTTCTAGATAGGTTGGAGTATACTAGTGGAGCAAAGAGTTCTTGTCTATTCTGATGCTGAGCATGCTCTTAGCTCAGTGATTATTCACCTGAAAGAATGATGATGCTGATTACTGATGATCAATTCTAGGCACCACTTAATGGAGGAGGCAATGTGTTCCATGTCAGTATCCCATATCTTTTCCAATTCTGTCTTGTTGGTTACTTGGGCTACTATGGCAACAGCATCAGCCTACATATATCACTTAAACGTTTTAAGTGGGAACTTGAAGTATATGCATTGAAAAGTACTGGTGCTAGCATTGACATTTGAGGAACTTCATTCTTCAGGGTTCATACTCTGCTTTTTCTGGTAGTAAATCTGAACGATCTACTGGAGATTGTGTTCATGGTGAAAGAGTATATCATTTTAATCAGATGTAAGAATATAAGAAATGCCATACTGGATCAGACCAAGGTTCATCAAGCCCAGCATCCTGTCTCCAACATTGACCAGTTTGGGTCACAAGTACTGGTAGATCCCAAAAAGTAGATCTATTTCTTGTTGCTTACTCCAAGTCTACCTGGTTAATATTTGCTTATGGATTTTTCCTCCAGGAACTTGTACAAATGTCTTTAAAACCTCGTAATGTTGATTACCTTGACTGAATCCTCTGGCAACAAATTCCATGGCTTGATTGTGCATTCACTGAAAAGATACTTTCTACAATTTGTTTTAAATCTGCTGGTTGTTGGTTTCATGGTGTGGCCTCTTGTTTTAGTATTACTATATTTGAAAGGGTAAATAACTATCCCATATTTTATCTTTTCCACCCAAGTCATGATTTTATAAACTTCTATCATATACCCTCTCAGTTGTCTCTTTTTGTGATGAGGGGCGTGGGAATGATTGGCGTAGTTGATGCAGCATCGTAAACGAATCTATGAGGCCTTTGCTGACAGCTGGCAAACGCACCCTGAAGTGGGACAGACCGAAGCTTCACCTACACCAGCCACCTCCCCCACATGTTGTGCCCTTGGGTTCTGGCGGCTGGCAGGTCTTAAGTGGGTCCCCAGGGTGGTAGAGAAAGCAAGAGTCCAAGGCCACACCGGGGTCAGGACAGGCAGCAAGCTGGACGTTCCACGACAAGCCAAGGATCAGGGCAGGTGGCAAGCAAGTGTAGTCAGGGGCAAGGCAAGAGGTCAGGTCTAGACAGCAGGCAATCACTATCAGGTCCAAAGCAAGAGGTCAGGACCAGGGGGCAGGCATTGGGTGCATGCTTGCCTATGGGAGTCCATGGAGGGCAGTGGCATGGTGGCGACCTGATCCACACAGACAGGCTCTGGTCGTTTGAGGGGGCTTCCCACCCGCAGGAGACCTTGGGTGGCATTGGGGTGAGTGAGGCGGCTTGCGCCACGAATTGTAAGCTTTTCCAAGCTGAAGAGCCCTCACCTGTTTAGCCTTCCTTATAAGGGAGCCGTTCCATTTCCTTTATCATATTCTTTGCCCTTCTCTGTACTTTTTCCAGTTGTGTCATGTCTTTTTTGAGCTAGGGTGACCAGAGCTGAACATAATAAAATTTCAAGGGGCAGTCACATTATGGATTGATAAAGAGGAATTATGATATCCTCAGTTTTATCCTCCATGCCTCCAAATAATCTCTTATATTCTGTTTGCTTTTTTGACTGCCACCGCACACTGAACTGAGGATTTCAAAGAATTGTCCATATAGTATTGTCCACCAGAGGTCTTTTTCCTGGATTGTGATTTCTAATAGCATTGTGTCCTGTAGATACCCTTGAGTAGAGTTCACATGGGAGGCCTTGATGCCATACTGTGCCATCAGCCGGTACAAAGTCAATGAACATATGTTTGCTTTCTGCCTTATTTCAAATCCTTTCTCTGTGTCAGATGTAGTTAGTATAACTTGTCAGAAGTGCACCACTTTTACCCAAAACCAGCTTGACTCTTTGAGAGATGGGGGTCAGTGATGATCTTCTCTATTCTGTTCCGGCATATGAGCTCCGTGCGTTTAGGTAATAGGTCCATGATTTTCCAAAAATTATACATTGACCACAGGATGAGCCGGAACAATCCCTCTTGTCAACCAGAGAAAAGCTTGACTGTACTTTAGCTTAATATTGGAAGGTTATAATTCACTCAAACAATGAGTGCTGGTAGCATCACGAGGAAAAAGGAACTGCATGCCTTTGTTTTACAGAAAACACACGAGAGTGACAGCAAAAGATGAGACTGTCAGGCTAGGCCTTACAGACTAGCCAGCAGGATTCGTGATCTTGCTACCTACAAAAATAAGCGTGGCTTAGATAGAGGTGAATAAAACATATCTACCATGAAGAAGAGGCGATTTATTTAGTTGAAGTAAAAGTTCCACATAGACCAGCGCTTTCTTTATCAGCACTTGACCCTTTTATAGAGAGAAAAACTAGAAGACTCATGTTTGACAAAGCCTCCAAAATTATCTGGCCTCTGCCAAGTATTTTCTTTAACACTGGCTCTCTGCAGTACCAGACAGTGTGGCGGAGCTCCCTTGACTGATCTCTGATTGGCCAGCCAGATAGCAGCCAAGCGTAGAGGCTGGCCAGGTTATGGCTTGGTGTATTTGTATGTGCTTCTCTCACACGTACTCACGTTAATGTGCAGCCAAGAAAAGTTAATTCTTTGTTGCGACTGTTTGGTTAAATGTTGCAGCCTATAAATAGCAGTAATTGACATGTTCTAAGCTGATTTCTACTGGAGTGTTGGATCATTTGTTTTTCGGTGGTTGGGGTTTGGTTTTTTTCTTGTTGTTGTTTTTTTTTACTATGGCTCAGTACACAGTCTTCATCCCTATAATTACTTCTTACCATATCTTGGCTAAATATAGTTTCATTTACAGCAACCTGCTGAGCAGGTTTATATGGGTCAATTCATCTGTAAGATTTATTGAGTGGGAATGAGATGTTAGTACTTAAGTTCTAACAATTAAAACAGGGTAGAGCAAAGGAAAACAGGGCTGAGCTCACAATCTGGAAGAAATCACAGAACTTTTTATGAAGTGTGCAGTGTGGTTCAAGATGTGCAGGTGTAAAGAACATAGATTATACCATTTATGATGTCAATAAAAACAAATACATTTAAATCATCTGTTATTGGTGTGCATTGCTCTTCATGGTCAAAACTGTGGATGATCTGGAAAGGGGTACAACAAGTGAGGTGATCAAGTTTGCGGATGACACAAAATTATGCAGAGTAGTTAAATCTCAAGCGGATTGTGATGAATTGCAAGGGGACCTTGCGAAACTGGAAGATTGGGCTTCCAAATGGCAGATGAAATTTAACGTGGACGAGTGCAAAGTGACGCATATAGGGAAAAGTAACCCTTGCTGTAGTTACACAATGTTAGGTTCTACCTTAGGAGTTACCACCCAGGAAAGAGATCTAGGCATCATAGTGGTTAATACATTGAAATCATCGGCCCAATGTGCTGTGGCGATCAAAAAAGCAAACAGAGTTAAGAATTATTAAGAAGGGAAAGGAAAATAAAACAGAGGATTCATAATGCTTCTGTATCTCTCCATGGTGAGACCACATCTTGAATACTGTGTGCAATTCTGGTCACCGCATCTCAAAAAGAATACAGCTGCACTGGAGAAAGTGCAGAGAAGGGCGATCAAAATGATAAGGGGCATGGTAAGTCTAAGGAAGTTAGGACTGTTCAGTTTGGAGAAGAAATGACTGGGGGTGGGGGGTATATGAGAAGTCTACAAAATGATGAAAGGACTTGAACAAGTTAATGTAAATCTGTTATTTACTCTCTCAGATAATAGAAGAACCAGGGGGCACTCCATGAAGTTAGCAAGTAGCTCATTTAAAACAAATCAAAGTAAATTCTTTTTCACTCAGCGCATATTTAAGCTCTGGAATTCATTGTCAGAGGATGTGGTTATAGAGCTAATGTAACTGGGTTTAAAAAAGGTTTGGATAAGTTCCTAGAGGATAAATCCATAAACTGCTATGATGGCAATTAATAAGCAATAATAGGTTGTGATCTATCTAATGTCTGGGTACTTGCCAGGTACTTGTGACTTGGATTGGCCATTGTTGGAAACAGGATACTGGGCTTGATGGACCTTTGGTCTGACCCAGTATGGCATATCTTATGTTCTAATGAGTTAAACTGCAAGCTGCCCAACTTCTCAAAATCTGCTGGATGCTGCTCTGTTATGTCCCTTAAAAGACAACTTTCCTGGAAAGATAGAGCCATCCCTGTGTTCATCTGCAAATCAAGATTCCACTATGTTGTTTCATTATTCCCAGTAAGGATACACTCACATTTTCTTGACACTAATACATTTTGCATGGGATGAGCACTAGAGAAAGCCTTCTCTGCAGATCTGGCTCCCCTCCCTGTAGCTAGGAACAGAACTACTGTTTGTTCATATTCAACAAATATTTACACAAGATGGAGTTTTAAGACTTCATAGCTCATATTGATACTATCCAGTCATTGAGGGTTATTATTTAGCTTATTTATGCAGTTCCTTTATTATGGCATCAAAATGCATTCATTAATGATATGTTATAGTTTCATGACATTTTTCCGCACATCTTCCAACAGTAAGGGGATATTTGTTTTCAGATTTGATAGGACTATGTGGCATAGGCATCCGCTCTGATGGTACTATGGGTGCTTGAGCACCACCAATATTGTCTCCTGCGCTCCTATGGATGGAGAGCTGAGAGTTCCATGCTGCGGGGGAAAGCCGGAAGGAAGTGCTTCTATCTCCCTGCTACTGCTCCTGCCTCTGCCCGCAGCCTATTGGCCATCTGTGGAATGTCTAATCAATGAGCTGCAGGGGAGAGCAAAAGGGAACAGCTTGTGCCTCCTCTAGCACAGCTCCCACCACCCCCTCGCAGCCTATTGATTGAGATTCAAACAACTTTATTGACATGGCAATTTTACATATTTAGTCAAAATAATATACAGAATGATTAAACTAAAAGGCTGGTTATTGGCCAGCTGTGGAATGTCTGACCTATTGGTTGCATGGGGACCAGAGAGCAGCAACAGCTCTGAACACACAGGTTTACTCATCATGCACCGTAGATTCTGTGTGCGGTCGTTGCTTTGTGAGCTCTTCAATCTTTCTTTGGCCAAGAATATGCACAGATGTGTTTCCAAGTCTGTCTAACATTTTTGGCTTTGTTATTTTGCCCTTGTTTTTTTGGCCTAAAGTTCGTGTTTATGACTCTTTTTCTCTTATTGCTGCATCTGCAGCAATAAGAGAAAAAATAAGAGAATAAGGGGTTCCTCAAAAGAACTTTTTAGTCCTATAAAAGAAACAAAAAGGAAATTCATAGCGCTGTGTATTCATTTTTAACAAAGGCAAAAAAAATGAAATGAATAAAGTCATTTTAGGTTCATTACAAATAGAATGACCCGAAAATAGCCTCCTATAAATATACTCAACATTTTCAGGTATTTTCATACTTGTGGCATTAAAGAAACAAACAAACAGATCTCTGGCATCAGGGCCACGTCCCAGTGCTGAAGCCTAGGCCTGGCTCCAGCATTAGGGCCTGGCTCTGAGGCTTAGTCTCAGCACTGAGGCCTAGGCCTGGTCTCGGCACCAGGGACCATCCCTGAAGCCTGGTTCCAGCATGAGGATGATCCTGAGGCCAGCTTCTGTTGCCACATACTGAGACACAGCCCTGAGGTCTAGTTATGGTACTGGGGCCTGGCCCTGAGACTGGGTCTTGGCACCAAGGTCTAGGCCTGGTCCCAGAGCCAGGGCATGGCCCTGAGGCTTGGTTCTGGCACCAATGCTTGCCCTGAAGCATGGCCCAGCACTGAGAACCAGCTGCAAGGCCTGGGCTGGCACTGAGGGCTACGTCCGGTGCTAAGGTTTATCCCTAAGATGTAGTCTCATTGCCGAGGTCTAGGCTCAGTGCTGGGACCTGGCCCTGAGGCCTGGGCCTATTGTCAAGGGCTAGACTTGGGCCTCCCTACATTTTCTTCTGTCCCAGTGCTTCAAAAAATGATGCTGTCTGCTTGGAGGATGGTGCCAGATCATGCACCACTATGATGCCATTCTGCAGAACAAACCATTATTTTGATGTAGAGCCATAGAAATGTATGGCAGCACATCATAATAGTGTGGTCTGCTTTGGATGGTATCACAGTGATGTCACTTCGGCACTGTCCTCCAAGGGTCAATGTCATTTTCTCATGTGCTGGGACAGAAAATATCAGGAGGCCAAAGACTAAGCCTCTGCAAAATGGGACCAGGCCTCAGTGCCAGGCCTCAGCACCTGGACCAGGCCTCAATGCTGGATCTTGGCACCTGGACCAAGCCTCAATGCTGGGCACTGACGCTGGAACCAGGTCTCAGGCCCAGGCCTTGACGCTGTGACTTTCTCATCCTGTCAGTCGGGAGTTTTTATCCACTTTCTTTTTTATGCAACTTTATTTCTCCCTTGGTTTTCACTACCATTCCTCTTATCTCTGGCTGTTTCTTAGCCTTTTCTTTTTGAGGTTGGGTAGAGATACAAAATCCCCTTTCACATCCAGAAAAATAATAAAAAGCAAAGTTAGCATACATATACACATACCCTCCTCCCCAAACCACAAATCTTTGGTACCCTCAGTTTGTGAAGCTAAGAACTGTATAGAATCTATGCATTGCTCACTTTCACCAGGGAGCTTCTCACAAGAACCCCTCTCTAGAAATGTAGTTAGAGATTGATGTGCCTTTTAAAAATAACCTGGTTTAAAGTATCCATGGTATGTCCTTCAAAGAGGTAAAAATAGTACAAAGTGGTGCCCCTTGTGCATTTCTACAGGATCAGAGAACATCGCAGAAACACTAAGCACAGCTGTTGTAAAAAAAATGCAACTCTCTCTAGCAGTCCACAGTGCAGTGTTCCAGAAGCTGTTCTAGTCCTGGAGAGAATTCTTTGAAGCTGCATCAGCTTCTCCCAGGTTCTATGGGCTGAAGAGAGCAGCAACTTTGGGCCAACGACTTTTTCCACATTTTTATGGACTGCAGAGAGGGACCTCTTCAGTCCAAAGCAGCTATTCCTGCTCTGTAAAAGGCCACTAAAGTAGCAGATATCAGCAACTTATTTTGGGCAGTTAGGCCCTCGGGATGTTTCTGCTCCAGGATGTGACCATCTAGGACTTTGTGCATTTTTTTAGGGAAGAAGGGGATAATCCCCTTATAATTCGCCAGTTATTTTGCACTGCTGTGATGATACGTTTTAACCAGACCTTCATTATTTTCCAGTTTCTTCAATGCCAAGGATTGTTTGATCACCAGCAATATCACCAATATCAGGTAAGAAAAAATGGGCAGCATCGCATCAAACTGATTTCAGAGGGTTAACTGTGGAATATTCCAGCAGTATGAGAGAAATAGTATATGTAGAAACAGTATGCCTGCGGCTGTTGTATTCTACTAGATTCTGTTAAATAAGGATGGGTGGGCCTCTTGGAATTTTTAAATTAAAATTTGTTGAAATAAGCAGTCAGCTTGATGCCAAAATGTTTTATTTACTTAATTAATGTACTCATATGATTTTCTACCTCGTGTGTCTTAAAGTTAATAAGTGAAGAAGAAAGAATAGCAGTAAAGAATGCAGCATTTAATGTGAGGCTTTTGGAAAAATTTGAAGGATTAGGCACTCAGATAGGCCAGAGTACCTTGTTTCCTTTCTAGTGATAGAGATAGAGAGGGAAGATAGAGAGGGAGAATCCTACTGTTTTGTGTGTGTCTCAGTCCGTATGTGCCTCTGAAAACCCCTTTACTCATGAAGAGGAGGGTCCTCCTGCAAACCTCGCTTTGTCACCTCCATACCTTTTCCCTTTTCGTACTTTCTTCAGTTTTGGTTTTCATTAGCTAAGAGTTATTAAAATTCACTATTAAATAAGATGATTGCCAGGGCTGCAAACTGTGATCCCTCCCAGGTTTCATTACACCCTTTCCCTGTAATCTAGGGTGTCAGGCTGTGGTCCGTCCCATTTCCACTCTGATCATCCAAAGCCCTCTTCTCCACCTACCCCTGGGTTCAGATTTCATTCATGGCAAAATGTGAATTTCTAACCAGTTATTTGCTATGTTACATCAATGCATCAAAAAAGAGGAAATAAAGTGCATTTATTACTATGTTATTGTACTAGCATAATAAAAAGATTGAATCCACATTACTGCCATTAAACATGATATAATTGAGCATCTAACTCTCCTAACATTTCTCTGTTACTTAGGAAATAAGTAAGCTATCTGCCAGTTCAGTGTATAAAGCATAACCTCTCAAAATGCTGCAGAAATCCTTTTTTTATGTTTAAAATCAATAATGATAATACTTTAAAAATAAAGCACTCTGCTTCTTGCATCCAGAATTCTTCTTGGGAGACTGTGGATTTCCCTGTGAAATAGATTAATGCCATACACAGTTATGGCAAAATAAGGCTAAAGACAATATTGTACTTGAGGGTCTTCATTTTCCACTGTATTGCCTATAGAGTTTGAAAGTAATCATTGTTTATGGAAATAATGAAATGCACTTTGTGTAATAGCTAAATATGTTTGTACATCAACATACAATATGTAGCTAGCCAGTATCTTCTGTCACCACTAAGGGAACAACTTCACCTTCCTCTTTCCATAGAGAAATGTGTGCATATACAGGGCCTGCTTTTCAAAGGAATGTCTGTGCAGAAATCAGAATTTCTGTTACATCCTGTACAACCATTTCAGGGGCTATGCACATAAAAGTGCCGGCAGTGCATGATTCCGCATATAGTGAGTAGTTGTTTCAGGGGGAGGAGCTGGGGGCAGGGGAAGAATGTATGCGCCTGCTTTTCCTTTTCAGAAGTATGTGTGTAAATTCACGTGCACCTTGCGCACATAGACCATGCTGAGTTCTGCTCTCACCTGTGAATTTTCCAAGTGGATTCATGTGCATAAATCCGCTGTGAAAATTCTGGCTATGGTCTGCAGCTAAAAAAATACCCGCAAGCTTTAGACATGCACGGGCCTTAGAAAATCACCCTCACACTGGATCATGGTAACAGCCAAGATGAAGGGGATGAATTAGTTGCAAGAGTGAAACTTAAAAGCAGTAGTTTCAATTGTCAAGCCTTAATGATTTGTGCTCCTGTTCACAAGTTTCCTCTCTTTGACGGTGATTTTATAATATAGTGATGAATCGGAATTAAAGACATCTATTACTGTGTTACCAGTGATTCTGGACATTTCTGGCTGCACACCTTCAAAATATACATTTTGAGTCTAGTAAGGCAATTTAGAATGTTGCTAGAATTGATGACACTCTGTGCAATCACACTACCTAAAGATTAGTGCAGAGCTGGTATAATGTATATGTGGTCACCGATAAGCACAGCCTCATGTTTCCTGTGGCAATTCAAAGGTAGATTCTGCAGCAAGAGTTAGAACATTCTGTGGCAAATTTTCCAAAATTCTATTGGATATTTGCATATTAAGCAATGCAAAATTTATTTTACTTTATAAAAAATAAAGTATTTTCCGACTTCTCTTGTGTTTCTGGGCAATTACTTTGTTTTTATTTGCAAATGCATGCAAAGCAGCTTATTACTAGGCATTTTCATCTTTTATTTATTTGTTTGATATATTTGTATTCTGCAAGCCGTGTTATTTTAATGAAAGTTAGCTACAACTCAGGAGTTATAGCTAACTTTCCCTGGGAGCAATAGGATGCTAACACAAATCCCGAAGCTCCAGGAGCTGTAAGTTAAAAGGACCAGAGTGGCCTGAATGAACCCTCCCCACCACCAATATGTGGAAATCCCCTGGAGTGAGATCCCGTCCATCCCCCCCCCCCCCCCCCCCCGTCCCTAGATGCAGCCCCCAGTGCCCAATATAAACAAAATTAAAAATAAATACAGTCAACACAGAGTGCCCCCTCCCACTAGGCTCCAGGCTCTGCACTGTTTGCCTTAAAATCCCATACATCCCGAGAGCCTAATCACCCATAGGGCGATAGGGTGCACTCAGGGTTCCTTATTTAAGGGTTACTGGTCAGTCACTTACTGGCACAGAGCACACTCTGATAAGCAATGGATTCCAGTGGAGCCGGATTGCATTACAGTTGTAGACCTGATAATGCTTCTTTGGGGTAAATATAATGGAATGAAATGAAGAAGTTAACAAGAATGATATATCCATTTATTTCTCCAGTCCTCAGGGTTTAGAAAACATTGCCCCCCACTGAAATTAAGCTTTTTTTCCTTCTCTTCTGCCTGTCCAAAATAATTTGAACCTCCCAGCGGGACTAGCTAGATCTCTTTCCTTAGCATACAGTGACCTGCCAGAGAAAAAGCAACCCAGTTATTTCAAAATAATTTCTTTATCTCTTTAGAGGACTTTCAGCTATGCTTTAATGTATCCAATATTTCGGTGTTTAGATATCTCCAGTTTAAAGGCTTTTTTGTTTTTTTTAAACCAAGGAACCCTGTAAATCTGGTTGTAGAAGAGAGCTAACTTCCTTTGAAAGCCTAGCCAACATACCCTCAAAGAATAAGGACTTAGTTTAATATTTTTATCAGATTTTGAAGAATCCTGATGTTCCAGTTTTACAGAAACTAATGTATAAGTAGGCATGAAAGTTAGGTTGTCATTTTTCTCAGAGCGATTGGTTATGTCTGTAAGGCTGAAAAAGCATTACTCCTTAAGTGTCAATACACAGGAGAATTGCTATAAAATATTTTATTGGTGGGATTTTACTCTGGAATAGTTGTTTAAAATTGGATGGAAGACATCTCCTTACTGTTAGTGTAATTGTGCAGAGAGGGGAACCTTCCTTCATGATATTTATGAAAAGGCAGCAATGCAAATATTACGCCAGGCCCTAGAACAATAATACACCGACTACTGGGGAAAAAAGAACAATCAGAACTGCTACAAATCCCTACAGAGAAAATACTAGTAGAAATATTGCACCTCAAACACTCACAGGCAGAACGCAGATCCACTCTTAACTAATATAGATATAAGGGACTACAAATTAGAAACAGAAACATGCAGATAAAACCAAAATAGAAAGCCTGAGAAACCAGACTTTGAATAGTGGAACTCTAAAGAGACCAACATACAAAAATATAAGAAAAATAAGAAATATATGCACATTCCCAAAGATGGCATATTCCAATCACTAAACACTTTTTTTTTTACCTTTGTTGTCTGATCTTTTTATTTTTCTAATCAGTTGTTCCTGGACTCTTTTTCCACTTGCCCCTTGTCTATCTTTTCCTAATTCTTTTTTCAGGGTTTTTTCTATCTCCTCCAAACTTCTTCTCTTCCTCCTTCACACACAAAGACATGCTCTCACTCTCACATACTCTCTTTTCTCACACACAGGCTCCCATTCTCACATCCTCTCCTTTTTCTCTCACACAAGCTCTTACACACACATAAGCTCTCGCTCTCACAGGCTCACAAACACACACAGTCTCTCACTCTCAAGTCCAGTATCCTGTTTTCAACAGTGGCCAATTCAGGTCACAAGAACCTTGCAAGAACCCAAGATGTAAATAGATCCCATGTTGCTATCCTGCAGTGATAAGTAGTGGCCATTTCTTAACTCTACTTGGTTAGTAACAGTTTATTGACTTCTCCAGGAATTTGTCCAAATGTTTTTTAAACCCAGCTATACTAACTTCCTTAACCACATCCTCTGGTAATGAATCCCAGAGCTTAATATTCACTGAGTGAAAGAATGTTTTCTGTTTTGTTTTAAATGTGCTACTCACTAACGTCATGGACTGCCCCATAGTCTCTGTATTTTTTGAAAAAGTAAATAACCAATTTACATTTACCCATTCTGTTCCATTCATGATTTTATAGACCCCTATCAAATCCCACCACTGATATCTCTTCTCCAAGCTGAATAGACCCAATCTCTTTAGCCTTTCCGCTTAGGGGAGCCATTCCATCCTCTGTATCATTTTAGTCTCCTTTCTCTGTACCTTTTCCAATGCAACTATATATTTTTTTAGATATAGTGGCCAGAAATGTACACAGTACTCTAAGGAGGTCATTTTCAAAAGTCTTTATGCACTTAAAACTGGATTTTAAATATGGAAATGTACTTTATGGGGCAGATTTTCAAAGGGTTATGCGCGTAAGATACATGCATAACCCCCAAAAAGCTGCCCCTACCTGCCCCTGTGTGCACCGAGTCTATCTTGCATAGGCTCGGCGGCGCGCACAAGCCCCGGGACGCGCGTATGTCCCAGGGCTTCGAAAAAGGGGCGGGAAGGGGGCGAGTCCGGGGCATGGCGGAGGTTCAGGGGTGGTCCGGGGGGCGGTCCCGAGTCCTCCGGCACAGCAGCCTGTGCCGGGGGATGACGAGCTGGCGCGTGCAAGTTATGCCTGCCTCGGGCAGGCATAACATCGGAAATAAAAGGTAGGGGGGATTTAGTTAGGGCTGGGGGGTGGGCTAGATAGGGGAATGGAGGGGAAGGTGGGGGGGATCGCAAAAAAAGTTCCCTCCAAGGCCGCTCCGATTTCGGAGCGGCCTTGGAGGGAACGGGGAAAGCCATCGGAGCTCCCCTTGGGCTCGGCACGTGCAAGGTGCACAAGTGTGCACCCCCTTGCGCGCGCCAACCCCGGATTTTATAACATGCGTATGGCTACGCGCCCATGTTATAAAATCGGGTGTAGATTTGTTCGCGCCGGGTTGCGCAAACAAATCTACGCCTGCCCTTAAGTTTAAAAGTCTGGCCCTATGCGTGTAAGTGGGCTTTTGAAAATTCACACACTATATGCCATTGAATTTTCAATAGGTCTTACATGTTTAAGTACACTTTAAGTGCATAAATGGCTTTGAAAATTGCTACGATAATATGTTATGCTGACTCATGTAACTTCTTTGAAAATGACCTCTTTAGTTCAGCGTCAACATGGAACAATGCAGGGCATTATGGCATTCGACATTTTATGCTCCACTCCTTTCCTAATAATTACAAACATATAGACACACAGAAAAATGCTGTTTGCTTTTTTGACCACCACCACATGCTGAACAGAGGATTTCGTGTTTAAATCTTTTTATTGATTATTTGAATAATACAATTAAGAAGAACAACCGTATAATACCAAGTGAAAAATATACAGATGTGTAGTAGCAAGTGTCAATTGTACATAGTACCAATATCAAGTATATAAAATGCTTCAACATAAACGGTATTGTAAAAGATATCCAAAGCAAAGAGTTAGAGGTAAGGAAAGAAGAATAAAAGAAAGAGAAAATTAGACCAAGAGGGAAGATAGAAAAGCGAGAGAGAGATATAGAAGAGAAAGCAAGGAGGTAAGGGAAAAAAAGAAGAGAAAAGGGTGAGAAAGAGGGAGAGGGTACACATCAATCCATTCTGAGAGAGGTCCTTTACACTTTGCGAATAATTATTTAGAAGTTAAATAAGTATCAAATGGCTTCTACACTTATGACCAGGTAGCTATTCCTTTAATCACCATGGCCTTCTCATATTTACAATATAGATTTACAGAGTTCCACCGTAAATGTTCTGAGAGCATATCACTATGCTTCCAGTTAGATAGAATGTTGTGTTGTGCAATAGTAAGTAAGAAATCCAATAGTTTACGATGAGGATTGGAGAGTGGAAGAGATGCATACACTCCCTTAAGGATTATTATACTGTATGAAAGTGGCCATTTGAGATTTAGGATGTTGGAAATAGTTGACCATACCTGTAGCCAAAAGGTATGAGTGTAAGAGCACGAATATAGCATATGATATAAAGTGGCATTAGATGCTGAACAAGACCAACAAACATGGGATTGAGTGAGTCCTGCTCTGTGAAGTTTCCAAGGGGTCCATCCCGCCCTATGTAAGATGAAGAAAGATGTCTGTGTTAAACTGGAAGATAGGGATATGCGTACAGAGACATTCCATTCATGATTCCAATCCTGTGCAGAAGGCGTTTCCCCTATATCAGAAGACCAAATGTGGTGTAGTGATTGTAAGGGAGATCGCTGAGATAGGTGTTTAAAAAGCTTGTATATACGGAGGCTACATGTCCCTTAGGACCATATTCCAAATATATATCTAGTAAGTAAGGAGATTTATTAGGGAAGAGGTCACGCTCCACAGAAGATTGTATAACGCTGCGAAGTTGCAACTAAGCATAGAATTGAGATCGAGGTAAATCAAACCGTTCCTGCAGCAATGAGAAGGGAAGTAAGGTTTTATCATGTAAAACAGAGGACAAGGTCCAAATATTCTTATCCTGCCAAATTGACCAGTTAAGGGGTTGATTACCAATGCGAATTAAGGGTTAGATTACTCACTAGATGGTAGCTGTAGGTTGGCGATTCTACCAGGCTGAAGTAGATGGTACAGGCACCGAGGCAGGGAGAGCAGGCCCTCGAGGAGCGAGTACCTGATCCCAGTAAGGCACCTGAAATAAAGCAGAGGGCCCCCAAGGAGCAGGTACCCAGGTTAGGCAATACCGTGAAAGGCAGAGAGAGAGCTTCCAGCGGCAGCACAGAAGCAGTAGAGTAGCTTAGACCGGCCGAGACCAATCCGTGATCCAGTCCTTGCCAACTCGATTAGCTAGCAAGTTTGGGCAGGCTAAATACCTAGATGGCGTGACGTCACTTGAGGGGGACGCCCCCAAGGTTCGCGCCATAGCTGGAATAAAGACGTGGGTAGCGCGCATGCGCGCACTCTAGGAGGCCCTTGGGAGAAACATGGCAGGAGGCAATGCCATAGCCATTCTGGGGACGCCGGAGAGTGTGGCTTGCAGACGTGGCGGTAGCCATCTTCCCAAGGCTAGTGGGAAGAGCTGAGAAAAAGGTGAGGCACAAGGTCGAAGCCGTCTGAGACCGACGGACGCAACAGTACCCCCCTTCAAAGGCCCCCCTCCAGACCTTCTACCTGGTCTTGGTTTCTGAGAATGCATTCTGTAGAATTGTTGAAGCATCTCTTTATCCATGATAATTGCCAAAGGTTCCCAATAGTTTTCTTCAGGTCCATAACCCTCCCATAACAGGAGGTATTCCCATACTCTGCCTCTCTTTCTTACGTCAAGGATTGTGTCTATCTTGTATTCGATGTCTTCTTCTGCATCAATTGGTATAGGTTCAGGTGTCTTGGTTGAGAACTCACTAAGGACTAGTGGCTTCAATAGTGAGACATGGAATGCATTATGAATCTTCAATGCTGGTGGAAGCTTCAGACTGTAGGCAAGATTGCCTAATCGTCGGAGAATGGGAAAGGGTCAACGAAGCGTGGAGCAAAACGAGCTGAAGGTAGCTTGAATCTTAAATGCTTTGTGGATAGCCAGACTTTGTCACCAGGCTAGAAATCTGGAACCTTGCAGTGATGATTATCATAGCCTTTCTTTGATCATTGCCTTGCTTTATGAAGCATTTCTTTGGTCTGAGTCCATAGTTGTTGAATATCTTTAGCAGTAGTTTGAGCTCCCGGGGATGACACTGCCAGTGAAAGTGGTAGTGGTGGTAATGGTAGTCGTCCGAAGACCATTTCAAATGGTGTTGATCCAGTTGATGTTGCTGGATGAGAGTTGATGGTGAATTCAGCCCAGGGCAACAGTTCAGCCCAGTCATTTTGATGTGTGCCCACATAGGCACGAATGAATTGCTTGAGTGTCCTATTCATTCTCTCCGTTTGCCCGTTAGACTGTGGATGGTATGCTGAGGTGAAGTCGAGAGAGATATCAAACTTCTTGCACAATGCCTTCCAGAACTTAGCTGTGAATTAGGCTCCTCGATCAGAAACGATGTGCTTTGGCATGCCGTGTAGGCGAAAGATGTGCGTGATGAAGAGCTTTGCAAGTCCATGGCTGTGGGTAAGCCAGGGAGAGCCACGAAGTGAGCCATCTTTGAGAAACGATCTACTGTTACCGAAATTGTGTTGTTTCCTCCTGAGAGTGGTAAGTCTACCACAAAGTCTGTAGCAATATGTGTCCATGGCTCGTCTGGTACTGGCAAGGGTTGGAGTAGGCCCCAAGGACGACCAGATGGCAGTTTCTGTCTGGCACAATTTGAGCACGAAGCAACGTAGGAGAACGTGTCTTCCTTCATGGTGGGCCACCAGTAATACTTCTGCAGTTTAGCCAGAGTTCTGAGTTGACCAGGGTGTCCAGCCAGTTTGGAGTCATGAGCCCATGCTAACTGCTTTTTTATTAGGTTCTTGGATACAATGGTTTTACCCGCAGGTACTTGGTGAGTAGCTGACAAGATAACTCTTTTCGGGTCGATGATATGTTGAGGTTCATCTGGAACGTCCTCAGAGAGGAATGAGTGAGATAGGGCATCTGGTCTGATGTTCTTATCTCCAGGACGGTATTTCAGCACAAAGTCAAATCTGTTGAAGAACAGAGACCATCTCACTTGCCTATGGTTTAGGTGCTATGCGTGGCAGAGGTACTCCAGATTTTTATGGTCTGTAAAGACTGTGATCTGATGTTGTGCTCCTTCGAGCCAAGGGTGCCACTCCTCGAATGCCATCTTTATTGCCAGGAGGAGAAAAATGAGCATGGGTGTAAGGCTTTGGAATCACCAGCCTGGCTTAGCATGGCCCCTACGCCGACGTCTGAGGCATCGACCTCAACGATGAAGAGCCTAGTCGGATCCGGATGTCAGAGGCACGGCTTATTTATTTATTTATTTATTTAACGTCTCTTATATACCGATAGCCGTTCACACATCGTATCGGTTCACAAAGAACAAAAAACTTATGGGCAGCGCCCTTACAAATAACAGATAACAATAAAATTAATAGGTCAATAAATAGGGAGAAACTATAAATATAACATACATAAAACTATATACAAAGCATCAGTCGTCATCAAATACGTCAAGGCATAAATCGGTGGTCGTGGGCATTCTTGGTCGAAGTCGTGGAGCATACTTAATCGTAGGTTGCTGAATAATTATGAATTGGACGGTGTCAGGGGGTAGGCTTGCTGGAAAAGCCAGTTTTTCAATTTTTTTTTTAACTTGGGGGTGTAGGACTCCATGTGTATGTCATAGGGCAATGAGTTCCATATTGTGGGTCCGGCAAGGGAGAAGGCTCTGCTTATGGTGGAGGATAGTTTGAGAGATTTGATGGGTTGTGTGCGTAAGGTTCCTTGCAGGGCAGGGCGGGTGGGTCTGTTGGAGGTACGTGGGAGGAGGGGGGGTTGATCCAATTGAGATTGGAGTGTAGCAGACTTTTGTGTATGAGGTAGAGTACTTTATAAAGTATTCTTGAGCAAATTGGGAGCCAGTGTAATTGGATGAGGGTGGGAGTAATATGGTCTCTTTTTTTAGAATTTGACAGTATCCGGGCGGTGGCGTTTTGTAGCAGCTGTAACGGCTTGATGTGTGATGTGGGGATGCCAAGCAGGAGTGCATTACAGTAGTCTATTTTTGACAATATAATAGACTGGAGCACAGTACGAAAATCCGAGAAGTGTAGAAGGGGGTCTAAGTTTTTTTATCGTTTGCAGTTTAAAGTAGCATTCCTTCAAGATAGATTTGATGAATGGTTTAAAAGTAAGATGACTATCAATAAGGACACCTAAATTGCGAATGTGCGTGGGGAAAATCGTGGATGAGTATGTGGGCGGGATGGCAGGGAACGGTTGCTTATTGGAGATGATTACTAGTTCAGTTTTGTTGGGATTTAGTGTGAGGTGCATATCGGTGAGTAGTTGGTTAATTGAGGAGAGACAGGATTCCCAATTTCGTAGCGCAGTCTGGAGGGAGTCAGAGAAGGGGAATATGATTTGCACATCGTCAGCATAAATGAAGTGCTTGATGTGGAGTTTGGTGAGGAGGGTGGTAAGGGGTAACATGTAGATATTAAAAAGGGTGGAGGAGAGGGAAGAACCTTGGGGTACACCTTGAGGGAGACTGATCGGGTCAGATTCATTGTTATCCACTAAGACAGTATAAAATTGGTTCTGGAGATACGATTGTATCCAGGCCAGTGCATTGCCAGTGATTCCAATACTCCTGAGGATGTTGAGGAGGGTATCATGATTAACTGTGTCGAACGCAGCAGATATGTCAAGCATGGCGATCAGATACGAGAAACCTGCGTCTGTTCCTCTGATGAGTGTGTCGTGGAGGGAGAGTAATAATGTTTCAGTACTTAAATGCTTCCTGAAACCATGTTGGGTGGACGGGAGAATATTGTTTTGTTCAAGATGATCGGAAAGGCGAGCATTCACTAATTTTTCAAGGACCTTAGCTAGGAGAGGTAAGTTGGAAACGGGTCTGTAATTTGATAAGGTGGAGGGGTCAAGATTGGGTTTTTTAAGTAGCGGTTTCACTACCGCTCGCTTGAGAAAGTTGGGAACAGTGCCATGCTCGAGGGAGCAGTTAAGAATGTTTGATAGAGGTTTGGCGATCACTTTAGGTATAGATAGAAGGAGTTTAGAGGGGATAGTTTCAGAAGGATGGGATGAGGGTTTCATTTTTTTTAGGATGTTCTCTACTTCCAGGGAGGAAGAGGGGTCAAAAAAGGCGAGGGAGACTGCAGAGTTGAAAGTAGGAATAGGAAGGTTGAAAATATTATGAGAGAACTGTGCTGTGATGGAGGCTTGCTCGAGAAGGCGTCTTTCAGTTTCTGGAATGCTGATACTGCCTCCGTATTCCAATTGGCAACGTTGGCACCTTTCTTTGTCATAGCTGTAAGCGGAACAGTTAGTGAGGAGTAGTTCTTGATGAATGTTCTGTAGAAGTTGGGTGAAACCCAGAAATTGTCTGAAAGCCTTTAGACCTGTGGGTTGTGTCCATTTTTTAATGCTCTCCAGCTTCTGTGGATCCATCTGGAAACCTTGGTTGGAAACAATGTACCCTAAGAAAGGCACCGATTCCTTGTGAAACGCGCACTTAGACAACTTGGCGTAGAGACGATTTTCGCGGAGTCTTTGCAGCACTCTTTTGACATCCTCCAGATGAGTGGTCAAGTCTTTGGAAAATATCAAGATGTCATCTAAGTATACAATGACACATTTGTAGAGAAGGTCCCGCAGAATGTCGTTCATCATGTTTTGGAAGACAGCCGGGGCAATGCACAGGCCAAAGGGCATCACTAGATATTCAAAGTGACCGTCCCGGGTGTTGAAGGCTGTCTTCCATTCATCGCCAGAGTGGATGCAAACTAAGTTGTAGGCTCCCTTAAGATCAAGCATGGAGAATATCTTGGCTCCCTGTAGTCTATCAAATAGCTCTGAGATGAGTGGTAAGGGATAGTGGTCTTTCACAGTGATCTCGTTTAGACATCTGTAGTCTGTACATGGACGCAACGTCTCGTCCTTCTTCCCAACAAAGAAGAAGCCTGCACCAGCAGGAGACTTGGAGGGTCTTATGAAGCCTTTTTGAAGGTTCTCCGGTATATATTCGGACATGGCTTTATTTTCTACCATGGAGAGAGGGTAGACCCGTGTTGCATCCATCACTGCTCGATACCCTCACTCCGCCCTCTTTACCTCTGTGGCAACTCCCTCCGGGTCTGATGGACGGCTGGCTGCTGCGGCGTCTCCATGCCATTTCCCTCCGGCGTCCCCAGACCGGCTCGACGTTGCAGATCTGCCATGTTGCCTGATGACCTGGGGCACGCGCGCGCGCTCTGATTGAAGTATCAGCAAGGGTGTGAACCTCAGGGGCGTCCCCCTGAGATGACGTCATCCGCTTCCAATATTTAAAGGTCTCTAAATCTCTATCTAACTGAGTTAGCAAGGGGATTGCTTCGGCTTTACTCCCAAGCTACTCTGCCTCCTCGGACTTACCAGAGGTACCCGCTCCTCGGGGGCCTCGCTCTCTCCTTGTTTTTTCAAGTGACGGTCTGGAACTGGTACTCACTCCTCGAGGGTCCCTGATCCCAGACTTGCTTCGTATACTCCTCTGCCTGGAAGTCTTCACTACCAACTATACCAGCTAGATCAGAGAGTTACCATCGCTCTCTCAGAGCTTTCCCTGGAAACAGATACTCGCTCCTCGAGGGCCTAAACCTTTCCAGCTCCTGAGCTTCCTTGAGACTTTATGGGAGTTTTGTCATCTAGTTCTGTTCATGAACCTTGTCTACTCTACCTACTCACTTTCTACAGTTTCTCAACAGCTCAGCCAACCTGGATCGTGGTTCCAGTGCCTGAGGGACTACAGCCCTGCCAGGCATATCAACTCACTACTGCCACCTCTGGTGGTTTCCAACAAAACTTGTTTAATAAAAGAACTAAGTGTGTCTGTCTCCATACTCAAGCCTAGCTGGTGGTCCCTCTCGGGATATCCTCCCGGGGGCGTGGTCAACTGCCACCCGCCCAGGGATTCACCACTACTATCTCAGATTCATAACAGTTTGCTAACTACCAGCATAGCGGAATATAACAGAATCTGAGACACTACAAGATAGCTGACTCCTCCTTCTTAGGAGCCATTCATTCAGATTGCTCCTCCCATCTACGCCCAGCTTTCTTAACAGATATAACAGATTGCTTACTCCGCAGTCTAACTAACAGCAGATTTATTACAGATTGCTAACTCCCAGCTCTAACACAGAGCTTTTATAACAACCCGTCCTTTGGGTAGTTCAGTATTATGCTTCAAATTGATGGTGCAGTCGTATGATCTGTGGGGCGGTAGTACATCTGCAGCTTCTTTGGAAAATACATCTTGAAAAGATGCATATTGAGGCGGCAACCCAGGCATCAATGGGGTAGTTGGCATGCAGGGTATAGGAGCGACCTCCATCAGACATTTACCATGGCAATCTGTACCCCAACGTGAAAGTTCCAGAGTGGCCCAATTGAATTGAGGCATATGTTGCTGCAGCCACGGTAGCCCCAGTACTATAGGGTGCATGGCCTTCTCTAGAACAAAGAAGGGGATAGTTTCAGAATGGAGAGCACCGGTCCATAAACATACTGGTTCGGTAAGCTGGGTTACTTCGCCCAGTAAGGGATCTCCATGAATTGAAGATAGGAGTAGTGGAGATGTCATGGTGGTAGTGGGAATCCGCAAGTGCTCCACTAATCTTTGTAAAATGAAATTACCTCCTGCCCCTGAGTCCACTAGGGCAAGAGTCTGATACTCTAAGGGTCCGCAGATCAAGGATACCGGAAGAGAGAGTGGAGGAAAGGGTGCAGTAAGACCTAAGAAGAGTCCTCCCGCAGGTCTTAGGTCTGCCAGTTTCCCTGAACATATAGGGCATGTTTGAACAGCATGGCTAGCTTGTCCACAATACATGCAAACCCGAACTACTTCCGCGTTCTTCTCTCTTTTGACATCAGGTGACTGCGGCCTAATTGCATTGGTTCTTCCTCGCCAGCAACTGGACCCAAGGGAACAGGCCTGGGTGTGGGCTTAACAAGAGCTTCACCCTGAAAGGGTCTTCTGGGAGTCTTGGTCTCTTGAACCTTGTCACGAAGTCGGCGATCAATCCTTGTTGCCAACTTCACAGTTCAGCCAAGGTCTCAGGCATCTCACGAGCTGCCAGCTCGTCTTTCAAACGAGAGTTCAGTCCTTCAAAGAAGAGGGTCCTCAGGCATTTAGGGTCCCAATGTAATTCAGATGCCAGTGTCTTGAATTCTATAGCGAAGTCAGCTAAAGGTTTAGTACCTTGCTTCAGGTGAACCAACGAAGATCCTGCAGCGGTATGCCGGGCAGGGTCATCAAAAACTGATCTGAACAGTTCAAGGAATCCGGCAAGATCATGTAGGATAGGATCATCGCGCTCCCACAGCGGAGGCCCAAGCCAACGCTCTTCTGTGCAGATAAAACAAGATGTAGGTGGTCTTGGCATAAGCTGTAGGAAAATGGCTAGGTTGTAGGGAAAAGTACATGCAGTGCTGGTTAATAAACCTCTACATTTCCAAACTTCCCCCAAGAAGCGTGTTGGAGCAGATAGAGGTACAATTGTCTTGACCGTCACTTCTGGCGGTGTAACTTCTTTACCTGTGGTGGTGGATAAGTTCATCTGTGCGTGCAGCTGGTTGAATGCAGCAGTCGAATTCTCCAGCGCATTCTGCTGTTCGGAGATTTGCTGGGCCAGGCCTGGAATGGCCTGCAATGCAGTGAGCTTAGCCGAATCCATGGAGTTAGCAATCTGTTTTGGTTTAGCGGTGTTTGGGTGGATTCCTGGGTACTGTGGCAGATGACCACGCCCATGGGGAGGAGCCACTGGTGTGGCTGTATCAGACAGCCATGCGGGGCTGGGAGGTCTGCAAAGCCGCGGCAGAGCCCATCCTGTCATGGCCAGAAGAAAGCCCAAACAGCGACACGCAGATGATGATCCTGTCCTGCGGCAGTGTGCTGATAATGATAGTAACCCCCCCCCCCCCCCACTGCGAGCACATAAGCGTGGCCGTGGCGTTGTGAACACCTACCAGCGAGGATTCCACCCCCTTGGGCTGAAGAGGACCATGGTGGCCTGGTGAAGAGTGGGCCCGCAAGGGTATCATCTCCTGCGGGCTGAAGACCACAGTAAATTGACAGGCCTCAGGAGGTGCAGGAGTCTCACTCCCTCGGTCTCTTCTCCCCATCCCTTCCGTTTCCATCTGCCTCGGTGCTCAGCTCCCCTACCTTCCCTTTTCTTCCTATTTCTGAAAATGGAGGGGAGGAAAAGGGAGCCAAACTGAATAAGTGAAAGGGAAGGGAGGGGGTTGTAAGAGGAAAGGATGGAGGAGGAGAGAGAAGAAAAGGGTATATGAAGGTAGGAGGTGGAGGAGTGAGTGGAAGGAAAGGGAAGAGTAGTGAGAGAAGGGGTGAGTGAGTGAGTGAGAGGGAAGAGAGCAAGGGAAGGAGCAGGAACAACGTTGCAGTGAGAATGACTAAGACTGCTGGGGTTGGGTAGGCAGTGAGGGGTAATTGTGAAACTGCTGGGACAGAGGAATTGAGGGGTGAGTGTGAGACTCATTTTTCTTTTGTGTGTGTGTATGTGCATGAGAGCTTGGGAGAGGCCTGTGTGTGTGTGTGAGAGAGAGCATGGGGGGCCTGTGTGTTGCGTCCGTCGGTCTCAGACGGCTTCGACCTTTTGTTATTATTTGTGATAATTGTGGGTGGATCCTTGGGCCGGTGGCAGATGACCACGCCCACGGGGGAAGATCCCGAGAGGGACCACCGGTCAGGCTCAGAGTTGGGAGACAGACACACACTTAGTTCTTTTATTAAACTATTTTACAGAACCACCAGAGGTGGCAGTAGTGAGCTGGAAGAGCCCGACTTGGCTGTAGTTCCTCAGGCACTGGAACAGCAATCCCAGGATGGCTGAGCTGTAGAGAAACTGAGTTATTGAGTAGGCAGAGTATGCAGAGTATGCAGAGTTCAGGAACAAGAGACAATAGTCTCTTGGAACAGTCCAAGAGCTGGAATGAAGTAGGCCCTAGAGGAGTGAGTACCTGGTTCCAGGGAAAGCTCTGAGAGAGAGATGGTAACTCACTGGTGTTGTAGGCAGCGGTGACTTCCTGGCAGAAGTTGTATTCAGTAGCAGGTCCGGGAACGTGGGCCCTCGTGGAGCGAGTACCGGTTCCAGACTGCGACCTGAAAAGCAAGAGAGAGAGCGAGGCCCCCGAGGAGCGGGTACCCCTGGTAAAGTCCGAGGAGGCAGAGTAGCAAGGTAAGCAGAGAGCAAATCCCATCCGCAGCGATACCTGGAGGCAGCTAGGTAGGAAACCCTTTGCTAACTCGATTAGCTAGCAAAACAAGAGACCTTAAATATCTGGCGATGATGACATCATCTCAGGGGGACGCCCCTGAGGTTCACGCCACAGCTGGTACTTGAGTCTGGGCTGCGCCGTGCGCGCACCCTTAGGCCTCAGGAGAACATGATGGAAGGCAGCATCTAGCCGGTCAAGGGATGCCGGAGGAGGTCGGCAAAATGACGCCACAGCAGCCAAACTTCCATCAACCAAAGAGGGAGTCACCAAAGAGGTAAGGTGGGCGGAGTGGAGACATCGGGCAGCGATGGTCGCAACACCCTTGTGCCTCACCTTTTTCTCAGGTCTCCCCACTAGCCTTGGGAAGATGGCTATCGCCGCGTCTGCAAGCCGCACTCTCCGGCGTCCCTGGAACGGCTATGGCGTTGCCTCCCGCCATGTTTCTCCCAAGGGCCTCCTAGGGTGCGCATGCACTCGTTACCCACTTCTTTATTCCAGCTATGGTGTGAACCTCGGGATCGTCCCCCTCAAGTGATGTCACGCCATCCGGGTATTTAGCCTGCCCAAACTTGCTAGCTAATCGAGTTAGCAAGGGCTGGATCATGGATTGGTCTCTGCTGGTCTAAGCTACTCTGCCGCTTCCGTGCTGCTGCTGGAAGCTCTCTCTCTGCCCTTCGGGGTATTGCCTAACCTGGGTACCCGCTCCTCGGGGGTCCTCTGCTTTATTTCAGGTGCCTTACTGGGATCAGAAACTCGCTCCTCAAGGGCCTGCTCTCCCTGCCTCGGTGCCTGTACCATCTACTTCAATCTGGTGGAATCGCCAACCTACAGCTACCATCTAGTGAGTAATCTAACTCTCAGTCTGTCTCATCTACAGCATTGCCTTGCCTGGGAAACCTACACCAGAATCCCCTATACCAACGGGGTGAGAAGGGTCCCCTCTGCCGAGGGTCCCGGGACTGCTGTCTCTGGATCACCTCACTACTGCCACCTCTGGGGGTACACATCAAGCTGTACAATAAAAGAGCTAATTCTGTGTTTGTGCGCCATATAGCACTTTGATAAAAATTACCCCCTAAGTTAGTTGAATAACTTTAGACCTGCCTCAGAGCAGGTCTAAAGCTACTTAATAGGACATCTTCAAAAGATATCCAGATTTGATGACCTTCGGAGTGAGGCAACGCACCCAAATGAGATTTGTGCAATGTTCTCTCAACCTAGCTTGATGGACTCTCTACCTGGGTAACATCAAGCTGGGTTGAGAGAACACTGCACAAATCTCATCTTTGGGTGAGTTTCCTCACTCTGAAGATCATCAAATCTTCACAAGAGAGCACTGTTCTGTTTGTACATCTCAGTTTGAATGTCAAAGTGGCCCCTAACCCCTACACTACCTAAACCTCACCTCGAGTGATGTTCTAAAACTTGCCATTTAGACAGATAACTTCTGAGTAATCTGTCTAAATGGCTTAAAATATCGACCTTAAAGTGTTTTAGCTTATGGTGATGCACTGGTTAGGGAGGTTTTTTTTCTGTGTAAGTTTTTGTTCCTTTGATATATCACACTTGGATTGTGTTTGCCTGCTTGGCATGGTTATATCACTGTTGTCTTCAATAAATGTTTAAAAATATAAAATGCATTAAAAATAATAAGTAGTTGGGAATATAGGCTCATGGTAACAGATCCCAGCCCTGGTTCCAATCCAGCTGGAAAAAAAAAAAGTAAAAAGAAGAGCTACTGGACCAAAAATAAGACGAGCATAGTTTGTTAAATTGGAATCGTTTTATTCCATGGAAAACAATTCCAGCTGCTATGACACGCCTTGTGAAGAAGTACAGAGCCATAGTTGTTTTGTTTGTTTTCGACCTGGCAGTCTGCTGTGACTTCTTTCATTTTTTTACGTTATACTTATATTCGACGCTTCCAAAATGTTATGTTCAAGGCAGATAATTATTAGAATTCAACACCAAAGCAATAAAACAGATGCGCCTTTACATCCAATTAATAATACAACTTACAGTAACACAGGTATCTTCTTCTCTAAAAAGGCCACAGAATCCCTACTGCAAAATGAAAATAGGCCATTCAAAACATTAATTAAAAGCTAAGGTAAAAAGCCACACTTTGGCCATTTTTCTAAAATGCAAAAATCAGTCATTTGCTGCATACTTCTTGAAAATTAATTCTATTAAATTGGTACCAGTACTGAAAAAGCACATCTCCTGGTGTTTTCAAGTTTGGCTTCTTTTACTTCTGGAACCTGTAGCAGAGTGTCCTTTCTATTTCCAGCTCAATTGGAACCAGGACTGAGATCTGACATCCTGATCCTATATTTACAGCTGCCTGTGGGTTTTCCCACATTTTATATATAAGCCCTCTGGGGACAGGGAAATACTTATAGTACCTGAATGTAATCTGTTTTGAATTGCCAGAAAGGCAGAATATAAACTAAAGAAATAATAATAAAAAATAGGGGTGTGCAGAGTCAAAATTTTGTTCAATTTTTTTTTATAATGCATCTTCATTTGGTTCATTAGTTTAAACAAAAAAAAAAACATAACATAAACAAAGTATTTTCTGAGGAGAAAATACTCCAGTATTACCAACAAACAGAATGGGAGAATTAGGCTGAGATTCAAATAGCAAAGAACACGAAAGCACCAAAGCTCCCATGCTGATATGTAACAGGCATGGCAGGTAGGCAGAGTGGTAGCAGCAAGGCCCCCATGGTGGTATATAAGGGGCATGGCAGGTAGGCAGAGTGGTAGCAGCAAGGCCCCCATGGTGGTATATAAGGGGCATGGCAGGTAGGCAGAGTGATAGCAGCAAGGCCCCCATGGTGGTATATAAGGGGCATGGCAGGTAGGCAGAGTGGTAGCAGCAAGGCCCCCATGGTGGTATATAAGGGGCATGGCAGGTAGGCAGAGTGGTAGCAGCAAGGCCCCCATGGTGGTATATAAGGGGCATGGCAGGTAGGCAGAGTGATAGCAGCAAGGCCCCCATGGTGGTATATAAGGGGCATGGCAGGTAGGCAGAGTGATAGCAGCAAGGCCCCCATGGTGGTATATAAGGGGCATGGCAGGTAGGCAGAGTGATAGCAGCAAGGCCCCCATGGTGGTATATAAGGGGCATGGCAGGTAGGCAGAGTGATAGCAGCAAGGCCCCCATGGTGGTATATAAGGGGCATGGCAGGTAGGCAGAGTGATAGCAGCAAGGCCCCCATGGTGGTATATAAGGGGCATGGCAGGTAGGCAGAGTGATAGCAGCAAGGCCCCCATGGTGGTATATAAGGGGCATGGCAGGTAGGCAGAGTGATAGCAGCAAGGCCCCCATGGTGGTATATAAGGGGCATGGCAGGTAGGCAGAGTGATAGCAGCAAGGCCCCCATGCTGGTATATAAGGGGCATGGCAGGTAGGCAGAGTGATAGCAGCAAGGCCCCCATGGTGGTATATAAGGGGCATGGCAGGTAGGCAGAGTGATAGCAGCAAGGCCCCCATGGTGGTATATAAGGGGCATGGCAGGTAGGCAGAGTGATAGCAGCAAGGCCCCCATGGTGGTATATAAGGGGCATGGCAGGTAGGCAGAGTGGTAGCAGCAAGGCCCCCATGGTGGTATATAAGGGGCATGGCAGGTAGGCAGAGTGGTAGCAGCAAGGACCCCATGGTGGTATATAAGGGGCATGGCAGGTAGGCAGAGTGATAGCAGCAAGGCCCCCATGGTGGTATATAAGGGGCATGGCAGGTAGGCAGAGTGGTAGCAGCAAGGCCCCCATGGTGGTATATAAGGGGCATGGCAGGTAGGCAGAGTGATAGCAGCAAGGCCCCCATGGTGGTATATAAGGGGCATGGCAGGTAGGCAGAGTGATAGCAGCAAGGCCCCCATGCTGGTATATAAGGGGCATGGCAGGTAGGCAGAGTGATAGCAGCAAGGCCCCCATGCTGGTATATAAGGGGCATGGCAGGTAGGCAGAGTGATAGCAGCAAGGCCCCCATGCTGGTATATAAGGGGCATGGCAGGTAGGCAGAGTGATAGCAGCAAGGCCCCCATGGTGGTATATAAGGGGCATGGCAGGTAGGCAGAGTGATAGCAGCAAGGACCCCATGGTGGTATATAAGGGGCATGGCAGGTAGGCAGAGTGATAGCAGCAAGGCCCCCATGGTGGTATATAAGGGGCATGGCAGGTAGGCAGAGTGATAGCAGCAAGGCCCCCATGGTGGTATATAAGGGGCATGGCAGGTAGGCAGAGTGATAGCAGCAAGGCCCCCATGGTGGTATATAAGGGGCATGGCAGGTAGGCAGAGTGATAGCAGCAAGGCCCCCATGGTGGTATATAAGGGGCATGGCAGGTAGGCAGAGTGATAGCAGCAAGGCCCCCATGGTGGTATATAAGGGGCATGGCAGGTAGGCAGAGTGATAGCAGCAAGGCCCCCATGGTGGTATATAAGGGGCATGGCAGGTAGGCAGAGTGATAGCAGCAAGGCCCCCATGGTGGTATATAAGGGGCATGGCAGGTAGGCAGAGTGATAGCAGCAAGGCCCCCATGGTGGTATATAAGGGGCATGGCAGGTAGGCAGAGTGATAGCAGCAAGGACCCCATGGTGGTATATAAGGGGCATGGCAGGTAGGCAGAGTGATAGCAGCAAGGCCCCCATGGTGGTATATAAGGGGCATGGCAGGTAGGCAGAGTGGTAGCAGCAAGGACCCCATGGTGGTATATAAGGGGCATGGCAGGTAGGCAGAGTGATAGCAGCAAGGCCCCCATGGTGGTATATAAGGGGCATGGCAGGTAGGCAGAGTGATAGCAGCAAGGACCCCATGGTGGTATATAAGGGGCATGGCAGGTAGGCAGAGTGATAGCAGCAAGGACCCCATGGTGGTATATAAGGGGCATGGCAGGTAGGCAGAGTGATAGCAGCAAGGCCCCCATGGTGGTATATAAGGGGCATGGCAGGTAGGCAGAGTGATAGCAGCAAGGACCCCATGGTGGTATATAAGGGGCATGGCAGGTAGGCAGAGTGATAGCAGCAAGGCCCCCATGGTGGTATATAAGGGGCATGGCAGGTAGGCAGAGTGATAGCAGCAAGGCCCCCATGGTGGTATATAAGGGGCATGGCAGGTAGGCAGAGTGGTAGCAGCAAGGCCCCCATGGTGGTATATAAGGGGCATGGCAGGTAGGCAGAGTGATAGCAGCAAGGCCCCCATGGTGGTATATAAGGGGCATGGCAGGTAGGCAGAGTGGTAGCAGCAAGGCCCCCATGGTGGTATATAAGGGGCATGGCAGGTAGGCAGAGTGGTAGCAGCAAGGCCCCCATGGTGGTATATAAGGGGCATGGCAGGTAGGCAGAGTGGTAGCAGCAAGGCCCCCATGGTGGTATATAAGGGGCATGGCAGGTAGGCAGAGTGGTAGCAGCAAGGACCCCATGGTGGTATATAAGGGGCATGGCAGGTAGGCGGAGTGGTAGCAGCAAGGCCCCCATGGTGGTATATAAGGGGCATGGCAGGTAGGCGGAGTGGTAGCAGCAAGGCCCCCATGGTGGTATATAAGGGGCATGGCAGGTAGGCGGAGTGATAGCAGCAAGGACCCCATGGTGGTATATAAGGGGCATGGCAGGTAGGCGGAGTGATAGCAGCAAGGACCCCATGGTGGTATATAAGGGGCATGGCAGGTAGGCGGAGTGGTAGCAGCAAGGCCCCCATGGTGGTATATAAGGGGCATGGCAGGTAGGCGGAGTGGTAGCAGCAAGGCCCCCATGGTGGTATATAAGGGGCATGGCAGGTAGGCGGAGTGGTAGCAGCAAGGCCCCCATGGTGGTATATAAGGGGCATGGCAGGTAGGCGGAGTGATAGCAGCAAGGCCCCCATGGTGGTATATAAGGGGCATGGCAGGTAGGCGGAGTGATAGCAGCAAGGCCCCCATGCTGGTATATAAGGGGCATGGCAGGTAGGCGGAGTGGTAGCAGCAAGGCCCCCATGGTGGTATATAAGGGGCATGGCAGGTAGGCGGAGTGATAGCAGCAAGGACCCCATGGTGGTATATAAGGGGCATGGCAGGTAGGCGGAGTGATAGCAGCAAGGACCCCATGGTGGTATATAAGGGGCATGGCAGGTAGGCGGAGTGATAGCAGCAAGGCCCCCATGGTGGTATATAAGGGGCATGGCAGGTAGGCGGAGTGATAGCAGCAAGGCCCCCATGGTGGTATATAAGGGGCATGGCAGGTAGGCGGAGTGATAGCAGCAAGGCCCCCATGGTGGTATATAAGGGGCATGGCAGGTAGGCGGAGTGATAGCAGCAAGGCCCCCATGCTGGTATATAAGGGGCATGGCAGGTAGGCGGAGTGGTAGCAGCAAGGCCCCCATGGTGGTATATAAGGGGCATGGCAGGTAGGCGGAGTGGTAGCAGCAAGGCCCCCATGGTGGTATATAAGGGGCATGGCAGGTAGGCGGAGTGATAGCAGCAAGGCCCCCATGGTGGTATATAAGGGGCATGGCAGGTAGGCGGAGTGATAGCAGCAAGGCCCCCATGGTGGTATATAAGGGGCATGGCAGGTAGGCGGAGTGATAGCAGCAAGGCCCCCATGGTGGTATATAAGGGGCATGGCAGGTAGGCGGAGTGATAGCAGCAAGGCCCCCATGGTGGTATATAAGGGGCATGGCAGGTAGGCGGAGTGATAGCAGCAAGGCCCCCATGGTGGTATATAAGGGGCATGGCAGGTAGGCAGAGTGATAGCAGCAAGGCCCCCATGGTGGTATATAAGGGGCATGGCAGGTAGGCGGAGTGATAGCAGCAAGGCCCCCATGGTGGTATATAAGGGGCATGGCAGGTAGGCGGAGTGATAGCAGCAAGGCCCCCATGGTGGTATATAAGGGGCATGGCAGGTAGGCGGAGTGATAGGAGCAAGGCCCCCATGGTGGTATATAAGGGGCATGGCAGGTAGGCGGAGTGATAGCAGCAAGGCCCCCATGGTGGTATATAAGGGGCATGGCAGGTAGGCAGAGTGATAGCAGCAAGGCCCCCATGGTGGTATATAAGGGGCATGGCAGGTAGGCAGAGTGATAGCAGCAAGGCCCCCATGGTGGTATATAAGGGGCATGGCAGGTAGGCAGAGTGATAGCAGCAAGGCCCCCATGGTGGTATATAAGGGGCATGGCAGGTAGGCAGAGTGATAGCAGCAAGGCCCCCATGGTGGTATATAAGGGGCATGGCAGGTAGGCAGAGTGATAGCAGCAAGGACCCCATGGTGGTATATAAGGGGCATGGCAGGTAGGCAGAGTGATAGCAGCAAGGACCCCATGGTGGTATATAAGGGGCATGGCAGGTAGGCAGAGTGATAGCAGCAAGGACCCCATGGTGGTATATAAGGGGCATGGCAGGTAGGCAGAGTGATAGCAGCAAGGACCCCATGGTGGTATATAAGGGGCATGGCAGGTAGGCAGAGTGATAGCAGCAAGGACCCCATGGTGGTATATAAGGGGCATGGCAGGTAGGCAGAGTGATAGCAGCAAGGACCCCATGGTGGTATATAAGGGGCATGGCAGGTAGGCAGAGTGATAGCAGCAAGGCCCCCATGGTGGTATATAAGGGGCATGGCAGGTAGGCAGAGTGATAGCAGCAAGGCCCCCATGGTGGTATATAAGGGGCATGGCAGGTAGGCAGAGTGATAGCAGCAAGGCCCCCATGGTGGTATATAAGGGGCATGGCAGGTAGGCAGAGTGATAGCAGCAAGGACCCCATGGTGGTATATAAGGGGCATGGCAGGTAGGCAGAGTGATAGCAGCAAGGCCCCCATGGTGGTATATAAGGGGCATGGCAGGTAGGCAGAGTGATAGCAGCAAGGCCCCCATGGTGGTATATAAGGGGCATGGCAGGTAGGCAGAGTGATAGCAGCAAGGCCCCCATGGTGGTATATAAGGGGCATGGCAGGTAGGCAGAGTGATAGCAGCAAGGCCCCCATGGTGGTATATAAGGGGCATGGCAGGTAGGCAGAGTGATAGCAGCAAGGCCCCCATGGTGGTATATAAGGGGCATGGCAGGTAGGCAGAGTGATAGCAGCAAGGCCCCCATGGTGGTATATAAGGGGCATGGCAGGTAGGCAGAGTGATAGCAGCAAGGCCCCCATGGTGGTATATAAGGGGCATGGCAGGTAGGCAGAGTGATAGCAGCAAGGCCCCCATGGTGGTATATAAGGGGCATGGCAGGTAGGCAGAGTGATAGCAGCAAGGCCCCCATGGTGGTATATAAGGGGCATGGCAGGTAGGCAGAGTGATAGCAGCAAGGCCCCCATGGTGGTATATAAGGGGCATGGCAGGTAGGCAGAGTGATAGCAGCAAGGCCCCCATGGTGGTATATAAGGGGCATGGCAGGTAGGCAGAGTGATAGCAGCAAGGCCCCCATGGTGGTATATAAGGGGCATGGCAGGTAGGCAGAGTGATAGCAGCAAGGCCCCCATGGTGGTATATAAGGGGCATGGCAGGTAGGCAGAGTGATAGCAGCAAGGCCCCCATGGTGGTATATAAGGGGCATGGCAGGTAGGCAGAGTGATAGCAGCAAGGCCCCCATGGTGGTATATAAGGGGCATGGCAGGTAGGCAGAGTGATAGCAGCAAGGCCCCCATGGTGGTATATAAGGGGCATGGCAGGTAGGCAGAGTGATAGCAGCAAGGCCCCCATGGTGGTATATAAGGGGCATGGCAGGTAGGCAGAGTGATAGCAGCAAGGCCCCCATGGTGGTATATAAGGGGCATGGCAGGTAGGCAGAGTGATAGCAGCAAGGCCCCCATGGTGGTATATAAGGGGCATGGCAGGTAGGCAGAGTGATAGCAGCAAGGCCCCCATGGTGGTATATAAGGGGCATGGCAGGTAGGCAGAGTGATAGCAGCAAGGCCCCCATGGTGGTATATAAGGGGCATGGCAGGTAGGCAGAGTGATAGCAGCAAGGCCCCCATGGTGGTATATAAGGGGCATGGCAGGTAGGCAGAGTGATAGCAGCAAGGCCCCCATGGTGGTACATAAGGGGCATGGCAGGTAGGCAGAGTGATAGCAGCAAGGCCCCCATGGTGGTACATAAGGGGCATGGCAGGTAGGCAGAGTGATAGCAGCAAGGCCCCCATGGTGGTACATAAGGGGCATGGCAGGTAGGCAGAGTGGTAGCAGCAAGGCCCCCATGGTGGTACATAAGGGGCATGGCAGGTAGGCAGAGTGATAGCAGCAAGGCCCCCATGGTGGTACATAAGGGGCATGGCAGGTAGGCAGAGTGATAGCAGCAAGGCCCCCATGGTGGTACATAAGGGGCATGGCAGGTAGGCAGAGTGATAGCAGCAAGGCCCCCATGGGGGTACATAAGGGGCATGGCAGGTAGGCAGAGTGATAGCAGCAAGGCCCCCATGGTGGTACATAAGGGGCATGGCAGGTAGGCAGAGTGATAGCAGCAAGGCCCCCATGGTGGTATATAAGGGGCATGGCAGGTAGGCAGAGTGATAGCAGCAAGGCCCCCATGGTGGTATATAAGGGGCATGGCAGGTAGGCAGAGTGATAGCAGCAAGGCCCCCATGGTGGTATATAAGGGGCATGGCAGGTAGGCATGTGGCAGCAGGACCCCTAAGGTCTTGCATGGCAGGTAGGTATAGTGGTAGCAGCAAGACTCTTAAATTGATATATAAGGGGCATGGTAGCTGGGGTATATAAAGGGCATGGCAGATAGGCAGAACAGAAGCAAGGCTTTCACAGGGCTTTGAATCATCTTGCCACTCATGTGGAAATTCTAGAAACTCAAGCAAAGGCAAACTGATTTTCAAAAAGTCCAGCTTCTCCATCAGTTATGGCACCAGCCTTGAATGATGAGGGCTCACGATGTCCCCTGTTATGGAGAAGACACACTCACTGTGCATGCCTGTTGGTGGGCAGGAACATGTCAGGAGACAGGCAATGTGGCTTTGACGTACTGAGGTTGGGGAGGAAGTGGTGGCTGACAGAGTGCTGCTCCTGCTCGCACTGCTCTCTGAAGTGGCCACCTTTTCCTGAGTTGCATCCGCACTGTTGCCTCAGACTCTGGCGCTCTTGTTCATGCACCCCAGCCACCAGCATCTCCTTCATGAATGCAAGATGCTGGGACTGGAGGGCGAGACTCCCTCTCACCTATGGATCACAATGTGTAGCAAGCATGTACGTGCTGTTTTGTGTGAGGGGTTTCAGTCTCTCTTGCACCTGCTGCTGTAAGGAATCCACAAACCGCAGCACCTCTGTTTCCATTACCTGTTGCTCAAGAAAGCCCTCTAATATTTCCTCAAGAATATTTATGATGGGGATGACACTTTTCCTTTGGCTTGTACTTGAAGTGGCAGAAGGAGTCCACAGGCTAGTTCTTCCACTCTCCCTTGATGCCAGTGCTAGCGGGTGCTGCTTCTGCAGGTGATCCCCCACTTGTTTCCCTCGACTGATATGCTTCTTGCAGTGAGTATACTGAGCAAAATACAGGTCCTCCCTCACTTTGAAGTGCCTCCAGATCAGAGATTTCTTCTGCGATCTCTTCTGTACATCGTTGGATGCCTATGTTGGTACTGGAGTTGAGGTTGAGGGTAAACTCTGAGGAAAAATGCCAAGGGCATCATTCATGCACTCTGCCTGCTCTTCCTGGGGGTTGATTTCAACATTGTCACTATCATCTCTTTATCACTGGAGGCTAAGACTCTACAGACCAAACTTCCCAAATTCTCTTTGGAAACTGTTATAAAGAATAAAATCACAAAACACTTAGATAGACATGGTTTGATGAGACATCAGCCAGCATGGATTTGCCCAAGGGAAGTCTTGCCTCTTAAATCTCCTACTATTTTTTTTTTTTGAAGGGGTAAATGAACATGTGGACAAAGGTGAACTGGTAGATGTGGTATATTTGGATTTTCAGAAGGCGTTCGACAAAGTCCCGCATGAGAGGCTTCTAAGAAAACTAAAAAGTCATGGGATAGGAGGCGATGTCCTTTCGTGGATTACAAACTGGTTAAAAGACAGAAAACAGAAAGTAGGATTAAATGGTCAGTTTTCACAGTGGGAAAAGGTAAACAGTGGAGTGCCTCAGGGATCTGTACTTGGACCGGTGCTTTTCAATATATATATATAAATGATCTGGAAAGGGATACAACGAGTGAGGTAATCAAATTTGCGGATGACACAAAATTATGCAGAGTAGTTAAATCTCAAGCGGATTGTGATGAATTGCAGCAGGATCTTGCAAAACTGGAAGATTGGGCTTCCAAATAGCAGATTAAATTTAACGTGGACAAGTACAAATTGATGAATGTAGGGAAAAACAACCCTTGCTGTAGTTACACAATGTTAAGTTTCCTGAGTTACCACCCAGGAAAGAGATCTAGGCATCATAGTGGATAATACATTGAAATTGTCAGCCCAGTGTGCTATGACGATCAAAAAAGCAAACAGAATGTTAAGAATTATTAGGAAGGGAATGGAAAATAAAACGGAGGATGCGATAATGCCTCTGTATCACTCCATGGTGAGACTGCACCTTGAATACTGTGTGCAGTTCTGGTCACCGCACCTCAAAAAGGATATAGCTGCACTGGAGAAAGTGCAGAGAAGGGCGACCAAAATGATAAGGGGCATGGAACGGCTGCCCTATGAGGAAAGGCTAAAGAATTTAGAGCTGTTCAGCTTGGAGAAGAGACGATTGAGGGGGATATAATAGAAGTCTACAAAATCATGAAAGGACTTGAACAAGTTAATGTAAATCGGTTATTTTCTCTCTGATAATAGAAGGACCAGGGGGCACTCCATAAAGTTAGCAAGTAGCTCATTTAAAACAAATTGAAGAAAATTCTTTTTCACTCAGTGCATAGTTAAGCTCTGGAATTCATTGCCAGAGGTTATGGTTACAGCAGTTAGTGTAACTGGGTTTAAAAAAGGTTTGGATAAGTTCCTAGAGGATAAATCCATAAACTGCTATGACGGTAATTAATAAGCAATAGTGGCTTGTGATCTATCTAATGTTTGGGTACTTGCCAGGTTCTTATGGCCTGGATTGGCCACTGTTGGAAACAGGATGCTGGGCTTTTTGGACCCTTGGTCTGACCCAGTATGGTATATCTTATGTTCTTATGCTCTTCAATATCTTCTGATTTAGAGAATCCTAGACAAGATTCTTTTCTGAGTCAGCCAGTGCAAATACAAAAACAGGAACCAAAGAGGAGTGCTTTGTTGATTTTGGACATTACACTTCTGCTACCTTTGCCCTGCTAATGCCAGTCTTGGATGACTCGCCCACCATTTCTCTCTGCTCCAAAACAAGAGGAGCACAAAACAGTGGCAGTAGGCTCTCCAAATTTCAATTTCTGCTGTGTTGAGCTGCCTTCCTCTCCTCCCACTCTGGACCCTTTTTAGCAGGTGCAGAACTGCCTTTTTTTATTGCTTCCCCTACCAAAGTTGCCAGCCCTGCCAAGATCCTCTCCTCTCTCTTTTCCTGACATGATAGAATTTGCTGAAATGCACTGCCACCAGAGATTTGGCTATTACAAATGAATTTATGGATACCGTAACTGTATCCTCTCTCACAGTACCACTCACTTACACACATACACATACAATGTACTGTGCTGTGTGCGGTAGTGCTGATTGACTCCACACACAAAGAAACCTATTAAACACTAACAGATAAAAAAGACTGGCAGCCTGGTAAGACTGTTCTCTTCAGTCCCTGAATGTGGTATGCTCAACTCACTGTTCAGAAACAAAATAATCGTTAGTACTACCACAACTGCAATCGCCACACTGTATCCCTCCCTGCGTCTCCCCTATGAAGAGAAAAATTAAAATCAGCAGCAGTGTACTGCCTCTCTTCCTGGCTCAGTGAGTGTGACCATTGCAGGCACAGAGAAGATTAGAAGCAGCCCTTCACCAGTGCCAAATCCAAAAAAACATTTTTTAAAACTCTCAGAGAGCTTCTCCCAGCATGTCCTTCTCTGAAACCAGTTAGAGACAAAATACAGATTGCTTCTTGCAGAAGCTCAGGCTTTATAGTGGGAGGATGACAGCATTACTAATCCAGATAGCAGCTATACTCTAGTTTAAAAAGATGCTACATTATGATTTGTTCTCTAGCTAATCTCCTTAACTTGTCCTACCTTGGTTCTGACAAGGCTCTGACAAGGTGGTGCAATCACTCAGGCAAGAGCTGATTGCTATAATTATCAGCTATTTTCTTTTCTCAGCAGTACACAGCCATAGATTTCAGTGGGCTATTGAAATGAATGGGAAACATAAACAAATGGGATGAAGAATATTTGTTTCATTTGTGAGACCCCTCCATTTGTTTTTTTTTGGGGGGGGGCACAAATTAAACAAATATGGGCTCATTCATTATGTTTTGCCCATTTGTTTCAAACAAATGCCAATCCCTAATACATAATTATAATATCCCTTCCCCAACATACCTAATCTGGTCATTGCAGTCATGGTCCTGGACGGACGGACAAATCATAAAACAATATAGGGGTTGGATCGGACATTTGATGACAAGATGACAAGTGTGACAAGTGTGACAAGTGTGACAAGATGACAAGTGTGACAAGTGTGACATTTGATGACAAGATGACAAGTGTGACAAGTGTGACAAGTGTGACAAGATGACAAGTGTGACAAGTGTGACATTTGATGACAAGATGACAAGATGACAAGTGTGGGAATACTTTGATGCTCTTTTGAAAAGGAATTTTGATCTGTGAATGTGCGGGACTGTTTTTGGTTATTTCTAAATATTTTTTAAAAAATACAAAATAACATAAAAAAATATAGATAGGATTAAATAAAGTAAAGTGGACTTTCCTCCTGAATTGGCTGTTTTATAAAACTGAAGAGCTTAGGGTTGTCAGTCCCACATAAATGTCTGCATAAAATGAGTTTTTTTACATAAAGTATGAGTTTATAGAAGATCAAGTTATATGACCAGTTGACCAATTTTGTTTTTGTGAGTTTATATGACTGTGTGGGTCTCTGGAATATGTTTGTTGTTGGGGCTTTTGTAAATTGATTGGAACTTTTAATTAATGACCATGACTCCCTCCCCTCCTTTTCAAGGGCTGTGAGTGCTATCTCTGCAGCATTCCCATTCCTAACCAACCTGAGAAATGGAAGATCTTACTCAGGGATGAATCTGAGGACTTTCGACAGGGCAGTACACAGCACGGCCACAGGGCCAACCCATAGCTTTAGTTTTTATGCTTAACTATAGAATACAGGTAATAAGCCTTGGGAACCAATTCTCCTGTGTAATTATAGCTTTTTGAAATGAGCAGTGTAAATCACAGCATTGCACAATAATTAATAATACAGAGCACTGACACTAAGCCAAATATGTCCTAGGTTAAATAAATGAGAGGGCCGAGCCCAGGCTGTTCTTCCCACGCACAATCAATTTTACACAGAGTAATGTCAGAAAAAGATCTGCTGTTGAGCTGATATATTTTGAGTGTATAAATCAGGAAATATCTTTTGAAAAAAAGATAAAAACAGCTAGTTAATAAAAGTTCACCATTGAAGAGATCCTGCCTACCAGCCTATTTCAAAATAGAATAGATTCCCGTAGACTTTGCTTTCTTGGATGTGATTTTTCATATGAATGAGTTTTGGTTTCCTTAGCATTAATCATTTATTTAAAGTATTTGTTTATCCTCTGATCTTTTAGTACTGTGGGAGTTCACAGTATTGACTGCAAAATGGGCATTTCATCATATAATTGGCAAATTCCATTATATGTAATAGATTTGAGCTTTCCATAAGTCTTCAGTTTTGCCCTGATAAGATAGACACAATGTCATATTCTTCGGGAGAGAATGCCAGATATATGATCCACTTAAGAGAAAGCTTAACACACCATTCCAAGCTTACTAAACCTTAGGAAGAAAAAGTGAGGTCTGTTCAGTGGTGCGTAAACGTAGAAAATAAATTCACGATGAACCCCTTTTTTCCCTGCCTCCACTTTCTCTCCCCAGCTAAAGAGGACCTCTCTGATTAACCTACATCTTTGTGGTGCAATTTCTTTATCGCTTGTTTTTTCTTGTTGGCTGCTTTTATAGTTGTGGTGTCAGATCTTACCACCTCGTCTGAGATTCTAAATTTCTGTTAGAAAGTCTAATATGTGTCCTACTTGGTAGTAAGTACATTTCAGCTTAGGAAACTGGTATTGCTTGCAGTGATTCATGAATGTCTATCCTTTGATCCACTGCTAGCAGCAATACGGTTTCTCTGTTCCTGTGAGGTCCTATGAATATTGACGTCCATTTGTGTGCACAGTTAAACAGTTTTTCTTGCTAAGTCCCTGATTCAGCTGGACAAACCATGAGATTTGAAAATCCCTCTAGTTTGAACACCCCTGACTTAGGCAGCTAAGGCCTGGATTTATTAAAATGCACAAAATATTGCATGCAATAGGAGTGTGTTTTATGGTAATGGGCAGTTTATCACAATTTGTGCTAATACCTATCAGTGATAACTTTTTGATAAGTGCCAGAATTGTTTAGTAGTTTTAAGAGAGAGAGAGAGAGAGAGAGAGAGAGAGAGAGAGAGAGAGAGAGAGAGAGAGAGAGAGAGAGAGAGAGAGAGAGAGAGAGAGAGAACCTAGCTATAATGCCCTCACACTAGATAGGTATTTATATCCGTATGGGAGGCCTAACTAGTAACTAGAGGTGAGGTTTAGGTATTAGTGTAGGGCAGTGGTCCCCAAACCTGTCCTGGAGGGCCACCAGCCAGTCGGGTTTTTGGGATATCCTCAATGAATATGCATGAGAGAAAATTTGCATGCACTGCCTCCATAACATGCAAATTTTCTCTCATGCATATTCATTGTGGATATCCCAAAAACACGACTGGCTGGTGGCCCTCCAGGACAGGTTTGGGGACCACTGGTGTAGGGGTTAGGGGCCACTTTGCTATTCAAACTGAGACGTACGAACAGAACAGTACTCTCTTGTGAAGATTTGATGACCTTCGGAGTGAGGAAACTCAGCCAAAGATGAGATTTGTGCAATGTTCTCTCAACCTAGCTTGATGGACTCTCTACCTGGGTAACAACAAGCTAGGTTGAGAGAACATAGCTGGGTTTATTCAGTGGTGCAGCTTGTCCTTTTTTGAATGTGGGAACCACAATCATCACTGCCCTTTTTAAGAGGAAGAATCTGCCAGTAATGAGTAAGGGAGAAAAGGAGGCTATAATTACTCTTTATTAGGTTTTAGTAAATATTTACAATATGCAAACCAGGCCTATCAAGAAATCATTTTATATAACAAAAAACTCATCTGTTTGAAGAAACCACAATGAAATGGGCACAGATATAAAATAAGAAAATACTAACAAGAGAAAATCAAATAGAAACATGCATCCAAACTTCCCCTCATATTCTCCAATCCAGGAGGGCACTCAAGATGACTTATCTCTTAAAAAGGTTTCTAAATGTGTAGGATCCATAAAAACAAATTTGTTACCCTTATTCTCAACTATACATTTACAAGGAAATTTTAAAAAGAAAGCAGCACCCAGGGACAAAACCCATGCTTTTAAATGAAGAAATAACTTTCTCTTGACCTGTGTCTTTCTGGAAACATCAGGAAACACTCGAACTCTTTGGGCCACAAAATAAGGAATCTTTATATTTAAAATAGTGACAAAAGGAAATCTCTATCTCTCTCTAGAGCAGTGGGCCCCAACCCTGTCCTGGGGGCCCACCAGCCAGTCAAGTTTTCAGGATATCCACAATGAATATGCATGAGAAAAAATTTGCATGCACTGCCTCCATAACATGCAAATTTTCTCTCATGCATATTCATTGTGGATATCCTGAAAACCCGATTGGCTGGTGGGTCCCCAGGACAGGGTTGGGGACCACTGCTCTAGAGCAAAGGATGCAACAAAAGTGGTTCTATTGGAAATATTATCATTGGAAGTTTGAAGAACAAGATGTAGAAAAAGGGGCCAAAACATCAGTAGCTCCCTCATCCGCAGGGACATTTTACAAGTATTTATAGGGAGGAGAGAGGGAGAGAAGGGACCTGGAGAGCAGGACAGAGGAAGGGGAGGAGACAAAAGATCCACAAGAAGTAAGGTTTGCACACTCAAACAAAAAGTGCGCACAACCGGGCATTAACATGAGAACCCAGCCCAGCGCACCTGATTACATCAGGCTCTAAGAGAGGCTGCCTGGGAGTTCAGGATTTTGAGAGCCTTTTTTTAATGTGTGGGTTGCGGATGGGAGTGTGATATTGATGTAAATGTTTTCCTTTTGTGAAAAGATTGCTTAATTTAAGTTGAAAGGGTCCGGTTGGGAGCATAATTTAATATTGTTTGGTTGGAAGGATCCGGTATTATGATGATGTTGTTTTAGTCTGTAATGCGGGGGGAGGGATTGACGTTGTTATGTATTTCATGATGCTTTTTATTGGGTGAGGGTTATAAAGGTGTGCATCTTTGATTTATTTCTTCAGTTTGTGAGGCAGTCTATTTCCAGTGGTGGAAACAGTTTTTGTAATTTAAGATGTTATATTGATGTTGCATGAGAAAACTGATATTAAACTATATATGAGGTTTTTCTGGGTAACCTTTGGAGTTACCTGGTCAAAACCTTAGATTTGAATATTTTCTCCTACTATCCAGCTAACTTTTGACCAGGAAACTCACTGCCTGCACAAAGTTTTTAGCCAAGTACAAAGATACGGCACTGCCGGCATTCCCAGGACAGGGTTTCACTTTGCCCGGGCAACGCTGATATTCAGACCTAGCCAAGCAAAGTTATCTGGGTAACTCTGGCCAGCCTAAAGTTACCCAGGTAATATATAGGGAAAAAACCCAGCTGGCTGACTGCATCCTGATCCCCCCTCCCTTCCACCCGCAAAATAAAAATACCGGGGCCTGAGTGGTGCCCAAGCCCTCCTCTCTCCCACCCCTATATATAAAGACATGTACCGGGCCAGGAGTACTCTGAGTCCCTCCATCTCCTACTTGGAAAAATATGCGGGCCAAATCCCAAACCCCCAACTCCAAACCTCCAGAACTGTTCACCCAGCCCAGTGGAAGGAGGAGAGGATATTATCTCCCGGTCTGGGCTGAATATTAAGTGCCAGTCCAGTTGACAGCTTCCAGCACTTAAATATTTAATCACCACACTCTGGGGGCCGATGCAATACAGTGCACTCAGCTGAGCGCACTGGAAAACCCACAGTCGGACGAGGGTTAATAGGCGCTAATCCAGCCCCTAATGCAATGCGCGGAGTGAATGAGTTAGCTCTCATCACATGCAAATGCTTGGGAGTGAGGCTATTACTCCTTCACTCCAATACAAAAAAATAAATGTGCGTCTCAGATGCACATTTATTGCTCAGCTATTAACGCCTGCCTGGAGCAGGCGTTAATAGCTGAGCGCATTAAAAAAAGTACAGAAAAGCAGAAAAAACTGCTTTTCTGTACTTCTTTAAAGGTTAAAAAAAAAAGAAAAAACCCTCAGCCGGCCACATTGAAGACCGACGCCTACACGCTCGGCATCAGTTTTCATAACCGGCCGGCTGCGTTTTGAAAACCGACGCTGAGTTTATCATCGCGACCCCCTCATTTGTTTATAGCATGGCACCCCTCTTGCGGGTGCCATGCGCGCGTTAAGAAAGCAGGCGCCAAAAAGTCAGCGTCCGCTTTCCGCGATTATTATAGCATTGGCCCCTCTGGAGTGAATAGACTGATTCAGTGAACTCACTGAACAGGAATTGACTCCTTCCTTGTCAAAGAGTTCTGAACAGGGACTGGTCTCTGACAGGAAAGGCAGCAATCGCTATTCAGAACTCAGTGATTTTCCAGTTTTTTGGAGGAACCTCTACATAAAAATCCTTGGAAGAATAATATAGAATTTTTTAGAGTTAGCATTAAGTAAGCATTGTAAAAGCTACCTTTTTAAAGTAATTAGTCAGTTGCAGCTCTTATCAGTTGAAGATACCATATGAGCCAAGACGTGTCATCGGAACCGTTTTATTTAGGATGTAATGTCAAAACATATGAAGCTACTCTGAGCATTCTGTCAGGCCGATGCAGTGTCATGCATTCAGGCTAGTGCACAGGTTTGGATATTTTTAATAATTGTTTACATTTTTGATTTTGCATAGTTGAAATGCAGTTTTTTGTTGCTTGATGATATTCTCAAATTTCACTCAAGACTTTGGATTGCTCAAGGTAAATCAACAATTATTTTTGCACATGTTCTTTGATGTCACCAATTTTTAATTTTTAATATTTATAATATCTGAATGATAATGTCAAAATTTTTTTTGATGTTATCTTTTATTGATTATTGTATCGTTTGGTTGTAGCCCCTGAGACAGCAGCTGTTGAGCTGCGAAACTCGGCCTGAGTTGGGCATTTTATATACACATCTCTACTCTAATAAAAATCTAATAAAAATAATAAAAAAAGATAAAGGCATCTATCCTTGTGTTTACCTGACGGCTATTATAGATCGCCTACCTCTTTGTTTTCTTACTGCACAGGTTAATGCATGGTTGGATGTGTGTTTTGGATGCACATCCATAATCCGGATGCGATAAAGGGATCAGCGCGTCCAAAACGTGCATCCAAACCAGCGTGTAGCTAATAACACTCATCACATGTAAATGCCATGTTGATGAAGTATTAGCTAGTATCCGCCAATGTAAAAAAATAACCTTGTGCTCGATGTGCACATTTTAACTCTCAAAAATTAATGCCGGCCCCGAGCTGGCGTTAACTCTTCAGGTCCCCCAAAACCTGAACAGAAAAGCAGAAAATACTGATTTTCTATGTTTCCTCCGACAATGTTAATTCGGAGGAACCACAGAAAGCAGCAACATGAAAAAAAAAAAGCTTCCCGGTGATCAGGTTAGGGAAACGGATGCTCAGTTTACGAGCCCAGCCACTTCTGGGCTCCCAATACCGAGGAGGGGCTAATGATGCACAGTTTCCCTAGCGCCTCCTTTTTAATGTCATAATTCATTAGCCTACTGCACCACTCACTCGGAAGAGGTGGATGGCCGCGCATTAGGAGAGCGGGCGCCTGTTTTTCACGTGCTGATATTGCATTGGCCTGCGTGTAATAAAAATAAGCCAAAGCACACTCCTTTGAAATGAGATGGATGTGGGAACAGTTTCAAGAGGATAATACCTATAGAAGTGTAAAATCTGAGACCTCTTCTCTGTGTTCTCAGGGTGTCCTGCAACCCAGCACTGGACTGCCGTTCAAGTAAAGGGAAGTCATCTTCCCATTTTTTTACCTGTAAATATATTAAAAAAGCGAACTCCTGTTTTGGACCAATGATTACATATGACCCATGAACAGCGCTGATGTGAAAGCGTGCATGGCTGTTATGATGGTCCATTGTCCCCCTATCAGCAGTGTCTCTAATATTATATATTAGTTAACACATTTGAACTTTTGAACATTAGACATATGCATTGTTGTAATCTTTGATTGTGCACCCTTTGGCTCTGAAAACTCTAGCTGACATCAGAAGTGTAAGCTCTTATGCAGACCGCATAGACTAAACCATCTCAATTAAATCTGGTGGCTGAAGATCTGTTTTTCATTAGCTGTGAAGATCTTCAGAATTACACTCGTTTCAGTTCATTACATTTCATAATCACATCTGTGTGACATTACTGGGAAAAAAAACAGCTTACAAATCATTCTCTCGGGGTGCTTACATTGCAGTAGTTTTCACTGCCTCAATCTACTGGTAAAGAATCTAGAATTATATGCAGTGGTGGCTGGTGAGATATTAAACTGGATAGGCAAAATACATTTTTCTAAGGGGATGATATGTTCTCTCTGTGGCTTTCTTGCCCCAGCAGTAGATGTCAGGTGGATTCTGACACACTGCTCCCACCTTTGCTCACAGCTGAACCAGCCTGTAGAAATAGAACCCCAATGCACTACAAGGGTTTGCACCACAACTTCTTCCTGTGCCACTGTAGTAGATGTGGATGTGCAATGGAGAAGAAGAAAACTTTTGCATATGTGTAGCTATAAGGCTGGATAGCTTATCCTGGCTGTTTAATTTGCTGGCTTGATGCAACATAACACTGTGACTGACAGCAAAAATGTAGGGAGATGGGAATCAGTTAAAAATTAGCAGTAATTACCAATGGATGCTTGGGGCTTACTGTTATCTGATGCTTTCAAAGACTTAATGCAAAGTTTCTTGACTGCAGAAATAAATAAAAGTTAAAAGATGTAGGCGCTGAATAGTAATTGTGCCTATCCTGACCAGCCACTGTTTTACAGTGAAAAGCAAAATTGTACATAACATAGAAAACTCATTGACTGAAGGAGATGGCTGAATGGGGTTTCTCCCATCTAAACAGTCCATTTCATCAGGGGAAGGGCCTATGCTGATTAGAAAATAGATTGTTGCATAAGTTGTGATGATTTGATTCATTTTTCTAGATTTAGCTCACATCTTTTCTCCTAGGACAAGTAGGATGGTAGTCCTCACATGTGGGCGACATCATCCAATAGAGCCCAGCGTGGAAAACATTTGACTGGCAGACTGAGCATGCCCAGCCTGCTGCTATCCGCGCATCCATGTGAGGTCCCCCTTCAGTCTCTTCTTTTCCGCGGTGCAGTAGCCTCGCAGTGGTGGAGCTCCAACTACTTGAAAATGTGTTTAACTTTTTCGGGTGTTTTTTCTGCGTCGGGTCCCCCTTCGCGATCAGTATCCCTCCGTTTCGGGAGGTAGGCTCACAGTCAAGTCCCACCTCTTGCACCGTGGTGCCCGTTGGTCATCGACCACGCACCGGCTTCTTTTTTTGATGGCGTCGTCAGGTTTTTGACGGTGCCCGCGGACCATGTCCATCACAGATCCGCACAAGGTATGTATCCTCTGCCTGGAAGCCTCACACGACGTCTGATGGTGTCGTTTGTGTGACCAAATGACACTGAAAGGCGTCGAGCGCCCCTGGATAAAATGGAGAAGCTCTTCATGTCTCCAAAACCTTCCACTCCGGCTTCGGTGTCCTCGATGCCCAAGGACCGCGGGGAACCGTCTCCATCCCTTCCCTTGGAAGTCCCTCTATCCAGTACCCCTAAAGATAGGGGAGAGGGAGATCGATCCTCGGTGGTCTCTCCCTTCCCGCAGACCTCAGGGTCATCGTCATCCTCGGCGCCGGTGAAAGACTAGGCCAAATGCTGGAAATCTAGGAAACATCGACACCGGTCACCGTCTTGTCATGGTTCCGGTTCTGGAGCAGCATCGGCAGCTGCCGAGCCACCAGCGAAGTAGCACTGGCACAGGAAGCCCCATCCTCCGGTGACCCCAGGAGCCCGAGGTGTTCCCCACCGTGCCACCTCGTGGACCAGAGGATGTGCCGGTGACGCCTCATCCCCCTCCATCAAGTGCAATCGGCGGTGCTCAAACCACGACAGAGCATTGAGCTGCCATCACCACTGGCCCCTATACTGGTGCCCGAACCTCCGCCATCAATGCTCACACCCCTGCTGAAGCTTCTGGATATCCTTCTCGGTACCCTACTGATGCAACCGGTGCCTGAGAGGCCTTCGATGCCTCCTTGGCCACTGATGCCTTGTGGACCTTCCAGGACAGGCTGTCCTCCAGGGTTATCCTCATCAGTCTGGAATCGGGCCCTTTCCAGAGGGCTGTATCTACAGGCCACCTACCTGCCGGGTCACCTAAACACACTGGCAAACTGCCTCAGTTGGTCCTTACAACCACACGAGTGGTTCCTGAACCTGGAGGATGGTGGCAGACTTGTTCCGAAGCTGGGCTATGCCGGACATGGACTTGTTCGCTTCTCCCCACAATCACAAGGTGAGCAGATTCTGCTCCCTGATTCCGGGGAAGGGCCATCCGGCCTGTGATGCCGTCTCCCTTCACTTGGGGCAGGGTCTCCTGTACGTGTACCCCCCCTATTCCGCTCCTCTCGAGAACTCTGATGAAACTGCAAGAGGACGGCAAAACCATGATCCTAGTGCAGTGGTTCTCAACCCTGTCCTGGAGACCCCACCAGCCAGTCGGGTTTTCAGGATACCCACAATGAATATGCATGAGAGAAAATTTGCATGGTATGGAGGCAGTGCATGCAAATGTTCTCTCATGCATATTCATTGTGGGTATCCTGAAAACCCGACTGGCTGGTGGGGTCCCCAGGACAGGGTTGAGAACCACTGTCCTAGTGGCACCCTCCTGGCCAAGGCAGGTGTGGTTCCCTCTTCTCCAGGACCTGTAAGTGACCATACTTGTCCCACTGGAGACGGTTTCCAACCTCATATCGCAGAACCAGGGCACCCTGCACCACCCGAACCTCTGGGCCCTGGCCCTCACGGCATGGATGTTGAGAGCATGGTCCTTCAGCCTTTGCAGTTCTCGGAGGGCGTGTCCAAGGTCTTGATTGAGTCTCAGAAACCTTCCACCCGGAAGTCTTACAGCTCAAAATGGAAGCGTTTATCCATCTGGTGTGGTGGTCACGGACTGGACCCTTTCTCCTGTCTGCTCCCCCGCCTGCTGGATTACCTCTGGCATCTGGCCGAGTCTGGCCTCCAAACCAGCTCAGTCCACGTGCACCTCAGCGCCTACCACCAGGGTGTCGCTGGTGCGCCCGTTTCGGTCCAGCCTCTTATCGGATACTTTATGAGGGGCCTCGTTCAGCTAAAGCCCCCGCTTAGGCTTCCGGCTACCCCGTGGGATCTCAACATTGTCCTGGCGAGGCTAATGCGGCATCTGATCGAACAACTTAAGTCCTGTGACCTGAAGTTCCTCACCTGGAAAATCATGTTCCAGGTGGTGATCACTTCCGCTCGCAGGGACAGTGAGATCCAGGCCCTGGGTTACGTATGCTCCCTACACGAAGCTCTTCCATGATCATGTGGTGCTGCGTTTCGCATCCCAAATGTCTACCTAAGATGGTGACTGCTTTCCACATCAACCAGTCCATCATCCTTCCCACCTTCTTTCCGAGGCCTCATTCCTACCTGGGGAACATGTTCTCCACACCCTCGACTGCAAGCGGGCGCTTGCATTCTATTTGGATCGTACAGCGACCCATAGGCAGTCCTCCCAGCTCTTCATGTCATTTGACCCCAATAGACTGGGAGCAGCGGTGGGGAAACAAACCTTGTCCAACTGGCTAGCAGATTGCATTGCCTTCTGCTATGAGCAGACAGGCCTGCAGCTGGCTGGCAGGGTGAAAGCTCACTCTGTGTGGGCTATGGCGTTATCAGTGGCCCATCTGCGTGCGGTCCTTGTCGCTGAAATTTGTAGAGCTGCGACCTGGAGTTCTCTCCACACGTTCGCTGCTCACTACTGCCTTGACAGCGATAGTCGCCAGCACAGCGCTTTTGGCCAGTCTGTCCTGCGCAATTTATTCCAGTCCTGAACCTAACTGTCTCTTATTGTGCTCTCTGTGGGACCAGACCACCCCCTGTTTTTTTTCCCCACAGCACCGCAGTTGTGTTTTGCCCATTGGCACCTTGTTCAGCTTCTATGGATCTCTCTGGGCGAATGGGGTAGTCTGGAGCTCTGTAATCACCCACATGAGAGGACTGCTTTGTAATCACCCACATGTGAGGACTGCTTGTCCTAGGAGAAAGCACAGTTGCTTACCTGTAACAGGTATTCTCCTAGGACAGCAGGATGATAGTCCTCAGGAATCCTGCCTGCCTCCCCATCATGTTGGGTTCATCTTTGGTTTGTTGTGTTATTTTTTCTCGCTCGTATTTTTTGCTATATTACAAGACTGAAGGTGTACCTTGTGTGGACACGTGGATAGCAGCAGGCTGGTCATGCTCAGTCTGCCAGTCAAAGTTTCTAGAAACTTTGACAAAAGGTTTACGTGCCGGGCTCCATCGGATGATGTCACCCACATGTGCGGACTAACATCCTGCTGTCCTAGGAGAACACCTGTTACAGGTAAGCAACTGCGCTTTCCTCAGTAGCTCAAGGCAAGTTACATTCAAGTACAGTAGGAATTTTTCCTGTCCCCAGAGGTCTTGCAATCTAAAAGCTAGATGCACTAAGGTGTGGGGGAGGGGGGTTGCCAAGAGAGTGGGGCCCTCCCTTGATAAAAACATTGCACCTGAATTGCCACATTGTTTTGTCTTGCGGCAAAACACCACAGGGCAAAAAGACATGGCATCAACCCTTTACAAGCAATGGAAGCCCCCAAAGTGTGGGGCCACCATCGCCTTAAAGGGCCATCCTAACCTAGAAACAAAAGCAAAAAATGTACAGCCGTATGCGGGGGGGGGGGGGGGGACCAACAGTGACCCTTCTGCTCACACTGGGGCCACCACTTGAGGTGGCCCCTACACCCAAAGTAAAAAAAAAAAAAAGATGCATGTAATAGTATTGACAATAGGGTCCTCCCACCCCACAATTTCTAAGTAGGCCATGTCATTCAGAGTTTCCCTTTCAATGCCCCACTCAACAATAAATAGCTATACTTCCTTCACCTAGACCGGACGACCCCCCCCACCCCCCAAATTCAATAAAAGACCTCATTGCTCTTTACTGGGATCCCCTCCCCCTTCCCCCAGGCCCTCCAAGTATGAAAAAAGCATTGGTTTCTAGTGAGGGGGTCCCTTATCCTCCTTACCCCCGGTCCCACACCCTCATACATCTAAAGTATGAAATTTGCCAACAAAAGGTCCTGGGGCTTGCCCTAGCCCCAGGCCCAGTCGGCGCCATTTTTGAAAATAGTGCCGACCTGACCTTGCCTTGGTCACATGAGCATTTAAGAAAGCGCTAAAAACATTTCTGTTGCAGGATGTATTTGAAATGGATGCATAGGTTTAGTCAGCTGAGCACTGCTGGTACTATGTAGATATGGCTAATTCACTGGCTGAGACACTTGGATGTCTTGTTTGTTTTTATATTTTATTTTATTATGGGATCTCTAAAAGACATTGTCCTGCTGACCTAAGTACTTTAGTAGGTGATAAACCTTGAGCATTGCATTAAAAGAAGCTGGAGCTTTACCACTTTTGATTTTATGGATTATGGTAAGGACCTTGAAGAGGATTCATTGTTCACCTGGTAGCCAATGTAGCAACATTAGAACCAGAGATATGTGATCATTTTTTGACATACCTGACAGTATTCTTGCTGAGGAATTTTGGATTGTTTGTGGTGCCTTTACTAAATATTTCGGCAAACCTAGGTAATATAGAGTTACAGTAATCAAGTTCTGACAGTATCAAAGATGCTGTTCCAAAATCATTAAGTGTAGATATGGCTTAGGTTTGCGCAAAATTCTTAGTTTCCAGTAAGCGTCCTGTACCATCTTTTTTGAATAGGGTTTAAAGATGAGCTGTGAATCAAAAATCAAGCCTAGATTATGTGCTTCCCAAACACATGAAACCTTGTGGCCTTGACATGAAATTGGGATATGTGAATGGTTTTGTTGTGTTATACTAAGATTAATTTTTGATAAGTTTAGAGAAAATCTGTTCTAATTTAACTAACCTTTAATAATAGACAAATATATTGAAGTGAGATCAATGTTAGCATTTTGAACAGGGACACCTATAGTCAGTGAAAAACCAGGAGGAAATTAATGAACCACTTCTAACCTGTTGAGAATGATCATGGAGGAATAAGGAAAACCATTTGAGTACAAGGCCATTTATTCCTAATTGAAACAAATGAGCAAGCAAAATGTTGTGAACCAAAGTGTCGAAGGTCACTGATATATCCAACAGCACAAGAATATAATTTGTACTGTTGTCAAAGCTTCATTGGATGACATCAGTGCTTGATCTAAGCAGAAGTTCAGTGCTGTAATGAGGTCTAAACCCAAACTGGAATGGATCAAGGATGTGGTTCTCATTGAAGAAGGCTTGAAGTTGATCAAGTACTGCAGCTTCAACAACTTTGGCAAGAAATTAGGTGGATGAAATTGGATGATAATTTAATAATTGTGAGGGATCAGAATTAGTTTTTTTGAGTATTAAACGAACTACAGCTTTCTTCAGGTCAATTGACAAAAACCCTTCAATAACTATTAATTTTGTTTTTATGAGTGTTTTTGTTGTATCCCACCATGAACCTTGGAGCAACTGGGCTATAAATGGGCATCCCCTACACCAATCACCTGATGCACTTCCGTGTGGACTATAAAATAAAGATAAAAACAAGTCCTATTAAGCCCTACCCCCGGCTCTGAAGCTCTTCTTCCATGTAATACAAAACTGCCTTCCCCAGACCACCCGTAAGCTTTCTGTCAAATCCCTGATGATCTGTTGGGTAATGGAGTGATCCCCCTTGCTCCTTTTGCACTGCGCCATATTTCTAAATGGCATCAACCGACCCCAGCTGCTTCTTTGCCTTGCAAGTGAGAGGACCAATGAAACAAATGAGGTTAGCCAGTGTTATTTTAAAAAACGGTACTGGCAGGGCAGCAACAAGTGGGGATAGTTCCTGCCCCTACTAAACCAGCAGACATTAGACATTAAATCTGGGGATGGTCCAGAGAGGTATGTGAGTAGGGGGGGTCAAGGCACTTTTGGCTACATGAGGGTGGGGCTTCAGAGCAGAGATGGAATTTAAAAGGGGCTTATTTTTATTTTATGGCCTGGGGAGGGGCTTGGGTGTCATTTCAGGTGAGTTGCCCACAGATCACGAGGGAGATAGGTTTTTTTTTACAGGGACTAGCAACCACTTTGAAAGATGGCAGCGCCAGGATGGGAGGCTGCCACTGTGCATTGCTGTGGCCAGGACTATGCAAAGTTCCTGGCTATAGCAACGCAAATAAAACTTTGCAGGTACTGCTGTTTAGTAAATCTTGCAAAGTTTTTCCATGTAGTAAAATGGTGCTTCCAGCACTATTTTACCATGGCTAAGTAAATAGGGCCCAAAGTCAATTACCTTCAACAATGCAATGTGCTTATTACAAATTTTTTACACAAGTGTAACCCCAGCTAGAGGCTCACAAAATAAAAGAAGCCTGCAGCTGGATTTTTGTGTTCCTGGCACCAGCTCTGTGAATTCAAAAACTGCAGAGCGGTTAAGTAGATGTTGGATTGCACCTAGCTCAGAGACATGAGGGCAATATTTTCTTCTGGACAGGGAAATTACCAACCTCAACCTTTTCTCCTGTGAGACCATCAGATTACATCCCTGCACAAAACCGTGTCATCTTCTCTCTTACCATCCATTTGAAGATCCAAGACCTTGAACTCACAACCTTGGGATTTCTCATTCAAAGTCTCACACAATGAGTTGCATCTTAAAATTATAAAATCTTTTATTCTTCTGGAGTACCAGCAGTCAGTCAAAAATCACAAAAAGATGAGTCACAGGATTCTACAGCAGAGATAACAGTAGCAACAAAGCAAACACACTTTGCTCTTCCTCTTTCTTTAGCATTTTACCAAGATACATATCTCTTCTACTAACACTCCTTGAACATTAGCCATTCTTCCAACATAAGCACATTAATACTTACACCAACTATATTGATTCTTCACAGCAGGACAGTTCCAAAGAAGAGCACAAGATCTCCTACAAAGGATAAATTGTGAGTTTTCTATCTAAATGGCTAGTTTTGAATATTCCCTTTAATTATCTGGCAAAAAAATAACCAGATAATTCTTTATCTGGCTAGAATTAGCAGAATAAGAAAGGGGTGTGTTGGGGGCGTTCCGGAGACGGGCAGAGTTAGGTGAAAAACTTAACTGGTTAACTCTGATATTAGGAGTTACCTGGATAAGAGGAGGTCTAAAGTTATCTGGGAACATGCTCTTAAAATACAAAACTCCTCTCTCCTTCTGGTGGATAGGAAATTGATGGCAAAAAAGCTTCCTCCCAACAAAAATGTAAAACAAAATACTTCTTCGTGCTCAATTGTCTGTTCTGGACAACTGCAAAAAAAAAAAACACCTTACAGCTGGAGCAGGGAACAACAGCATCCCATCCTATTCCCCTTATCCAGGACTGACTTCCCTCCTGAACTGGAACAGATCAGGAAAAAAACAAAGATCTCTCCAACAAGTCAAAGTTCCTTCAACTTCTCTCCTCTCTTCAGACCCTCCCAGATCCATGAGGGCACCAGCAAGAGAAAAGCCCTTATCCCTATTGCTTAGACTGTGAGGCTTAAAAAGGTCCACTAGCAAAATCTCCTTCTTCCAAATCAAAAAGACAGCCTCACTCTGCACATGCTCATCCCAGGTTTTATAGAGAGAGCTTGATCAGTCCCATCCATCTGAGGGTGAGGAGCCTAAGGGATGGTCTAAAAAATGCTGGATGTTACCCCGACCTAAGACAAGGGGCAGTCTGTTTTTAGTGAGGGATGGAAGCACTCCTCACATACACATTTTATTAGTTGCTTCTGTCTATGCACAGGAGCATGACTAGGAGTTGCATCAACATAGCAGGACAGGCCGTGGCCCACAATGTGAAAAGAGGAAGAAAATCCGTGAATTATTTTGCAATAAGATCCTTGCAGAGCGATGGTGTACGGTCATGCTGCTGCTTTCTTTCCTGATCTGAAGAACAAGGAGGAATGGCTTCTGATGTGGAAGTGCCGAAGTTGGTAACCACTGAGAAAGAATCAGAACGGGAAGTCCTCAGGATAGGGGGGGGGGTCCTCAGTATAAGCTCTGTCTATGAGTCATCCCTCCCAGAAGCTCTCTAGGTTCTTCTTGTTCATTCCAAGCACTTTCAGATCCGCATGCGTGGAGAAATATTGTGCTGTGCTTCTCAAAATATATTTCCTCTTACGCCATGGGGTTTTCAACCTTGAATACCCCCCAACCAGCCTGGTTTTCAGGATATCCACAATGAATATGTGTGAGATAGGCAGCTCCGAAAACCAAAGAGAATCTGTCGTAAGACTGAAAACCAAGCCTCCAGCCCCTTGCCCCCACCACACCTATGGGAAGGAACAAGCTGTTCATTACTGATGACATCATGGTAGCTTTGGAAAAGTGATGCCAAAACGTAAGGTCGTTACCTAAGCAACGGTTTCCCTTGCAATAGCTCCAGGGCATTTGTCATTACTCCTTGTGCTGTGAACACTGCCCTGGAGTGGGGATGCAGGAATGCAAGAGTGTGCCTGAGTAGATCCACCCATCAAACACGTAGAGTTATGTCAGCATGCCTCATTATGAAAGCAGTGTTTGTGTTAAATAAGATTAACCCGAAAAAGTGGCAAGCAATTTACGTGCCATTGATGAAATAGAGATTTTGACTTAATTGTACATGTTTTAATTCTGCATAAACAAGTAATCAGAGCCAGAGAGTGTCTTACTTTCCCACTGCAAGCTAAATCAGAGCCCAGGATTTTCTGCAGCCAGAATAAGAGATGGAGGCTTGAATTGTTTCAAGTGCAGTTGTTCGCTGGTGCTGAGAAGGCCCCATATGTCACACTGCCTCGTGATGTAAGGATAGATACTCCGATGTCTCCCAGTTGGGAACTTGGTCAGTTTATGCCAGAAAGTTCTTCTGTATAACGTAATGTACAAATTTGTGTGCAGTGTTCTTTAAAACGCTCTTCTGTTTACCTTTTCTTGTGCATGCTCCGTTTGCTTCTGTGTGCTTGTTTTTACGACGTGTGTACACACACAGCTTATGGGGAATATTCCGCATCATTCTTCAAAATGTGTTATGGCGTTAACGCTGCATAAAATGCTGTAGCGTGAATGCAAATGTTTGGTGGGACGGGATCAGGGAGAGGTTTTGGCGGGAATTAATTAAATTAGAGGACATATTGCATGGTCTTAATGCCAAAAATAACTACACCTTTTTCCCTGGCAATATGCTGGCCATAATGCAATTGTTGACATTTCTGGGCAGAGAGAGAGAGAAAGAACCTCTGGGGAGGCCCTCACTGTGTGCACCTATTTAAATCTCTATAGGAGGGCTGCCTAATAGGTCGAGGTGATTTAGGGGCCAGTTTTGCATGTAGAGTGAGACGCACGAACAGCACAGTACACCTTGGTGAAGATTTGATGTCATTTGGAATGAGGAAAGTCTCACAAAGATGAAATTTTGTACTGCGTTTTCTCACCCTAGCATGATGGTACCGTGTTATAGAGTGATCACGCGGTAACTCCAAGATTTCCTTAAACACTCCCCTTTTTGTTAGTGTGGGCGTTATCACTGCATTATTAAAACATTTTGATGAATCTAGGGGATTGCTTGGTGGGCCTTGAGGAGTTTCTTGTTGATCTTTATGGGGCCAGTGTACAATTCCAAACTTGTAGAGAGTGAGGGGATTGCAAGTTGATTGATAGCTTGTATCTTATCCCATGCTGTGAAAATGCTTTTCCATATCAATTTCAGTCTCCTGATATTCAACTCTGGTGTTTCTTTTTGTTCCTATTTCTTTGTCTCTTTTTCATCCTAGTACATGTTTCATTTTGTATGATAAAGCATAAAGTTGTTTACTCTGCAATAAACAATGCACTAACCTTTTAACTGTTATCATAGGTGCAAATGAAAATATGACATTTACAGCTGCTAATACCGAGGCCCGCAGCAGCTTACAAGTAAACATACACAATAAAAGAATAAACATTCTGGCCCTATGTACTAATGTGCAACTTGTGGTGCATTATTACCTACATCTCAGGGAGATGTAGATATAAGAGATGCTCTGAGCTTACCCTTTTATGAACAGTGAGTAGAGGGAGTTGGAGTATTTTTCTTTCAAGATCCTTTCTTAAGGTTCCTTCTCCCAAGGTCAGGGATTGGTCAGCTCTGCCTTCTAAATTTGGGTTGGAGCATGTGCAGTGAAGGAATTGTAGGAGTCCAGGCTTAGTTAGATAGAGGCAATACATGATTATGACCCCAAAAGATACGTGAAAATAAATGGTAAATTAAATAAACAAAATGCTTCTTGAAAAACTGGGACTAAAAATGAATTTTTAACAAAATTAAATAATAATCATGATGTCAAAGGAGAACATCATACATAGGCCATGCACTACTGATATTTAAGTGCTGATGCCTTGTTATAATCATGTCTTCTCCTTATTGCAAATATATGAAAGATGCTTCTTGTTTTTTAATTGCAATTAAAATTAGACAAAGAGGGAGCAATATTCAGCTTGGCTAGTTAACTGGATAAACTTGTCTGGCTAACCAGCAGGTATATTCAGCAGTGTAGTTGCACCGTGAATATGCCCAGCTATCTTAAAGTTAGTCAGATATGTTTATTCTGCTAAATTTAGGACAGGTAGAGTTAGCTGGATAATTTATCTGGCTAACTCCGCTCCACCCCAAAATGCCCCCCAGCTTACCTACTTATTTGACAGTTTTGCCATTTAGACAGATAACTTTTCAGTTATCTAAGGGGGTCATTTTCCAAGGAGTTACCGCAGGAGATAATTCCGCAAATCGTGCTAACAGCCGTTAACGCGATTTGTGAATGCAAATTTCTAATATTGTATTCAGGGGACGGAGTTGGGGCGGAGCATATGTAAAGTAAGAAAGAGTTATCGTGTGTGGCAAAACAGCTGCAGTGTTAGCACAGCCAATAGCTACAACCCTTTCATTTGCAGTACGTTGTGCACTAGAGGCCGGTAAAGTTTTGAGAGTGAGAGAGAGAGAGAGAGAGAGAGAGAGAGAGAGAGAGAGAGAGAACCATGCTATAGTGTCACTTCCCTAGACAGGTATTTGTATCCCTATGAGAGGCCCACCTAGTAACTCGAGGTGGGGATTAGGTATGAGTGTAGGGGGTTGGGGGCCGCTTTCACATTCAACATGAGACATACGAACAGAACAGTGGTCTCTTGTGAAGATTTGATGGCCTTCGGAGTGAGGAAACTCACTCCAAGATGAGATTTGGGCAATGTTCTCTCCACCTAGCTTGATGGACACTCTACCTGGGCAACAACAAGCTAGGTGGAGAGAACATTGCCCAAATCTCACCTTGGAGTGAGTTTCCCCACACCGAAGGCCTTCAAATCTGCACAAGAGACCACTGTTCTGTTCGTACGTCTCACGTTCAATGTGAAAGTGGCCCCCAACCCCCTACACTAATACCTAATCCCCACCTCGAGTTACTAGGTGGGCCTCTCATAGGGATACAAATACCTGTCTAGGGAAGAGACACTATAGCATGGTTCTCTCTCTCTCTCTCTCTCTCTCTCTCTCTCTCTCTCTCTCTCTCTCTCTCTCTCTCTCTCTCTGCAATGATTCTTTGGGTGTTTTATTGCACACCGGGAAAACATCGCGGCACGCAAAGTTTTCCCGCTGCACGAAAAAAGCCTCATTTGCATGGGAAACGCCCCTTAATGCGATATTGGTAAATGAGGCCCTATGTGGCTCTTGAATATTAACCTCTGAGTCTTTAAATCAAACATTGTGAGTCTAAAATGTAGAGACAGCAAAACATGTTTCATTCCAGCTCTATATTATAACAACAGGAAACCTCTTAACTGAAACAGTATTTAAGCTTATCTATGGATAACATAAGCTGTAAACCAAGAGGACCCAGGATAAAGAAAACCCGAGGCTGGCTGTATTTTGATTGACTTATTCATCAGTGGTGTTCGCAACTGTGTTGCTTAACTGCTCCAAGGCTCACTGATCGCACGCCGGCTGCAAGGAAATGACATTAAACATAGGCACTCTTAAAGTAAAAATAGACCAATCAGAAAAAAGGCACATTTGAAATCTAAATACAAACTGCTGTGTAAATAGAAAAACATGAAATGCCAATTGCTGTAATTAATATGATAGTCCAAAATCATTGAATGAAAAATCAAGGACAAAAATAAGAATGTCACACTATATTAAAGAAAAACAGTCCAAATCTTCATCCAGACCCTGAGGGACAATCATTTGCAATTTGTATGTCCACAATTACCCCCTAAGGTTTAGTTTCACTAGCCAATCCTCCTCTGCCTGTAGAAGCCAATTGTATTACTGTCCAGTGGAGGCTCGGGAAGTTATGTTCCAATCTAAATGTAGCAGGATCGCGGTTTGGACTTTTTGTGTATGCAAGCAACTTCAGTGTTCTATTAAATGAGGAACATAAGAACATGCCATACTGGGTCAGAGCAAGGGTCCATCAAGCCCAGCATCCTGTTTCCAACAGTGGCCAATCCAAAAGTTATAAGGCCCCAGTGAGATTTGAACTCATAACCCCTGGTTTACAGTGCTCTAACTCCTGAGCTATGGAGCCCCTAAGGAATGTACCCTCCTCTCTGTTAAAAATGCAGTTCACACCTCCTGACACATAGCTGAGCCAGGGCTCTGGAAAATTCCTCTGCTGGGTCCAGATTAACCTTTTGCCCCCATGCACATCCTGTGCACTTCCAGCAGATGCTTACAACCCCTCAAGGCTCCTATAAAGTGGAAACCTGCATTTTTACCATTAAACCTTTCAGCACCTTTATGCACTTTCTGTGGCTTAGGTGCTGCATTAGGTTAAGAGTGCCTATGTTTAAAGTCATTTCCCTGTGCCTGGTGTGCAAACAGAGAGCCTTGGAGCAGTTAAGCAGCGCTGTTGCGAACACCACTGATGAAGACGAGAATCAAAACAAGGCAAGCATCAGGCTTTCTTTCTCCTGGGTCCTCTTGGTTTATAATTTATGTCATCCATAGATAAGTTTAAATACTGTTTCAGTTAAGAGGTTTCCTGTTGTTATAATATAGAGCCAGAATGAAACATGTTCTGCTGTCTCTACATTTTAGGCTCACAAAGTTGATTTAAAGACTCATTGTCTGATTTTATTGCAAAGTAAAAATAAGAAGCATTTTTCATATATTTGCAATAAGGAGGAGACCCCTGATTATAAAAAAAAGCATCAGCACTTAAAATCAGTAGGGCACAGCCTATACATGATGTTCTCCTCTCGTATTATTATTATTATTATATTTTGTTAAAAATTCTTTTTTGGTTGCACAGTTTTTCAAGAAGTGATTTGTTTATTTAATAGTCAAAAAGGGAACAGACAGTAGGAATGAAGAGGGTTTTTTTTACTTTTTGGAGAAGTTTTGTTCTGGGACCTGTGCAGGTAGGAAGCCCCCCTGCCCATAGGGATTCTGGCTCAGAGAACATCAAAATGAGAACAGGCACTGAAGACTTTTCTCTTACTTTTATAAACACTCAGGAACATTAATTTTATTTTTGAAATGGGCTTTCAAGTTTATTTTTGTTGCAGTAAAAGTTTATTTTGAACATTGGTGCAAGGAGGAGGGTTAGAGCAGTGGTTAGAGCAGAGGGCTACAAACCAGGAGACCAGCGTTCAAGTCCCACTGTTGCTCCTTGTGACCTTGGGTAAGTCATTTTCCCCTCCATTGCCTCACGTACAAACTTACTTTGATTGGGAAATACCTACAGTACCTGAATATAAGCCAATGTGATATCTCAGATCAAATGTCAGTAAATAAAATAATAAATAAGTTATCCTGCCTGTTCTCTTAAGAGTGAGTACTAACCAGCTGAGACAATGGACTGTGAGCACCACTAGTGAGAAAGAGTTTAGACTGGAAGTCAGCCCCCCATCTCTGTGTGCCTGGGACCATTGGAGAGTTGTATGGAGGGAGAAACAGAGGTGAAGGAGTGAGTGTGGGGTGGGGGTGGGGACTGTTGTGTGCCTCTCCATTCCAGGAGGTCCCCAAAGGGGGGGGGGGATGGACATATGGGCAGCAGGGTTTACAGAATAAATGTTGGCAGCAGGCTGATGGGGGGGGTATGATTTCTGAGAGATTCGCTGAAGTTCATATTTTTTGTAAACTTTTCTGCAAAGCCAAAAAGACTTGCTTTCACTTTTGCTGCATATATTTTCTATTCCTCATCTGCAAAACAAAGGGGAAGCATAAACTACTAAGCTATATAAAATTACAACATAATAAAAAAACACAAATCAATAATTTAGACATTCCCCCTTAAATAAAAATGACATTAAAAATTACCCTCAAAGTGATCAAAATAAAAGGAAAAAGAAAGAAATTATGTAAAACAGGTATAATATTGATCAGAATGTTTTTAAAGAGGTGTGGGAGTGTTGGGAGGTGGATAAGAAGGAGGGAACGGAGTTGGATTTAAAAGAGAAGGTAAAAGTAAATAATGAACAAATAAAACTGATTATTGTGGAAGTGGGAAGTTTCAATATTGTAAGGCCATCAGTCAGGAAGCAGTATGCGTTTTGGTTTAATAACATCTGTATTGCAGCAAAAAAGAGGGCCCAACAGGCTGAACGCCGATAGCATAAGAATAGAACAGATGAGAATAAGGAACAATTGAAAATAGAAATTCAAGAGTATAGGGTATGTTGTGAGCAGGAAAAGAGGAAGTATATTTCAGAGACCTTGAATAATTAGTTGAACTGACCTCTTGAATTGTTTTTCCAGGCTAAGAGGTTGATGGAGCATAAAACTACAGTGCAGTATTCAGAAGTATTTTGTACATAAGCTTACTCATCTATATAGTACAGCTAATTTGAAAATAGATGTCTAGGGGGATGAGAAAAGTCTTGTGTTTGAGGAGAATGGGAATGGAGGTTTGACCTGGTCTACCTTCTCCCCAGTACCTACTGAAGAAATAATGGAAGTAATTTGTTCTATTCATGCCAGAGGTTGTGCTTTGGATCCATGCCCATTCTGGTTGCTTCAGGTTTTGAAGGCATTATTTGGAAAAGTGTTGGTTGATAGTGTTAATTCTTCTTTGAGTCCTGGGATATTACCTGAAGATTTAAAAGTTGCTCAAGTGAGGGCTGTATTGAAAAAGGAAAATTTATTCGTGATGATGTCCCAATTATAGGACAATTTGGCTAACTTAATCACAATGTGTGTTATCTTAGCACAGGTATTACCATTTTGGTAATACCTACATAATATCTTTAAACATAAAGGAAACTATTTTATATCATTTCAATCTTTTATTTATTCACATTATACAAAAACATTATTTATTACATAATACACCAATGAATTATTAAAAATTCCCAATTTCCGCACATTCACACTCACCATTCATACCACATTAAAATAATACCCAACAATATAGGATTCTAATCGTTTCGCTCTCTCTGAGCTTCCTCAGGGGCTAATACAACTCTTTCATTACAATAATTACGGCTTCAACCTCTTCTTGTTGATTTTACAATATTAGACTGTTATATTGTGTCTTTCATCACTTGTCCATTTTTATTCAAGTGCTTCTTTTGTTGAACCTTCACTATTGTTGCCCAATATTTGACCATATAATCTTTCCCAGTTGTATTCAGTGTTCTGCAAGTCTTCACATATCAATTTTCATCCCTTTATACAAAAACATAATACATAATTATGCTTGCCCTCATCTTCTCCCCCATATTCCTATAAAACAACATCTAATTTTCCTTACTTGAACTCGCTATTTTCATCCAGCATTCCCTACTTCCAATTGTTGGTCACAACATCATCCCATTTTCATCTGTCCAACGCTCCACTGATTCCTATTAATAATTAAATCAATACATTATAATATTTCTATTCCCTTCTTATTTTCATTGCTCCTACCGGCTCTTCACAATAATGAAAATTACCTGTGCAGTACGATATGTTTCACTCCTCTCCAACTAATGCTCAAATGCATAAAAACCGAGTGGGTCACATGACAGCTTATTCTAGGGTATGTTCCACTGGAAACTGCAGACCAGCTATGTGCATTCCCTCACCTCTGAAGTGGATTCTACACACTGCAGCCCCAGCTTTCCTGTGTTGCACAGATTTGTCTTGATACCTCTTACAAGTGATACTTAATGAAGATTTATATATTTGCAGCCAAAATTTTAAATGGTGGTAATAGTTTCTGGTGGCAGGCTTCCAGGGCCCTCACGCTTGATCTGCAAGAAGACTGATGCTCTGCTGCCACCACATGGTCAGAGCCCATGCTCCTGTTGCCGACGGCGGCAGCAGGAGCAGAGCACGCAGTTCAAAACACTGCCTCACTGGAACCCTCGCTGAAAGTCTGACTTCCGATTTGTTTCATATGATTAGAAAAGCAGCAGCTATATATTACTGTTAAATAGTGAGCTTGTGGGCTTAAAGAAACATGACACCTTAGAGACGTATCTCAGAGTCTTCCCTCCACAGACATTTTCTGCATTTCTTGCCTCTTTTTATTCGTTTGTTTCAAGCTTTGTGTTGTACTGTTGTCTAGTCTTTTAGAGGTCAATATTCAAAAGCCATTTAGATGGATAACTGAAAGGTTAACCATCTAAATAGCTATCCGGCTATATTCCAAGCTGTACGCAGCTAAATTCTAGCCGCATAATGACTTAATTGGCTAGAATTTAGCCGCATAAATAGGGGGCGTTACAGGGGTAGGTTCTTATGCAGCTAACTCTGGTCACGCCATAGGGCTGTCATAAAGTTGGCCAGATATACTTATCCAGCTAACTAAGATAGCCTGAGATATTCAGCGGCATGGTTGCCCCACTGAATATCCCTGTTAAGTTAGCCAGATAGCTATATTCGGCTAATTTAACTAGCCACTCCGCGGCTGAATATCGGTCCCTTACAGTCCAAGGTGCAAACAGATGTGTTGGGCCTGTGTACTAAACGCATATACAGTGATGCTTTCTGCTTCAACGGCAGGGGGAAATGTGGAAAAGAGGATTTACATTCAGATAACACCCAACAAGGCATTGATCTGTGCAATCTGGGTAAACAAGCATCAGGGTAACTTGCTTGATGCGGGGGTTTGGGGGCGTGACGGTGGTCCGGGGGCGGTCCGAGTCCTCCGGCACAGCAGCCTGTGCCCAGAGGCAGGTGTAACTCGAAGAAATAAGGTGAGGGGGGGGAATTTAGGTAGGGCTGGGGGTGGGTTAGATAGGGGAAGGGAGGGGAAGGGAGGGAAAGGTGGGGGGGGGGGGGGAGCTAAAAAAATTCCCACCAAGGCCGCTCCGATTTCGGAGCGGCCTTGGAGGGAACGGGGAAAGCCATCGGGTAGCGCGCACAAATGTACCCCATGCGCTTAGGAATTAAAATCGGCCCCATATTGTGCGCACGCTGCATATCAAAATCAACCCAGTAAATAGGCCCTATTAGTTCTGTGTGGGCCTTTTAGTTTTAATAGGAAAGTGAGACCAACAGCAGGGAATTGGGCGTAGGTTGAAATATCCTTCTTGTGGCCAGAGCCCTATTTTTCCCCAGAAAGAAATAAGAAGGTTCTAAATAATGTATTTTTGAAACTGTGCAGTGTTTGTTTTAATTTAGAATTAACTTTTGTTTTAATTCTAAAGAGTAGAGATGTGATTTGGCCGAACCTTTGGGTTCGGCCTTCGTTATCAGCCCGCCACAAGAAATTTCGTTTTCCCGCAGTTCGGACTGATTTTTTTCAGCTACACCAAAACGAAAAACCCAAACCCACCCCAACCCTATTACAACCCCCCCCCCCCCCCCCAGAACTTGCCGAAAGTCCCTGGTGGTCCAGCGGGGGTCCCGGGAGCAATATCCCGCTCTCGGGCCGTCGGCTGCCAGTAATCAAACTGGCGCCGGTAGCCCTTTGCCCTTACCATGTGACAGGGGATATCGGTGCCATTGGCCAGCCTCTGTCACATGGTAGGAACAATGGATGGCCGACGCCATCTTAAAAAAAGTTCATAAAACATTAATAACTTTGTAAAAAATGTAATTCTATGTTAACAACCATTTGAACGAACCTTTTTGAAAACTGTTAAACATCGAAACTTTGTAAACCATTGTGATGGCGAAACCGAACGACGGTATATAAAACTCGACAAATAAATAAAATAAATAAATAAACATGTGCTCTGGTGTTGGTTGTTCTTTGGATTAATGGTGTAAGAAAACCTCCCTTATTCTGGGGGTCTCTTTTCTAACCCCGGAGAGTTTTGAGTATGCTGACCTGGGATAGGGAATTCACATTCTGGGTTCCGTAGATGGGTGGTCTCCTGTAAAGTCAACTGGGTAGAGGTTACCTTGAAATAACTCAATGTACACACACAAAAATTCGTGCTCCAAGCAGAAACAGACGTTTACGAAAAGTTTTCAGTCCACAGCACAAATGATAAAAATAGCAGGAAAAACAGTTCAGATACAAAAATACACAATGCAAAACTTCCTCTAGAATTATTCTCCACCAGTCAGATCTTAAAGACAGTAAGAATCTTTCCCCAGGCTCAGTCTTGGTTACAAAGAGTTGACAGAGTCTCTCTAATTAGTTCTCACAGTACTCACTCTGCTGAACCAGAAGATATCTCCCTTTGTACCAGGCAGACAGATGACCCAGGTCTAACTCCTGAATATCCCACAGAAAGAGCTCCCTTTTCTTTCCAGAGACACTGCACAGGACTGAAGAGGCAGGCCATGAATCCTTCTTTTAGTTTTTTCCTTTCTCACAGCTTCTTTACTTCACCCGAATTTCCTCCATGTTCTAAGACTCCTCAAGAGACCCCATACTTCTCAAGGACACTTCAACAATTTCTCCTTAGCAACTACTCCCCTAGACTCTTCAGACTACTCCTTATACCTCATGGGAGGCATATTTTATACTCCCTAAAACTCCCATTCCCTTTGTGGGATGAACCACCTTGCCACTAAAGTTGTTTACACGCACACCCACTGAACTTCTCTTGACTCTCCTTTGCCATAAAGCCCCCCAGTACAAGAGATAGCACCCACTTTAGGACACTTACTGTCCTCTTAATGAACCAGAAGCTTCTATGTTGTAGAGGATAGTCCATCCTCCAGAACACCTTTACCCTTTTTCTGAACCCTTCAGACTGAAAGATTCCTTGTAATTCACACTAGAAGGGCGACCAAAATGATAAAGGGGATGGAACAGTTCCTTTATGAAAAAAGGCTAAAGAGGTTAAGGCTATTCAACTTGGAGAAGAATCAGCTGAGGGGGGATATGATAAAGGTCTATAAAATCATGAGAGGACTAAAATGTGAATCAGCTATTTACTCTTTCAGGTAATAGAAGGACTAGGGGACATGCCATGAAGTTAGCAAGTAGCACATTTAAAACAAATCAGAGAAAATTCTATTTTACTCAATGCACAATTAAGCACTGGAATTCGTTGCTGGAGTGTGTGGTTAGGGCAGTTAGTGTAGCATGGTTTAAAAAAGGTTTGGATAAGTTCCTAGAGAAGTCTATAAACTGCTATTAATGAAGTTGGCTTAGGGAATAGCCATGTTATTACTGGCATCAGTAATATGGGATTTATTAATATTTGGGTAGTTGCCAAGTTCTTATATCCTAGATTGCTCACTGTTGGAAACAGGATGCTGGGCTTGATAGACCCTCGGTCCACCCAGTATGGCAGCCTCTTATCTTCTTTTTTTTTTTTTTTTTTAATTTATGCATTTTCAAAACTTTATAATAACATAACAGAAATACAGATATATTGTAATATGACATATTACATTTGTTATTTCATATCATATATCATATCTGAAACTTCAGGAAATATGGGAGAGCTAATGGGAAAAAAGCAGCTAATAGAAGAAAATAAGGATCATTCAAATCCCATACATCATAGTAATCAGAGGCGATAACTGGGTATTTTCAAATTGCTCCTAACCAGCCTCTGTGCTCACTGGGGCATGAGAGTCCAAAAACACTTGGAGCTGAGAAACTTCAAAAAAGGTATATTTGAAATGTAAATAGTTAATTTCTCACCTGCAGGGAAATTTCAGCAAAAATCTAGCCCCAATAGCTTCAACATCTGGTCTCAATCTCAAAACATTTTTTCTCCTTACTTGCGTTATCCTTGTCAAATCCGGATAAATCCAGATTTTCTGGCCATAGAAATTTTCCAAACGCTGACAGAGAAACAAACACAGCACAGCATTGCGTTCCGTTGCAAAAACAAATGTAGCAAGAAGTGTGGCTCTTGTCTTAATCTCAGTTTCTATAGTTGTTTCCAATAACTCAGTCAAATGAAGTGATCTTTCAGGTATCACCCTTCCATCTGAAACATCTGCAGCAGGTTTTACAGGTTAATAATATACCTTAGCAAGAGCTGGTAAAGCTTGCGGTGGCATCTTCAAAATATGAATTAGGTATTGTTTAAACATTTCCTTTGCAGGAATTAATATTGCTAAGGGGAAAGTCAATACCCGCAGGTTCAAATATTTTATAGAATTTTCAATAAACTCCAATTTTTTCTCATTGTCAGGCCGATACAGTACAGTGCGCTCCGACGGAGTGCACTGTTAACCTGCCCTTGGACGCGCGTTTTCCCTTACCCCTTATTCAGTAAGGGGAGGAAAACGCGCGTCCAACCCACGGCACCTAATAGGGCCCTCAACATGCAAATGCATGTTGAGGGCCCTATTAGGTATGCGCGCGGGATACAGAAAGTAAAATGTGCAGCCAAGCCGCACATTTTACTTTAAAAAATTAGCGCCTACCCAAAGGTAGGTGCTAGTTTCTGCCGGCACCGGGAAAGTGCACAGAAAAGCAGTAAAAACTGCTTTTCTGTGCACCCTCCGACTTAATATCATGCGATATTAAGTCGGAAGTCCCGAAGTGTAAAAAAGTTAAAAAAAATAAAAAAAATTTTAAAATGGGACAGCGGCTGTCGGGCCGAAAACCAGACGCTGAGTTTTGCCGGCGTCCGGTTTCCGAGCCCGTAGCTGTCAGCGGGCTCGAGAACCGACGCTGGCAAAATTGAGCGTCAGCTTTCAAACCCGCTGACAGCCACCGCTCCAGGTCAAAAGGAAGCGCTAGGGACGCGCTAGTGTCCCTAGCGCCTCCTTTTGCCCGTTTCTACTGCACCACCTGAATCGCACTGAATCGCACGCACCGGTGAGTGGCCGGTGCGCACGCCGGGAGAGCGGGTGTTTGTCCACTCTCCCGCGGACTTTACTGAATCGGCCTGTGAGTAACTCTGACTCGACAAACTTTTGCTGAAACACATCAACTTTTTCCAAGCAACCTTCACACTTTTCCATATTTGTTTTATTTGATACTACTAAGTTCTCCAGATTTGTAAATCGCTGTTGAACGTTCAAAGTATTCTGAGTAAGGTTAACAATTGCCTTTTCCAATGATTTTATCACAGTTCAGAGTGAACCGAGGGTAGTCTCTGCCGGGCTTTGAGGCAAAATTCTTTCCTCCTCCGGTCTGGACTCTCCTCTTCCCCCCACAGCCTGGTCTCCTCTCCTCACCGCTTCTGAGATCGAACCCAACAAACCATCGGGACCTCCAGTCACCACAGGGGAACCTCCAAGTCCTGTTAAACTCACGTGTTGCGGCAGGGAGGGAGTGCTAGGAGTGCCGGGGCTCAGTGATATTGCCTCAGCCAGCAGAGCCGACTCCTGCTCCAACTCGACTTCTGCAGCGACCCTTTCCTCCGGCGTCATCCCCAGCATCGACAGGAAGAAGGACGAAATCCGTGGCTGAGCTGTTGTGGGCACATGAGATGATGTGGGTATCTCCCTTACCCGTGCCTTCAGCTTTGAAGCATAGTCCAAAATTAGATTCCAAAAATATTGTTTATAGGCAATTGAGGTCGGAGAGCTCCTTCTTAACGTCTGCCTCTGTTGGTGGCCATCTTAGCTCTAACCCAGCCTCTTATCTTCTTATATTCTACTACCATCTAGTGGCCAAGCCTGGTCCACAAATAGGAGGGGAAAGTTGTTGGCTGATCTTATATGCTCAACTACTTAAAAGGGCAGAATACAAAGGAGGAAGATGACAAAACCATCTTGGAGAAAGATAGTGCCTACAGTATCTGTGGATGGCAGATGGGATACAATATTATACTGCAGAACCCAATGGCGAGAATCATGACCAACACCCGCAAAAGGGGCCACATCACCCCCATTCTAAAGGATCTGCACTGGCTTCCCATCCCTTTCTGCATTCAATACAAAACTCTCATCATCCTACACAACACGCTTTACAAAGACAACCCTCCCTGGCTCGAAGAGCTGCCACGTTTCTGATCCTCTAACCGCCCCACTAGAACCTCCCTTGCAGGCACCCTTCACACCCCATCCCTCAAAACTGCACACCTTACCCTCACTAGAGAAAAAGCCTTCTCCATTGCTGGCCCCTCCCTCTGGAACTCCCTTCCCACTGATCTCCATCTAGAACCATCCTTACGCAACTTTAAAAAAGGCATCAAGACATGGCTTTTCAAACAGGCCTACCCAGATACTAACCAAACCTAGACAAGGTCCACCCTGCCGCGCAGAACTCGCCTTACAATATATTTATGTATATAGCTAGCCCAGTTACTTTTTGCAGTCTCCCAATGATGTAAATATAGTAAGTTTCTATAGCTATTTTGGTTACTCTCCACTTTCTCCTCTTTACTTCGTTTCAGTATTCTACTCTTAGTCCTTCTCGTTCCTAGCCCTTCTTTTCTCCCCTTTTCTTGCCTGCTCCCCTCACCCCACCCCCGTTAAATGTAATTTTTCCTTTCTTTGAGTTAATTGTAAACCGGCGTGATGTGTTCTACGAATGTCGGTATATTAAAAGGTCATAAATAAATAAATAAATAAATAAATAAATAAAATATATAACAGCATGGACAGAAATAACCGGTCAGACTGGATGGATTAGTTGGACTTTTTCTGCCATTATCTACTGTGATTACACATACAATAGCATGGGATTTGAACCTAATGCAGAATAATCAGAACCAGAAATAGCAGTAATAATAATTTTAATGGACTCAAGAATGTCACATTTATATATGAAGAACCAGAGCATGATCACTGACATGAATGGTGAGGGCAGTCTTGTTGACATAGGTGAATTGTGTTTGGTAGTTTTTTGCTGTTGTTTGTGTTTCAGACCCTATGGTCATGTTACCAGTAAGCCCTGGGAAATTCCTGGTTCAGCCAGTGCAGGTTAGCTTAGAGAGTGGGAGAGGTTACCATTCTGTTCGGCCCCTCCCTTTCAGGATGCTGGAATGGATGTCCCCCTGGAAAGGTATTTCAAGCAGCTCTCTCCAGAGAGTCTGTGGGCAGTCCCTTATGGTTTGTGTGGAGCTAAGAGGTAGTGAGGAGCTTTGTCTGCGTTGGATTTTTCAGGCCCAATCAGAGGACCCCGACACACTCTGCCTGGGGATCCTGATCAGGGTAGGGAGGGTTTTCCTTTATCCCGTCCACTCACTTGGCTGGTTGAGATTTCTATCTGGGCTATTTTATTCAGGTTTTGAAACATTTTCTTAGTAGGAGCCTTGTGAGATCCTGGGCACCATCTGGACTCAAGGCATGGGGAACCCTGTGTCTGGGGGTGCTCAGCTTAGGGAAGACCTTCCCTTCCATACCCTCAGCGAGGAGGTGGTGACCTGCTGCAAGGAGGAACTCTGATGTTAAGCTTTGTTGAAAGGGAAAGGACTTAAGTTGAGATCCAGGAGGAGATTTTTTGGATGCCCCTTCCGTCCTGCTTTGGAACAGGGCGAGCTGCCTGTTTCCAGAGGATCCAGTAAAGAGAGAATCTGAAAGATCAAAAGAGAAAACAAAAAGATCATCTAACCATGAATAAGAGCAAAGTAAAGATCACTGAGGGCATCCATCCAGCATCTTCAACTCCTGGCAAGAGAGAGAGAATCTTACTCATAAGAACATAAGTGTAGATTTGGGTTTCGAAAGCTACAGAGGTTTGTGAGTGTGCCCTCCTAGTTAGGCCTCCTGTCTAGCAACAGACACTGCATTGCCAGGTCCTTGGATAAGGACTGGAGGGAAGAGAGGTATAGAGAGATTTTGACATTTTGATAAGTTTTGATATTTTTGTGTGTGAGACCTGCACCTTCTGGAAGGCAGAAACAAACCCCTCTCTAGGAGTGCAGGAGGGATCTGTATGCCCCTTTCCCCAGCTAAGAGGAGACTGCAGAGACTAAAAGAGGTTTAGTATTTCATCTTCCAAGTTTTGAGGTTTTCCATCTAATTGGGAAGAAAGCATTTTTCTGCCCCCTTCCTTACCCCGAGCTTGAGGCTTTAATATCTGCTTCCGTAAAAGAGGCCTTTTCCCCCTGGAAGGTCCCGATTTGATGAGAAGAGGACTGAGAGCACCTGGAAGGCCCCAACAAAGTTTCCACCCTGGGACATAGGACAGCATCCAGGCTGGAGATCGGGGACAACCCTGTTGACCTGAGGTACTGTGAGAACCAGGGACCTTACTTCATGTCAGGATACCTGGGCCCCATGGGGATACTTATTCCTTCACCAATGGAGGATAATCAAATCCCAACCCCCGACCCTTAGGGACACTTGCACAAGGATAGAGAGAGTGTAAAACTGTACTCTCCCACCATCACTAAACATGAATCATTGTATTTATACTTCTTAATTACCTTACAACAAATCACAGGAAACTTTATTTGAATACCCTGTCTAGTCTGTACCTGACCCAAAAAGCTGTGGTAGGGCAGACACTAAGGAAGACGCACCTGACCTGGGCCTTGAAGGTTATCTTTCCCCCCCCCCCCAACAGCAAGAGCTCACCTTAGGATGAGAAGAGGGGAAGAGAGACTGCAGAGCTAGCCCCATTTAAGAAATGTTTTCATGGCCCTTTGGTATACAGCTTATCCCCAGAAAAAGGGTTACAGAAATGTGGGGACAAAAACTGGAATGGAAACCTCAGAAAGCCACTCTGTTTACAGTGCAAAACCGGAGAACTGAAAACAGAAATACAGTGCATTTTCTCCAACACTAAACAAAGTACAAAGAAGAAGAAATGAACACTCCCAAACCTGACAAATCATGGCTCTTTCACCCCATCACTCCCCCTCCATGCCCCATCCAAATTACTCCCTTTCAATCATCCCCTCACATCACATCCCTGCTCAGCATTCCCAACCGCCCCCACATCCTCTTCCCTGTGTTTCCTCTCTCCCCTGCTTGACTTTTCCTCTCATCTTCACCTCCCTGCCCAGCTATCACGACCTCTTCTTTCCCATCCCTTCCTGCTCATCAGCTCCCACATTTCCTCTCCCTTCCACTCTCCCTGCCCAACATCCCCAACCTTCTTTCTCCACCCTCCACAGGGTGAAGACAGCATCAGCAGCATCACTCCCAGGCCCAGCCGGAGAAGATAAAGTTGGTGCCCCGTCAGGCCTAGAAGAAGAGGAGTTGGCGATGTCTCGCTCTGATCTGGGTGAAGGAAGAAACAGCTTCCTACTGGGCCAGAAAGAAGAGAAGGAAGCAAGAGTAGCCGACTGTAAGGCCTGATAAAAGAGAAGTCAGCCAACTCCCAGACTGTTGAGGAGGAAGCAGCTTCCTGCTGGCCCTGCCACATACCTCCCACGACCTCGTGACATCCCTGACGAGAACCATCGCTTCAAGAGGAAAACACACGACCGCTTACTGTAGCCATGTCAGGTGTCAGTCTCACAAGAGTTTGCAGGACAGAGTTCCTGGCCTAGGAATCATGGCTTGCTCTGCCTAAAGCAGTACAGGTTTTCAGAATTAGCTGCTCCAGACACATCAGATTTAGCATTTTCTTCTCTGTGAAAAATGAAAACCACATTTAACATTGTTTAACCAAAAGCTGAATGCAAAACCATGGCTTGGCAAATTTCTCTCTCCTGGGACTGCGATCAAGCAAGAAAGCTATTAAGCAAATCCTTTATAACCACAGTTTATTATGCACTACTTCATTTCCTGCAACTGTTTCCTGAACTGAAAGAAAAAAAATATGTTGTAAGAACTGAGTGGGGTGTTTTTTTTTTGCCTGACTGAACTCTGGTGCTATTGCTTGGAAAGCCTGATGTCCTGTGCATGATAAGAAAGCCTTGAGACCTCTCATGAATTACCTCTCAGACTCAGCATCTTGACTATGGGATTTGCAATGGCATTAATAGGAATTGTCAGGGTCGGTAGGTCTAAGGCTGTGTTTTTAAAATTCTTAAATGTTTCTATTGTTCTCCATTTTAAGCAAAAGTAGAAAAATGATTAAGAAAAGTGTGCAAACAGATAAATGTGGGATCCGCGGTCCTGGCCATCCTCCCCACCATGCTACCTGGTAAAAATACATGGTTCTCTTGTTTGAGTCACGAGCCTCATGCTTGAACTGCCGGTCTCTATATGCAGGTGAGCAGTATTGCGCTACAACTTTTTTGATCTTGCTCTGCATTTCCACTACCTTCTTGTCAACATGACTTTCATCTCATTTTTTCAAATCTCCAAATCACATCAGCCTGCTCCTTTAATCTCAAATTTTGCTTGATTGTTTTTTTGGGGCTTGGCAGTGATCTCCTGTCCCTTTAGGCTTCCAGCTCAGTCAGATCCAGGACTGTGATCCAGTGTTAAGATCCCTTCATCTGCAACTACATGAGGATTTTCTAAGTTGGTTATTTTTTTATATTTATTTATTTATTTATCGAGTTTTATATACCGTCATTTGGTTTCGCCATCATAACGGTTTACAAAAATGCGAAGGTTACAAGGTTAAGGAGGAAAACAAGGGTTTCAAAAAGGTTCAAACTGTTGATAACATAGGGGTATCATATACAAGTTAGTTACTGTTCAGTTTTACATTTCACTTCTTAGTTATAATACATAATTGTGATGTTTCATTTTTCTTCAGGTTAGAATGGAGGGGGTTGGCGTTGTATTGTTCATTGGGTGAGTTGGTATGCTTTGTTGAGCAACCATGTTTTTAGATCTTTTTTTAATGTTTTTAGGTTTTCTTGGGTTCTGAGTTCAGTTGGGAGGGAGTTCCAGAGTTTTGGGCTACCTAGGGAGATTGCTCTCTTTTGGGTTGAGGTGAGTTGATTGGAACGTGTAGGTGGTGTTTTTAGAAGTCCCTTATTTGCTGATCTGAGGTTTCTGTTTGGGGTATATAGTTTTATAGAGGAGCTTAGCCAGTTTTCTTGTTTTTCATATATAATTTTATGTAGGATGGATAGTACTTTGTATTCAATCCTGAATCTTATTGGTAGCCAGTGTAGTGAAATAAGTGTTGGAGTGATGTGGTCTTGTTTTTTAGATCCAGTGAGGATTCTTGCAGCTGCATTCTGTAGGATTTGGAGTGGGCGGATAGTGTTTAGAGGTAAGTTGAAAAGGAGTGAGCTACAGTAATCTATGTTGGAGAAAATTAGTAATTGAAGGGCTGATCTGAAATCATTGTTGGAAAGAAAAGGTTTTAAATGACGGAGTGTAAGTAGTTTATGATATCCGTCTTTGATTTTTGTTGTGATATGGTTTTTGAAAGAAAGTTCCCTGTCAATTATTACTCCGAGATTGCAAGCATGATTGATTGGCGATATAACTGTATTTTGGTTCATTAGGTTGAGTGGTGGTATTTGAGGAGAGTTGTTCCTTCTGTCTAATAAGATCATTTCAGTCTTGTCAAAGTTGAGGATGAGTTTAAGTTGGTTAGTATTTCCTTTATACTGTTTAGGTAAGTGGCTGTTAATTTGTATGTTTCTTCTAGAGATGTTTTTATTGGGATTTATATATATATATATATATATATATTATTTTATTTATATTTATGTTATTTATTTATATTATTTATATTAATATATATAATCTCCCAGCTCACCTAACCCAATCATCATAGTGAAAGCCCTTGAGTGGGGGCCATGCACCAGGGCCCTTTTCAGAACTCTGCAATAATGGGTCCTAAATCCAGCCACTAAGGGACTCCCTCTACATGCAAATGATGCCTCCACAGCATCCCCAGACCCGGCTGGTGCAGGGAACAAGGGATTTGATGCAGGAATCAAATCCAGGTCCTCCACTTGACAGCCTCATGCTGGCCTCATGCATTACTGTGTTAAGCTGGTGTCGTACTTTACGAAAATTCTGGGTTCTGGTTTCTAATCCAGGATTTGGTCTTAACTTTGCATAACCTTGGGGGGAGGGAGGGGTTACTTTCTCTTCCTTATTTCACTTTATTCTGAAGTAATTGAGTTAGTAAAAGGAAAATGCTGCCCATTCTCACTATTTCTCTTTACAAGTATTCATGTTGTCAAGGCACCAAACATATAAAAACATAAGAAATGCTATATTGGGTCAGACCTAAGTCCATCAAACCCAGCATCTTGTTTCTGACAGTGGTCAATCCAGGTCACAAGTACCAAAGAAGAGGTCCAAACTTTCTTGTCTATAATCAGGGTAAGAAGTGGTTTTCCCCTAAGTCTACCTGGCTAATAATAGTTTATGGACTTTTCTTCGAGGAACTTGTCCAAACCCTTCTTTAACACAATTAAACTAACTGCTATCACCACATCCTCTAGCAACAAATTCCAGATATAATTGTGTGCTGAGTGAAAAAAATACTTTTTCCAATTTGTTTTAAATGTGCTACCTATTATCTTCATGAACTGTTCCCTAGACCAGTAGTACCGGAAAGAGCAAATAACTGTTCTCTGTTTACCTGTTCCAAGTCACCCACAGAATGTGTATTTTTGTAGTGGTATAATTGTAAATCTGCAAAAGTGGAGCGCTTTCTAGATGAAGAAAGATATATAAATACAAAGTATTATTTTTATTTTTACAAATGTATAACAGCATTTTTTAAACATACGCTTTATAGAGGTGACTTTCGTTTACCCCCCCCCCCCCCTTCCCTATTCTTTTTAATTCAAAATTGGATTATCTCCTGCCTCATCACTCCCCGCACCTCCAGACCCTAAAATCCCCAGCCGGGAGCAAGGTATTCACTTACCTGCTCCTGGCACATCCAGCGCTACGCAGACTGAAGCAGTGCTGGAAACATAAGCACTGCACAATTTATGTTTCCGGTACTGCTGCTGTCTGAGCTAGAAAACTGGGAAGGAGGTAAGTGGATACCTCACTCCCGAGTCCAGGAAGGGCTGGGGGTGTGAAAGGGGAGGGAACGGCCCAGGACATAGGGTTTGCGGGTGGGTGAAGATTGGATAACTTTATTGCTCTGTAGCCAGATAATGACTTACAGGCCGATACAGTGCAGTGCGCTTCGACGGAGCGCACTGTTAACCTGTCATTGGACGCGCGTTTTCCCTTACCCCTTATTCAGTAAGGGGCGGAAAACGCGCGTCCAACCCGCCGACCCTAATAGTGCCCTCAACATGCTAATGCATGTTGATGGCCCTATTAGGTATGCCCGCGCGATTCAGTAAGTAAAATGTGCAGCCAAGCCACACATTTTACTTTCAGAAATTAGCGCCTACCCAAAGGTAGGCGCTAATTTCTTCAGGCACCGGGAAAGTGCACAGAAAAGCAGTAAAAAACTGCTTTTCTGTGCACCCTCCGACTTAATGGTGATATTAAGTCGGAGGTCCCGAAGGGTAAAAAAAGTAAAAGAGAAAAAAAAATTTGAAGTCGGCCAGCGGCTGTCGGGTCGAAAACCGGACGCTCAATTTTGCCGGCGTCCAGTTTCCAAGCCCGTAGCTGTCAGCGGGCTCAAGAACCGACGCCGGCAAAATTGAGCGTCGGCTGTCAAACCCGCTGACAGCCGCCGCTCCGGGCCAAAAGGAGGCGCTAGGGACACACTAGTGTCCCTAGCGCCTCCTTTTGCCCGTTTCTACCGCCGGACCTAATTTAAATACTGCATTGCACGCACAGGCGAGTGGCCTGTGCGCGCGCTGGGACAGCGGGCGTTCGCCCACTCTCCCGCGGACTTTACTGAATCAGCCTGAATATCAGCTAAAATCTAGCTGGATCAGTGACCCAGTATTCAAAGCCTTGGCATGTAGCCGGATATTTTGTGAGTTATCCAGTTAAATGGCTTTGAATATTGGCTTCATTGAATTCATGGCTGTGACTGAATTGTGTGGCGCAAGAGGTTGCTGCACGGCGCCTTGGAAAATCAAGCTAACATTGATTCAGAAGAGAAAAAAAAATGTTTTACTATGCTCTTTGATATCCTCATAAGAGGGAGACATTTTCATTTCTATGTTATTATTCCTGAGCCTGGAGTGCTCCAATAAAAGTAGCAGAGCGTTTTACCAGTAAAAATGGAATCTCATTAAAGTTATTTCATAAAAAGTGCCTCACCGTTTCATTTGAAGATTTTAACCGGCTTCTGTGGCTCTGAGCCGTGGGATTGGGTCAGCTGCAAACAAGAAAGTGGATGCTTTACACAAACCAATTTCAGCTTGACATGCTTGTTTGTGCCACTTAGTAATTGACTTAATTGACATGAGCAGAGTTTTTGGCGTTTTCAGAAGCAGCACTGTGAAAGGAACGCTGACTTCTGCTAGTGCTAGAAATCACATCTGTCCATGACAACGGAACTGCAAAATCAAGTTCTAATTGGCTTCCGTTTATAGGATTTTATGCCAGATTTTATCATCATTTCCTAGAGATCCATTTGGGTTATTATTTATTTATTTATTTATTTAACGGTTTTATATACCGACATTCATCAATGATATCACATCGGTTCACAGCGAAACAAGAAACTAGTGCCTGTGGCGGCGCTTTACATCGAACAAGTTTAACATAATACAATTAGAACATATTGAAACATAATAATTAGAGAGTAAGGAAAGGTAGGGGAAAAAAAGCATTAATCTAAAATTAAAATAACATGAATACAAGAGGGTAAAAAGAGAAAAAAGGAGGAAAAGTGACAGAAGAATGAAATTAGATTAATAAATTAGTGTAGGCAAAGATTGCAGTAGTGAAGATGTACATTGTTAGTGAAGATGTACATTGTTACAAGATTAGTGAAGATGTACATTGTTTGTAGAAAATCATTAGATTAGCACTATTTCTCTCCTTTCATTTCACATCCGCTGACCTGCAAATACGCATGAGCCAAGCCCTACAGTAAGGAGTATGTAAAATGTGGCCTCTTTAATAGGCTTTTACTAAAGGGATTCACAAGAAAAAATAAGTGTTAAACATGTTTCCAAGTAGATACAAGTATACTTTGTACTATGTGAACTATAGTATACTATATATACATACACACAGTATATAGTGTAGTGTGATATATATAGTATGGGGTAATTTTTAAAAGGATTTAAATACTTATAACTGAGCTTTACATGTCTAAATGCACTTTACGTGGGTTGTATTGTTGCTAACTAATCCCCTTATGCAGGTGCAGGCATTAATAGCTGAGCGCTCTTAAAACTAGTACAGAAAAGCAGACAAAATGTCTGTGCATTTCTGCGCATATCTATTGCATCGGCACCTAAGTGGGCTTTTGAAATTCACTACAATATATGCTATTGAATTGTCAATTGGTTTTACGCATGTAAGTGCACTTGAAGGGGTGAATTTTAAAAGCATTGCTCACGTTAAATGGTCCATATACATGAGTAAGCAACATGTATTTTAAAAGTCGCTAATTATGCGCCTATATGTGCATGTGCAAGTAAAAAAAAAAAAAAAAAGGGGTGGAGTGGGGCGTGTCAGGGGCGAGGCCCAAATTTTAGTGCGTAAATCCAAATTTTCAATCCAGTGGCCATAGCACACAGTGGGCTGTCAGCTGCACATGTTTAGTTCTGCTCTTGATGAGGTGCAAATCTGCATAAATCTCAGTTTAGACCTAAAACGACAGGGTAAGGGGTCTCAGTCAACTAGAGGGGTCTGGATGATCTCAAGACGGACTGGGCAAACTGGGTGGATTAATTGGTGAAACTGGGAATGTCCTTCACGCGAGCATTTTTTAAGATCCACTTCAAATCATCTCCCCCCCAAAAGAAAACCTGTGTGGATCAAGAGTTTGGGACCCTGGGATGTTGATCAGTACTGTTTGCTTTTTGGATTCTGGATCTAGGAACTGGGTACTGACAATATGACAGGAATGTTGGCACATTTTGTGCTTTCTAAAGGCCTAGTAGTGGACTGGTATGCTCGTACTAATTAGGGAGGTCCTCTACAGTATGTACAAAATGTGCTAGCCGCTCAAAAGAAACTTAGAAGAAGAAACAATGAAACAAAGGATAAAGCATTAGCTGATGTTGCATAGGAATACTTTGCCAACGTAAGGAAGAAGGGACTGCTGCACTTTAGGTCACAACAGCACTGTATTATATCACTACAGTATTGAGAAAAGCGGTGTGTGATATTGTTCTGGTATGTCATAGGGTTGGGGGCTTTCCCGTTCTTCAAGATGGCCACAATGAGTATTCAGCAAAGAGATCTACATGCACTTGATCCATATTTTGGTTATTCTGAAAACCAGATGTGTCTATGGCCCATGAGGACCAATGTGAGAACCACCCCCATTCACAGGGGGATCTCCACAGCAGGCTTTCAATGCACTCCTGTCCATACTTTAAAAGACCTGAAGATTCAGATGTGTCTTTTGCCTCATGGTGTAGGGACAATTCATTGACCTGTCCCTGACCTCCATATTCAGGAAAATCAAGTGCCAAAATTACTGCAGTCATTCTTCCTGTAAATTCAGCACCTGAAGCACTTACATCACTTTGAAACAAATTACTTTTGAAATTACTACTTTTTCCCAAGGCATGAAATTAAATTTAGCTGCAGAGAGAGCACAGAAAGACATTTACCATTTTCTTACTATTTTAGGATTATTTTGCTAGTAAATGCCGAGTTCTGAGTCAGTCAGACCTGCAGAGGTTTCAGCAGTCTCTCTTCTCTTGACAGGAGGTCGGCGCCTGTTCCACAGATGTCTGCTTTCCCTGCAGCGTGAAGCACCCGTTCCCGATGGCGCCAGTTCTTGCGGCTGGCATTGGACCCGAGACGGGCTTCTTGACTCATGGACAGGCCGACATCATTGCCTGGGGTGGGCTGGCAGCAGTCACGACGTTCCTAGTGCTTACTCTCCTCCTCATTCTGTGCTCCAGCTGTGACAGGTAAGGCTCAGCCACACAGGAGGTACGGCAGGGAGGGCCCAAGTGCAGGATATGGACAGCTCTGGAATTCAAGAAGGCATGGCACAAGCACTGGGGGGAGAAGGAAAAGCCGGAAATTGGGTGCGTTGCAGTTGGGAGGGGAAAATGGGCAGACAGTTTTTTGCAAATGAAAGTCCTTTTGCGCTGCTTAAACGTTTCTACGTTAGATGTTTTCCTTTGGGAGAGAATGCCCTGCAGAAATATTCGTTGATGGTTGCTCCCGATCCTTATTTTTCTCTTCATTGAAGACCCTAATTGTTCTTGACCGTGCACCAAACTACATCCTTTAACTTAACCTGTCCAAAGACAACATTATGGCTAAGTGAAAAAAAGCATGTTTCATTACTAAACGACGCTACAAGTAAAACAGTTAATAAAGTGAGACTGCTTGTTTAAAAGGAAGATGGACCTGTTGTCTTATTTCTTAACGTCAGAGCTGTTGCTGCTTTTACACAACAGGTCCCTCAGCAACTGAAATAGGTTCCTAGAATTGAAAAAGAAATAATGGGATAGAAATGGTCATGTCTTACTCAAGCTCACTCTCATCCCCCTTCCTTCTGCCACCTCAAGTATTCTCCCCATCTCCATCTTTCACCCTTCCTGCCCAGGTCCCTTTCCATCCGTCTCCTCATATTTCTCTCTACCTTTTCTCCCTCAGTACAGCCAGGGTAATAACTGGTATAAGCTTGTACGAAAGTGCCAGTCCAAGGCTGCAGGAGTTACATTGAGTGCCAATACAACAGCCAGTACAGTTTAAAATCTTGGCCATTATCCATAAGGTACTATGTAATGAAAATGCTTCTTGTCTCATGATTTGTTGAAATGATTCTCATCAGTGCAGGCATTGCATTCAGTAAGCCAGAACCAACTTGTTATTTATTTATTTTATTTATTTATTTAGGGCTTTTTTATACCGACACTCATGATACCAATCATATCGTATCGGTTTACAATAAAACTTCTTAATGAAATTCTTAATGAAACTTCTTAATAAAATTCTTAATGAAACTTCTTAATGAAATTATTGGCTCTGTGGACCACAGCCTTGACTGTTCTCTTGTCTAGGGCCAATAATGTGGAATGCCTCACCTTGCTCCCTGAGAAGAGAAGCTAATTATTTGGATTTTAGAAAACAACTGAAAACTATTGTTTTTAAACAGGTCTATGGTTGAATTTATCTTTTCAGTTTTTCTTGATAATATGAGAAATTATTGATTTTGTTTTAATGTTGCATGATTTATTGCCGTGATTTAATTGTGATTGCCAAGTTTTAATGTGATTACGAATGGTTTTGTCGAAATCCGCAATGGATACCTATTTAGAAGTTGCGGAATATAAGAATTTGAAAATAAAACAAAAATTTATTTATTTATTTTATTTATTTAAAGGCTTTTATATACCGGAGTTCATGCACTAGTGCATACCACTTCGGTTTACACGGAACAAGGAACAGAAAATTACATCAAACAGATTGAACAATTAAACAAATATACAATTACATCCAACAATTGGGTATAAATAACATGGCTAACTTAGTAGGAACTTAGAGTTAGAGGTGAAGGAGAGAAATAGTACCAAGTGGTAATAGAACAATGTTAATAGCTAAATAATAAATATAAATAGTAAATACAAGTTCTTATAATAAATACAGGTGTTTACAGATTACAGTCTTCATGAAAGCTCCATCTCCCCCCTCAAGTTCTTCTTCATCTTCACCACCCTCACACCCTTCTCCCCCTCTCAACCCGTCAGGTTCTTTTCCATATCTTCACCGCTTTCGGTTGGGTTCTTTTCCTTCTCCCTTCCCCCATTTACCTAAGGTCTTTTCCATCTCCCTCTCCCTCTCTTCTCCTTCTGGATCCTGTTATTTTTTTGGGATACAGGACTGTGGATAAAGTAGCGGTATTTTAGCAGACCAGCAGTGCAGAGACATGGTGAGCATATGGTGCTCCTCTTAGCTGCTCCTTCCCCATGGAAAGCATAGGATGAAGATAAGGAGCAGCTGCAGAGACTGGGCACACGTTCTTACTGGCCCCCACACCAACACTGCTAAGGACCTGACTAGCAGGGAGGAAGAGGCATGCTGGCCTCTTAAGTAAGCTTGTACCAAGGGTATGTCCTAGATTCTGGGAGAGTGTCAGTGGCACCGTAAGGCCCAGGGGAAAAAAGAGAAAGTGAAAGAGGGAGGGGTTGGGCTGGAATGGACATGTACATTCCCTTCCCCTAACCTAAGGAGAAAAAAAAGTAAGCATGGCCTAAGGGAGAGAATCCTCACTGAGGTTTTTCACCACTTGCAACTTGTCTATAAGCTAATAAGGAACTCATCCTCTTTGTGTAGAAGCAATGTTAGGATACTTACTGTTACCCTACAAGAATGGCTGGGGTATCTTCAAATCATAAAAGCTGTAGTATTACTGAAAAAAATTCAGTTTTCCAAAATATTGATAGACAATCTAAAAGAGAAAGAAAAAAAAGATCTTTTAGAACAACTGCTGTACAAATATTCAGTATATACAGGTTCCCATGTCATGTGGCCAACACAGGGCTGGAGATCCCCTTCCTGGACCTCCATTAAAGAGAGGAGTTGGTAGAGAACCTAGGAGGAGACAGAAATTGGTACGAACCTAGGGATCGTCTCCTGGTACCCAGAAGAGAGGAGTCAATGTAGGCTGGGAAACTGGAGTTGTCATAGCAACAAGGATCTTCTCCCTGGGGCCTAGATGGAGAGAGGAGTTAACACAGGCCCTCAGCAATATTTTGCAGATTGCCACTTGTTAATAATAATTGGGTTTGCCAGATGAAACAGTGGTGTGTGCTTTGTACTGCCAAGCAGGCCTTTGTAATCAATTGCCAGTGCTGATTTCTGCTTCTCATGCAGGCTTCAGAGCAGAATAAAAAGAGAAAAACAACGGAATAAATTGTAAGCATTTAAAAAGTTGCAACTTCAGGTAAACCCTCAATAATAGCCACCTTGTGCATACATTTCCTGTACCTTCCAGCTGACATGATATATAAAAGTCATATCTGGAAACATATGATTTCCAGTTACCCTGAGATTGTCATGGATTGAGGGGATTGTGCACAGACTTTCTCCTCTCTCATACACATAAACTGTAACACATATGTTCACTCTCACACTCCGTCACTCACACATACACATGCTTATTCTCCACACATGCTCTCACACACTCTTACTCACACATGCTTATTTACATTCACTCCTCTCTCCCACATACACACTCTCTCATAAACACATTCCCATTCACATTTCTCTTCCACACACACACGCACACTCACACACATGCCCACTTACTCTTTCATACAGACACCCATACTCCTCAAACTCATACTTTCCCATTCATACTTTCACACACACATGCACACTCACACTCTCACGTTTCCCCTTCTCCATCTCTCACACTCATATTATTCATTCTTTCTCTCCCCACCCCAAACCCACCGGTGGCAGCAGCCTCCTCCTTTGGGCCACGGGATGATGGGACTTCTTCTTGTGGCTGACTCTGTCCCCACTCCTTCTTTCAGCCCCGCAACCAACACTGCCCCCTCCTTTATCCGGACATTCAGCCGACACTCCTCCTTCCTGCCCATATGGGCCCAGGTCACTTCCTCTTCCAAGGCCCACACAGGCGTGGACAACTTCAGCAGCAGCAACACCTGGAATTTTCCTGCTTTTGCCCAGAGAACTGTCCCTTCCTTTAGAATTCCAGAGTCTCCGGGTCGTATCTGAATAGTTCACCCTGTAACCCCCCCACCCCCCCACCCCCCTTTCCTCAGGGGTCACCTATGAGGCTGCAGAAATGGTGAGTGATGCTGCTGTAGCTCCAGGATCAGTCTCTGTCCACCAGGGATCGCCAAATGGGGACCAGAAATATTTTGGGAGGCCTAAGGGGAGACTTATACAAATAAACTCTAGGTCCACACTGTGACTTGGTTCCAAAACAAGAGTAGAGTTTATTGTTACAGTCCACGGAAAAAAAGAGTAGAATTGCTGAAATCTTTCAAAAAATAGTGTCTCAAAATACACTCCAACAGCAGCAAAAGAAACCAAACATGGCATTTACAGTCTGTAGGAGTGTGCACTCCGTCCTACAGAGCAGATATATATCAGTAGGTCACTTCTTCTTCTGTAATGAGCTCCATGGCTTAGGGTCCCTACCTCAGACAATCACCCTTCAGCAAAATACCTCCACTATGGCTTATCCCAGTTGACAAGATCTCTCTTTTCCTTGGGAGAAATCTGCCTTCTCGGTGTCACACTAGTGGTCTTGAATAACTTTAATCACCAAAACACTGCATCTCTGCTTAGGATCCTGGTCTAGGACTCCCACATTTTTCTTCTCCTCTCCCAACAAGCCTGTCAGTGCTGCTTCTCTCCTCACATCATCCCCTTTGGAGGAATGCCACCTCCTCCCATCACTCAACATTAGCTGAAACCTTGGCAAATCCCCTTCCAACCCCTCCTTAACAGGAAGGATCTTGCGGTTTGCAAGAACTCTCTGTCCTTTAGATGACCTCTTAGAAAGCAGGAACCCTCTGACAAACCTAGGCAGGGTTACACCCCTATGTATGAAAATAATGCCGAGTTCTACTAGCCATAATAGTTCTGGACTATAAACTGGATTCTTTATAGGTTGCACTACAGAGGAAGGAGATACTTCTGCAGTCTCAGAAGCTTATGTTTTACAACATCTTTAAATTTTTCTTGTGTTTGTCTGGCAAAAGGTATAACAACCTTCAAGCAATCTATTAAGGAAAAAACAAAGGGGCCAGCTCAGTGGACTGGAGCGTGAGCACAGAGCGATTACTTTGTGCGCTCTGAGACAAATCCAACTCAGATTACCCACAGTCTTTGTATTATACCTGTATGGTGCTTGACTGTTCATGCATAAAGGAAAGACTTCGGCTCTAATGCCCTCAGTGGCTCTTCTTATGATATTGGATTCACTAAAGAGTGCAATAGTAATGAGAAAAAAAGGAATTGTAAAGCTATGGTTATTATATTACCACCACACTGTTCAACTTTTCTAATTTGAGGGTTGAGAGGGGTAGCTGGTATCTCTTGCCTTGCTTCAGTTCTGCAGAAAAATAATGCACGTTAATTGTAAAAAGCTATAAATAGTGTCATAGTGGATTATCACTACACATATGTACCTCTTTATGTTTCATTGCTGTTATTGTAAGCCAGTGGATAATTGTATATTTGCTTCAATTCAAGAGAAAAGAAGCCTAAACATCAAAATGGAGACCATGAAAACCTGATGACTGCGGTAAGCCCATCCTTTGCCTCCCTTTGACTTTGAGGGCTTGTAATCAGCTTATTGGTTCCAGGTCTCTTAGATGTGTCCATAATTCTAGATATACTCATAATTATTGCCCTGGCCTTTGTATTATACTGTGCTCGCTTGAGGTAGTCATGCTTTACCCAATGGCTACTCGCAGACAACCAAACAGACATGCCTCATACCAGAGCAGAGTTCACAAGGGCAGCTTATTCACTGTCAGTTAATAACAGGAAATATATGTCCCCTGCCCTTTAAAGCACTCTCTATTTGCAGTGCACAAGAAGAACAAACAAGAACCATCCCCGGGAACTTGTGAATTCTGCTCACCCTGAGCTCAGCGGGGAAGCAGGGCAGGGGTTGGTTGTGCAGACCTTCTCTCTTCCTCCACCCTTCCTCCCCACCTTCCCCGGAACTACTTTCTTCTTAATTAAATATTCTCTATCAGATAATAAAATAGTTTCCAACCTTTGGTGTGTATGGCTTGATTTTCTGGCTCAGCATCCTATTTTCTTATTCTCTGTCCTTATCTCTATTCCCTTCTTTATTTTCTCTCTCTCTCTGGCATCCTTTTTATTATTTTCTGTTTCTTTTCTCTTTCTTCTTTCGCTTTGAATATCTTTCCTTCAGCAGAGCTGTAATACATTCTCTTCCTTCTTTTTCTGGCCCCTTTTCATGTTTTTATCCTCCTTTCTCCTATTTGCCCTATCTGCTCTCCTTTCATAATTCTTTTTATTTATTTCCTAACTTATATACCGCTTGCCAATTCTTCCTCCTCTGTCTCGTCCACTATATCCTCCATTCCTCATCCACTTCTTTCTATTTTATTACCCTGGATTCCACCGCCCTCCAACCCAGAGTCCTCTCCTTCACCAACTCCTTTCATCCCTGGTCCTCACTCTCCCCTTTCTCTTCCTCCTCCCCCTTTCTCTCATCTTCCCCTAATTCAACCCTCTCTCCTCCTTACTATCGCCTTATCCCTCTCCCATTTTGCTCACCCCTCTACCACAACTCATGCCCTGTTCTCTTCCTTCTCTCTTCCCATTCTTACACTCCTCTCTCCTCCACCCCATCCACACTCTTGTTCTCCCCTTTCATTCTCTCCTCCAACTTTTGCTTTCTCCTCTGGCTGTCCCTTCTCATCCCCCCCCCCCCCTCCCAACACACACACACACATTCTTGTCCTTCCCCTTCCTTGCTCTTCTTTCTTCCCATCTTTACTGTCCCCTCAAGTTCCCCCTCCCCTGCCCCTCCCCCACACACACACTCTCCCTACACTCCCCTTTCACTTTCTTTCACACACTCTTGTTCTGTCCTCTCACTGCTCCCTGCCACACACACAAACACTCTCTTGCTCTCTGCCACTCCCCACACTTACTTTGCTCTCTCTTCTTGCTGATCTCCCAAGCACATTCTCTTGCTATCTCCTCTCTCTGTGCCCAACACAAATTCATGGCTCTTCTCTCACCCTCTTTGATCTTTTATTCACATACATGTATACTTTTGTATACTTTCTCTTGCTCTCTCCTTTCTGTGCTCCCTTTCCCTCTCTGTCTTGCTGTCTCCTCTCCCTCTCCTTTACCCTGATTCATGCAGGAGATGAATAAAGTGCTTTCCCACCCTTTGCTGCTGATTGGTTCATTCTGATGGTCACAACCAATCAGAGCTGCACAGATGGAGAATTAGCAGCGACAGCAACCTGAACGCTTCCTTCTGGTTCCCATCTCAGACTCCATCCTAGTGCCCACGTCCAGTCAGCACAGACAGAATGTGTGTGACTGAGAGCTGGTTTAGGTGAGGGAGCATGTGAGTATGTAATTGAGAGCCTGTGTGAAAATGAGAGAAAGAGACAGCATGTGTGTCTGTGTGTGACTGAGAGCTGGTTTAGGTGAGGGAGCAAGTGAGTATGTGATTGAGAGCCTGTGTGTAAATGAGAGAAAGAGAGAGAGCATGTGTGTAAGCATGTGAATGAGAGTCTGTGTGTGAGAGAAAAAGAAAGCATGTATGTGTGTGATTGAAAGCCTGTGTGTGTAAGCGTGAAAAGATAGACAGAATGTGTGTAAATGTGTAATTAAGAGCCTATATAAGTGAGAGAGAAAAAGCATGTACATATGTGAGCGATTGAGAGCCAGTGTGAGAGAGAGAGAGAGAGGAGAAAGTTGCAAGCAAACCATCCCTCCTCCTGCTAATTCAAAACAATCTCAGGACACCTGGAAATCAAACATTCCCAGGTATTCAGAGCAAAAAATTGTTTGTATCCTTATTTTTCATTACTGGGTCTTTGTGTCTGCTATTTTGAAATATTTTATTGGTATCTAGAAATTTTTTATATGAGTTTTTAATTATTGGATATTCCATTCATCAGCTGTTTTGAAATAATCTGTTCTTTTTGTTAGTATGGTTTTATTGCTACTGATTTTATATTTCTTGTTTGTTTTATAAGGATGGGTGATGTTTCTTTTATTCCTTTGTTACACTGCATACAGAGATTCCGGCTTGTTACGGTTTCCAATTCAGTTTTTGTCTGCATGTTTCTAGTTATGCGTTTTGGTCTCTTTATTCTTTCAGGCCGATACAGTACAGTGCGCTCTGGCGCAGCACGCTGTTAACCCGCGTTTGGACGTGCGTTTTTGACGCACTATTACCCCTTACTGAACAAGGGGTAAAGCTAGTGCGTCAAACGCGCGTCCAACCCCCCCCCCCCCCCGAAACTAATAGAGCCCGCAACATACAAATGCATGTTGATGGCCCTATTAGTGATTCCCGCGCGATTCAGTAAGTAAAATGTGCAGCCCAATTTACTTTCAGAAATTAGCGCCTACCCAAAGGTAGGCATTAATTTCTGCCGGTACCGGGAAACCTCCGACTTAATATCATGGAGATATTAAGTCGGAGGTTTCAAAAATTAATTTAAAATTAAAAAAAAAATTTAAAATCGGCCCGCAGGTTGAAAACCGGAAGCTCAGTTTTGCTGGCATCCGGTTTCCGAACCCGTGGCTGTCAGAGGGTTTGAGAACCGACGTGGGCAAAATTGAGCGTCGGCTGTCAAACTTGCTGCCGCCTCTTTTTACCTCTGGCCCTAATTTGAATAATTTGTTTTAGTTAATCGCGCACACAGGAGAGTGGCCTGTGCGCTCGCCCGCTGTCCTGTGAACTTTACTGTATCGGCCTGCTGGTTAGGTGAGAGTCAGCACATGTGATTCAGGTGAGTTTTTCTGCTGGTGTGTGTTTCTGTGTAGGGCTCTATAGCAGCCTGACTTGGTCCGTTTTCCTAATAGGAGATGTATTGGTGTAATATTTTCAGTGTTGCCTTTTCTTAGGTAAGGTGGTTTCTGTTTAAGTGCTGGAAATTGGTGCTGTTTTGGTGTGGAATGTTTACTATTTATGCAATTTCTGTTCAGACAGAATATGTATCTTTCCCTTGTGTCATTCTTAATAATAAAAATAATACTGGACCTTTATTTTTTATTTCCGCCGTGAATTGTAATGAACAGTGTGTCACACATGTGAAGGTGGTCTGTGAGGTGTGTCACGATGGGAAAAAGATGAGAACCACTGCTATAATCAATAGTTTCTTATCTTCATCCTTTCCGACTTTCATTTGTGAGGTTTGGCAACAGTATTCTTTCCTCAGCAGCTCTTCATCCACTCTGAACTTCTGTTACTCAGGCAACAGGTTATAAATGTTGTTAATTAACGGGGTTAGATAAAAATCCTGGAGTGGATTTTATTTGGGGAAATCTGCATTCAATAATCTGCAATTGACACCTTATAACAGTGATAATAAATGCCAGTCCTCAAATGCCATAAACAGACCTGTCTTTCAGGATTTCCACACTGAATATTCATGAGACTTATTTACACCCAGTTTATATATTTTATTTAAGCAATTTATATTCCACCAATCTGCAATTCTTGGTGGATTACAATTATATATATAAAATCATAAATCAACAAACAACTTACAAAACACTTCAACAATACATAAAAATAAGAATTACCAGGAATTGACAAAAGTGTCCTGTCTAACAATTATGATTGCCCAACTTGCATTATAAATCTAAGAGGGGACTTTAAGAGGGACATGCCATTGTGAAAAAATCGATTTTGAGAGCTTTCCTATAGCTGAGCAGATCCTTCTCTGCCCTGATATCCTCAGGCAGGTTGTTCCACAGTGTAGAGCCTGCTATTTTAAACATCTGATTTCTGGATTTGGTTAGCCTTATTTCTCAGATGAACAGAGTAAGTGCTTTGGCTGGTATGTCTGAATGGACGACCTGATACAGGGTGGAACCAAATTCGCTGTGCTTTAAATACCAAATTTAAGGCCTTGAATTTGATCTGCCGTGAAACTGGCAGCCAATGCAGACTTAACCCATAGATTAGTTGGGCAGCTGAGTTCTGTATTAGTTGCAAAGTGTTAAGGTATGCATTAAGGAGGCCCAGGAAAAGGACATTGCAATAGTTGAATACCAACAGAATTAGAGATTGTGTAATTAAGTGAAAGTCTGCCTAGTCAAGAAGGGCTTTAAAAATTGCAATAGATGCAATTTATCGTAGGATGCCTGAATTAAGGAGCTGAAATGCAATCTCGGAAATAAAGAGGATTCTATTTGAACTTCCAAGTAGCGAGCCTGATTCTTTAAAGGTAAGAGGGTCCTCTTGAAGGGAACATTTAAAGGAGCGGTGTTTATCTCAGTACAAGATAAAAGAACTACTTCCGATTTTTTGACGTTCAGGACTAACTTATTGACTGATAGCCAGTCCTCGATCTTAGCTAAATACTAAGCTTCTTCAAGGGTATATATAGAAACATAGAAATGACGGCAGAAGAAGACCAAACGGCCCATCCAGTCTGCCCAGCAAGCTTCACACATTTTTTTCTCATACTTATCTGTTTCTCTTAGCTCTTTGGTTCTATTTCCCTTCCATCCCCACCATTAATGTAGAGAGCAGTGATGGAGCTGCAACCAAGTGAAATATCAAGCTTGATTAGTTACGGGTAGTAGGGGAAGTAACCGCCGCAATAAGCAAGCTACACCCATGCTTATTTGTTTTACCCAGACTGTATTATTCAGCCCTTATTGGTTGTTTTTCTTCTCCCCTGCTGTTGAAGCAGGGAGCTATGCTGGATATGCGTGTAGTATCAGTTTTTCTTCTCCCCTGCCATTGAAGCAGAGAGCTATGCTGGATATGCGTGAAGTATCAGTTTTTCTTCTCCCCTGCCGTTGAAGCAGGATATGCCTCCCACGGATTACCTCCCACTAAACTGATACAGACATACCAAAAACTGCTCGTTCTTCTTCTTGCTAAAACTTCTATCTTACTCTTCTTCCTCTCCCAGTTAGAACCATCCTTGTTTTATTGTAACTGATTTTTCTGCGCACTTTTATAACTTGTTATGATGTTTAAATGTTTACTCTCATATTTATGCACGTTTATAATGTTTTGATCACCCCTTGTTTTATGTAAACCGACATGATACGAATTCCGTGAATGCCGGTATAGAAAAAAACTCAAATAAATAAAAATAAATATGCATTGAAAGTGAAGTATCAGGCTTATTTGGTTTGGGGTAGTAACCGCCGTAACAAGCCAGCTACTCCCCGCTTTGTGAGTGCGAATCCTTTTTTCTTCTCCCCTGCCGTTGAAGCAGAGAGCTATGCTGGATATGCGTGAAGTATCAGTTTTTCTTCTCCCTTGCCGTTGAAGCAGGGAGCTATGCTGGATATGCGTGAAGTAACAGTTTTTCTTCTCCCCTGCCGTTGAAGCAGGGAGCTATGCTGGATATGCGTGAAGTATCAGTTTTTCTTCTCCCCTGCCGTTGAAGCAGAGAGCTATGCTGGATATGCGTGAAGTATCAGTTTTTCTTCTCCCCTGCCGTTGAAGCAGAGAGCTATGCTGGATATGCATTGAAAGTGAAGTATCAAGCTTATTTGGTTTGGGGTAGTAACCGCCGTAACAAGCCAGCTACTCCCCACTTTGTGCGTGCGAATCCTTTTTTCCACATTTCCTCTTGCTGTTGTAGCTTAGAGCAATGTTGGAGTCACAGTAACCATGTGTATGTTTATTGAATAAGGGTATTATCTCCAGGCAGTAGCCGTCATTCTGGCGAGCCACCCACTCTTTATTGACGGCCTCTTGATTTTATGGATCCACAGTGTTTATCCCACGCCCCTTTGAAGTCCTTCACAGTTCTGGTCTTCACCACTTCCTTCGGAAGGGCATTCCAGGCATCCACCACCCTCTCCGTGAAGAAATACTTCCTGACATTGGTTCTGAATCTTCCTCCCTGGAGCTTCAAATCGTGACCCCTGGTTCTGCTGATTTTTTTCCTATGGAAAAGGTTTGTCGTTGTCTTTGGATCATTGAAACCTTTCAAGTATCTGAAAGTCTGTATCATATCACCTCTGCTCCTCCTTTCCTCCAGGGTGTACATATTTAGATTCTTCAATCTCTCCTCATAAGTCATTTGATGAAGACCTTCCACCTTTTTGGTCACAAAAGACAGAACTGGGGGGAAAAAACCTGGATGTCATCTGTGTACAGTTTGAATGAGACATCCAGGCTGAGGAGGAGTGAGCAGAGTAGAGTAAGATAGATATTAAAGAGAATAGGAGAAAGTGAAAATTCTTGAGGGACTCCTGTAAGAAGAGGATATGAAACAGAAAAAGTGTCCCCTACTTTCACTCTGGTTTGTGAGGAATGTGGAGAGCCAAGAGATTAGGAATGTGGAGAGCCAAGAGAGAATCGTTGCACTTATTCCTATTGCTCTCAGGTGATCAAGTAGAATCTTATGGTTTAAAGTGTCAAATGCTGATGATAGATCAAATAGGACTAGGAAATATTCAGTACCGAAATCAAAACCTTGGCATATGGTTTCAAAGCTTGATAGCAAACAATGATTCAGTGCTGTGGCATTGGCAGAACCCAAATTGGGCACTATCCAAAAGATTATCTGTGAGGTAGTCGTGCAGCTGAGACCAGACGATAATGTGTGGGATCAGCAGGATGCATTTTAGTGTCTTTAAATAATGGGTAGACAATTGCCATTTTTAGTTGAGACAGAAATTGTCCCTCAGAGAGGAAAGCATTAATAAGATTAGTAATATAAGAGCCAACTTCGTGATGCAGGAGTTTAATCAGATCTATTGAACATGAATTAAACATACAGAAGGAGTCCTTCAGTTTGCTATTAAGCCTATTTCAGAGTTGGAAGTTAAAGCACCATTACTTGTATGATCGCAGAGTTGCCACCTGGGCTACCCTTGATTACTTCCACAACCTTGGTTATTTTCTCTGAGAAGAATGATGCAAACTTTTCACAGGATTTGCATGAAGGGGAAATAGGATTGTAGGAAGGGGCTGTAGAGACTGTGAGGACTATCTAAATTAGACCCAAATTCCAACTGAAAGCAGAGATTAAGTATAGTAGTTCTAAGGGCTTAGTACTTCTGTTTGGGTAATGGACAGCTGGAGAACTGACTTTGCCACCAACAGGAGGCCCCCTACCCTGTTTTACCAATCGTGGTTTAAAATACACAGCATACCCAGGAAGAGATAAATCATTCAGAATTGCCATATCAGATGGAAGCAACCATGATTCTGTTATACATAACAAATCAGGGGACACCTCTTAACAAATCGATCAGAATTGGTATGTTCTTCCAAAATGGCCTAACCGTTTGTCAATAACAGAGAAAGAGTAGAGGCGTGCAGGGCAGTGTTCTTTGGGGTCACACTCCTTGTAATTTCCATGTTTGTTAAAACTCCGACAAATGTATCTCTCTCAGATTATAGACATTATGGTATAACCTACCATAACGTCCTCTGCCTGTTATGAATAGGATAGGATTCTCCATAGGAGACAATTTTCCAGAAATAAATGTACCTAAATCACTATTACTTGAACCCTGCAGAACAAGCAAGGAACAATTTAAAATACTTAAAAAGCTCAGAGGGAGAACCAGCAAAATTAAAAAGAGGCTACAAATAGCATGTGTATAGGTATGCTAAAACTCAAAGTTTTTTCAGCAATCATGGTACTCAGCGCATGAAGGAGCATGCTCCTTAGTTGTGCTCCTTCATGCACACAACTAAGGCGCATATCCTTCCAGCATTGCCAAGGGAAATTACTAGGGTACCAGTTCTGACGTCATCAGGGGGCAGGGCTTAGCACAGACATGGCAGATACCAGGAAACTAACATGCAGCAGCAAGAAACAAGCTAACCTGCAAAACACAGTGGGAAAAGCACTATTCACTCCAGGAATCAAAAGGGAAGAAGCATAGCAGCAGCAGAGCCAGGAAAAGCAGACAAGCAATGAAAGATAAGTCTCTAGCAACACCATGGGAAATTACTAGGGAGCCAGTCCTAACATCATCAGGTGATGGGTGTGGGACCAAGCGGTGATTCCTCAGGCCCGGAGGCACAAACTTAGTTTGAGTCCAGCCTGTTAAAAGCACTTCTATCCGTATTTGGGTAATTAAAGGAAACAAACATTAGTAGACTGTCTTATCTTCAGAACAGGGTACTCTCATTATTTGTTACAGCTCAGTGTTTGGATAGTTTTATTCCACAGGAGTTGCCCTCCTCCTGGAGACCTGGGCCTGGTCCTGCTAACTCACCTGGGTTCCAACTCTTATTCTTCCCCTGCTGGGCCCCGCCTACAGAGCTCTCTCATTTTAGGGAAACTAAGATGGACCAGGCATCTAGCCTGATCCTGCACAGGTTTAAGGGAGAAAATAGGGGCACTGCGACACAGTGGGGCTTAACACTGACATGGGCAAAGTCCAGGAAACCAACATGCAGCAACAGGGAACAAGCCAACCTTGAATTGGGTTTTCTCTCTCTTCCTTTTTCAAGATCCAGAAAAATTTGCATGGTTTGATTATCCTGAAAACCAAACTTGTCTTTGGTATTCAAGGACTGGAGCTGCTATCACTGCCTTATACTTTCGCTGGATGACAAGCGCAGCCCAGCTTCTGACCTCCCTACACTCTTTATTCAGAATTATCTTTCAGTAACAAAAGTACACAGAGAGATTTGTCAACTGCCAATGAAACTTTTAGGTTAATTTTAAAAGTGAAAATCTACATTAGTCAAAATGTAACTTTTCCTCAGAGAAAATGATACCTGATAATATTAGAGATGTGCAGGCCTTTCCTAACTCCAACTCCATCTAACTCCCCTCATTCAACACGCTCCACTAGTATTAGCGTTAATAGCCACCTCTTACAATGTTATTTATACTTATATATAACTATCTGATCTTCATTTCCCTTCTCTTTCCAAGTTATTGTTTTCCTTGTTATATGTAACTGCTTTTCTGCACTATTGTTTAAATGGTAAAGTTTATTATAATTGCACCCCTGTTTCTTGTGAACCAGCATGATGGGACCACCGTCTTGAATGTTGGTATATAAAAAAGTTAAATAAATAAAATAAATAAATAATACAACTTTTGTCATGATCCCTGTTATGATATTTGTTCACTCTGACAAAATTAAAACTGCCTCTTTATTTAGGGGCACAGTAGCTCAACAGCCCACATTATTTCCGAATTGGGATGTAAATGACTCTGAGTTGTCTTAATTAGGAAACAAACATGTAATACATTCAAGATGAACTTTATTTTATCAGTGGCATTCATTGTATGACTTGAGGAATGGATATATGAATTATGTTTTGCAGCCTTCTGATAAGGAGACATTCAGCCATTCCATCACAAGTTTGGGTACAGAGCCTCCTGCCAACAGCTATCGGAATGGGGGAATCGGGAATGGTGATGGTAAGTACCCCAAGATGTGGTACAGTGGCTAAGCAAATTTTCTTCTTTTCAGAAAGCATCCAGGAGTCCTATTTCAGTTCATTTCATTTCATGTATTTCACATTTAAATCCCATTCCAGATAAAATTGCCCAAAGCAATGTACAACACATTTATATTATAACATAAAACCCAGAATGCATATACAAAAAAAACACAATAGAAAGATAAAACCAAACAAAAATAAAACTAAAACCTTATAACAAACATTATAATATTAAAACCCAACCCTATCTGGGTTAGAATATATTTTATCCTGTTCTACATCCATCATTCTCAATCAATCTTATAGGACATTAACCATGTTTTGAGCCTTTTTCTAAATCCCAAAAGATTGACTTCTGTCTTAATCTTATTTAATGTCATGCATCTTATATTTTATGCCATACTTTCATTCCAACGATATATTTGGAGGCAGAACATTTCAAAACTGGAGGACAATTTGCAGGTACTTTTAACCTGCTGCTTTTGCACCTTCAAAGAGAGTTTACCTGCATGCTTTCTACTTTGACTGTGAAGCTTGCTGCAGGTACAGCACACTCTGGGACATTAGCACCCACTTTTTCTGTGGGTAATTTTTTCATGGAAAATAACGTGTATAGAGCTGAGAGTGTAATTTACACACATTTCCCTTACCCAACCTAAAAGTACCCTCAGGAATTGCATGCAGACTTTTAGCTACACTGAGGGAGGGCAATTTCCAGTCAGCCAATTAATTCAGGTAAAACACTTTTTGCCCATATAAATAACTTGGATATTGTCCTTGAAAGGACTAACTGCAGGCAATATAGGGGTATACATAGCCAGGAGGATATTGCCAACTCCCCCACCCCTTCCCTCTCTGGGTTACTGGCCAAGCTGTGGAAACTTAACACTTATTACCGTGTATGCAATCTGAAAAGTCTAAAAAAAAGACACTTGTTTGCCTCTGAGTCAGACTGCTTTATTTTCAGAAATTTTAGGCTTAGCTGTTAAAATAAGATAAATACATGCTTCTAACATCCTTAACACAACAATGTTTATACTGAGTAAAGCTCTGCATCAAAGGTAAACTTAACATAACAGAGACCTCAACTTGATTTGGGTATATTCATTAATAAATGTAACTAACTAGCCCTCATGACTGTAGAAGATTACCAGCAGTTCTCACCCTTATAGAGGTCCAATTTGCAGATCCGTGGGAGATGTGGCTCATGGAGGACATCCCTGGAGTGGCAGCATAGGTTGCAGTCTCTGCTGTCCTGGCCACGTGGGGAGACCTCGGGCAGACTGAACCAGCTATGATGGCTGTAGGGAGGGGCAGGCAGCAATGACTTGGGCGTCGTCTTTAGGTGTTAATGAGTCTCTCTCTGCAAGCTGCCACCCTGAGTCTTTCTCTTCTGCTGCTTTTAACAGTCAGGACATGACTATGCAACAATTCATGCATAATCAATCAGAGCACGAAAATAGGACTCTTGTTCATTAGACTATTGGCCCCCCTTTCCCATCGGCGGGGGGGGGGGTGTTTCTGCACCTGCTGCATGGCAACTCCAGACCAGCGTCTGGTCTCAGTCCTGTCACCTCTTGACCAGTGCTGTTCTGCCATGTCAGAGCTTTTCTGTGAATTGTTTTCACCTCTGTGCTTACCCCTGTCCTGGGCTTAGCGCATGTTTAATGAAAAGAAGCTAATTCCCTTAAGTAAACAAGCAGATCAGAGAAGCTGGGTATATATTGTTATCCTGGTCAAAAGTTCCTCCTCTTGTTTATCTGTTGAAACATACATGTCAGCGTTCATCTTGTGGCGTCAGTATTCTTATTTGGTTGCATCCAATATTGAAACATCTGATATCGCCTACATAACTGCACAAAAGATAAGTACTTCTCTGATCATTTTGAAACATGCAGCCACCTGCATTATTGCTGACTGCAGTTATCATTACCATGTGACACCATATTGCAGGTCCTTTATTGGTTACCCATTTCCTGGAAGATTAAATTAAAAACTGATTTTCAAAGCTATAAGAGGAGATGCACTTAGTTATTTTGAAGGAAATGAACCATCCCGTGCCCTAAAATCATTCGGAAAGGCTAACCTTTGTGTTCCTTTGGTCCAGGTTTTATATAAGAGACTTGTAATACAACTTTCCCTGTTGCTGGACTTTTCTATAATTCCTTCCCTCTTGAGATCAATCAAGATCAATCAATTAACTGCTATTAATAAGTTTACTTAGGGAATAGCCACTGCTATTAATTGCATCAGCAGCATGGGATCTTATTAGTGTTTGGGTAATTTCCAGGTTCTTGTGGCCTGGTTTGGCCTCTGTTGGAAACAGGATGCTGGGCTTGATGGACCCTTGGTCTGACCTAGCATGGCAATTTCTTATGTTCTTAAGAAAAAGATGTGTTTCGTTTTCAGAAATTGCTGAAGGTACATTTTTTTGAACAGACTTTTTGGTAGGGATTGAAATTAAGATTAGTTTGGGCTAGGATTAGGGATTACTGTACTTTGTGTATTTATTGTTTAATCTGTATGGCTCATTTTTATGTATACTTTGCTTTTTTTTTTGAGCATTTTACATTCTACTTTTTACCATGGATGGCCTCAAAGTGGATTACAATAATTAAAAATAAGTTACAATTGTGATACATCAACAAACTGTTGCGCGTCCTGGTCGTGCTAGGGCTGCGCCTGGGCCTGCTCACCTGGTTCCAAGCTCCACAGGTCCCGGGCCTTCCTCCCTCGCTGCCACAGCCAGCCAGCTGTGTCCCTGGCTCAGGGCAGCGGCTTCCCCGGCTGCCTCCAGCGTTTCAGCGTCCCAGGCCTCGCTCCTCACCCCACGCAGGGACTCTGCATCCTCTGCTGCCTCGACTCCGCCACTAGGTGCACGTGCATGCAGATCGCCTGGCTCTTTAAAGGGCCATGGGCGGGAAACTACTCCGCGGCCCATCCCAATGACGTTACTTAGCCTTAGTATATAAGCACGGGCCTGCACAGTCCCTCGCCTTGGCAATCGGATCATCACCTCAGTGTGAAGCTAGTTTGCTGTCTACGTGCCTGTGCTTGTTCCAGTGTTCCTGCGTTCCTTGTTCCTGTGCTTGTTCCAGTGTTCCTGTGTTTTGCTCTGTGCTAGTTCCAGTGTTCCTGCACTTGTTCCAGTGTTCCCATGGTCTTCCTGTGTTCCAGCGTCTGTTCCTGAGTACTGTTCCTCGTCTCACTACCCAGGTTGTACCCCTCGGACCGATACCCAGTACTGACCTTGGCCTGTCTCTGACCTCGCTTGGACTGATTCTTGGAACTGACCTTTGCCTGCCTTTGACTATGCTCGGACTGATACCTGGAACTGACCACTGCTAGCCTTTGACTACACTCGGACTGATACCTGGAACTGACCACTGCTTGCCTTTGACTACTCTCAGACTGATACCTGGAACTGACCACTGCTTGCCTTTGACTACACTCGGACTGACACCTGGAACTGACCCTTGCTTTGGCTGACCATCTTCGGACAGATATCCTGGCTTTGACACTTGCACTCCATTCGGACACTTTCTTCGCTACCCCTGTGACCACCAGGCCCACCGCTTCGAGACTGCCCGTGGCCCTCTTCGAGCTGGACCACTAGGCGCTGCCTGTCCTACCTGGAGGACCTTCAGTTCCTGCTTTATTCCCATGGTCTCCGGTACTCCTGATTCCGGTCTAGCTTGCCTGTTCGTCGACAGCCGCGCATCTCTTCTCTTGGTGGGCACACCTCTCCGTCATTTCTCCGGGAGACCCCCAGAGGCCCACCTAAACCCAGGTGGTCCAGGAATCCAAGGGCTCAACCCGCAGAGTCCCCGGACTGTTATTGGTGAAGTTCCTGTCCGCCTCTGGACTCCATGTGTGCTCCGCCTCCTGGTGGCAGGCGCCCTCTGAGATCCCTCAGAGGGCCGTACCAATCCTGCGTCAGGCCAAGGGTCCACCTCCAGTGCAACACAAATAATATTGGTTGAGGATCTATATATTTAAAAACAGATTCATAATTAGTTCTTTTTTTATTGCTGTAGAAATAGGAATACTTTTATGGTAACTAGGTTGATAGACAGGAAGTCTCTGTTGGGAATGCTTGGCTAAAAAGCCATGCTTTAGCTTTCTTCCTGAAAGTAAGGTAGCTGGACTCCAAGCATAGAGATAATGTGAGCATGTTCCAGATATTTGGTGCGTAACAGCTAGAAGCCCAAGGTCTGGTGCAGGATAGTCTAGCAAAGGCCACAGGCGGGGTAGAAAGTAGAGTTAGTTGGGAAGATCTGAGTTCTCTCTTGGGAGGCATAAGGAAGAAGAAAGATATTCTGGGGCCTGTTTGTTCATGCACTTGAAGATGAAGCAGAGTGTTTTAAACCTGATCCTCCTCTCTATTGGTAGCCAGTGTAATTGAGATAGAATAGGTCTTATGTGGTCAGATGCTTTTTCTCTTACTAGGTTTCTTGCTGTTTGTTATGTAGGAGCTGGAGGTGTTTTGAACTCTATAGGGAGATGCCATTGAATAAACAATTGCAATAGTCTGTTCTACTGTTGATTAGTGCACTGTAGCTATATTGTGTTTATCTAGGTAGTTTCATAGTTGCATGAATGAAGTTTTTACTACTTTGTAAATTGTGTTTCCATACTGAGATTTAAGCAAGCAAGACCTCCTATTTTATGTATTATTTTCTAATCCTCTAAGAGCAATGTATTTGGATTAGCAGACTAAAAATACTCAAAACAAACAAACAAGTAAACGTGCAGAGAAAAAAACATTTTACAATTTGTTCCAGTCCAAGGTAGATGCTCAGTAAATATTGACATGGATTTTTTGTTTTTAACTAACTTGACCACATTGTAAAGTTGATTACCTGTAAACAGATGTTCTCTAAAGACAGCAGTTCACCAGTCACAAAGGTGATGAGCAGAATGAAGTTCCAAAACTTTCTGCAAAAAAACAGTAGTCCTTTTTATGTAATCACAGGAGCAGGGGCGGATTGGCCTATCGGGTTCCCCCGGTGGGCCGGTCTAGCTGGTCACGTGGTCTCGACCGCGTGGCTCTTCCTCAGCCCAGCCTCAGCTCCTCCCAGCCAGCTCCCGCTGGAGACCAAGCCAGCGGGAGCCGAAGAAACACCACCGAATGATGGAAGTTCTCCAGGGTATTAGTGAATGCCTTTAGAGGAGGATATGTGATATAAGCAAAACATAATAGGCCCAAAAGATAAATAGAAAGGAAAACAGGATGAGAAATCACACACAAAGTTGCAAGCGCTCTGCTAATTCATTCTGAAAAGTTGAAAGTGTGTGTTTTCTTCCTGATAATAATCAATGTGAAAGGCATACTTTATTTAGCCATTTTATGTTGGTCATAGTGAGAGCAAGTTTACTGGCACACTTTTTTTTAATCATTAAATAAGAATGCCCAACAATGCAATGGAAAACCTAACTGTAGCAGTGTACTTTGTTCCTTCATACCATCAGCAAATTAAGGTCACTGCAGCAGTCAGCATCTATTAGTGATACGGGAAGCTTATTAGGCTACACAGAGGAATGCCAGGATGGTGCATCTAGCTCCATTTGCAAAGGCCTTTGTGTGTCTAATGAAACTGTAGACACATGCGATTAGTGTCTATGGATTTCAATACAAGCATTTGCATCATTTGCCATATCACAGTGGCCAAAATCCTCTCTTCTGAATGGAAGTCATTGGTAAATAGGTCTCACTGTAGCCATCATCGAAACCTAAAATACCATGGTCGGTAATCTGTTTTACTATTTGCCTGTATCTTACAAATCATGATATTAACTTGACATTTGTCAGTGTGCATGTTCCATGCATCCCGCCAACCAAAACAAGCACAGCAAAAATAAGCAGTGCAGCACTGAACCCAGTATTGAGTTCTGCCCTTCTACTTGACACTGGATGCCACTGGATCTCTAGTGTGTGTTACTTAAATGAAGAAATACATAGATATGTTTGTCTGATTTTAGTTGTTTTGGTCCTCAAAGCAAGTATGTAATTGCATTTAAAAATGTTTACTTTGCAGTTATTTCAGAAGACAGTACAACTGCCTGCATTCAGCCTTATGAGGAAGTGCAAACCTCTTACCCAGAACTTTGTGACCAACAGGACTATGCAGGGAAGTCCATCAGATGCCCTCAGAGCAGAGAGCTCCCAAGAATCCCTCCTAATAGCAATTTAGAAAATGTCCATTCAGCAAGACCAGTAGAAAACTATCCGAGTCATGGAACAGAAGGGCCTTACGAGGTCCTAAAAGACAGTTCCTCCCACGATAACATTATTGAGGACTCACTCTATGAAACAGTGAAGGAAATAAAGGAGGTCAGCGTGGCCTCTTGCACAGAGGCAAGCAGGAAAGTGGACAAAAGGGCAACATCTCAGAACACTCAGGACAAGAATCCCGAGTGCAGGGTTGAAGCTGCAGAATATGCCTCCATCAACCGCAACAGAAAGAGTCAGCAGCGTGTCAGTGCAGAGTGTGCTGTCAGCAGTCCAGTAGATCAAGAGGATGAGGCTCCACCACCAGTACCTGAGAAACTCCTCGATGAGAATGAGAATGTACAGAGGAAGGAAGCAGATCAGGAAGAAGAGGAGGAGAATGACACAGAGGAAGCCAGCCAGGTAAGCCGTGCAATTTGAGTTTCTGTGTTCCCAACATTGCATTACAAAAGAGGATTTCTTTCAGTTCTTAGCTTCGTGTCTAGTGACATGGCAGTACAACATTCATGCATTCCCTCTACTTATCTAGGACAGGAATCTTCAGTCCTAGTCCTCCAGGATTGCAAACTGCTCTACTTTTCAGGATGTCTGCAATGAAAATTCTTCACTTATGCATGCATGTGAAAACCAGACCTGATTGCCATCCTTGAGAACTTTCCCATCTTGGGGATAAAAACAAATACTATTGTTGGTTTATTTATAATGAAACAACATGTGGCATATCAGCGCAATGAACTGCAAAAAAAAAAAATTATTTCCAAGAGAGACAAGGTATAGATGGAATAAGATACACTGAAGCTTTTTTTGTCCTTTAGTTTTGGGGATTTTGACCCTGCAGTATCTTGATAAATGGCTTGACATTCCTTTCAACTCTCCCCAGTCCATTCGACCCACCAGAACTGCCAACAAAGGCACCCTACTTGTACCCTCGCTGAAAATGGCACACCTTTCCTCCACACGCGACCGTGCCTTCTCAATTGCTGGTCCCACACTCTGGAACTCCCTGCCGCCCATCCTACGTCTTGAACCATGCACGATCAAATTCAAAAAGCACCTAAAGACTTGGTTATTTAAACGCGCTTATCCAGAATAGATCCAAATGCCCCTCACAATGTGACCACTACACGCCTTATGTTAAGGTTTTTTTGTTGATTTTGTTTTTTATCTATATTTCCATACTGCATCTTGTTGATCCCCCTCCCGGTTTCTCCTCCCTGTTAATATGTATTTTCCAAGCTTAAATGTAAACCGGTATGATGTCCCCCACTAATACCGGTATATAAAAGTCTTTAAATAAATAAATACATCTTTCTCCTTTTGGGCTTCCAGCTCCATCAACACTAGCCTCCACTGGAATACAGCACCATGAGCCTTCATGTACAACTAGTAAATATTCCCACTCCCACCCAGCCTAGCCATTGCATCAACAATCCTTACCCAGGGTTCATCATCCGCGGATCTGTGCATATGACCTGGGTCCGGCCAGCAGACATCACCGCTGAACAATGGCTGGGACTTCCTCTTCCAAGGGCTGCGAACACTGCCTCTGCAGCATCCCCAGCCCAGTCAGCATGAGAAGCAGACACCAGGCTCAGGAACTGAAAATGGATCTCCCACAGGAGTTAATAAGCAAATGCAAGGGTAGAGTTATATTTATAAGATGGTGGTGCCTATTCATTAAGCCTAAGGTGCAGTAAAAAGAAAATCTCCCTTTACCGCGTGTTGTTTTTTGATTTTGCACAGTGAAGAAAAAGGGGAGTGGTTGGTGCTGTGGTAAAATACCTTTCCCTCTCAACCATTGCTGGTTAGCTGCCTCAAGCATACAGTATGCCAAAGAAAACCACACTTTACTGGCCAAACATTTAGCCGGGATGAAGCATGGCCAGATAAATAAGGTTTTTTTGAATAGGTTCAGAGCTTGGTGGGCATGTCTATGCATTGACAAATTTAGGATTTTGCGACCCCTGGGCACTGTTGGTACTATCACACCTCCCCTCCCCCCAGACAAGCTATAACAGAGCAGAAAGTCTAAAGCACAGCCTTCATTGCTCTGCTCCAGGCTCAACTCTCCTCCTCATGTCTCCAAATGACTGGAGAGGGGCTGGATTAGAGAGCAGAGTGGCTTTTCTATGCTCCCTGCTCTCTGCTCTGCCATCACAATTTATCTCCTGTTCACTGCACAGCAAAAGAGGGGATGGGCTACAATAGGGAGTTTTCTTTCCTCTGTCCCTTCCAGCCTCTCTCCTCACCTCCTCATGATTTGCATGAGATTTCCTGATTACTATAAAACTTAGAAAAAAAACATTGCATGATATTCCAAATACCAAAAGGTAACAACAATTACCACACACAATTTCATTACTTCACTTTATAAATAGACCCCCAGTGTTTGGCATTCGATCATCATCAGATATTTTATTTATTTAAAAGATGTAGATTCTGCTATCTCTCAGCAATGCTGTCTGATGCAGAGTGCCGAAATAATTAAACAACAATCCTTTCAAAAACATAAAACAGCCAATACGTAAAATATAAAATGATTCTCTGAATGCGCAACTAAAGAATCCAAACATGAGATCCCATCCTCGCCAATCCTTATCTCCAACTACACCATGATTAACCATCTCCATTATTGTTTACATGTTTGAATTAATAACCTGTCCTTTCTCTTCTTTCTCTGCCAAGTTCCAATCTCCCTGTTATATGTAACTGCATTTTCCGCACCACTGTTTTTAGTTTATGTTTACGATGCACCCCTGTTTTATGTGAACCAGCATGATGGGACTGCGTTCTCGAATGCCGGTATATAAAAACCCAAAATAAATAAAAAAAAAAAAATGAGAGCTAGCTGCTAACCTCGATCAAGTTGGGAAAAAGGAAGGTTTTTTTTACTCCTGTTCCAAATATTTTTAAAGTCAACCTCCTTTCCTGGTACACTATTCCAAAGGGTCAGGCCAGAAGCAGAAAAGCCCTTTTCTGAGCACTTGCCAGACAACATAATCTTAAGGCAGCTACATTTAATAAGTCTTGGTCTGATGAATGTAAAACTCTACTTGGTTTGTAGGGAACCAGCAAATCATGTAAGTATGTTGGCCCCAATTCCTAATGGGCTTTAAACACCATCATGAGGCATTTAAATGTTATTCTCTGTAAGATAGGTAAGCCAATGTAACTTAACCAATGCTGACATAATGTGGGACCCTCAATGGAACGCTCCTGGTTGGAAGGGGCACAACATAAATTTACTATTTTCACCGACCATAAGAATCTTGAGCATCTGAAAAAAGCTCAACTCTTGAATCCTAGACAAGCCCGATGGGCGCTCTTCTTTGAATGGTTCAGTTTCGTCCTATGTTATCGCCCAGGTCCCAAGAACCTCTGTGCTGATACACTATCAAGATCCTTTGAACCAGAGGTTGTTCCTGATGTTCCCAGACACATCATAGATCCTGCCTGCGTATCCCTTGCCGTGACCACCACAGTTCCAGTGGGGAAAACCGTCGTTCCACGTAGATTACGTGAACGAGTTCTGAAATGGGCCCATGATTTCAAGTTGGCAGGACACCCGGGTCGTACCAGGACCCTAGAGTTGTTGCGGAGTTATTACTGGTGGCCCAACATGGTGCAAGACTCTCGTAACTATGTGGATTCATGTCCCGTCTGTGCCCACAGAAGCCACCTATCGGACGGCCTTGGAGCCTACTCCAGCCGCTTCCAGCAGCTACTGAGCCATGGTTCAGCATCTCAAGGACTTCATCACAGACCTGCCTCCGTCCCAGAACAATACCGTAATCTGGGTCATCATCGACCGTTTTTCGAAAATGGGTCTCTTTATTCCCTTGCCGGGCCTCCCATCGGCCCCAGAACTAGCCAAGTTGTTCTTGAAACACATTTTCCGTCTCCATGGACTCAGAAAGGAAATTATATCCAACCGAGGACCACAGCTTGCCGCCAGGTACTGGCGCTCCTTTAACATTGCCTTGAATTTCACGTCGGCCTATCACCCACAGACCAATGGTCAAACTGAAAAGACCAACCAGACCTTGAAAACATTTCTTCATTCCTACTTGAATGACCAGCAGGACAACTGGTCTGATTTGCTACCCTGGGCTGAGTTGTTGCATAATACCCACGTCTCTGCTGCCACCGATGTATCTCCGTTCTCCGTAATATTCGGACGACAACCTCGGCTGCCACTTCCAGTTCCTCTGACTGTTCCTTCTCCAGCTGTGCAATTCTTGGCCCACACCATTCACCAGGTGTGGAATCAAGTCAAAGAACAGCTTACCCAGGCCGCTGAACGCTCCAAGTGTACGTTTGATGCCCACAGATGTCCTGCTCCACTCTTCTGTCCTGGTCAGAAGGTGTGGTTAAGCACCCGACACATAAGGTTGAGACTTCCTTCTCATCACTTGGCTCCCAAGTATATCGGCCCATTTCCAGTGCTTCGAAGAGTGGGAGCAGTGTCTTATCAGCTCCAGCTACCACGTGCCAGGGGCATCCATAACACATTCCATGTCGCACTGTTGAAGCCTTTGGTCCTCTCCTGGCCCTCTTGTAGAGATCCTTCACCTCCACAGATCTCTACCAAACCAGACTCGTCGCTCCAGGTAAGAGAGGTCCTCAATGTCCGTCGGTGTCGAGGTAGATGGGAATACCTCTTAGCCTGGGAGGGTTATGGGGCCGAGGAGAACTCATGGGAACCCTCCCACAACATTCTCGACAAAGAGCTCCTTAAGACCTTCCATAGGACCTATCCTGACAAGCCACGGCTGCGTAGAGGGAGGCCTAGAAGGGGGGGTACTGTTGCGCGCCCCGTCTGTGCCCGGCCCACGCACGGGCCTGCTCACCTCTGTAGCTCCTCTGCAGGTCACAGGTCGGCCTCCCCAGCGGCAGCCGCAAGCTCCTCTAGGCCTCGGCGTCTCACGGCAGCGGTCACTGGGCCTTCCACTGCGAACCAGGCCTCACGCCGGAGTTTGGCGTCTCCAGTGGCGTTGGCCACACCCCTACGTGCGTGCAGACCGCCCGACCTCTTCTAGGGCCGGGGCGGGTCCTAGCTCCGCGGCATGTCCTGATTGATGGAACGATATAAGGAAGTCCCTGTCTGCACTTCCTTGCCTTGGCAATCGGGTCGGCACTGTATTGTGTTCTAGTTTGCCTTCACGTTCACAGTCTTGTTCCAGTCTTGTTCCTGCATCCTACTGTTCCAGCCTTGTCCAGCGTCCTTCTGTTCCACGTCTGTCTGTCCGTCTCCCCAGGTAGTACCCTCGTTCTGTCTCTCTGATACTGACCTCGGCCTGTTCCTTGACCATTCTGTCCGCTGCCTGCATTCTGACCTCTGCCTGCCTTGTGACCTCGTCTGACCTCTGGAACCTGACCTCTGCCTTGTTGACTACTCCTCGGACTGACCCTCAGATTCTGTTCTCGGCTGCCATTGACCACGTCTCCTGATTCTGGCTCTGTCCCTTGCCTTGTCAACGCCTACGCTGTTCTGGCCTTCCTTGCTCTTCCAGACCAACAGCATGAAGTCCGACCGCGCTCCCCTTGCTGTTTGTGGGCACGCCTCTCTACTATCTCTCCGAGAGACCCTGTGAGGCCCACCTAAGTCCAAGTGGCCCGGGTCCCTATGGGCTCCACCCGGGGGGACCTTGGGCTTCCAGTGGTGAAGCTCATCCTAGCCTCCTCCTGTGCTCTGCCCCTGGGGGCAGGTGCTTCCTGGTCCCTACCAGGGAGCCATTCTCCACTGCTCCAGGACAAGGGTCCACCTCCAAGCGCAACAGTTCTCACATGCGTGACACATTGAACATGTGACCGTCATGGGACTAAATGTAAACATTCACTCTGCACCCACAGGAACCCCCTTGATCCCCCAATAATGGGTATAGAGCAGAATTAGGGCATTACCTGTACAACTCGCCATACAAAAAAGATTTTCTGGTTCTGGTGTCATCTCAGTAAAAGCAAAACAAACTCCCTCTACTACCAGGCGCAGTAGCCTTCCTTATGAAAATACAGTCATTTACCACTAATGTATGTCCTATTCAGAAACACAACAAATAAGATTGATACAAATGCGTACATGCTAGTAAAATACCTCACCTCAGTCACACACACAAAACTGACCTTCACCAAGTACAGAAAGACCACAAATTATAAATATGGAGACAGAAACTAGAATGGAAACCCAAAAAGGCCAATCTGCATGCAGTGCAAACCTGGAGGAATGGAAAGAGAAATATAGCACCTAACATACAGGCCAATACAGTACAGTGCGCTCCGATGAAGCGCACTGTTAGCCTGCTCTGGGACGCGCGTTGTCCCTTACCCCTTATTCAGAAAGGGGAGGAAAACGCACGTCCAACCCGTGGCACCTAATAGCGCCCTCAACATGCAAATGCATGTTGATGGCCCTATTAGGTATGCGCGTGGGATACAGAAAGTAAAATGTGCAGCCAAGCCGCACATTTTACTTTCAGAAATTAGCGCCGACCCAAAGGTCGACGCTAATTTCTTCCGGCGCCGGGAAAGTGCACAGAAAAGCAGTAAAAACTGCTTTTCTGTGCACCCTCCGACTTAATATCATAGCGATATTAAGTCGGCGGTCCCGAAAAATTAAAAAAGTAAAAAAAAATAAATAAATAAATTTTGAATTCGGCCCGCGGCTGTCGGGCCGAAAACCGGACGCTCAATTTTGCCGGTGTCTGGTTTCCGAGCCCGTGGCTGTCAGCGGGCTCGAGAACTGACGCCGGCAAAATTGAGCGTCAGCTGTCAAACCCGCTGACAGCCCCGCTCCTGTCAAAAAGGAGGCGCTAGGGACGCGCTAGTGTCCCTAGCGCCTCCTTTTACCCGGATCTACCGCGTCACCTAATTTAAATAGAGAATCAAGCTCACCGGCAAAGGGCCGGTGCATGCGCCGGGAGAGCGGGCGTTCGTCCGCTCTCCCGCGGACTTTACTGTATCAGCCCGACAGTCCCATGATCTGCAATAAAGCTCACAAACTAATCTGCACAGTTACATGTGTATTATGGAACACACTCAAACAGTAACAACCCTATCTATGAAAAGGCAACACTACAAATATTAAACCAGGCCCTATACACTAATTCACCTCCTATTAGGAAAACAAAATAAGCCAAGCTGCTATAGATCCCCACACAGAAATTGTAAAACTATACTAATAACTGTTACAAAACAGCTGATGAACAGAATAACATCCAACAATTAAAAGCTTGTAAAAATTATTAAAAATTGTCCAAGTACCAATAAAATATTTCAAAAAGGCAGACATCACATAATAACCAATAATTAAAATGACAGTCAATCAAGAAAAATAAACATAAAAAGCCACCTTTACTTACCCTCTCCAGCAAATCTCCTACTCCTTTCCTTTGCAGGCCTAAAGCACACACCAGAAGCAGCAGTGGCCACTGAAATTTTGTCCTCATGTTCCTCTTCCTTAGGGCCCACAGTCTCTCTCACACACACACCAATTAGACCCCACGACCAGTCTGTCTCACTCACACCAATAACCTCCCTGACCAGTCTCTCTTCCTCACACACACTAGTCACCTCCCTAGCCAGTTTGTTTCTCTCATACACAGACAAGTCACCTCCCTGACCAGTCTCTGTCTCTCTCACACACACACCAGTCACCTCCCTGACCAGTCTCTGTCTCTCACACACACACACACCAATCAACTCCCTGATCAGTCTGTCTCTCTCACACACACATATACCAGTCACCTACCTGACCAGTCTCTGACACTCACACACTAGTCATCTCCATGCCAAGTCTCTGTCTCTCACATACAAACACCATTCACCTCCCTGACCATCTCACTGTTTCTCGCAGAAACACATCACCTCCCTGACCAGTCTCTGTCTCTCACATACACAGACCAGCATCTTCCTGACCAGTCTGTCTCTCATACACACACACACCAATCACCTCCCTGAGCAGTCTATCTCTCTCTTTCTCACAGAAACACATCACCTCACTGACCAGTCTCTCTCTCAGTACAAATGCTCTCTCTCCCTCTGGCTCACTCTCACTCATGAACCCCCCTCCTCCCCAGCACAAATGGCAGCTGCAGTAGCCTCCTTCTCCAGCCCCTGCAGCCCAAGAATTAAGAATCCCATCAGCTGTGGAGGCTAACTCTGTTCTTTCTCCCATCGCTGATCACTGTATATGCTTCATTTTGGTCCAGGCCTGCGCTGCTGCCAGTACTTTATGCACATACTTGAGAACTTTTGATTTACAGTCACCCTGAGATTTCGTTCATTAGTTGGGGTGGGGATAGGCTCCGAGGTAGGCATACAAGCTTTCTCCTCTCATGTACACTTACTCTTAAGACACTCACATGTTCACGATCTGCTTGCTCATATTCCTCGCAGTCTCCCACACATACACTCCCTCTCCCTACCAGCAGCAGCAAGCTCCTCCTTTGGGCACCCCAACAGCAGTGAAAATCCTCCTCCAACTTCTTCCGTTCATGCTCTCTTTGTCTTCTACTTCTGCTATGAGAAATGGGATGCCCCCTTCTTCCTGCCCCACCAGGCTTCCTCCCTTCTTCTTACTCCTACTGGCAGGAAGAAGGGAGGAGGATTGGCCAGCAGGGGCAGGAAGAAGGGAGGAGACTTCCCATTGGCCAGCAGGGCAAGAAGTAGGGAGGAGACTTCCCATTGGCCAGCGGGGGCAAGAAGAATGGAGGAGGCTTCCCATTGGCCAGCGGGGACAAGAAGAAGGGAGGAGGCTTCCCATTGGCCAGCGGGGGGGGGGCAAGAAGAAGGGAGGAGGCTTCCCATTGGCCCATGGGGTCAGAAATAAGGGAGGAGGTTTCCCATTGGCCCGTGGGGGCAGGAAAAAGGGAGGAGGCAGTGGGACACCAGGAGCTGCAACAAACTTGCCGGTGCTTGGCCCACACACCGGTTGAGAATTGCTGGCTTACACCATAATGGCCTCCAGCTTGGTTGTTACCACTACTGTAAATAATTTTGCTAAAATTATCTTCCTAATGTGCAGCCACAGTTAAAAAGCTAGCAAAGTTATGACTTATCAAGAAATAATTTACAAATAAGAGAGAATATATAATTATACCATTATACAAAATTGTATTATGCCCACACTTTGACAGAGTGAAATGGCATGGGTTGTTCTATGTAGGTTTCCTATTTTTGCCTTGAGAGGAAAATAAATACTATAATGGATGCTGCATGGCCATAGCAGCATTCTGGGACAGAGATATTTCCTCCCAAGGCAGAAGTGAATACAATAAAGTCTCGAGACTCTGGAACACAAATAAAAAATGTGCATGTGTAAGTGAATAAGCCTTTGTTTGAGGGCAGGTCCATGGCTAGAGCAGAGGGAGCTCCTGGAGCCTTTATGATGGCTTCACCTCCATCCTGTTTCAGCTACATTTTTTCATATCCTAGCAAACTTCTTTTTGACCACAATGAAGATTTCCCAAATAGTCCCTTTTATGACAATGTTCAGAAAAACTCAAATGTCTCAAGATATTTTTCCTCCAGAGCTTGGAAAGCAAGGGGGGGAATCTAGACCTGTATCTCATAAAGCAGGAACTATAGATGGCACTCTATGAAACTGGCAGAGGATCTTTAAAAAAAACAAACCAAAAAACCCAGAACTGCTTTGTTGCATGACATACAATTAACTTGTGGAACTCATTGCCACAGGACGTTGTAGAGGATAATAGTATAACTTGGATTAAAAAAAAATTTGAGAAATTCATGGAAGCTTGTCCAACCACAGACTATTCAATGTAACATAACAGTCAGGAGTGACACCCCAGGTTTAGAGTGTCCCTAAACTGTGACTTCTAGGAGCTGGGAGGGTATGACAGCAGATACCCTCTTTATTTTAGACATCATCTAAGCATCCACTGCTTGCCATTGTCAGAGACAATCTCACGGCTACATGGAACTTTGGTCTGGTCTGAGGCAGCGTGGCTATTCTTAAATTCCAATGCTTACCTTCTGAGCAACTTTCATTGGCCCAGGCAAGAGGCTGACTGCATTTTACCTCTGGTAAATGTGAGCGATTGTTTAAAACATCATTTTGTATGCTGTTCTATGGTACAGAGAAATACATGCACTCTCACAGTCTGCATGGCAGAGTGGGAACTGATTTAGATAGCAAGGCTGTAAAAATAAATCAAGAGATAACAGATGCATTCCCCCCATGTGTTCTGAGAAAGGTGTTTGTCTAATTAATATTTATGCAGAGTAATAGCCTTTCCAAGTTAGAGCTTAAATAGTGTTCCTCATCAGGCTGATGAATAATGCAAACCTTTAGTGGCCAAACTTTTCCTTGAGATTTACAGTCCCAGTGTAGCTGGAACTCTTAACTGACTGGATCCATAAATTTTCAGTCCTGTAGACATGCATGCAGTTCCAGACTTAAGCTTTTGAGTTTTATCTCAAACCGTAGTCTCCTCTTTCCTTCAGCAGCATACTGACACACCTGCTAATAATCATGAGACAGTGAAAACAAAGACACCTTTTTCCTATTAGTATTGTAACAGGTTGCAGTGTTATGGACCTTCCTTTCTGAATCACAAAGCAAGGTTTGTTGGCATCCATGAGCCTGCTTCATGTTCAAAACAAATGGATATGCTTAATACCAAAAAAGCAATTTACCATTCAAGCTTTGTAAAAGTGTAAAAATAAGAAAACCAAGTACCTCTGCGTGACTTTTAACTACTCAGTTCTGAGGACAAGGTAAGGGTCATATAGCGAGCTGTGGCTTGCCCACTTTTCAATTCTCACCTTGTTTCCTACTTTCCATGAGAGAAGTTGCTAACTTTTTTTTAACTATATTGTTTAGAATTTAGTGCATATCTTTACTCTCTTTGTTTTTATAAGTAAACTCAGCTTTCCTGATAAATCTTCCTTCCCTCCCATCCTAACTACCTGCTCACTCATCTTAATGCCTGTTATTTATTTGTTTACATTTAATGATCTGCTTAATCATAAAAAACCCAAAATGGAGTACAGACCAGAAAACCTTTAACACCTCTCGTCAACCAACTGCTGCTCACCCTGTTCCATCCCCTTCACATCCATGTACCTCCCACTAATTAAAAAACATAATTAATACAATATTCCAAATCGAATATCACCAGTACTGTCCTAACATTAAACTCTGCCTAACCCATCCAAAGTCATCATTTTCCATATACCTCCATATACCACTTTCTCCCCACCCCAAAGCGGAATAGAATCCAAACGACATTTAGTATTCCACATACACTATCTCCCACCCACCCCATTTCATCTCTATCCCAACTGTATACCTCCCACTAGACAAAAACATAATTAATATATTATCCCATATCAATCATCATCATTGCAATCCTATTAAACTCTTCCCACCCTAATCCTAAGACAGCATTTTCCATATAAACTCTCCCCCGCCACCCATCATTCAATCCCTAAATAAATCATTCCAAACTCACCACAGTCCCCACCCTACATCCACTGCATCCCTACATCCAGTGAAACCCTTCCACCCCATCAGAATATTCTGGAGAACTAAGTAGGAAACTACCCCAAAGCACTCCTATCTAATTAGCCAGGTCCCAGTTCTCATCTACTAGATAAATGAGGCTTGACTGGCGTGCCGCAAATGCGCAGTAGGGAGCAGCTCTACTGCGCAAGCGCGGCACAAAGAACTCTGCCCGACGTGCCGTGAGAGAGCACGTCGGTCTGAGCGGCGGACACAGCGTTTTGCGGCAGTGGCGGCGGTATGTCAGCATCTGTCGGGCCAGCAACAGAGAGCGGCGGATGCGGCGTGGAGGAGCAGCGGCGGTGAAAGCTGAGCGACAGATGGGCAAGCAACGAGCACGGTGGTCAGGCGCTCCAAGAAAAGGCTCCTCAGACATGTTAACAGCCTGAGCCTGGCCCTCCATTGCCGGGGAAGGGGGGAGGGAGTAGGAAGTAGGGACGGCGACGGAGGGCCAGGCTCAGGCTGTTAACATGCTGAAGTTCCGTAAGCAAATGCCTCCTCCTTTAGCCTGGTCCCTCCCAGCCGGCCCTGTAGAAGGGAAAAAGAGGGAGGAAAGGAGGGCTGAGGGAGAGGGAAGGGGTTGTGATGAGGTGATAGTAGAAGGAAAGGGAAGATGAGGGGATGGAAGGAAAAGGATGAGTGAGTAAGTGGTAAGGGTAAGACATTGTGCAGAAGAGAAAAAGAGAGAAGTGGGTGTGGATGAGCTGGGAGGGAATGAGGGATGGGATTGAGAGAGGGTGGGGAGTGACTGAGGGAAGGGGGAGGGAGTGGAAGTGGGAGGGAGAATGAGGAGGAGGGTAAGAGTGAGGGGAGAGGAGGGAGTAGGATGGAGGATGAGGGGGAGGTGAGAGTGAGGGAAGGGAGAATGAGGGGGGAGGTGAGAGTGAGGGAAGGGAGTTTGAGTGGGGGCAGGGGAGGGAAGGGGGGTGAGTGACTGAGGTGAATGAGCGAGGGGAAGGGGGAGTGAGGAAAAGAAGTGTAGACAGGTGCAGTGAGCGAAAGCGGACTGAAACATTTTTTTAATGTAGCCCGTTGTTACGGGCTTAACAGCTAGTTTAAAAGAAATCAAAGAAAATTGTTTTTCACTCAGCGCATAGTTAAGCTCTGGAATTCATTGCCAGAATTGGTGGATACAGCAGTTAGTACAAGTGGATTTGAAAAAGGTTTGGATAAATTCCTAGAGGTTAAATCCATAAACTGCTATGACGGTAATTAATAAGCAACAGTAGCTTGTGATCTATCTAATGTTTGGGTACTTGCCAGGTACTTGTGACTTGGCTTGGCCACTGTTGGAAACAGGATACAATGCTTGATGGACCCTTGGTCTGACCCAGTATGGCATATCTTATGTTCTTCTGTAAAGCATCTGGGGTAATGGGGGTAGTGCAGGCTATTAAACCAAGGGGGTCTAGTGGAGCTAGCTCTACACTGGGTGATCTGGTGGATGAACTGGTAAAATTGGTCTTGGCATGGACATGCACAAGTTATAAAATTCCTCCACTTACATGGCTTATACCTGGATGTGTATGGCTGTTAGAAAATAGCCGCATCCATGGCATGCGCCAGTGTCCACGTCAGTGTGCACCCATGCACCCCTTTGAAAGTTACTGTCCCTGTCATCACTTATAGTACATCTTAACAGTGCAACTATTATCTTTTTTGAGATATAGCGATCAGAATTGCACACAGTATTCAAGGTGAGGTCTCACCATGGAGCTATACATAGGTACTATGGACATGCTCCATTTTATTCACCATTCTTTTCCTAATAATTCCTAACATTCTATTTGCTCCACCTTCCACCTCTGTCCACGGCCTGAGCTCTTGCTTCGCTGAACCCTGGCTGTTCTTCTACTGACCCTTCGGCGTGCTGCCTGTTACGCATCTTCTACCTGGACTTCATCTCTGCAGAGACCCCACCTAAGTCCAGCCGGCCCCATCACCCGAGGGCTCAACCTAAGAGGAATGTGAGCTGGTATTGGTGAAGCTCCAGCAGGGCCTCTGCTTCCTCCAACTTCGCCTACCGATGGTGAGAACCTGAAGGGTTCCTCCCTTCAGGTAGCTTCAACTCCCTCTTGGTCCAAGGGTCCACCAGCATAACATTTATACAAAGGAAACTATTCTTGAAATCCTGGAAAGAGGTGAAATTCCAACCACTCCTACCATTTCGTATATAATCCTTGAAGGACATTACTGCCTCCCACAGATCACAGGAGCTGGGAAAAATGGGCAGCTGAAGGACGCTGTTTCTTTCCTCCCTGTATTATTTCTCGTATTAACTTAGAGGAAGTGGACTTCTGAAAATAATCCTGATATTCCTTATCAAAATGCTGCAATTGCAAGAAGGCAAAAGGTCTTTATGGGGAAATGAACATTGCTGCTGTAGCTCTTGAAAATTAAAAAGGAAACCTGAGGATAATGAAAACATTTGGTATATATTAGTAAACCCTTGTCTATGCCATCTACTAGACACTGACTCTCCCATGCCCAGCTGGAATATCCCATTATTTGAAATTGTTATTAAAGACGTCAAGCTGCCCAGATGATGCACTAACCTATACAGCTGTAGCCAGGCCATCCTACAAGTACATACCAGTAAATGTGACTTGAAAGAGTCTTTGCTCAATTTGAAGAAGATAGCTCAAAGAAGGCACCTCATACCAATCTAATAAGTATTCAGATGGATCACAATGAGAAGTGCCAGAAATCCAATCTCCTATATACCTCAAAATACAGGCTAAATTACATAGTGATAAATTTGGACACTCTAGACCCCCTTGTTCTATAGGCTTCACCAAAATGCCCATTGGTAGTCTAGCTTTTTTTCCCCACTCCAAAGAAAGATCTGAAGGGCCTTATTTATTTCCTTATGGTCTTGTTTAGTTATTCAGATAGGCGCCATCTAGAGGATATACAACCATTTGGGAAGGATCACAATTTTAAAAAGTTGTATCCTCCCCATCAAAGATAATGGCAACATTCTCCAAAATTTGAGAGAGGCCAAATCATCAAAGGTTGGACATTAGCTGTACAGATGGAATTGAAGTCAACTGGTATTTTTATGCCCAAGTACTTCATTTCTCTGGTCACCCATTTTAGAGGAAAATTGCCTTTCCAGTGGGGTCTAACATTTCCACAAACATCTATTGCTTTCAACTTATCCTGATTGATTTTTAAACCAGCAAACTGACCAAACCTTATCTGGAGAGTTAACAAGGCTTCAAGAGACTGTACAGGACTTGTGAGAAAAATGATGTCATCATCCGCAAACGCAGCGACCTTAAAGACTTTTTCATCGCCTCTAAAACCCACTATACTTTGTTCCAGATCTATTTTCCTCAACAGAGGATCAATAGATAAAATGTAAAGTATTGGCGAGAGCGGACATCCCTGTGGCACTCCTCACTGTATCCGGACATCTCCCGATTCACACCCATTGACTACAATGGAGGAAACTGGATTATAGTAAAGACATTTAAGTGAGCATATTACCCCTAAACCCATACCTTTGTAAGACCAAGTCAAATCCAATGGCCAAAGCTGGGATTCTCTGATTCTGGAAGATCTTTATAGCTGTAAGGAGCTTAATGATATGAGAGCTAGCTTTCCCCCTTTTTACAAAACCTACTTGATTCTTGGAAATGAGAAGACTTAATAGAGAACTAAACCTATCCACTAAGACTTTAGCTAGGATCTTCATTTCACAGTTCAGTAGGCCTATGGTAAAAGCGGATCCTTCCATGGTTTCGGGAGAATTGTAATATGGGCCTTATTGAATGCAGCTCTGAAAGAATTATTATGCAGTGCATCTTCATAAAAGTTTGTTAAGGGTGCAAGTAAGTGTGATTTCAAAATGTTATAGAAATCATATGATAAACCATCTGGTCCAGGAAACTTCCCAGTTTTCTTGAGCCAATAACTTGCAAAACTTCAAAAGATTGTATTAGCCTATTAAGAAATTACAGATGAGTCTCTGAAAGCTGCAGTAAGAAACGATTAGTAAAATTCTCTCCTCTTCCTTGCTCCCTCCTGAGACATCATCTGTATATAGTGACTTATAAAAACCCTTGAAACAATCTTTCCCTGCAGATTTTTCATACAATCTATAAGCGTTTTCCCTTTAGCGATACGGATTACATTAGCCAGGAGTTTCCCGGCCTTATTCCCAAATTGAAAGAAATTATGGTCCGCAACCTGTAATGAACATTGAGCCCTAGAGTGAAGAAGCACATTGTGTCTTTCTAGAATAGTATAATAAGCAGCTCTATTCTCTTTAGTATGGTCCCTGACCATATCCTCTTTAACCAATTTTGGTCAGTTGGGCTTCTAATTGTATAATACTCTTATTTATAAGTTTATTGTGGCAATTAAATAAGAGAGAATTCTCCCCCTAAGGACCACTTTACCAGTTTCCCAAAATAATTGCGGTGTGTTCATATGTTTTTGATTGTGAGACGCAAAGGCTGTCTACTTTTCTCTGATAAATTTTTGAAATTACATATCATTCTTTAAATAGCAAGGAAATTTCCAAATTATATCTCCTAATCCCTCATTAGAAAAATGAATAGCTATCCAGACCGGGGAATGATACGAAATTACTTGAGACCCAATTTCTGCCTGAGATACTGAGGCAAAGTGTTCCTGAGAAACTAATATATAATCTATATGTGAGAGAGAAATATGAGCTCTAGAAACAGGCTTATAATCGTTCTCTTCAGGATGTAAATTCTTCCAGAAATCCAATAAACCTAAGTGGTGACATAGGAATGCTACCCCCTTCTCTTTTTGTTTGCCTCACTTCAGAACTAGAGGGCATTTATCTATGGATGGATCATGCAGACAAAATAAGGGACATGGAATGGCTGCCCTATGAGGAAAGGATAAAGAAGTTAGGGCTGTTCAGTTTGGAGAAGAGACGACTGAGGGGTATATGATAGAAGTCTACAAAATCATGAAAGGACTTGAACAAGTTAATGTAAATTGGTTATTTACTCAGATAATAGAAGGCCCGGGGGCACTCCATGAAGTTAGCAAGTAGCTTATTTAAAACAAATCGAAGAAAATTCTTTTTCACTCAGTGCATAGTTAAGCTCAGGGATTCATTGCCAGAGAATGTGGTTACAGCAGTTAGTGTAACTGGTTTAAAAAAGGTTTGGATAAGTTCCCAGAGGAAAAATCCATAAACTGCTATTATGGTAATTAATTGCAAAGTTTAAGTTAAACACGCCGCAACCCTGTTCAAGCATTTAAGTTTTGTTCTATGTTTCTCTGTTACCAGTTCGATGTATTCTCTACCTCTCGTTGTTCCATGTCATGGTTTCGATATAATAAGTTGTTCTACTGTAAACCGGGGTGAAGGCTAACTGCTATACCTCGGTATATAAAAGCACCGAAATAAATAAATAAATAAATAAATAATAAGCAATAGTAGCTTGTGATTTATCTAATGTTTGGGTACTTGCCAGGTACTTGTGACTTGGATAGGCCACTGTTGGAAACAGGATACTGGACTTGATGGACCCTTGGTTTGACCCAGTATGGCATATCTTATGGGGAATGAAGAAAAGAGGATTTATATTCAGACAACCACCAACAAGGACTGAATTGCACAGTCAGGGTAAACAAATAAGCGTGGGAGTAGCTTTGCCTAGTGCAGTGGTTACTACCCCTAACAAATTAAGCCTGATACTTCACTTTAATGCATATCCAGCGCAGCTCACTGCTTCAATAGCAGGGGGAATGAAGAAATAGGATTTACATCCAGACAGCATCTAACAAGGCATTGATCTGAGCAGTATGAGTATACAAACATCGGGGTAACTTGATCGATACGACGGTTACTACCCTCAAACATTAAGCCTTATACTTCACTTTGATACAGCTCCAACACTGCTCTCTGCATCAATGGTTGGGGTGGAAGGAAATTAGAATCAAAAAAGTTACCAATAAGGGCCCTGAACTCAGCAGTCGGAGTAACAGATAAATATGAGAAAATAAGTGTAAAAGCTTGCTGGGCAGACTGGATGGGCCTATTGGTCTGCTGTCATTTCTATTCATTTCTATGTTTTGTAAATTCTCCTGCTAAGAATAGCATGCCCTGCAAATTAACAAACAGTATATTCAGGATATTTACAAAAAACTTGGGGGAGTACTCGTTTGGCGCATACAAATTGCAAACAGTTACCTCTCTCCTATTCCACCTCCCAATGATAATAAATTTGCACTCTGGGTCTGGAATGCTTTTAATTATCGTGAAGTTAGCTGTTTTACTAAATAGAATGGCAGCTCACACTTACTTGCCATTAGCTGCAGAAAAAAACATAAGAGCTCACATACTCTCTATTGAGTTTCCAATTATCTAGTTCAGACAAATGTGTCTCTTGTATGCAGGCTCTGGAGGCATGACAGCTCTTTAAATGTTTCAAAGCTTTTTTTTTTTACTACATTTGCTTTTATGGGAACCTCTCTGTTGGGATGCCCTAATGATCCTAATGCTGTTTCATTAGGATCATTTGAAGATAACTCCCTCCAAACCATGCACTGCTCAGCTAATAATTAGGTTGACCAGTATGTAAAACTTTGAAAACCAGTGTTAGGCCTTTAAATTTTATTTGTGCAACAATTGAGAGCCATTGAAGGTCTTTCAGGACAGAGTGATGTGATCACATTTTCATGAACCAAAAATCAGTTTGGCAGCAGTATTAACTAGTAAAAGGATTCGCTTCAAAGCAATCATTGAAAGACCCAAATACAAAAGTATTAGAATAATCTAAACAAATCAGCCACAGCCAGGAGTGAAGTCCTATATGCCCTATAAAGAGTATTCCTAGAGACAACTCTATGAGAGCTACCTTGCATCTGGTACTGATAAATGGAAACTGTGTACGTGACCTCATGGTAAGGGAAAATTTAGGAGCTGATATTCAAAATATTTATCCAGATAAAAATCAGATTTTAGACGGGTAAATCTAACCAGTTAAATATCAGGGTCCTCTAACCAGCTGAATTTGTGCGGATGAATTCACAAGCAGCACAGATTTAGCCAGGCAAAAAAAAAAAAAAGGTTGGCCAGAGGCATTGCTGAGGCAGGTTTTTCAAAGTTTACCAGTTAGCACAATATTCAGCACCAACTGGCTACATTTGCCTGCACAAGTCTGGGCACACAAATGTTTGACATAAATCTGCATGCTGAAATTTTAAACAGGTAAATTTAGCCACATAGTCCAAATTTAGCCAGGTAACTACAACTGAATATTCAGCAAAAGATAATCAGGTAACGTTACCTGGCTATCTTTGCTTCCTCACCAGGCTTTGAATTTTGCCCCCCAAGGGTTTTGTAATCATTGTACAGTGATAGAGACAATGATAAGACCGTGGTCAGCTGGCACCATTTTGAAAAATGGTGATGCCAGGCCCAGAGCCATAGGAGGTGCTCTGAGCCGCCGGTGGGCCAAAAGGGATGCTATGGTAAGGATTGATGGATGCTAGGTGGGAGAGGAAAGTTCAGGGGGGGGGGAGGAAGTTGTTACAAAAGGGGAGGGAGCAGGGCTTCCATCCAGGGCCTTCATTCACTTAATAATCTTTCTTACCTTGGCCACCTCATGGAGTGGCAGGAGGAATGGGACAGGGAATGTGGAGAGACCTTGAGGGTTTTTCCTATACTAGAGGGGGGGGAGGGAGTTTATTCAAGCTATTTGGACCATTTAAGAAGATGACAACCCCAGGATGAGAGACTGCCATCGTGGGGCATTTTTCGGGGGTATTAATCCATGGTATTTTACTACAAAGAAAAATATTGCAGGATTTACAAATCTGTGTAAACTTGGTACTGCACTTAGTAAATCCTGCAGTATATTCCCCTCTGGGAAAAATAGCACAGCTTAGTAAATGACTCTCTGTGAATAAAAAGGCAGTCACTTTAAATTAATCTTTACTGATGGCCAAAGTATTCATGTACTTGCAACATTGCTGATTACATCATCTATCTTAGATACTGTCTACATTAACAGTGAGTTGAAAGAAAGTGTTGACAGCAATCATGTCTGTCAGTGAGTCAGTGGGGAAAATTTAGTTTTTATTAAAGAAAAGCTAATTAAGACTAAAAGTAAAAGGAAATAGATAAGATTCGCCAAAGAGATGGCTGAAAAAGGCAAAAAGAGCAGCATTCAAAGAGTACAAAGGATCTAAAAAGAGAGGAATAAAGGGAAGAATATCTGATAAACCTGAAAGTGACAAAAAAAATTAGTATGGCAAAAATGCAAGTGGAAGACAGGATTTCTATTAACAAGGTAAAGCGAGGTGACAGCACATTTTTCAAATATGTCAGAGAAAGGAGACAGGCTAGAAGTAGAATTGTAAGACTGACAGCTAACAAGGAACAATGTGTGGAAAACAATGAACTAAAAGCAGAAGTCCTAAACATCTAATTCAGTTTGGTGTTCACTAACAAGACATTGGAGGAATTCAATAACAAAATGGTTGGGCAGCAGTAGATGGTGTATACCACACTATTTACAGAAGAGAGTACTTGTGTGGAATTAGCAAAACTGTCTTGTGTGGAACTAGGACAAAACCGTGGATTCAAATGAGATATATCCTAGGGTATCAAGGGGGCTCAGAGAGGTTCTGGTGGACCCACTGAAGGATCTGTTGAATAGCTCCTTGGAGATGGGAGTTGTGCCACAAAACTGAAAGGGTGGTTGTGGTCCTGCTTCACAAAAGTCGTAATAGAGAGACTGCTAGAAATTACAGGCCAGATAGTCTTATCTCATTGGTGGTGAGTGCCTCAGAGATCTGTACTTGGACCGGTGCTTTTCAATATATTTATATATAAATGATCTGGAAAGGAATACGACGAGTGAGGTTATCAAATTTGCGGAAGATACAAAATTATTCAGAGGATTGTGATACATTACAGGAGGACCTTGCAAGACTGGAAGATTGGGTATCCAAATGGCAGATGAAATTTAATGTGGACAAGTGCATATAGGGAAAAATAACCTTTGCTGTAGTTACACGATGTTAGGTTCCATATCAGGAACTACCACCCAGGAAAAAGATCTAGGCATCATAGTAGATAATACTTTAAAATCGTCGGCTCAGTGTGCTGCAGCAGTCAAAAAAGCAAACAGAATGTTAGGAATTATTAGGAAGGGAATGGTTATTAAAACGGAAAATGTCATAATGCCTCTGTATCAGTCCATGGTGAGATCGCACCTTGAATACTGTGTACAATTCTGGTCACTGCATCTCAAAAAATAAGAACATAAGAACATAAGAAAATGCCATACTGGGTCAGACCAAGGGTCCATCAAGCCCAGCATCCTGTTTCCAACAGTGGCCAATCCAGGCCACAAGAACCTGGCAAGCACCCAAAAAACCAAGTCTATTCCATGTAACCATTGCTAATGGCAGTGGCTATTCTCTAAGTGAACTTAATAGCAGGTAATGGACTTCTCCTCCAAGAACTTATCCAATCCTTTTTTAAACACAGCTATACTAACTGCACTAACCACATTCTCTGGCAACAAATTCCAGAGTTTAATTGTGCGTTGAGTAAAAAAGAACTTTCTCCGATTAGTTTTAAATGTGCCCCATGCTAACTTCATGGAGTGCCCCCTAGTCTTTCTACTATCCGAAAGAGTAAATAACCGATTCACATCTAACCGTTCTAGACCTCTCATGATTTTAAACACCTCTATCATATCCCCCCCTCAGTCATCTCTTCTCCAAGCTGAAAAGTCCTAACCTCTTTAGTCTTTCCTCATAGGGGAGTTGTTCCATTCCCCTTATCATTTTGGTAGCCCTTCTCTGTACCTTCTCCATTGCAATTATATCTTTTTTGAGATGCGGCGACCAGAATTGTACACAGTATTCAAGGTGCGGTCTCACCATGGAGCGATACAGAGGCATTATGACATTTTCCGTTTTATTCACCATTCCTTTTCTAATAATTCCCACATTCTGTTTGCTTTTTTGACTGCCGCAGCACACTGCACCGACAATTTCAGTGTGTTATCCACTATGACACCTAGATCTCTTTCTTGGGTTGTAGCACCTAATATGGAACCCAACATTGTGTAATTATAGCATGGGTTATTTTTCCCTATATGCATCACCTTGCACTTATCCACATTAAATTTCATCTGCCATTTGGATGCCCAATTTTCCAGTCTCACAAGGTCTTCCTGCAATTTATCACAATCTGCTTGTGATTTAACTACTCTGAACAATTTTGTGTCATCTGCAAATTTGATTATCTCACTCGTCGTATTTCTTTCCAGATCATTTATAAATATATTGAACAGTAAGGGTCCCAATACAGATCCCTGAGGCACTCCACTGTCCACTCCCTTCCACTGAGAAAATTGCCCATTTAATCCTACTCTCTGTTTCCTGTCTTTTAGCCAGTTTGCAATCCACGAAAGGACATCGCCACCTATCCCATGACTTTTTACTTTTCCTAGAAGCCTCTCATGAGGAACTTTGTCAAACGCCTTCTGAAAATCCAAGTATACTATATCTACCGGTTCACCTTTATCCACATGTTTATTAACTCCTTCAAAAAAGTGAAGCAGATTTGTGAGGCAAGACTTGCCCTGGGTAAAGCCATGCTGACTTTGTTCCATTAAACCATGTCTTTCTATATGTTCTGTGATTTTGATGTTTAGAACACTTTCCACTATTTTTCCTGGCACTGAAGTCAGGCTAACCGGTCTGTAGTTTCCCGGATCGCCCCTGGAGCCCTTTTTAAATATTGGGGTTACATTTGCTATCCTCCAGTCTTCAGGTACAATGGATGATTTTAATGATAAGTTACAAATTTTTACTAATAGGTCTGAAATTTCATTTTTTAGTTCCTTCAGAACTCTGGGGTGTATACCATCCGGTCCAGGTGATTTACTACTCTTCAGTTTGTCAATCAGGCCTACCACATCTTCTAGGTTCACCGTGATTTGATTCAGTCCATCTGAATCATTACCCATGAAAACCTTCTCCATTACGGGTACCTCCCCAACATCCTCTTCAGTAAACATATAGTTGCAATGGAGAAGGTACAGAGAAAGGCAATCAAAATGATAAAGGGGATGGAACAGCTTCCCCATGAAGAAAGGCTGAAGAGTTTAGGGCTGTTCAGCTTGTAGAAGAGACGGCTGAGGGGGGATATGATAGAGGTCTTTAAGATCATGAGAGGTCTTGAACGAGTAGATGTGAATCGGTTATGTACACTTTCGGATAATAGAAGGATAGGGGGCATTCCATGAAGTTAGCAAGTAACACATTTAAGACTAATCAAAGAAAATTATTTTTCACTCAACGCACAATTATGCTCTGGAATTTGTTGCCAGAGGATGTGGTTAGTGCAGTTAGTGTAGCTGGGTTCAAAAAAGGTTTGGATAAGTTCTTAGAGGAGAAGTCCATTAACTGCTATTAATCAAGTTTACTTAGGAAATAGCCACTGCTATTAATTGCATCAGCAGCATGGGATGATCTTAGTGTTTGGGTAATTGCCAGGTTCTTGTGGCCTGTTTTGGCCTCTGTTGGAAACAGGATGCTGGGCTTGATGGACCCTTGGTCTGACCCAGCATGGCAATTTCTTATGTTCTTTTGTAAGAAAATTAATGGTGACTCTGCTAAAGTGAACAATAGTGAACTCTCTACAATCCAGTTGGTTGCAGGATATGAGGCAACATGGTTGTACGAGAAGACAATCATGCCACATGATTCTGATTGATTTTTTTTTATTGAAAGACTAGAGAATTAGATCCTGGGCAGGCATTAGATGTGGTTTACTTGGATTTCAGTAAAGCTTTTGTATAGGAGGCTCATGAAGAAAGTAAGAAACCTGAGAGTTGGTCACAAACTTCAGTGATAGACAACAGCAGGTAGTCATAACTGGAATTCACTCTGAGGGGAGAAGGGTGATTAGTGGTGTGCCTCAGGAATTGGTTCTGGAGCTGGATCTGTTCAGTAACTTTGTGCTGATGTTACAAGGAACAGAGAAAATAAAAAGTGATCAAAGAAAGCTTGAGGAGTGGTTGAAAACTGGACAGTTAATAGTAAATGTATTATGCACTAGAGGGGCAGAAATCCAAAGGAGCCATACACAATGGGGGCAAAAGACTGATCTGCTCAGACCAGGAGAGAGACCTTGGGATGATAGTGTAAGTGCGATAAGGCGGCAACTAAGGCCTGAGAGATGCTAGGCTGCATAGAGAGAAGCATAGCCAGCAGGAAAAGAGTTGATAATGCTCCTGGACAGGGCACTGGCGAGGTCTCACCTACAGTACTTTAGTTCACGTGTATCTCAAAAAGAATAGAGATAGAATAGAAGTGGTCCACAGAAAGGCAACCAAAATGATGCAGGATCTGTTGTCATTTACTATGTTTCTTGTGTTCTATATATTTCAATTGTGTTTTCAAATATATGAAACACAAGACTAAAATTTCAGCACTGACTCACTAATAAGCGCTATCGCTTTTAACATTTGCATCCAATTTACTGTTTACATCACCTCTGTTAGATACCTGTAAACATGCTGTGGATCTACATCAGTGGAAGCCTATATATGATAGGTGATTTCAGTGCTTTACTACTGGCTACCCGAACTGGCCTAATAAAACAGGAAATTGCCAGGTGGGACCACAATTCCTGACACAAAAATAGTAATAACTTAAGTACAGAAACATATTCTAATTGATTCATGTTTACTATCCAATTCCAGAAAAATTTTGCTTCAGTACAGAAAGCCACAGGCATATTTGTTACAGGCGGCGGGTGCACATGTTGCCTACTTATTCTCTTTGTTTAAAGAAATTCCAGCTTGTACCTGTGGCCCGATTCAGAACAAAGCTTTCTGTACCATTCCAGAGTAAGTTTACCTCGAAGATGGTTTAATCAAGGGTTCTCAGTAAGAACTGCAAGCTGGTCTGATTTTCAAGGCGTATTCATCAGACATATTTGTGTGTGTGTATATATATATATATAGTCTTAAGAACTAGGCTAATTTGTGAAGCTTGGTCACCCTGAAAGTCAGATCTGTGTGCAGCCCTGGAGAAGTAGAGTTGAGAATCCCCCATTTACATGGTGGAAGGAACAAGCGAGTGATGGGCTAGCTGACCTGTTGTTGAGGAGAGGGTAGGGGCATCTTAAGTTCCTCAGTTTGGGACATTCACAAGAAACTGTTTTCTTCTCTTTTCAGAGGCACAGTTCATACTCATACAAGTCTCGAGAGGAAGACCCCTGTCTTACAGAGGATGATGTAGGTCTCTTGAATGACATTTTTTTACATAACCAGAAAAAGAAAGCTTTTATAGACCCGGTTGCCTTTTGAGAATGCACATGTCAAAGCCTCTTTCCTGACCAAAAAGCAGTTCTTCATATTCCTTCTGGGGTTCTTAGGGTTGCTGGGGTTCTCCTGTAGCCTTGTAAGAAGTGTAATGAAAAACAGATGACTATTACATTTGAAAATTTAGTGCAGGGGTAGGAAATTCCGAACCTCGAGTGCTGCAAGCTGGTCAGGTATGTATGAGATTTATTTGGATGTAATGGAAGCAGAGCATGCATATGCACCATTCATATGCACCATTCCTTATATGGACCATTCATATGCACCATTCCTTATATGGAAAACGTTAATAAACATATTTTCAAAAAAAAAAGTGAAATTTCAGTTCTACCATAATTGAATCATAAATGCATCTAAATCAGAACACAATATTTATTTAGATTTTTATATTCCACTTTTTGGTATTTCCCTATCCCCAGAGGGCTTATAATTTAATTTTGTACCTGAGGCAACAGAGAGTAAAGTGACTTGCCTGAGGTCACAAGGTGCAACAGTGAGATTTGAAGGCTGGTTTGTAGCCCACTGCTCTAACCACTAGGCTACAAGCTCAGTATTTATTTATTTATTTATTTTTAGATTTTTATATACCGGTGTTCCTGTATGAAATACAAATCACATCGGTTTACATTGAAACTGAACATAAATTTTGCCAATAGGCATTACATAGAACAAGGTTGTGGAACTTGGAAAAGGGTAAACTAGATCAAAATGAACATTGTAATGTAAACAAATTAGCTAACAAAACTCATAGAGCAGTATAAATAAGAACAAAAAACAAAGATAAAAGCAAAACAGTAGATGTCATGTAAGATCTGCAGCAAGAGAATGGATATAGAGTCAGGTAGATCCTGGAGAATGATATGATGAGGAACTCTTGCTGGTTGAAGGGGGAAAAAAAAAAAAAAAAGTACTTATGGTCCTGTAAAGGCTTGTTTAAAGAGCCAGGTTTTCAGTTTCTTTTTGAATGTGGAGTGGCAAAACTCTAGACGGATATCTGGCGGGAGCGCGTTCCATTGAATGGGGCCAGCAGTAGATATGGTACGTTTCTGGAGCGAGGATTTTGTTGAGGGAACATGTAAGTTAAATATAGGAACGAGACCAAGAAACCACACAAGATTCAAAACAGATACCTAGATCAGCTAAGAAAATTCAAGGCTATTTTCAGTAATTTAGTGATGCTACAGCAAAAGGCAATAATATTCTCTCTTCCTCTTTCCATGTCAATGTCTTGCCTCTTCCTGCCACAGATGTGTTTCTTTACAGACTACAGGTGTATCATAGTTTAGGCTGAGCCTGTAACAGTGCATTATGGGATAGCTCTCCATAGGAATGCTTCCCTCCCAACCCCCCCCCCCCAAAATATCCAGAATTCAACCAACCAGAAAGCTGAACTAACTTGCATCTAGTCCTATGACTTTTTATTTTTTTACTACTGCCAAGAAGATTTAAACAGACTGTTGATTAGTGTAACTGAGAGCCATTTCCAGTTACCGTTAAGGCCTGGGATATGCCATTAGTGCAGTTAGTGGAAGAAATATTTAGGGGAGGATCCATGCAATGCAGCCCCTCCAAATGAGAGTGCTGAAACAGACGTCCCACTTCAGAGGTTTTATAGGAGTTCTCCGCTCAGAGTTCTGGAGGACAGTATGTTGCAGTTCTGGAGGACGGTTGGAAATTTTTGCCTAAATTATATTTTTGGCCTACCTATAGACCTGGGCTCATCCTCCCTGGGATCTTTCAGGACAGCTAACTTAGCCAAATATCAGATATATCCAGCTAGTTTGGCAACCATTAAATAAAGCTTTCCTGCCATTCCCCCACCCCCGCTCCCAACTCTCTATCCACCACAATACTATGTACCTTCCACCCCCCTTGGGCCCCCAGATATCCTGCTGGGAGTGAGGTAACGTCCTACCTTTTCAGCTAAGTGCTGGAAGCACTGGAAGAAGGTTTCCTCGTTCCCGGCAGGAATTTAAATGGTAACCTCTAATTTTAGGGAACCATTCTTTCTGTGAGGGGTGTTTCATGAATTATGTCGCTGGGAGGCTTAATAGGGTTTTTCTACATTGGGTTTAAACATGCAGTATTGTGGTGTCATCCCTTTCTCCAGAGGAAGCCGACAGAACGGCAAAACAAAGGTCTTCTGTAGAGGAAGCAAGTCTACCTAAGGAAATAAAGGATAAAGCAAGTTTTTAAAAAAAAAAAATTTCAGTTACAAACCAGCTCAAACACATGCATATTTATGAAGTTTTGAAAGGTGACAAAAGTATTGACTGCTCTTAGAGACTGCTCTGTTGAGGGGAACCATATGGATATTTAAACACAAAACAATATTTTTAAGAAATTACAATTAGTTGTTGAAGGATTCTATTTTTGTATAAGTTTTTAATAATATTTATGTACAGTATGAGTTTTTTATAAAAATGAAAATTTTTAAAATAACATTTAATAAATGTATATGTAGAAAAATAAAATATAAAAATAATATTTTTCATGGTATATCATATATTGAATTTCAATTTTTTCACTTTGTTATAATGAATTAGTGAGCACTTTAGCATTGTAAGTGGATGCCCTATGTTTGTGTTACTATATATATATAACACAAACATATAAACATATATATATATATAGAGAGAGAGAGAGAGGTGTGTGTGTGCTACTCTGTTAAAAAACAGAAGCTTTCTTTTTCATGCCATTTTAACATATTAACATTTTTAACATTTTAAATCCAAATGATTTCAATATCAGGATGCGTTAAAAAAAAAAAAAGGCATACAAAATCATTATTGAAAAAGTATGGATTTAAATCTGGTAACAGAGTGCATAAATCTGTCTCTTTTCCCCACTGAAAAAAACATTATCTTAGCCCTTTCCCCTCAGCTTGAAGGTCAAGAAAACCATGTGCCCTAAACTGTTTGGTTCCCATATACATCACAGTTTAATGAATACCATCTCATTTTTTAGAAACTGCTTATGTACATGCAAATTAACATTTCTGTCTCCAACATTGACTAAAGTTTTCTTATATCTAAAATTTTGGTGTTTTACTCAAATATTAGCTGATCAACTCTTATGGATCAAATAATTCCCAGAGGTTGTGGCATCCACAAATGAATAGCTGCAAAGTATCGAATTTTCCTAAATATCTACTATCATAAGAGAGGACTTTTGACCGCTATGCAATGTGTTTACAGACTCTGCAAAAGTTATTCCCAGAGTTACTTTAATTTCAAGCTGCGATCTTCTGTAAATTAAATTTTTTTTTTCATTATAGATTGCGGCTATGTACTCTACTGTGAGCAAGCCAGTTAATCCCGCCAGAACTCAAGATGAAGCAAGTCATCCCACATACAGTCAAGAAGACACCACTCCAAGATCCCCATCTATTTGCAGTGATCTTTATGCCACTGTTAGAGACTACGACAAAAGTCCAAACCTTGCTGATGTGCCTCAGGCATCAGAGAGGCTGAATGGGGAGTCTGATCCAGAGTACGAAGCAATCCCATCAGTGAGCCAAGAGGATGGAAGGACTGCATCAGTTGCTAATGCCAACCAAGCCATGCCCATGTTGGGAGAGAATGACTATGAAAGCATTGGTGACTTGCAACAAAATGGTGATACCACAAGACTTTAGTGGTCTTGTACAAGTAAGGTTTGGTGAAAAGTTTCTCCAACTGGTATGTGTAATAAGAAATTTTTATACTAGAATAAACTCCTTGAAAAGAAAAGATAAGTCTAGGAATATATAAGTGGAAAGAACACCTAACAGAAGTGAAAGAATGCATGTTTTGTTGGCGCTGCAATGACTGTTTGCATAAGTGAATACACAATATGAACCTCAGTGAGAAGCATACACCTGTTCTGAAGATAATGGGATCCCGGTGTATAAAAAGATTATCATGACTGCCAAGACCGATGAACTGCCATTCTCATCCAACCTCAACAACTGTTCACTTGCCCAAAAAAAAAAAAAAAACTTTCAAGGAGAGGTTCACAGTTTTGGTTCTCATGCCATTTCCTTGTTTTTCGAGGGTGATCTCCTCTCTTCGCAGTCTGGATAAACCTTTAGGGAGCTTGATAGCTATCAGCTTTCCTTGCACTGCTATGGTCACAGGTCAGGGTAAAACCTGGACTTTCTCCAAAGAGGTTCCATTTTATGTAAATGTATGATATAAATGTATTTTGTAAAATTTGTACAGTTTCTCCTTCACGCTGACTCAGTAAGTTGCAGGAGAGAAAACGGAATATCAGTGCTTGGTATTCCACGGTCGTTACTATAGTGTTGTCAAAATGAAAATACTTTGCAGGCAACCTCCCCCAAAAGTACACGAGTACATTGTTTTTTAAGATACCAGGTGGGGGGTTTTTTGAGTCAGCAGCTTTAGGACCTTTGTAACATTGATATTGAAAATGTATAATTTTAGAACTGAAAATATACTGAAAGCTGCAATCAGTAGGCTTAATCTTCATGTTCAAAAGCAACAGATAATAGGGAGGGGACAACGTTCGCTAAGCCGCCTAGCAGCAGGTAGTTTTCTAAATGCATAACTTCAGCAAATTTTCAGAGAGAAACTACCCAGGTGGATGCTCTTTGAAAATTTTCTATCTGCATTTTTCAACTCCCATTATTTTTGCAGGCTGAATTATGGGGAAAATGAACTGCCCAGGCGTGTGTTTTTCTCCTCTCCCCGACTTAAAATGCTCCCAAGAATGCCTATTTTGTTTACACAGAAAAAAAAATACCCGCTTTATGAAATGTATGTGTACTTTTTACCTGTTGTGTGAGGGTAAATTTTGAGCTGGTCAGCCCTAGCCTCACAAATCCCATAGTTAAGCAGGTAACTGTTTTGAAAATTGCCCTCCTTTAACTTGTCTTACTCAGCCATCTGAAAATTACCCTCGTCCAATGCGCATCCTGGAACAGCGCCTGTCCCTGGGGCCCTGTTCATTTAGGCCAGAGGAGGAAATGTTGGCATGTAAACAGCAATTTCAAATCTTAATACGCACTTTTCCAATCAAAATCTACCCACAGAAAGAGCAGGCGCAAGTGACCTCACATGCTTTGGACTCACAATAAATTTTAAAGCGGAAGTACACACGTACTTTTGCTTTTGAGGGTTGGTGCAAAGCCCAAATGTTTTGTTCCAGTGCGGACAGTCTGAAAATTGCCTCCATTATGTGTAAAGTTCCCTAGGGGCCCATTTGACTAAGATTTTTTTTTTGTTTTTCCCTGATCTGTGTCTCTGGAAATAGAACTTTGGTAAATCAGGCCCTAAATCTGAAGGGCTGTGACCGCAAATGCACGTCTCGCATTTCCAGTGCTCCACACAAGACACACCAGCTCTTCCTTCTTTGTAAAATGGCTCCATCTTTAATCAGGCTCGAGCCAAATGTCCCAATGATGTGCACTTCTAATGCTTAACATTCATTGGGGAGGAGAATCATTGAAAGTTTACATTTAATGTTGAATTTTAATGAATTCTACGTATTTAAAAACGCTGTATATCCTTTATTGTCATTTAATGTAAAAAAAAAAAAAAATATGACGTGTTGCCACTGATAGAAGCACACAAAATAGTTTAATGTGGACAGGTACTAATGCCAACCCCTCTTTGCAGTGGGATGTATATGTATTTTACATACAAGCTACATGTTTATTCTTATTTTAAGCTATTCAGGCTGATCAAGTAAATGTTTGTGAAAGATGATCCTGCAGGGTTTTAAACATCACTGTAATGGAATCTCATTGATCCAGTTAATTCTGTTTAGATATTTTAATTCAAATGTGCATTTAACATCAGCATGGGTATCATTTTGAGGTGGAGCCAAGGATATATTGCATGGTATATAGTGGACTGTCAAAAACGTCATGTAGAGCATAAGGCACAGAAAAGAAATCTTCACGGACCAATTTTAGCCTACCTTGGTGATCAGGCAAAAATTCTAAAAGCATTTTCAAACACATTTTTAAAAAAAATGTTTTCTCTTTTGCTTTTTCTTGGTTTTTTTCTTATTTCTTTTAAGGGTTTTGTACATCTTTCTGCTGCGCAGCAAAATATTTATTTTTCTTATCATTTACCCTTTGCAAGTCTGAAAAACTGTCCTTATCATGAATTTTATTTCACAATTTTAAAAAATATAAAAATGTAGTCTCCTGAGATCGCCTACAGCAACCATTGTTTCAGCAAAAAGCTTACATCAGAAGCATTCTTGTTTGAAACCACTTCCCACCACTGCATCAGTACTAGCGCAATCTCAGCAAAACACTGACAAAAGCTGAAAGTTAACAGTAAAATGTAGGATAACACATCAAGCTGTAAGAAGAATGCTGACCCTCTTGCCATCTCTTTATTATATAATTCACAAGGACACAAGCATCCAGAAAGCCACATACTCCCAATTCCAGAAAGCCAGGGTATGTATCTTTAGATTTATAGAGGTCCATACTCAAAGAGGATTTTCCCACGTAACTTTCAGGTTTCCTGCTAAATCCGGAGGATTAAATTTCCCACCCCTCTAACTGGCTACATTTTTCCTAGGCAAGTCATTATGCAAATAAAATGTATGTATAAATCAGGGGCATTCTAGGGTAGGGCTAAGTAATCCAGCTAGCTGATCTAGATAACTCTGTGTTATCAAGTGTTTCAGTGTGAGGTACACCTTTTCCAAACCAATAAACCCGAAAACCTTCCCTAGACCATAAGCCAGCGTCACTCTAGCCCAGTGGTTCCCAACCCTGTCCTGGGGACCCCTTCAGCCAGTCGGGTTTTCAGGATGTCCACAATGAATATGCATGAGAGACAATTTGCATGTGCAAATTGACTTTCATGCATATTCATGGCTGGGGGGGACCCCAGGACAGGATTAGGAACCACTGCTTTAGGCCCTCCAGCTTCAAATAAGAACTCTCCTCTTTTCTACAGTGGGGAAAAGGAAGCTATTTACTCAGTTTTGGATTTGCCAATAAGCACACTAGACCTGTGCCTAGGGTGGAAAGATTTGGGGGGGGGGGGGCAGTTGAAAAATTGTTGCCTCCTAGTTCTGCTGAACCTCACTCAGCAGAGAATTGTCTGCTTCCTGCTTCAAACCCTCCCCTTCCAGTGCAGAGAACAGGAAGGAAGGGATAGGGCTGGAAGGGACAGAGCAAAGAAAAAACTGCTCTTCTCCCGATTCCAGCCCTTCCTCTCCTGTCCTGTGCAAGAAACAGGAGGGAGGAGGCGAGGCCACAGCACACAGCAGGACGCCAAGAAACAGTCACTCTGCTCCCTAATCCCGCCCCTTTCCTCGGGTCTTTCATGGAAAGAGGAGGAAGAGGTGAGCCTGAAGCAGAATGAGCAGAACACAGCCGCCTTAGATGTTCTGCTCTGTTGTCTGAGGAGGGAGTGGAGAGAGGGGAGAAAAGGGGGGCCAACAGCACCAATAGCGCCTACGGGCGGCAAAAAACCCTAAATCCGCCACTGAATTTACCACGGCTCAAAAAGGTGCCAGGTCAGTGACCCAGCAGAAAATCGGTACTGGTGACATTTTTATATGTCAAATGCTTTTGTGGCTTTTTCTATGATTTTTTTTAATAAAAAAAAAATATAGATTCATTTGCTATTGAAAAATGGTAATAATTAGGTACTGAAATGGTTCTGTCCTATTTAAAATGGAAGTAATATATTTCCTCTCTTCTGTTTACTCTCGTCCCATTCTTTTGTTAAAATAGTAACATAACTTTCCAGAGTCAGATCATATATGCCTCAATGTTTTTCTATGACAGATATTACTAAAATTACTGCATGGTCATTCATATCTTGATTAGTTCTAAAGACACAACACACTTTGGCGTACTTTACTTGTACTTGGAATGATATATATATAGGAAAAACCTTGTGGAGTGCATGAGCTATATAGGTTTTCAATTGCAGCGCTTTTTTTAAGATGGTTTTTTTTGTATTATACACCAACATTTGTGAAGTAGAAGAGTGACTCAGTGATTAACACAGTGGGCCTGAAAAACAGAAAAACCAGGGTTCAAATCCCACTCCAGCAAGTCACTTCATCCTCCAGTACCCACTTACATTGTAAGCCCTATAGGGCAGAGATTTAACAGAACTGTAAATCATCTCAAGCACTGATTTGAAAAGGTGAGTAACTAAATCCAAACTGATCAGTTTTGCCATGTTAAGAAATCTGTTCAGTCATCCAGGAACTTTGTCAACTCATGTCAAAGAAATAGAATCAAGCAATGTCCTTTACCAACTAATTAAAAGTAAGATGGTTTTGATGGGGTTTTTTTTAAGTGCATTCATTTCTTTTCTAAAATGTTACCTTTCATCTGACTTACTGGAGGATCTTTTACCACTGAGAGGGTTCTCTCTGGTGTGAACAAGGTGACTACCTAGCATTAGGCCCATAGGGAGCGCATGAGTCAGTTATGCTTTTTCTTTGAAATAAGAAAAAAAAAAAAAAAGCAGTTTGCCAATAGTAGACACCATGGTTGTCAGTCTCAGAGAGTACAAAGGTTGTTGAGAAATGGATACTGAATTAACCTCTCACCCTCAAAAGCCATGCCTCCAGAGCAGGATTGACATTTATTGGCAGAGCAGTGTGGGGAAGCTAGCAATACCACTGCCTGTATTGTACCTGCTCTGTTGAAATGGAGGACTTAAATGTCCAGTTCTGTCAGTCTGGTGCCTTTTTCAAGCAGTAAATTAGGAGTGTCAAAACGGCAATCCTCAAGGGTTACAAACTGGTCTGGTTTTCAGGATATTCCTAATGAATGTGCTTGTGTATATTTTCATACATTTTAAGGCAGGGCATGCTAATCTATTTCGTATATATTCATGGGGTATCCTGAAAACCACACTGAGGATGGGCAATTTTCAAAAAGACCTTTCCTATGAATAAAATGCTATTTTAACTGTGAAAATGATTTTGAAAATTGCCTTCTTTACTGTGGCATATCTAGACAGAATTATGAGGAACCGGGTGGTCAAGTAACGTATGATCAAGCCAAAGTGACATTTCCACACATCATGCCCACCCTCACAGCACAGCTGACTACCTTCAAATTGGCAATTAAAGACACAATAAGAAAAATCCCCAAGGACCTTCTGTGCAATTTAAAAAAAAACAAAAAACCTGGCCAGTTACAACCATTCAGTAAAACTGCCATTAAAATTAGTTGATAGCATCATTGAACCAATTTTTCTCTATGGATAAGGAAGTGAAGCTTGAACTATATACAAGATGGAATAGAATTTCAACATACCCATAAGAACATAAGAAATTGCCATGCTGGGTCAGACCAAGGGTCCATCAAGCCCAGCATCCTGTTTCCAACAGAGGCCAAACCAGGCCACAAGAGCCTGGCAATTACCCAAACACTAAGATCATCCCATGCTACTGATGCAATTAATAGCAGTGGCTATTCCCTAAGTAAACTTGATTAATAGCAGTTAATGGACTTCTCCTCCAAGAACTTATCCAAACCTTTTTTGAATCCAGCTACACTAACTGCACTAACCACATCCTCTGGCTTAATTGAGTGTTGAGTGAAAAAGAATTTTCTCCGATTAGTCTTAAATGTGCTACTTGCTAACTTCATGAAATGCCCCCTAGTCCTTCTATTATTCGAAAGTGTAAATAACTGATTCACATCTACTCGTTCAAGACCTCTCATGATCTTAAAGACCTCTATCATACCCCCCCCCCCCTCAGCCGTCTCCAACCTGAACAGTCCTAACCTCTTCAGCCTTTCCTCATAGGGGAGTTGTTCCATCCCCTTTATCATTTTGGTTGCCCTTCTCTGTACCTTCTCTATCGCAACTATATCCTTTTTGAGAGGCGGCGACCAGAATTGTACACAGTATTTAAGGTGCAGTCTCACCATGGAGCGATACAGAGGCATTATGACATTTTCCGTTTTATTAACCATTCCCTTCCTAATAATTCCTAACATTCTGTTTGCTTTTTTGACTGCTACAGCACACTGAGCTGAATATTTTAAAGTATTATACACTATGATGCCTAGATATTTTTCCTGGATTGTAGCTCCTAATATGGACCCTAAATCGTGTAAATACAGCAAGGGTTATTTTTCCCTATATGCAACATCTTGCACTTGTCCACATTAAATTTCATCTGCCATTTGGATGCCCAATCTTCAAGTCTTGCAAGGTTCTCCTGTAATGTATCACAATCAGCTTGTGATTTAATTATTCTGAATAATTTGGTATCGACGGAAAATTTGATAACCTCACTCGTCATATTGCTTTCCAGATCATTTTTATATGTATATTGAAAAGCACCGGTCCAAATACAGATCTCTGAGGCACTCCACTGTTTACCCTTTTCCACTGAGAAAATTAAGCATTTAATCCTACTCTGTTTTCTGTCTTTTAATCAGTTTGTAATCCACGAAAGGACATCGCCTCCTATCCCACGACTGTAATTTTCTTAGAAGCCTCTCATGAGGGACTTTGTCAAATGCCTTCTGAAAATCGAAATACACTACATCTACCAGTTCACCTTTATCTACATATTTATTAACCCCTTCAAAAAAAATGAAGCAGATTTGTTCCATCAAACCATGTCTTTCCATATGCTCCACGATTTTGATCTTGAGAATAGTTTCCACTATTTTTCCCAGTACTGAAGTCAGGCTCACTGGTTTATACTTACCCGGATCGCTGCTGGAGCCCTTTTTAAATATTGGGGTTATATTGGCCACCCTCCAGTCTTCAGATACAATGGATGATTTTAATGATAGGTTACAAATTTTAACTAATAGATCAGAAATTTCATTTTTTAGTTCCTTCAGTACCCTAGGATACATACCATCTGGTCTAGATGATTTGCTACTCTTTAATTTGTCAATCTGGCCTACTACATCTGTTGCGCGTCCTGGCCGCCTTAGTGCCGCGGTTGGGCCTGCTCACCTCGCGCTGCCCTCCACCAGTTCCGGCCTTGCCGAGGCCGCCAGCTCCCGATGCCCCCGGTGCGCTCCCCAAGCGTCCACGACCTCTTCCATGCCACAGGCCTCTCAGGGGAGCTCCTATAGGGGCTCCGCGTCTTCCATTGCCTCGGCCCCGCCCCTAGACACGCGTGTAGTCGACGTCTTTACTTTTAAAGGGCCAAGCGCGGGGAAACCCAGCTCAGATGCATTCCGATGACATCACACAGCCCTAGTATATAAGGCAAGGCTCTGTCCCCAGAACCTCTCCTTGGCAATCGGGTCGACACCTCGGTGTTTCTAGTTTGCCTGATCCTGTGTTCCAGTGTCTCCTTGTTCCAGCGTCTCCTTGTTCCAGCGTCTCTGTGTTCCTCAGTGTCTCAAGCGTCTGTCTTGTTCCTGCGCCACTTCCCTTGGTAGTACCTTCTCGGACTGATTCTCTGGTACTGATCCTTGCTTTCCTGATTACATTTGACTGCTGCCTGGACTTGACCTCTGCTTGCCTGACCATGTTTGACCGCTGCCTGGAACCGACCTCTGCCTGCCTGATCACATTGACCGCTGCCTGGAACTGACTCTCGCTTGCCTTGATTACACTCAAATTGACCTTGATACTGACCCTTGCTTTGGCTGACCACGTCTGGATGGATACTCTGGCTTTGACCCTTGCGCTTCACTCAGACGCTCTTTTCTGGCCTTCTGTGACCATCAGACCAACCTGCTTGGACTTTGCCCGTGGCCTTCATCCGACTAGACCCACAGGCGCTGCCTGTTCCACCAGGAGTACCTTCCTGGACTGTTACCTCCCTGAGGTCTCCAGAGTCTCCAGTTCGGGTCTGGTCCATCCTCTCTGCATCAGCCGTGCACCCTTGCTCGCAGTGGGCACACCTCTCCGGGAGACCCTCTGAGGCCACCTAAGTCCAGGTGATCCGGGTACCCAAGGGCTTAACCTGCGAAAACCCTGGACTGTTATTGGCGAAGCTCCAGCTAGCCTCTGTCTCCTCTTGTGCTCCGCCTCCTGGTGGCAGGCACTCTCTGGGTCTGACCAGAGGGCCGTACCAATCCTGCATCAGGCCAAGGGTCCACCTCCAGTGCAACAACATCTTCCAGGTTCAAAGTGATTTGGTTCAGTTTGACTCATCACCCCTGAAAACCATCTCCGGAACTGGTATCTCCCCAACATCCTCATTAGTAAACACGGAAGCAAAGAATTCATTTAGTCTTTCTGCAATGGCCTTATCTTCCCTAAGAGCCCCTTTAACCCCTCGGTCATCTAATGATCCAACCGACTCCCACAGGTTTCTTGCTTTGGAAATATTTTTTAAAGTTTTTATTATGAGTTTTTGCCTCTATGACCAACTTTATTTCAAATTCTCTCTTCGTCTGTCTTATCAATGTTTTACACAACTTGACAATGCTTATGTTTTGTCCTATTTTCTTCAGATGGATCCTTCTTCCAATTTTTAAAGGATGTTTTTATGGCTAAAATAGCCACTTTCACCTCACCTTTTAACCATGACGGTAATCGTTTTGCCTTCCTTCTACCTTTCTTAATGCGTGGAATACATATGGACTGCGCCTCTAGGATTGGTATTTTTAAACAATGTCCATGCCTGTTGAACACTTTTAACCTTTGCATCTGCACCTTTCTGTTTCTTTTAAACTATTTTCCTCATTTTATCAAAGTTTCCCTTTTGAAAGTTTAGTGTTAGAGCTGTAGATTTACTTATTGTCCCCCTTCCAGTTATTAGTTTAAATTTGATCATGTTATGATCTCTGTTGCCAAGTAGCCCCACCACCGTTACCTCTCTCACCAAATCCTGCGTTCCACTAAGAATTAAATCTAAAATAGCTCCCTCTCCTGTTGGTACCTGAAACAATTGCTCCATGAAACAGTCATTTATTACATCCAGGAACTTTATGTCTCTAGCCTGATGTTACATTTACCCAGTCAATATTGGAGTAATTGAAATCTCCCATTATTATTGCACTGCCAAATTGGTTATCTTCCCTGATTTCTCATAGCATTTCATCATCTGTCTGATCATTTTGTCCAGGTGGACGGTAGATACTCCTATCACTATACACTTACCCAACACACATGGGATTTCTACCTATATAGATTCTACTGAGCATTTAGTCTCTTGTATGATCTTTATCCTGTTGGTCTCTATATCCTCCCGGACATAAAGTGCCACATCTGCAGAAATTTCTCCAAACAGTACATACGGGGAGTTTTCCCTTACAACTCACCATATAAAATAATATATTCAAATTCAGGTGTCACTTCAGTAATAGCAACACAAACACTTTCCACTCCCAGACACTTTGTAAAGTAAAACAAAACCTTATTAAAAAAAAAAAGAAAAGAAATTAAGAACGTATGTAGCAAATCTGCCATACCATAACAGCACAAAGTCCCAGGATTCAGACAGCAGCCAATGTATCTGAGAACGGGCAGCACTGCAAATATTACTACAAGTCCTAGAAAACCAAGAATACTCCTACTGGAAAAACAAGCCAGTCTGCTATAAATCTCTATTCAGAAACTATTTCTGGGGTAGGCAACTCTGGTAGTGGAGTATTATAGCTAGGTTTGGTTTTCAAGAAATCCATAATAAATATGCATGATATATATTTGCATGCACTGCCTCCATTATATGCAAATATACCTCATGCAAAGTCAGTGTTGACATCCTAAAAACTAGATTTGTTTGTGGAATTCCAGGACCAAAGTTGCCTGTCACACATTAGCAGAATCCATCACCTCAGTCCCACATACAAAACAGAGACCAACTCTTATCTAATACAAAATGCATTTCTGTTTCTTTTTCTTTAAGATTGTACTGCATTCTCAGGGTTTTCATTTTAGATTTTGTCTGCATGTTTCTGTTTTAATTGAGAAGCCAGGCTCTGCATGCATTACAAAATTAGAGAAATAGAAACAGAAATGCATTTCCTCTTATACTAAGTAAAATGCAAAAACATAAGAAATGCACATTCCCAAAGCTGACATTCCATTCTAAATATTTTCTGCCTTTATTGTCTGGGCATTTTATTTTTGTGACTGAGTTGGTCCTATCTCTCTTTTCAGTCTTCTCTAAAGACCTTTCCTTTCTATTTCTTTTCCTGTCTTCATCCTTCCTTCTCTACAGCTATCTCATATTTATCTTTCCCCTTCATCTTTTTCTCCATTTCTCTCTTCTCTGCCTTTTATTATTAATTTTTTTAAAAAGATACAAATAAATATTAAATTAACCATAGGAACAATTACAAAAATCAAGGCTGGAGATAGCATCCAAGAGCCCGGTGCTCTGCTGTAATAGCAGTCTCTCAGCCTGACTGGCAACCAATTCAGGTATGCGCTGGTCCGACGCACTGCTGTCCTGCGGGTGATCATGAAGCAGATCAGCCAGTGTGTCCTCCGGTTCCTCTCCCTGCCTCTGCTGCTCGTCTTCCTCGGCAGGCTGTTCACGGGCTCCCTCTTCCTCCTCTTCCAACGAGTCAGAGATCAGCCTTTGGGGTCGTCTAGGTGCAGGTCCAGGTTGCTCATCATCTGGCTCCCCTAAAAAAGATCAGAAACAAATGAGCACACACTGCCAATTGGTGAGTTATGTCCATAGGTTCATATGGCATGCATGGTACAGTACATACACCTCACTACTAATCCAGTGGTATAGAGCTATGAATGCCCCAGGCATTCTAAATAGTCCCGAACCCAGCTTTATACTCCAGGTGGTATTCCTTGTGGCAGAGGGAGGGCTTAAGGCACACAACAGAGCGCTTCGGGAATATGACTTTCACAGGACAGATTACTGTCACTGTGCTGCACAGAATTGGTCTATAGTCTACCGGTTCCACAAACAGAAGGCCCTGTCCTTGGAAGAATCCAGAAAGTGTAAAGCTGAGACCAGCACTGTTCTGTGCACTGCAGGGACACCTGACAGTTCTTATCTGCTAGGAACCTTGTAAGGTGTGAAGTGGCTGAAAAGCTACACCTAGGGTGACCTTACAGCTCCTTGTCAAGGGTTACAAGCCAATCCAGTGCTTTCCTCATGAACGTGTTCTGCTTTCTCTAGTGAGGCTGGAAAATTGGGCATCAAAATGGCAGATGAAATTTAATGTGGACAAGTGCAAGGTGATTTATATAGGGAAAAATAACCCATGCTATAGTTACACAATGTTAGGTTCCATATTAGGTGCTGCTACCCAAGAAAGAGATCTAGGCGTCATAGTGGATAACACATTGAAATTGTCGGTTCAGTGTGCTGCGGCAGTCAAAAAAGCAAACAGAATGTTGGGAATTATTATAAAGGGAATGGTGAATAAAACGGAAAATGTCATAATGCCTCTGTATCGCTTCATGGTGAGACCGCACCTTGAATACTGTGTACAATTCTGGTCGCCGCATCTCAAAAAAGATATAATTGCGATGGAGAAGGTACAGAGAAGGGCGACCAAAATGGTAAAGGGAATAGAACAGCTCCCCTATGAGGAAAGACTAAAGAGGTTAGGACTTTTCACTAACTATACTGGCCTTTTCTTCTTTCCAGCTTGTTGCAAGCTTCCAAGTTCCCGCCCCCTGTTGATTGTAACTTTGACTTATTCCTGCTTTGGTTATCTTTCGTTTACGTGAATTTGTTACTCTAGTTTTTTCCCTCTGTTAAACTGTAAACCGATCCGATATGGTAATCTACTATGAAGGTCGGTATATAAAATTGTTAAAAAAAAAAACAAAAAAAAAAAAAAAACTTTTCAGCTTGGAGAAGAGACGGCTGAGGGGGGATATGATAGAGGTGTTTAAAATCATGAGAGGTCTAGAACGGGTAGATGTGAATCGGTTTTTTACTCTTTCGGATAATAGAAAGACTAGGGGGCACTCCATGAAGTTAGCATGTGGCACATTTAAAACTAATCGGAGAAAGTTCTTTTCACTCAATGCACAATTAAACTCTGGAATTTGTTGCCAGAAGATGTGGTTAGTGCAGTTAGTATAGCTGTGTTTAAAAAAGGATTGGATAAGTTCTTGGAGGAGAAGTCTATTACCTGCTATTAATTGTTGACTTAAATAATAACCACCACTATTACTAGCAACGGTAACATGGAATACTTAGTTTTTGGGTTCTTGCCAGGTTCTTATGGCCTGGATTGGCTACTGTTGGAAACAGGATGCTGGGCTTGATGGACCCTTGGTCTGACCCAGTATGGCATGTTCTTATGTTCTCCATATGAAAATGTGAACACATCGCCTAAAGCCAGGAGCATATTCCAGGTATTTCACATTCAGCAGCAGCTACTGGGTCAGCCTACATAGGCCCTAACAGTGAAGCTCCCCTATGCATTTTAATCCACAGGCTAGGCAAGTATACTTTAAACACACAGCTTTAATAGGGCAAAAATCTAAGATTGCATTTCTTCATACACACATGAAAGAACACTGCACGCTTGGACCTAGCTTATATGACCAAAGCTGCTGTACTTACAAGCTCTGTGCTGGCTTGGCATGAAGATCATGCATTCCGACTATCCTAGGATAATGAATGCTGAAAATACAATGGCCCCTGTGTCCTTTACAACTAAGAGAAACTGCTGTACTCTATAGTGTGTACATACAGATAATTACAGATGTAAGCAATGTGGCTTTCCATACACTACCAGAAAACATTTACTAGTTGAGTAGCTAGAAAAAGGCATGGTTAATAAGCAGTGCTAGATGGTTCTTAATGCAGATTACTGAAACTTAATTTTTTTTTGGCTTACCTTCCTGCCGTATATGAGGCATGGTATCAAGCTAGCCAACTCCTCCCACAGCTGCCTCAGACAAGGTGCTGAGGATCAGCTGCTCAGAGGGAGTGAAGGTGATGTGGCTACCTGCTCCCTCTGCATTCCTCCTGGCCTGCTTCCACTTCAGGTCCATTCACTTGTGCATCAGTTCCCCAATGCTCCGGTTGTGGTGGAACACAGAGTTGACAGCGTGTCTGATCCGCTTCCAGATCTGCTCCTTCCTGTATGCACCCATCATTCGAGACTGTGGACCAGACAACAGATTCTGGTGCCAAATGACATGCTCGACAAGCATGTCAACCTCAGCTGGTAAGAAGTTCGGCTTACGAATCAGAACTGCACGTGCCTGAGACATGGTGAAGGTGCCCATTGAGTGGACCAGTGATCCTTTTGAAGGGAGCCCAATTTGCATGTTTCCCCACCCACAGCTGCGTAAGTTACGCGCACAGGTGGGTCCTATCAGCGCGAATTGCAATTACGCGTGCCGGCAATTAAAATTGATGCAGAACTTGTGCGTGCTGGCTGATTTGTGTGCGCTGCCCATTGATTTTAATGAAGATGTGTGCGCCACCTATTTACATCAATAGAGCTGTGTGTGCGTGCTGTTCTTTAAAAAAATGTGTGCGTGCAGCTATTAACGATTATATGCAACATGTGCATGCTGTTTCCTTTCCCCACCGGTAATTATGAGTAATCACCTACCAGTTTGTCTCTGCCCTGCTGTGTGTGGGAGGGGGCTGATTAGCAGCTGGCCACGATTAAGTTGACCTCTGTGACCCTGCAGTGTTCACAAGTCTGTGCACATACTAGTCGGTTGAGTGCCACGGCTGTAGGGACTAGAGTGAAATGTGTAGGTAAGAAGGCTTTAATGAATCCTGAGAAGGGGAAATCTGTTTTTATTCTGGGATACTTGTGTATAGTGTTTGTATCTCTGATTAGTAGTTTTCTGTGTTTGCTCTGAAAGGGGAACCACACCACATTTTCTCTTTCTAACATGTGTAGTCAGCTTCTCACCAACCTATGTGAGTTACATTATTAAGGTTTTGTAGCAGTTCACCTTTGTATGTCACTTGAATCTCTTCCCACTATACCAGCTCACCAAGTTGCCTGGTATGCCGATGGTATTCTATTGTTTGCTATGTTGTACTTTATGAGAGTTAAAGGCAGCATATGCACGCCACCCATTGACTCTAATGAAGATGTGCACGCCGCCCATTGACTCTAATGAAGATGAGCACGCCGCCCATTGACTCTAATGAAGATGTGCGCGCAGCCCATTGACTCTAATGAAGATGAGCACGCCGCCCATTGACTCTAATGAAGATGAGCGCGCCGCCCATTGACTCTAATGAAGATGAGCACGCCGCCCGTTGACTCTAATGAAGATGTGCGCGCAGCCCATTGACTCTAATGAAGATGAGCACGCCGCCCATTGACTCTAATGAAGATGAGTGCGCCGCCCGTTGACTCTAATGAAGATGAGCATGCCGCCCATTGACTCTAATGAAGATGTGCGCGCAGCCCATTGACTTTAATGGAGCTGTGAGTGCAGCCTATTAACATCAATGGAGCTCTGTTGAAACCTTATGTTAGAGGGAACATGTCTCACTCAAGTAAGAGAGCGAGCGCCGTCTCTGGCTGGTCCCATACTATGGAACTCAATGCCACTTGAAATAAGACTGCAGAGAAGTCTGAAACTATTCAAAGTAAGCCTAAAAACCTGTCTTTTTAGACAAGCTTTTTATAAAGAGAATGAAGAAAAACAAACGAACGCAAAGTAAGCACCAAGTAATCAGTTTTTAATTTCTTTCTACTATCTCCAAATACATATTAGAGTGTTAACTTTAGACTTGAACCGTACAGAAATTTTCTAACCAACATTTCAACTAAATTCAACTTGGAGCTTTTTTTTATTATAACAAATATGTTACAGTTCTATGATGGCACACCTATACTATCTTATCTATACTAATCAACTTTTATTTCTATTTGTGCCTTTTTGTAAACCGTTGTGATGGTAATCTAACTTAATGACGGTATAGAAAAGGTTTTAAATAAATAAATGTATTACATACCTAGAATAACCTATTTTGGTTTGCAGGCTGTGACCAACCTGAAGCTGTATAACATGAGTGAGGTTACCCAAAAACTTTTTTTGGTGTCCTAAATTAATATGACCATGTGTTTGAGTATGTATGTGCCATGATATGTAAAGAGGGTGTTGTTTACAGAAATGTTTGACCCTATGGCTGCCCCCTATACATGGCTTCATGGTTTGTATAGCAATGCAGAGTAAAACTAGGTATAGGGCTGGTAACTACAAATGTGTTTGGCCCCTCTGCTGTTCCTCCTTCACCATATTAGGATCCATATCTGCAGTACACCTTGTGTTAACTTTCTAAATAAACCTAAATGTCACCAATTACCTTTATGCCTACACTGCCCTGACTGCCTCCCTGTGCCCCTCAGCTTTCAAGTAATGTAAAGATTGTTAGGAAAAGAGATGACAAAGATATTTCTATGTGTCTTGCATGTCCAGGTCAGTGAACATCTCAGCTGTATGTCTTGCGGGAAATGGACTGGTGATTTTCAATGATGACACAGATTCCGATACCACTTCTTGCCTTCCAAGATGGTTCTTCCTTCTTGACCACTGGATGATTAGTTTCAGTCTTACTGTACCTATACTATCCTTCCCTTCCCCCTTCCCTCCTTCCATGACCCACCCAGACAATACATGAGCCCCTTCCCCTTTCCACCCATCACCCAGCAGCATGCCCTTACCTGAAATGAACACACCAGTTTAGAAAAACAATTTTTTATCTATATAAAAAATATGTACAATATTTACACGATGAAACAAAAAAAGGATGAGAAGAGGAAAACTAGGGAGCAAAACTATTTACATAAAAAAACCCCAGGGAGGCAGAGGCAAGAGAGGATGATCACGGATGACGGATCAGATTCCCCAGGACCCTTACAACTGTGCCAAGCAGCTATACAGCCTTGAGGATCTGATCCGTGTTCCAGATCATCCTCTCCTGGAAGGCATTCACGGCCCTCACGACCTCTCGGACCCCCTCACGAAAGCCCTGAATTCCCTTCGAGTCAGAGGCTCATCATCGGGAGAACATGCTCGCGATGATGAGCTTCTGCGCTGCTGCTGTGAGGGGGGGCATAGAGGCACGAGAGGGCCGGGAATGCTTTTCTAGACCAGCAAAGACTGGCCCTTGGGTGCCCCTGCATTCCTAACTCCCTGGGCAAAATGGGGAGGATGCCCTACGCGGGGGGGGGGGGCTAGGGGGAGGCCTGGGGTACTCTCCGCGTGGGAAGATGTCTCCTCGCGGGGGGGAGGGGGAGAATCCAGTTCTCCCCCGGAGTGGCTGCGGCTCGTTCAGGTGTTGCTGGGCCTGGCCTGGCCTCTTCAGGATCTGTAGCATTGAAAACCAAAAGGAGAGGTCAGAATAAACAGTACATTGAGGTTCAGAAAGAAGATAGAAAATTCCAGTAACATGAAAGGATCACTTCCACCAGGCCCAGCCAGCTCTTCCCACAGCCGCTCCAGCCACCTCCTCCTCTTTAGGCGCAGCCACCAGGCCTTCTTCTTCAGGTCCTCTATCTATTAGAAGAAAAGGAAGAGAGAACCATGAGTGTACTCTGAAAGTGATAATAGGACCTGCATACTTGAATGTGACCACTGAGTGGTATAACAACATTTATGAACCTTGAAGAACCATGATTTATTTATTTATTTATTTATTTAACAGTTTTATATACCGAAGTTCTAGTAACAAAGTTACTAATCAATTCGGTTTACATTACAACAATAAAATTGACAGAATATAGAATAATGTCTTACAGAGAACAGGGAAGATTGAACTTGGAAATAAATAAAATAACTTAATGAGAGCAATAAATAACTTCAACGGAGCAAGGAGAGTACAATTTAAATACAATATAATATAGGTGAATGAATATATTTTAGGAATTGACTGTGTCGGGCCTGAGGTCGATTGTTGAAATGATAAGCTTAAATATTCATGTAGGTAATCAGCTTTGCCAATAATCTTTTAACATTACAGTAAACTATAACACTCCAATACCTTAAACTATAATACTCTGTCTGGTTCCTCCTCTGAGGCCTAACCTGACATTCACACTCCCACATTACCCCCATCTCCTGTAGTAAAGTCTACTTACTCCACGAGGGTGCGATGCACGATCATTATATCGGGCTTGCACCCGCCGAAGGTGGGGGAAGTCCGAACTGGAAACAGGGAGCTCTCCCTCTCCACCACCAGGGACGCCAGCAGTTCGACGTCCCTGGTGGTGAAATTTGGCTGCCTGCCTCGACCTGCCATTTTGGGGTGTTGGTGAAATGGGAAGTCCCGCCCTCACATTCGCATGCACACGGGCATGCACGTGCGATTGAGGGAAGCACATAAGAATACTTGCATGCGTAACCCGCGCCCATAACTTGCGCGCGCAGCACCATGAGCGACGCGTACAAATCATGGTCTATACATATGCACACGAGTGTGCAAACTATGCAAAATTTATGTGGCCCGCTGTGTGCACAGCAGCGCGCGCCGTTATACAGCCATGCAGGCTTCTTTTAAAATCTACCCCTAACTGCACTAACCACATCCTCTGGCAACAAATTCCAGGGTTTAATTGTGCATTGAGTGAAAAAGAACTTTCTCCGATTAGTTTTAAATGTGCCACATGCTAACTTCATGGAGTGCCCCCTAGTCTTTCTATTATCCGAAAGAGTAAATAACTGATTCACATTAACCCATTCTAGACCTCTAATGATTTTAAACACCTCTATCATATCCCCCCTCAACCGTCTCTTCTCCAAGCTGAAAAGTCCTAACCTCTTTAGTCTTTCCTCATAGGGGAGCTGTTCCATTCCCCTTATCATTTTGGTCACCCTTCTCTGTACCTTCTCCATTGCAACTATATCTTTTTTGAGATGCGGCGACCAGAATTGTACACAGTATTCAAGGTGCGGTTTCACCATGGAGTGATACAGAAGCATTATGACATTTTCCGTTTTATTCATCATTCCCTTTCTAATAATTCCCAACATTCTGTTTGCTTTTTTGACTGCCGCAGCACACTGAACCGACGATTTCAATGTGTTATCCACGATGACGCCTAGATCTCTTTCTTGGGTGGTAGTTCCTAATATGGAACCTGACATTATTTAACTATATATTTTTAAAACCTATCAACTAGGTTGATAGGATTAAAAAAAAATTTAATATAATAAATTTTGAACAATATACATATAAGCAAATGTTATATGTTATCGGGCGGATTTTAAATGCCCTGCCCGCGTAAATCCGGCCGGAGAAGCACACCACCAAAAAAAAACAAAACCCCACAACTGGGAAAGTGGTGGAAATAAGATTAACATTAAACAGAATATTAGAAAACTTATAAAACGTCATTAAATAAATAATTAAATAACCACGTAATGATAAATAATGTAAATAAATCAGAAAGGACAAAGAACAAAATAATGATCATAAAAATTGCTTCCGGGGAAAACTTTCAAATTATTCCAAATAATGTTAGATCTTGGTATGACAATTCAAATGCTGTCCAAAGATGTCCCAAGCAATGAACCAGAGCTATGATATAATTTCTAATATGGACAATTTGCACAAATAGGTCTGAGAACCACACAACCTAAAATGTGCATAAACTGCATATAGAAAACATCATATAGTCACACTCTATCAATAAATAATAAATAAAATTACAAGGAAGTGCATTAAAAATGACAAAAATGCATTTCAATGAATGATGATTGCATAATATGCATAAAAATAGTATAAGATTTTGCATAATATGATAGATAATAAATAGTTAAATCATATCTATGCTTAAACTGAGACTATTCTCATATAAGCCACATGACAAAAACAGGTCATATACTATAAAATTGCAGATAATAATACATACATGTAATAAAATATATAAAAAATTTGCATTAAAACCAAGTCCAGCATTAAATAAGCCTATAGTAATGGCTCATCTGTATTATAATACAAATATATTTGGAACTCAAAGAATATTGGATTCCCTAAATATTACATATTTAATTTAACTTTGTAAATAATCATATTTTCCATCATAGTTTGAAAGGGCATTCTATTCTGATTAATTTGTTAAAGGGAGCATAATTCTAACTGTGTTAAGAAAAAAAATTAAATATAAACTGGAGATATAAAATGTTTACTTCACAGTTACATCCACTCCAAATTTCATAAAGAGGGAACAATAAAGATCAACAAACTACATATCCCTCTTTAATACATCTACGCTTAAATGTTTTAACCACTAATCCTTAGAGGATGAGGATTAGTGATTCCTAATCCTCTTGAGGATTAGTGGTTAAGACACTTAGGCATAGATGTATTAAAGAGGGATATATGGTTTGTTGATATAAAATGTTTACCACTGAACTCCCTATCTGCTCTTCCCAGAAGTAGCAAAGAAGCCATAATAGCAAACGCATTTATGACAGTCCCTGCCTAGGTCTAGCTATCAGCTCTTCCCCAAGAAACTGGATGGCAAAGACCAACTCAATGTTAAGTATATTAACGTAGTATGACATCACCAAAATCTCCTATAAGCAGAAAAAAATAATTTTCAGCACTGCAACAAGCTGACTATTTGGGTAAGAATAAAAAGCAGTATGGCACTCGAGCAGTCAGTGGCATGGTTACAGCCAGAGGGAAGCACACTAGTCTGGCAGTACTTCAAGTGCTCTTTATTTACAGTGATCTTAAAAACGCACATGTGGCAGCAGACAATAGAACAGACTCCTTGAACTCTGGCAGTCTCTAAGCTTTAAGTAAATCCTCAGCCAGTGCACTGGAACTCTATCAGCTCCCTGGGGCTCATTGAACCTGTCTAGACCCTCAGATTTTATGCTCAAGGGTTGGACTCCTCCCTCCTCCCAGAATCCCTTGGGGAGCCCAAGCTTAAGGAGGTCTGGGTGGGATATCTGAACCTGGTCCTTTAAGGTAGATTGAGGGAGACCCCTATACTCTCCCTCATAAGCAGTATTAAAAATATAAATCTCAAAAGTGCAAGACTAAGCGTGTTTGAATGTACCCAATTCAGATTTTACCAAAAAAGTATCAAGCCAAACTTGGACCCAGAAAACTAATCTTACAAGGCAAGAATTTTGGCTTTATACCAAGAAGATGATATTGAAAACAATAGATCAAAAGAGTAGATAAATATCAGATTCCCAGATCTCACTTCTATGGGTTTTTGCAGGCCAGACATTATATTTGTCAGCTACAACGGGATTATTTGGGGTTGTTTTCTATAAGTTCTTTGGCAATGATCATACGCTTCATGGGGAAAAAAATCAAATAAGCTATCTTAGTGGTATAAGTTGTACCCTGACCTATTGACAGGATTGGCACAAACCTGATCAAAAGTTACGGGCTTTAATGTTTCTCCCAAAGATCTTAATCTTTGTTTTGAATATTTCACTAAAATGTCCTTAGATGCTACATTTCAAGAGCTCTACTTTGTTATTTCATTTCAGCTATATTGACAATATTAAGACGTATAAATTTGGGATAATCCAGTCAGATGTTTGCCCTAGGTGCAGAATTGAAAGAGGTTCTCTGAAACAGACATTTTTATTATGCCACAAGATTGTTGCATTTTGGGAGAAAGGGTTCTCTGTGATTCACAAGATTACAGGAACATGTCTTTCCTCTGATGGTTGTTTATTGTTTTTAATTTGTTTATGTTGCTTTACTAGTAATCTTTTTCTGTATTTTAAATGACTGGATTTGACCTGAGCCTCCCTCATTTACATCTTGGATTGTTGTCATGGCTGATTGGATACATATAGAACGATTTGATGTGCTATTTACCCAACATATATTCTCTGCTGATTATAAGAAGCTTAGACATATTTGTATCACTTTTTTAATGTATCACTTAAAAACCATTTACAAAGATTTGGTTTTGTTAACTCAGTGGTGCTACCTGTTAACTCAGTGGTGCTACCTGTTAAGAACATAAGAAATTGCCATGCTGGGTCAGACCAAGGGTCCATCAAGCCCAGCATCCTGTTTCCAACAGAGGCCAAAACTAGGCCACAAGAACCTGGCAATTACCCTAACACTAAGAAGATCCCATGCTACTGATGCAATTAATAGCAGTGGCTATTGATTGATTAATAGCCATTAATGGACTTCTCCTCCAAGAACTTATCCAAACCTTTTTTGAACCCAGCTACACTAACTGCACTAACCACATCCTCTGGCAACAAATTCCAGAGCTTTATTGTGCGTTGAGTGAAAAAGAATTTTCTCCGATTAGTCTTAAATGTGCTACTTGCTAACTTCATGGAATGCCCCCTAGTCCTTCTATTATTCGAAAGTGAAAATAACCGAGTCACATCTACTCGTCCAAGACCTCTCATGATCTTAAAGACCTCTATCATATCCCCCCTCAGCCGTCTCTTCTCCAAGCTGAACAGCCCTAATCTCTTCAGCCTTTCCTCATAGGGAAGCTGTTCCATCCCCTTTATCATTTTGGTTGCCCTTCTCTGTACCTCTGTACTTAACTCAGTGGTGCTACCTGTTCAATCTGTATGCGCACAAAATGTTTTTCACAAAAAGGGATGGCGCATGGTCTGGGCAGTCTTCACGTGCACAAGCACTTGCCGGGGTCCCCTACCGCATAACTTTTCTTCTGCTATGGACAGCATGAAAGTTGTAAAATTTAAAAAATAGGCTAGTCAGCAGGGTTTTAAGGGTCTGGGCTAATAGAGTAAAAAGGAGGCAAGTTAGCTAAGGGGGTTAGGAAGTCCTCTCCTTTACTGGGGCAAACTGGGAAAAGAGGTAATTGCGTCGGCGTGCATTTCTAGTAAAATCCCTTCCACTTACGCGAGCAAGACGGTATTTGCACGCACATGCGCACATCAGTATGAAATCAAGCACACATGTACACACAAATAGCAGACTTTAAAACACGTGCACATGTATGATTTAAAATCACCCCATCCATATGCACAAGCCGGCAAATGTGCCCGCGCGCGGGTCTTAAAATTTACCTCAATACAGTACAATTTATTTGTAATGTATTTCTTTATGGCAATTTAGTTAACTGTATTTGCCTGGGATCTCCAAAGGTTATATGCAAACAGAAAGAGTGTTGCACTTGGGTGTTTTAGTGTGCCCTTGCGCCTCATCCCGACCCCAGATGGATCCAGGACCAAACCGAGGGTTGACGGCATGTTCCAGCATGGCAGATGGTCTAACCCTCTGCCAGGCCTGCAAGCTCCCAAGGCCAACAACATGATGATGTTGGAAGCTGAATGTCCTCCGACCATTCCGAGCCCTTTCGGACCTGCCGCTAGGATCGGCATGGAGCAGCAGGCCTGGCCTGAGGATGAGGGCAGACGGGCCTTGACATGAAGACATGACACCAAGGCTGATGCGGACGGCATCAGAGACGAGGACTGGAACAAGACATGACACCAAGGCTGATGCAAAGACATCACAGACCAGGGTCGATGCAACCGCATCCCGGACCAGGGTCGATGCGACGACATCAGATACATGACAAGGAACTTGACAAAGTCCAGACGAGAATTGGGCGGAAGGACATTGGCACTGTCTTTCAGGGCGCCCTACTCGGCCCACCTTCACGGGTGGACCCAATGGGCTGGTCACGGACCACCCTGTCTCACTGCACGCCCTACACAGCCTGAGGAGGCTGTTCATGGACCACGTGGCGAGCGGGACAAGCGCAGGGAAGAATCCAGCCAAGGCAGAACTTCGGAGCCATAAGTCATCCGGAGCTCCGCAAAGGCTGGCAGGACATGATGGCTCAGGAGCACAGGAACGAATTCCACCTGCAGGCCACTCCACGCTTGGGAAAGACGTCATCCAAGGAAGCCGGGCCTGAGAGGACCAGAAGGCTCAGGAGCGCTGAAGACACAGGAGCAAGACACCAAGGAACTAGGGACATCAGGAAGCAGAAGATCAAGACAAGACACCTGGATGAGGACCTCAGGCACGAAGACATGACATGAAGACAAAACGATGAGGAACTCCACGAAGAAGACCTGATGGAGTTCTGGCAGGCAGGAGCCTCCAGAGTGAAGTAACTCTGAGGCAAGGAACAATGGCAAGACCAGCCCTTTTATAGGGCTAACACAGGAAATCCATCCATAGGTGGGGCCAGCACACTTCCTGTGTCTGGCCCTTTAAATATTGAGAAGATGCGGCCGCGCCCCTAGGAGAAGGAGGCAGGAGCTTGTGCAGGACCACGGACAGCGGCCTGCACCGACATCGGTGCCAGAGGCAGCAGGGCTGGGCCTGAACACAGGCCCCGATGATGGCAGTGGCTCCAGCCGCTGCAGGAAGCCCCAGGGGCGGCTCCAGCCGCTAATCGAGTCCAGGGATGCGGCCTCTGTGCCGTGAAGATGTCAGCGACGTCAGCGGTGGCTTCCAGCTGTGAAGAAGGCAGATAAAGGCCATGGCTCCGGCCGCGGTAAAGAGGGCATACCAGGAGCGGCCTCCGGGCTACATGAGGAACTCCAGTCCGCGGCTCCGGCCGCACTAGAAGGCCTGACGTTGGCGGCATCCATGCCACATCGGGTGAAGAAGCAGAAAGCAGCAAAGAGGTGAGCAGTGCCTGCTCACGGGGGGACCTGTGGGCAGGGTCTATGACAGAGAGTTGCTGATTATTCTTGTAGATAATGCTTAGATATTACCTCTAGTTCAGTAGGCTAAACCAAATAGAGATGGTGGAAGTTTTTAAAAGGTCTATCACCTTGCAGGATATCTTCTCTTAATCTCTGGGTCATTCTTATATGATTTGCAGTCTGAATGCCTGTCAGATGAGGGGCGTATGCTGGACTTCTTTTTGAAACTTACATATAAATGGAGAGAGGCATGCACACTGATCTCGCAGTTGCTGGCACTGTGCTTCTGTTGTGTTTTAGCCAGTGTAACTGTCTCTTGGTAGGATAGGAGAAACAGGCACATGCCCTGTGAGCCTGCCCTTCGTGCACAACTTGCAGTTAGCTGCATTTTCTCTGGTGTCACCATATACTCACCAGTGTTCCAGCATCCCACAGCTTCCATCTTTCTGGGTACACTAATTAGCAGGAGTGTCTTCATGATGTCTTGGAGACCTAGTCTAAGCATAAAGTGCAGTATATAACATAACAAATCAGAATGACCATCACCAAAGTATGCACCTTGGAATGCCTCTCCTCACTGCATGTAAAAGTATACATGTACTTTTAAACACTCTGTTCCCTAATTGATTTTCAAAGTGCCAATTACATGCATAAAACAGAGTTTTATGTGCATGTCACTTTGAAAATCAAGCCCTTTAAGGGCAAGTAGTAGGACAAAGCAAAGGACATGCACAAGACAGATGAAATCTAATTTTGGGCAAGGCAACCTATGAAACACTTTAAAAATAATAGAAACAAAGCAGAAAGCTATAAAATTCAAGAATTCAAAACTAAAAATATACAAATAAAATTTGTTTAAAAAAAATGTCAGGCCATCCTTGAATATAAAAGTTGAATATTAAAGGACAAGAGCATTAGCTCTATGCCCTCATGGTAACACTGAAAACGAGCAAATCAGATGAGGAACTAAATAGCCAGATAAGTCTCTGTAGTCATTCCAATATGTGTGTAATGTGCAATGCCAATACATGGCATTCAATTTCATGTTTCAAAAACATGTTATAACTATGCGGCACAGAATCCAAACCAAAACCACAAAAATTAGGGCTACTTATCCACACATGGAAAGGAGAGGGGATTTAAAAAAAAAATACTGACAAAAAAAACATACTGCAAGGGAATATGTACATATATAATATATAAAACCTGTAAATAAAAAGTGAAACAGTTAATATAAAAATAAGAACAAATGTAAAATGGTCTGAACCCACAGACAGGAGCATCTAACAGGAGTAACCTAGCCATCAGGCTATTCAAGTTATATGTGCAAAGACACTTAAGAAAAGACAAATGAAACTAAGGCAACAGTACAATTTCAAAGGGATAAGAAAATGCCATACTGGGTCAGACCAAGGGTCCATCAAGCCCAGCATCCTGTTTCCAACAGTGGCCAATCCAGGCCATAAGAACCTAGCAAGTGCCCCAAAACTAAGTCTATTCCATGTTACCATTGCTAATGGCAGTGGCTATTCTCTAGGTGAACTTAATAGCAGGTAATGGACTTCTCCAAGAACTTATCCAATCCTTTTTTAAACACAGCTATACTAACTGCACTAACCACATCCTCTGGCAACAAATTGTGTGTTGAGTGAAAAAGAACTTTCTCTGATTAGTTTTAAATGTGCTACATGGTAACTTCATGGTATGCCCCCTAATCTTTCTATTATCCAAAAGAGTAAATAACCGATTCACATCTACCCGTTCTAGACCTCTCATGATTTTAAACACCTCTATCATGTCCCCCCTCAGCCGTCTCTTCTCCAAGCTGAAAAGTCCTAACCTCTTTAGTCTTTCCTCATAGGGGAGCTGTTCCATTCCCCTTATTTTGGTAGCCCTTCTCTGTACCTTCTCCATCGCAATTATATCTTTTTTGAGATGCGGCGACCAGAATTGTACACAGTATTCAAGGTGCAGTCTCACCATGGAGCGATACAGAGGCATTATTCCACGAGCAAAAATAGCACAAATGTTTGTAAGTAGCTAGTACTTGCATATATGCTATTTTATAAACACCAAAATTACATATATTTTCGGATTTGCAAAACATTTTACCTGTGTAAAAAAGGAGCAGAATTCTGGGAGTGAGATCTAAAAGTACACTGGAAGGTTGCTCTCTTATAGGAGATTTACGTGTACACATTAGCAAACTTGTCTGTACAACATTACACCTGCTAATTGACTAGCACAAATGATATTGGACTTGTCTGTTGCCTGCAATTTTTGCATAGGAAATCTGGGGGGACATTCAGGGTGAAGTGCTAGAGAGTCTTGATGAAAGCAAGAATTTGGCACAGAGCCTACACCAATGAGAATCAAGTAAAGACGGCATGGGTAGGGAGGAGGCACTCCCAGTTGCATCTGCAGTAGCATTGGTGTAGTAATGCGGCCTTTTCTGTACAGAAGTTGGTTGATTTACATATTAATATTCACATTTAAATGAAACACCCTGCCATTTGTTCAATTTTTCTGACAAAATCTCCTGCTGATGCAAATAAGAATGAGTTTGACAATTCCTAAATTGATTTCTTTGAACATTCTACCTTAACATCTGAGGAGGTACTCTCCCCTCTTTCCCCCAGTATATTGTTTTCCCAGTCTGGCCTGACATCGCAATGAGTTTGACACCCCTGCAATATAGGATGCAGTTTCAGCAGGAAATAAGTCTCTAGAGCCACTTCCAGCTAACCCCATGTTCTATGCCTCAGGAATAGGAGACATCATCCAAGATGAGATTTTTTTTTTCCTGCCTGGTCAGCAAGCTAGTCCATAGTGCTGTTTTGTTTTGATTATTATTGTGTTTATTCTTAGTGAGCTTACTGGTCTTGAAAGGTCCCGGGTTGACAGCACTAGGGACTGGATACTTTCATTAACAAACAGCATGGCATTCCTTTTCTGGGAATAAAAAAAAGCAAAGCACAAAGACAACCATGCTATGCTGCAAGACAGAAAAGGAATGATGAATAAAACGGAAAATGTCATAATGCCTCTGTATCGCTCCATGGTGAGACCGCACCTTGAATACTGTGTACAATTCTGGTCGCCGCATCTCAAAAAAGATATAATTGCGATGGAGAAGGTACAGAGAAGGGCTACCAAAATGATAAGGGGAATGGAACAACTCCCCTATGAGGAAAGACTAAAGAGATTAGGACTTTTCAGCTTGGAGAAGAGACGACTGAGGGGGGATATGATAGAGGTGTTTAAAATCATGAGAGGTCTAGAACGGGTAGATGTGAATCGGTTATTTACTCTTTCAGATAGTAGAAGGACTAGGGGACACTCCATGAAGTTAGCATGGGGCACATTTAAAACTAATCGGAGAAAGTTCTTTTTTACTCAACGCACAATTAAACTCTGGAATTTGTTGCCAGAGAATGTGGTTCGTGCAGGTAGTATAGCTGTGTTTAAAAAAGGATTGGATAAGTTCTTGGAGGAGAAGTCCATTACCTGCTATTAGGTTCACTTAGAGAATAGCCACTGCCATTAGCAATGGTTACATGGAATAGACTTAGTTTTTGGGTACTTGCCAGGTTCTTATGGCCTGGATTGGCCACTGTTGGAAACAGGATGCTGGGCTTGATGGACCCTTGGTCTGACCCAGTATGGCATTTTCTTATGTTCTTATGTTCTTACTCAAATGCCTGAGTTTAAGTGTGTTTAGCTCCCCCCCCCCCCCCACCTTACTTATCTTACTGTATGGTCACTTAATCAGGCCATATCAAATACCATACTGTACCTTAATCCACATAGAGAAATACCCATCTGCGTATACTATGCTCAGTTCACGCAGGCCGGATAACTTTAAAAACTAACCGACTACATTTAAACATAGCCAGTTAGGTTTGAAAGTTATCCGGCTACACGTAGCCAGATAACTCTAAGCAAGTATGTTCATCAGGACATAACTTTAGCTGGATAACTTGTCCACTAAATGGCCTTCTGAACATTGGCCTCATTATCAGGCTGATTCAGTAAGTCGCATGCGATTCAGGGGGGAAGAAGATGCAAATGAGGGCCTGCAGTAAAAAGAGGCGCTAGGGACACTAGCGCGACCCTAGCGCCTCCTTTTTGACAGGAGCGGCGGCTGTCAGCGGGTTTGACAGCCGACGCTCAATTTTTCCAGTATCAGTTCTTGAACCCGCTAACAGCCACGGGTTCGGAAAACGGACGCCGGCTAAATTGAGCGTCCGTTTTCCGACCCGCGAGCCGCATTTTTATTTTTTACTTTTGGGGCCTCCGACAATATCGCTATGATATTAAGTCAGAGGGTGTACAGAAAAGCAGTTTTTTCTGCTTTTCTGTACACTTTCCTGGTGCTGGCTGAACTTAACGCCTGCCTTTGGGCAGGCGTTAATTTCTGAAAGTAAAATGTGCGGCTTGGCTGCACATTTTACTTTCTGTATCGCGCAGGAATAACTAATAGCGCCCGCAACATGCATTTGCATGTTGCGGGCGCTATTAGTTTCGGGGGGGTTGGCCACACGCTTTCGACACGCTATTACCCCTTACTGTATAAGGGGTAAAGCTAGTATGTCGAAAACGTGCGTCCAAACTCGGGCTAACAGTGCGCTCTACCGGCCCGTATGTGTTGCGCGCGGGCGCGGTCGTCGTAAGCGGGTGGTGGTGAGCCCTTGGGCCACGGCAGGACTCAAGGAGGAGCCCCAAGCCACACCGTGGGAGGTGAGCTGAGCAGGCATGGTGAGCCAGGCAGGCAGAAACAGAAGCAGGGAGTCCGACCCTCAGCCGGACCTGCATGCCCATGGTAGCCAACACGGGGAAGTTGACTAATGAACGGTCCTCCGACTGTTCCCGGCCCTTTCGGACCCGCCGCAGGGAACGGCAATGGGCAGCAGGCCGGACAGAGGCGAGGGCAGACAGTCCTTAAACAGAAGACATCAGACGGGGCAGAAGCAGGCTGAAGCAAGACGGAGACATCAGGACAAGGGCTGAAGCGAGACACAGGAAGGATCCAGGCGAGCAGGAACTCCGATGCTGGGATACTCACATCCGAAGCCCCCTCGGCTGGCAGAAGCTCAAGAGCCCGTGGGACGAATCCCTCCTGTTGGCCACTCCAGGGCCCAACAGGACAGAAGGCTCAGGAACCAGACGAGGACGTAGGTCAAGGCAGAGACAGGAAGACATCCGGGCAAGGGCTGAAGCAGATACTGTAGACAAGGCTGGACGGAAACATGGCACTGTCCATCAGGGCGCCCTACTCAGCCCACCCGTGGGACTGAGTCGCGGACCACCCTGTCCCAGACGCGCCCCACACAGCCCAGGAAGGCTGGTCGCGGACCACGCTGAGAAGGAGGGTGCAGGGAAACTCCAGGCGAACAGGAACTCCGATGCTGGGATACTCACATCCGAAGTCCTTACCGCTGGCAGGCACAGGAACAAACATCTAGGCAGAGACACTGGACAGGGATCCATCAAAGCATATGATGATCACGGAAGACCTGGATCAGCAGGGATACAGACGACTGTAGGACCTGATCCGAATGCCTCTTGCAAGTGAACAGAAAGTCCTTAAATACTGGAGGTAGAAGGCAACTCCCTGGGAGGAGCTTGCCAGGACCGCCCACCGCTGGTCCTATAACTAGGGTAGAGAGCTGCGGGCCAGCCCCTAGGGAAACGGGCGTGACTGGAACCAGGAAGTCCAAACGCAGAGGCATGTAAGCCACAGGCACAGCTAGGCCTCTCAGGCCCTGGAGCAAGTCCCGGATGGAACACAGGCCCTGGAGCTGTGTCTGCTAGGCCTCCCAGGCCCTGGAGCTATGTCTACTGGGCCTCCAGTCCTGTAGTGCTATCTCTCTTGGGCCTCCAGCCCTGTGGTGCTGTCTCTCTAGGACCTCCAGCCCTGTGGTGCTGTCTCTCTTGGGCCTCCAGCCCTGTGGCTTTGAGTCTCCTGGGCCTCCAGCCCTGCTGCTCCTCCTGTGCCCTGCTGCTTCTGCTGCCTGCTGGTTCCAGCTACTGCTGCTTCCTGCTTCCAGCCTCCTGCTTGCTTTTTTCGGCCACGTGTGTCCTAGTGGCCTCTAGTTTTTGTCGCCCCTCCTTCCTTCCCTCCCTTTGTCCCATTCTTGTACTCTCCAGCACCCTCGCAAGGGGGCGCTGGAGTTCTGTGTTTTTGTCCTTCCCTTCTTTTGTTGTCCTTTTCTCCTTTTCCTTTCAGGGGGCGGAGCGGCCTTTGGCCGTCTCCGCCTCCCTCCCACAATAGAGCAGAGGCATGCAAGCCACAGGCACCGCTAGGCCTCTCAGGCCCTGGAGCAAGTCCCGGCTGGAACACAGGCCCTGGAGCTGTGTCTGCTAGGCCTCCCAGGCCCCTGAAGCCCTTCCAGCCTGCTGCTGCTGCTGCCTGCTGGTTCCAGCTACTGCTGCTTCCTGCTTCCAGCCTCCTGCTTGCTTTTTCGGCCACGTGTGTCCTAGTGGCCTCTAGTTTTTGTCGCCCCTCCTTCCTCCCCTCCCACAATTGATGTCCCATGCTTGTAAACTCTCCAGCGCCCTCGCAAGGGGGCGCTGGAGCTCTGTGTTTTTGTCCTTCCCTTCTTTTGTTGTCCTTTTCTCCTTTTCCTTTAAGAGGGCGGAGCGGCCTTCGGCCGCCTCCGCCTCCCTCCCTCCCACAATAGAGCAGAGGCATGTAAGCCACAGGCACAGCTAGGCCTCTCAGACCCTGGAGCAAGTCCCGGATGGAACGTAAGCGAGGCCCTGGCTTCAGAGCGGCCTCTGGAGGAAGGTAAGAGACCTCCTGTAGCGCAGCAGCAGGGGGGATCGCAACAGTATGTGTCCATATTTGGTAATCTGTCTAATCTTTGTTAGCATTTCACATTCCATTTAACCATATGGTCAGGTGAATGGAAGTAAACCCTCACTGATACACTCCTCCCCATCACACATGGAATTTCTATCCATAGAGTTAGTTTCTTGTAGATTCTGTATCCTGCTTGATTCTATGGAATCCTTACCATATAATGCAACCTTACCACCACTTCTATCTGCTCTGCATTTTGATAAATTTTGTACCGTGGTATCACCCATTAGTTATCCTTTTTCCACTAGGTCTCTGAGATGACTATTATGTCAATATCTTCATCTAGTGTCATACGCTCTAGCTCCTGCATAAATGTGTTCTTATTTTTTTCAAAATGTACTTTCTATCAGTTGATTCAGTTAATTTGGAATAATCTTTTTCTAAATCCTGTCAGGACAATCTAATTTATCTCTTTCAATCGTTGGCTTTAATTTATCTCTTTCGATCGTTGGCTTTACCTCGTGATTTAGTTTAAAAGCTGCTCTATTTCCTTTTTAGTGCCAGCAGCCAAGTTCCATTTTGTAAGGTAAACTCTATTTCACTGGAAAACCTTCCCAAAATGTCCCCAGTTCTAAATGATTCTGAAGCCCTCATCCCTGCAACACTGTCTCATTGTTGAGACTCCAGAGCTCAGCCTGCCTATAGGACTGGGAGCATTTCCAAGAATGCTGTCCTAGAGGTTCTAGATTTTAGTTTATTACCTGATAAACTTAATTTATCCACTTTGTCCTATGTCATTGATGCCCACGTGGGCCACAACAGCTGGCTCATTCTACCCAGGCAATGCGTGAAGTCTGCTATTGTCGTAATTAAAAAAAGATTTACGACAACAGCAGCCTAATCTCAGCTGTGGGAGTACCTGGTTGTTTAAACATCTCCATCGAGCAACAGTTAGTCTGGCTTTTACTTAGAGAAAAAAAATACTTTAACACTTGATCTTTCATAATATTTATTAGAGATAAAATTCTACATGGCTATGGCGGTTGCTCTATTCATCTGCTCTCTCTGCCCCTTAGCTCCCAGAGCTCATCTCTAATATCTTTCATTAACAGGGCATTAACCAATGCTTTGTTCCCTGATGACAAGCATTCTTACATCACATCATTATTCTTATTAACAGATAATTTTATCCAATCAGAGGCCTAGTTTAGGGTCTGCTACCAATCATTTAACCAACACTAAAACAATACCCATTTTTTAATACATACTAGATGTCATCAATTGTATCATGCTAGGTGTCAGTGCAAAGTCTGATGCCACATTGCACAATCCATCCTTCAAGTCAGCATGTATCTCTATATTTTGACTACAAGATGTTCAAAACAAATTTTAACAGTACATTCACTACTTGATATAACAGCAACTCAGAACAATAGCATGAATGCTAAGCTCTACAAAATATAAAATTATTTCTTTTTCTTATAAATCCACTGTGCTCCTACATATAGCCATCCAACAAATATAGACACCTTTTAAGAACACAGAAAAAGGTATTTTACTCAAATTCCACACTATCTTTGCATCAGGCAGGCAAATTACTAAGTGATCCTCATGGTTTCCAGCCACCTAGCCACCTCTATAATGATCGAATCACCAATAATAATGGCAGTCCTATTCCTACTCTCCTGGGACACACAACCTTGAAGACACTTGATGTGAAAGAATAACACATCATCTGGAGGGCAGGTCATAGCTACAGCAACACATCCTGCCACTGAAAGGTGCTGTTCTCTTCCTGATGTCCTTGATCAATCGAAGTAGTACAGAGATTGCCAAAATGGAGATGGGATCACTCTGTCTGCCTCAGCTCCTCCAGTTCAGCCACTCCAGCTTCCAGATTGTATTCATTCCCTGAATTCTTTGCACTGGGTGCACACATATAACCTCTCTAGAAAACAATCATACATATGGCATTCACTGCAAAATACGGATAGCCCTCATCCCACTGCTGGACTCCTGTTTGCATCTTTCTTTTATTAATTCAGAAAAGGATTTATTTATTTATTTTTATTTATTTAAAAACTTTTATATACCGGTATTAGTATGCATACATCATACCGGTTTACAATGTAACTTTAAAGGCAGAAATTACAATGAACAGGGAGGGCGAACAAGGAGGAGTATACAAAGAGCAGGAGGTGGAGGAATTAAAGCAATAAATAAAACTGCAATGGACTATTTACAGGAATATACAAGGCGTAGGCAAGATACTTGCGGAAGTCAGTGTACTTAATCAGGGTAGGCTTGTTGGAAGAGCCATGTTTTAAGTTTTTTTCTGAACTTGGCGTAACATGGCTCTAGCCTGAGAGTGGTAGGGAGGGCGTTCCATTGTTTAGGGCCTGCAATGGATAGTGCACGGTCCCTAGTAGAGGAGAGGTGGGCTTTTTTCAAAGGGGGAATGGAGAGGGTGCCTTTGTTGACAGTGCGAGTGGGTCGTTCAGTGCGTATAGGACGAAAGGGTTCATCCAACCAATTGGAATTGTGCGAGTGGATGGACTTGTGCACTATGGTTAGAATTTTGAAGAGAATTCGGGATGCGATGGGGAGCCAGTGGAGTTCTTTGAGTATAGGGGTAATGTGATCAGCTTTCCTTGAGTTGGTGATGACCCTGGCGATGGCATTCTGGAGCATTTGTAAGGGCTTGGTGGTGGAGGAGGGTAGGCCGAGGAAGAGGGCATTACAGTAGTCCAGCTTTGAGGAAAGGGTGGATTGAAAATTTCAATCCACCCTTGAGGAAAGGGTGGATTGAAATTTTCTAAACAATTAACCAACAGTTTGATTGGATTTCTGTCTAAAAATCAGCAAACATGAAACTTCGAATATCCTTTAAGGGATCAAAAGAGATTATGCACAGGTATGACTTTGCAGCAGTGAGAATCCTTACAGGACGAAAAGCCTGACCCCTACAAAATTAAGAACGTGTATATAATGTAAGAGAAAAAAAGTGGGGTGAGTTTCACTTCCAAGACGTAGATTCTATCAAGCTACAATAGAATAAATTGAAAAATAAAGAGAAAAATATCTAATTTGAGAAAAAGCTACGCAGGTAAAACTCACCACAAAATGGATTAAAGCTAGGTAGGAAAAAAAAAGTTGTTTTGTTAAAATCACCTTAAAACAGTAGCGCTCGGCTGGCCCAGCAGCTCAATGGCAGCACTCTGCAACTTGAGTTCATTTCCCAGAAAAAGACTCTGCTCCCTGGGCTGTCTGGGGCTCAGGATGCTGCAGAGGCAATGTTCCCAGCCCCTGGTGGAAGAGAGAAGCCTCAGCCATGGCTCCACAGTGACAGGGACCACTAAAGAGTTCAGTCAACCCCGGGCAACCTTTCTGTAATGCTAGTTTGAAAAATAGTGAGGAATGTATAGGGGATGCTCCTTTTAGCCATAGGGAAGTGTCCCTGCCCTTCACAAGCATGCAGAATGTGGCTTCAGCTGGTTCAAGTGCCCTCAGTGCCTCAGAGGTCTCACCAGACTCTGCCTGTTGGTGATGTCAGGTTGGTGTCCGTGGTTTAGGGAGAAGCACCACTCCCAACTGAGAGGGATAAAGTACTGTTATAAAAATCCCTGCTCCTACGTGAGTAGAATACCGTTAGAAGGATTCTAAGCCCTAGAGTCTTCCCCTTGAGGGGCTCCTAAAGGCTGATCTGGTGCCAGAGAGATTTAAGAGGTGTGAGTGGAGAATTACAGGGTGAAAGTGCCTGCAAGATCTAGAGGAGAGAGAAGTTCTTGCACAGTTTGGAGGACTTGTATACTGGGAGAAGCAAAGGGAAATATCAGCCTGCCTGGGAAAAGCTCACTAGATTCACAGGTTGTTTTCAGCTAAAATCAGCCTGAGATCCACAGAAGAGTGAGAGGAAGGTCCCAGGGTGGAAGGGGTGCCTGTCCCAAAAAAGATGGCTAGTTTGAGGGAGAGTTTTCTTTTGTTGTATTCTGAATTGAGTTGCAGCTATAGCGCACTAACCCAAGTGTACTGTTTTTGGAGTTATGTTTTGCTACTAGTTTTTTTTTTTTTTTGAGTAAAGTCTTTATTTCAAACAACAAGCTGTAAGTGAAGAGTGATTTTTGATGACTGCCTGGTATGCAGAATACTACTGAGAAACAAAACCCTAAGGGCTTCGAAAATGTGGGTTCCCCCCCCCTATATGGGAACCCCCAGGACAATCACAGGATCTTGTGTGGTCCATGGTCCTCCACATGTGCCCCCGTGCCCAGTTCCGGATTGAGAAGTTCTTAGAGATGGGTATAAAATAGGGGTAAAACACCTCAGATAACACTGGGCAACAATGAAAGTGTTACTGACCTAAAAAGGTCCTACTCTGTAGTATCTTGATGTGCTGAACACTAATATGACCATGAAAAGTTTTTATTGGCTCTCGTTTTGAAGATATTTAATGTAGTTCACTTTCTATGTTTAGTCATATAAATTTATCCAGTAGGACTGTAAATAAGCCTAGAATGATGTAATATTGCATAATATCATCATGCACACATCATCCAGAGTTTATTACATCATTTTCTGATGCAATGCAGTTCTACTGCCATGCTGCTGCTGAGTAAGCTGACGTCTGCAGTGTACTATATGAAGCCCAGTCAGAAAGGGTGAGCATTTGAAATATTCATGCTGGCTGACTACTGCTGGACACTCCGCAGAGATGCTCCCGAATAGGTGTACAAGAGACAAGCAAAGAAATCTAAGACGTAGTCTATGACTTCATTTTTTAAACTGTATTAACCGTAGGTCTCCTACTATTGGCATACAATTCAAGATGTAATTATATTATTGCATATTACAAAAAAACTAGAGCCAATTTTGCATTTTCAGTCGCATTCATGTTTAGCACATGGAAATTTATAAGAATTGACTAATTTCATTTCCGTAACATGACTTTTGTGAAAATTTGTTGCCCAGTGTAATTGTGAAATAAGATTCATGGCTTCAGTTCCCAGCACTGGTTGCTACTGAGCTAGAATTAATTAAAGTTATCAGGCCAAAAAAAAAATCAAAACATGAGGGAGTAGCCAACTTCAAGATGGCGGATGTGTAGTTCTTATCTTCAGAGAATTCTGCTGTGCTAAAGACCAGTCTATGGTGTCACAGGAAAGAAAAATAGGGGAGAATTTGATCTGTGCCATCTGTCTCTTTGACTGGTGCAATTCTTTGTTCTGCGGGTGGGCAAAGGTTAGAGCTCTGGGGCAGGCATTGGTAGTGGGGAGAGACTGCATTTGCTTCTGCACTGAACATCAAAATATCCCTCAGCTCAGGAGGAAGAACACCCCACTCTTCCTCTTCCTCAGCAGCTAGCATGGTTGATGATGCTATTGGTGCAACAGGAGTGCCACTGGGGCCTCAAAGCCCCATGGGTGATTCTGCATCCTCAGGCCTGCATCAGGGAACAACAGAGGGAGTCAACATGGCTGCAAATCAAGCTGTGCCATGCTCTCAAATGAAGGTGAAGGTAGATCCCGATTGTTCTGAGGAAGTCTAAAGACAACTTGCAGTCATTGCCACTTTGAGAACCCCTCCAATACCAACCCCAGTCAAGTTTTCCCTGCCCCCCACCCCCAATGTCTCCTTGTGGAAGGTCTAAGCACTGAACAGAATAAAAACTTCCTTAACTGGGTACATTAATCAGTTATACTTGCATATGTTGCAGAAACTTCCTACAAATTTTCTTCATAAAATATTGCCACTGGGAAACAAAATAAGCATTTGCTAAACTGGGAGGGGAATATTTTAACCTTGCAGGCAATTAATACTGTCCTTATCAAGGACAATATGACACTTTGGAACTAGTGTGAGGTCTTGGAAAACTCTACAAGGAAAAAGAACCCAATTTTTTTTTCTCATAAAACAAAGATCGTTATAGAAAAAGATCTCATTGACCAATCCCTAAACAGCTCTAAAACAAATGGCTCAAGAAGAGTGTCCAATTATTTCTGAAGAAGACTCCAGCATTGCAGTCAGATCCAAACTATCCACAGTAAGATCATATATATCATCATATATTTTTTCAACATATCCAATGATAGTACAGTAATAGATGTTGGGAAAATTCATAAAACTCAAATGTACCTGATTTAAGTAAGGTAACACAAGAAAAATGAAATCCTTTTTGAGTCTCCAATATTGCTTATCTTTGAGGTCAGATCTTTTCTTGAAATTCCCAGCTAAAAGTTTTTATTCAGTTTAGGGTAGATTTTAAAAGGACTGTGCATGTGCTAAAATGTGTTATTTTATAACTTATGCATGTAGGTTATAAAATGCTCTTCATGTGTGCCACTTTGAATGAGAGAGAAAGAGAGTAAGACTCTCAGCCTGATACTCTAATTATGGACCATTGTAAGGGGGCACTTTGAATCGGGGTGAGTTTTCGGGAGGAGGGTTGGGGTTAGGGGAGTGGTGTTACAGACACATTCAGAGGTATCCATTGTAAAATTGACATCATTAAGAAATTTTTGACCTTATAATCGATGAAAATTCTAACAAGTCTCTGCTAGCTGCATTGTACAAATCAACTCCTTTTCATCACTTATAAGGTCAAAAATTCTTTAATGATGTCAATTTTACAGTGGATACCTCCAAATGTGTCTATAACACCACTCCCCTAACCCCAACTCACCCCGAATCAAAGTGCCCCCTTACAATGGTCCATAATTAGAGTATCAGACTGAGCCTTATAAAGAGTCTTACTCGCTCTCTCTCACTATTAAAATTCATGCAGCTCCCACACAGCATGCATATGTGGCCATTTTTACATGCACAAGTCTTTTAAAATCTACCTTGTAAGTGGTAACCATTTTTTCTTTTTTGACCCTGAACATTTGAAGAAGTTTATAGAACAGAGGGAAACTGGTATCAACAAGGCACATTAGCTCACTGGTTGGGTTATATGAAAATGTTTAATATGCACATAAGGTGAAAGAGGAATTTCATGTGTCATGATATCATAATAAAATTTATAAATATTTCCTTGACTTCTCCCCAAGTTACTGGTCTTTAATTTCTTTGGTGTTAATAATGGTTTGTTTCTTTTATGTTTTTCACCAAGTGTCAGTGATTAATGCTATATTTCCATAATCAGCATTTATTGTTTGATATAATTATGTGACAATTGCATTACCCACCACTCCCACAAAAGAATGTAGTGCTATACATTTTTTATAATTCAAATGGAATTAAAATGATTACAATCTGATTTTTGAGAATATATTAGGGAGAAGAGTTTTTGAAAGCTCTTCCTAGTTTGCCAGTCCTATTTCAAATCTAAGAAAATCAGAGCACTGTGGTGCTGACCTTGCTTATGTGAGGTCTTGTTGAGCAGTGTTTACCTCCCACTAGCAGAGGTTCTCTTGGAATAAATGTTAGTCCTCCCAACACTTCATGCTGGCAGCCATCTTGTTTCTGTTTGGACACTTTAGATTCCAGGCTCACAGTCTGCACTTTGCCGGAGCATGGTGGTCATGTTCTTACATTTGGACCTAGACTCAATCCTACATTTTGTTTTCCTATTTACGCAAAGATTCCTTCGTGAGTTCAGTGTTCCTGTTTGGTCCTAGTTTGCTTCGTGCATCTAGTCCTCCTGCAGTGGTCCTACACAGCTTCTGTGGGTGCCTTTCAGGTCCCTAGGTTTGGATTTACATTGTCTTCGTGTGTGCCTTGTGTTTTCAATTGTTCTTGTCCAAGCCTTGCTAGCCACCAGCACCTGAGGAGTCAAATCAAGGGGAAGATTGCTGTCACAGGCAGAAGAGACCCTGCTTGAGCTGGAACCCTCCAGTCTCACCTTGACTATGCACAGCCCACTCTTGCTTCAGGGTAACACTTCTGGCTGACTACACCATCACAGGTTAGAATCCCATGTGGGCATCATATATGGTATGAATAGAGCATGACTTGAAGAGCATAGTCAAGAGACAGAGATTCAAAAACAGGTCTGAAAAACTGATAAAGATTAACAACTTTTATTCCAAAGACTGAGTAAAAACACAAGACATAAAAAATTTAAGACAAAAATGAAGGCAACCATGAGATGCCAATAGTTCTCTGAAAACACAAGAAAAGAGTTGCAATTACTTTAATGTTAAAAGTGACTAAAAAGCTACAATTTCAGTTTGGTTCTTTAAATATAACAGGAGCCAACTAAAGGATAAAGGGAGGAAGTTAATAGATGAGTCATTCATGTGTACAGTATTACTAGATTAATGGCCTGGGTTTTTGCTTCTGCTTTTCCTCAGAAGAGGACTGTGTGGCATAAGGAAATGGAGAATATATTTAGCTACTGAAACTTAAGATTTTGATCTGTAAAATCACATGAGCCCATATGATACAAACTCCACTAGTAAATCTTGTTAGGAGCTCTCCCAAGACCCATAGCCCTTCTATTGCAGTCATACATGCCCAAAACACAAAGTACGAAGTGAGCCCTGTAATGTTCCTGCTCATCTATGCAAACAGAGTCTAAGGATTAGATTCAAGCCATTAGCAAAACCTCCACAACAATTTTTGCAGGTCTTTGTATCTGCAATTTTCTTCTTCTTAGGAAACTGAAGTACTATTTTAAAACAGCACAAAACCCCAGAACCCTGGATTCTTTTGTGACCTATCATCTATTAATATAAGGGATAATTTGCATGCATAAAATCATTTCATTTTTATTATTTATATTCCACCTTTTGTGTCTGGTCAGCTAAATCAAAATGGATTATATTCAGGTATTGCGGGCATCCCTATTCCCAGAGGTCTCACAATCTAAGGGCCTCATTTACTAAGCTTTTTTTCCATAGATACAAAATAGGAGAAAAGCCTTAGTAAAGCAGGTTCTAAAGTGTATACATTAGCCAATGGAGGATAAAGTGACCTTGGCTTTCCTGGTTTGCAGCCTGCTGCTCTAACCTCTAGGCTATTTGTGTAAATGTAATCCTGCTCTTTAAAAAGGGCTCCAGAAGTGATCTGGGAAAATATAGACCAGCGAGTCTGAGAAAAATCATGAAAACTATTAAAGAACAAAATCACAGAACATATAGAAAAACATGGTTTAATGGGACACAGCCTACATGGCTCATGAGAGGCTTCTAGGAAAATTAAAAAGTCATGGGATAGGTGGTGATGTCCTTTCATGGATTACAAATTGGCTAAAAGACAGGAAACAGAGTAGGATTAAATGGACAATTTTCTCAGTGGAAGGGAATGGGCAGTAGAATGCCTCAGGTATCTGATTTGGGACCCTTACTTTTCAATATATTTATAAATGATCTGGAAAGAAATACGACGAGTGAGGTAATCAAATTTGCAGATACAAAAGTGTTCAGAGTAGTTAAATCACAAGCAAATTGTGATAAATTGCAGGAAGACTTTTGTGAGACTGGAAAATTGGGCATCCAAATGGCAGATGAAATTTAATGTGGATAAGTGCAAGGTGATGCATATAGGGAAAAATAACCCATGCTATAGTTACACAATGTTAGGTTCCATATTAGGTGCTACCACCCAAGAAAGAGATCTAGGCGTCATAGTGGATTACACATTGAAATCGTCAGTTCAGTGTGCTGCGGCAGTCAAAAAAGCAAACAATGTTGGGAATTATTAGAAAGGGAATAGTGAATAAAACGGAAAATGTCATAATGCCTCTGTATCACTCCATGGTGAGACCGCATCTTGAATACTGTGTACAATTCTGGTCACCACATCTCAAAAAAGATATAACTGCGATGGAGAAGGTACAGAGAAGGGCGACCAAAATGATAAGGGGAATGGAACAGCTTCCCTATGAGGAAAGACTAAAGAGGTTAGGACTTTTCAGCTTGGAGAAGAGAGGACTGAGGGGGGATATGATAGAGGTGTTTAAAATCATGAGAGGTCTAGAATGGGTAGATGTGAATCGGTTATTTACTCTTTCAGATAATAGACTAAGGGGCACTCCATGAAGTTAGCATGTGGCACTTTTAAAACTAATCGGAGAAAGTTCTTTTTCACTCAATGCATAATTAAACTCTGGAATTTGTTGCCAGAGGATGTGGTTAGTGTAGCTGTGTTTAAAAAAGGATTGGATAAGTTATTGGAGAAGTCCATTACCTGCTATTAATTAAGATGACTTAGAAAATAGCAACAGTAACATGGAATAGACTTAGTTTTTGGGTACTTGCTAGGTTCTTATGGCCTGGATCATTAGAGGGAAAAGAATGTAGAGGGCTTAGATGTGGTTGAAAGTCAGAGAGGGTGAGAAGTGGGTAAGGCAAGCAAGAGGTTGAGTGAGATAATGTGAGGAGTAAACAAGACAGTGGCGGCTAGAGTTTGAGAGAGGAGGTGGAAGTGTGTGAAATAAAGATGAAAGGTGGGCAAGATAGGGATGAGTCAACATGTTTTGGACATTTCAAAGATAGTTGTGGAGAATGAAGTGAAATGAGAGTTGGAATGTTGGCAAGAGAGGTGGGAGGGGAGGGAGAGATAGAAAAAGAAGAAAATAGACAGACACAAGGAAATCTAAAACAGAAAGAAAACCAGGATGAGTATTCAGATGACAGAAAAGAGAAAACCTTCCAATGGAAAAAATCCTTGGACAATAAAGGTGGAATAACAGTTTTTCTTATTAGTAGTCATTGGAATATATAGGGCCAGACTTAGAGCCAATGCACTGCACAGTGTGTGTTTGGAGGGGGAGGGGAACACCCTCAACCACCCAATATTAAAGAGGTACATGAGTTGATATTTTGTGACACCAGTAGCAGATCCCTAGTGAGTGGGGATGGGGTGGATATATTTTGAAGATTTTTATTGTACAGGATACATATTATATATGGTTTGATAATGCTATACAATATGCTCGATACGCACGGTATGGCGTATTACTTATAGATGTTAGTTAGAAGTAATAAAATTTGCCATACTAGGTCAGACCAAAGGTCCATCAAGTCCAGTATCCTGTTTCTGACAGTGGCCAATCCAGATCATAAGTACCTGGCAGGATCCCTAGGAGTAGATCGATTCCATGCTATTTATCCCAGGGATAAAAAGTGAATTCCTGCAACTCCACCTTAATAATGGTTTGTGGACTTTTCTCCAGGAACTTGTCCAAACTCATTATTACTGAAGTACCAATTTAGTTAGCTTCCCTTACCATTTCACTGTCCAACTTATCATTTTGGCCAGGTGGATAGTAGTATACTTCTATCGCTATACTCTTCCACAACACACAAGGTATTTCTACCCATAAAGATTCAATTGTACATTTAGTCTTTGGCAGTACCTGTATCCTGTTGGACTCCATGCCATCCCAGACATAAAGCACCACTCCACCACCAAGCTGCTCCTCTCTTTCATTTGTACCCCATTATAGCACTGTCCTATTGGTTATCCTCCTTCCACCATATCTCTGAGATGCCAATTAAGTCGATGTAATGATTTACTGCTATACACTCTAACTATCCCATCCATCTTACTTCTTAGACTTCTGGCATTAGCATACAAACATTTCAAACTGTTTTTTGTTTGTATTAACATTCTGTTTTTCAGTTGACAGGGATAATTTAGAATCTTTTATCTCAGGTGATTATTTATAGCCATATGGACTACTTATTATTGGAACTTCACTGTTAGGATTTCCAAACTCTAATGCTTCATTAGTATCCTTCAAAGATACCTCCCTCCGAACCATGAGCTGCTGGGCGACTGTCAGCTTTCCCCTTTGTTCTAGTTTAAAAGCTGCTCTCTCTCTCCTTTTTAAAGGTTAGCGCCAGCAGCCTGGTTCCACCCTGGTTAAGGTGGAGGCCATCCCTTCAGAAAGGACTCCTCCTTCCCTAAAATGATCCCCAGTTCCTTACAAAACTGAATCCCTAGCTTTTTCCTACCTTTTAATTAGTTATTTAATACAAACCCACAAACTCCTGGCTTTTGCCTGCTTCTGACTAGCTATTTAATACAAACGCACTAAAGAATATACCCCAATAGTTAATTCTCCCCAAAACTTTTAAGCTCTAAAATTTCCCAACGAAGTACTTGCCAATTCTCTTTAGCCACCAGTAAGGTGATCCTCTCCTATCAGCCCTCCCACTGGATTATGAATTGAGTAAAAACATATTTTCTCTTATTAGTTTGAAATGTATCACTTAACTTCATTGTGTGTCCCCAAGTCTTTGAACGAGTAAACTGATTAACAGTTACTCACTCCACTCATTATTTTTTAGACCGCTATCTTATCTCCCTTCAGCTGTCTCTTCTCCAGGCCGTAAAGACCTAACCTTTTTAGCCTTTTTTCATAGGGAAATCATTCCATTCCCTTTATCATTTTGGTTGTCCTTCTCTGTACCTTTTCTAATTCTGCTATATCTGTTTTGAGATGCGGTGACTAGAACTGCACACAATACTCAAAATAAGGTTGCACCATGGAGCAATACAGAAGCATCATAATATTCTCTAGTTTATTCTCCATTCCTAATAATCCCTAGCATTCTATTGTTTTCTTGGCTACTGCTGCACACTGTACAGAAGATTTCAACATATCAACAACACCTAGATCCTTTTCCTGAATGGTGACTCCTAATGTTGAACCTTGCATTGCATAGTTATAATTTGGGTTACTCTTCCCTAAGTGCATCACTTTGCACTTGTCCACATTTGCATGCCCAGTCTTCTAGTTTTACAAGGTCTGCTTGCAATTTCTCTCAATCCACTTATGATTTAAGAACTTGGAATAACTTTGTATCATCGGCAAATTTGATCACTTCACTTGTTGTTCCCTTTTCCGGGTTGTTTATAAATATATTAAAAAGCAGTGGTCCCAGAATGGATCCCCAGGTCATTCCACCATTCACCTTTCTCCATTGGGAAAATTTACCATTTACCCCTACTGTCTTTCTATCTTTTAACCAGTTCCCAATCCACAATAAGACACTGCTCCCTATCCCATGCCTTTTTAATTTCCTAACAGGTCATTCATGAGGGACTTTGCCAAATACTTTCTGGAAATCCAGATGCACTATATTAACTGGCTCATCTTTATCCATATGTTTACGCCCTCAAAAAAAATTTAGCAAATAGGTGAGGCAAGACTTCCCTTGGTTAAATCATGTTGGTTTTGTCCCATTAAACTATGCCAATCTATATGTTCAATATCCTGCAAAATAGGATCCTTACGTTCCCATAGTTTAGAGGCCCAAGGCAAGGCCCTTCCATCAAGATACGATAGAATGTATGTAGACTAGGCGTAGGCCGTGGGGATATGAGAAGGCTGTAATGTGAAATGCATGCAGCACTGATTTAGAAAACCTCTAGTCCTTTGAATCACTCCAGAGAAACAAACTGGAGCAGCCAGAGGTACAGTTGTCTTTAAAGTTACTTCAGGTAACTGACCTTCATTACTGGAAGTAGCGCCTTGATTCTTCTGTGCGTGTAGCTGATGGTACTCAGAAGTGAGCTTCTCCAATGCGTTTTGTTGTTCAGCAATGCGCCGAGCCAGGCCCAGTATGGCTTGCAGGGCATCGAGCTGTGCCGGATCCATGGAGTTAGCAATCTGTTATGTTTTGTAGGGTTTGGGTGGACCACACTTAAAGGTAACTCTGGTAGTTCTTTCTTCAAAAATGTTTGTTCTCCTGCACGTGGTAGATGTCAATTTGGCCTGGGGTAGGAGTTTCTGCTTCTTTAGAACAGAGAAGAAATATAACAGCAACTTCTTATCATCCTGCTAGACCAGTCCAGACAAGTGGATTTTACTCTGCCTATCAGCTGATGGAGGCAGAGGACACACCTTTTTCCAAGACATCATCATTGACTATAAGGGAGGTATAGACTAGGCATTTGCCAGTAACCTTCTGTCTAAGCAATGAAGTGAAAACTTCTACTTCAGATATAACCCAGAAATAAGAGCGCGAACCTCTGGTAGTAACTGATAAAGGGGAACAGAGGAGTAAGGAGAGGAAAGGAGAATAGAGGTATTATGTCTCCCTGAGGAGTTTAGCCAGGGAGAGAAACAGACATAGGCATCCCCTGAGATTCTGAGAGGGTTCTGGACTGCTCTAGCAGGACTAGAGGAAACATAAGAACATGCCAAGGGTCCATCAAGCCCAGCATTCTGTTTCCAACAGTGGCCAATCCAGGCCATAAGAACCTGGCAAGTACCCAAAAACTAAGTCTGTTCCATGTTACTGTTGCTAGTAATAGCAGTGGCTATTTTCTAAGTCAACTTAATAGCAGGTAATGGACTTCTCCTCCAAGAACTTATCCAATCCCTTTTTAAACACAGCTACACTAACTGCACTAACCACATCCTCTGGCAACAAATTCCAGAGTTTAATTGTGCGTTGAGTGAAAAAGAACTTTCTCCGATTAGTTTTAAATGTGCCACATGCTAACTTCATGGAGTGCCCCCTAGTCTTTCTATTATCCGAAAGAGTAAATAATAGATTCACATTTACCCGGTCTAGACCTCTCATGATTTTAAACACCAGGTAAGACCAAACTTCTCCTTTGACATGAAGGGTAATAGCCCTCTTGACAATATGCATATACAATCAGTCTTCACAAATATCAGAACCAGCACATTGTCTGACTGAAAAGGATTATGAGGTGCTACTCCAAATCCCCACTTTATATGACCTAACTAATGATCACTGCAAACAGCTCTCAATGGTGAAACAGAACTTGCTACTTTTAAGAGAAGCACCACTAAAGCAGAAGTTTGCCGGTGCAGCAGCACTGTTTCGAAGGAAATAAAAAGTAGCTTAGCAAATTATAGAGCATTCATCTTGCTGTCTAAAATCTGCACTATAATGGGAGATAATAGAAGGGTAGGAGTGAACAATGAATATCAAAATGTAGAATTTTTCTGCTATTTAATCGGAAAAAACCCAGCAGGGATAAAAAAAAGACATTGGATCACTAATTGGTTTGTAAGGCAGGAGATATTAATGGCTAATGACTCTGCATTGATCTTACATTACTTTAAAACCTTCGCCACATAACAGGAAATGTGCAAGATTGTGACCCCCAAATAGTCATTTTAGTAGGCTGGCAAGATGTGGTATGAGAGTTTTCAAGATCACAATGGGCTCTTCTTCACCTCTGAAGAAGGGGACTTTGTGGACCCAGAAGCTCATGTCCAATATGTTTTGTTGGTTCTTTAATAGTTATCACAACTTGCAAAGATTCCAGTTTTCTCCAGCATCAATACAGCAACTGGATGTTAATTGAGATGACCATCCTCCATCACTACATATTACACACTCATATAGAAGCCATTGGTTAACCTTTGCTTTGTATCACTTATGCTTCACTTCAGTACTGGCCGATCTATATGTTGCTGCATTTCAGATTACAACAGATGTGTGACTACTAGAGAACCTTTTTCTGGCTTTTTTATAACAGATTCTAGTTAGTGATGCATTCCATCATCACCAGACGGTTAACCAAGAGAATGCTCCTTTATTGCCTAATTCACCAAGCTTGATCCCATAGACATAGAATGCACAAAAAAAGCCTTTAGTGAATCAGACTGTCATTGTCTGTGAGAGATAAACTTTGTACATCTGGTCTCCCATTCCTTTGTACCCTTTACATTTACGAAAGCCACCCAGTTCTCTCTGTAAAATGTCAGAATGACCTTTCATATGCAACCTCATGAGGCAAAAAATTCTACAACCTGATCATACAAGCAGAAAAGCTTTTCTTCCTTAAAATTAAAAATACATTTTTAACCTGCCTTTCCAAATGGTGCTCAAGGTGGCTTACAGCATTATTAACATTCAGGAACAATAACTCCCTTTCCCAGAGAACTCACCATCTAAATAGCTACCTGCGACACCGGGAAATAAAGTCACTTGCCCAACGTCATAAGGAATGTCAATGGGGAAAGTGGAATTTGAACCCTAGTTCGCAGCCCATTGCCACTCCTTTAAGACCGCAGATTGAATAAGACATGAGGCAGGTACAAATGTTCAGACAGGGTGGACCCAGTGATGACATCTATATTTCTATGTGTAAAAGAAAAGGAGGAGAATATATGCAGCTCATGAGAGAGGCTGCAGGAAGCAAAAATTACACCAAACAACCCCCTCAGCTGCAACTTGTCCATTATTACATGTAAACTTAATTATTTTGTAATGGACACTTGCAAAATTACTCATGCTTCATGTGTGTGTTAGAAAGTGTTACAGCAGATGACTCTTCAAAGCAAAGGAGAGAAACTCTTCCAGCGACTTGAAGAGAAACAACACTGGAGCTTGGATTCACTGGCTGGCATTACAGTTGCCTGCTTGCTTGACAATTAGCTGAAAAGTTAATTGGTCAGTGAGGCTTTAGGACAGGGGTGGCCAACTCCGGTCCTCGAGAGCCATAAACAGGCCAGGTTTTCAAGATATCCACAATGAATATGCATGAGATAGATTTGCATGCACTACCTTCATTATATGCAAATCTATCTCATGCATATTCATTATGGATATCCTGAAACCCTGGCCTGTTTGTGTCTCAAGGACTGGCCAACCCTGCTTTAGGACATCAGGCAAACATTAGGACATTTCATCTATTACCTATATATCACCACATAACTTGCTCAAAGCAGTGCACAACAGGAATTCACTCTGGATTGTGTCTGTGTCTCTCTCTGTGTCCTGATTCGGTGCTGGGCAAAGGGGTTCACGGGGAGGCTCCCACACCGTTCACGGGGGCAGGGGGAGGAAGAAGTCTCTCCTTCCAGACCCTTGCTTAGGGATTCTTCACTCGGAAGCTCTTCTGCTCACCAGACCAGTAAAAGGCATACCCCCCCCCCCCCCCCCCAAAAAAAATCACATGGACTCCCAAGCTGCTGTTCACAATAAAAGTTCTTTACTGGCACATATGGAGGGAAAGTCTAAAAAAGTGATATATATCCACAAGGAATATGCATGAGATAGATTTACATACAATGGAGGCAGTGCATGCAAATCTCTCTCATGCATATTCATTTTGGAAATCCTGACTGGGTTGAGAACCCCTGCATTAAAGGTTAATACAAAGAGCAATCCTAAGTCCAAAAAGAGCATACAAAATAAATCTTTCATTTCTAGCAGCATTAGCAACTGCGCTCTCAAACAGGTCAGCTCTTGAACCCTCTTCCCATGAGCCTTCCCAAGTACCAGCTTTGAAGACAACGCTTCCCTCTTCTCATAGCAGTGTCTCCAACTGGTGAGCTTCTGGCAGATTTGTTTTTTCCAAATCAGGAACTCCTTAGAACTCCTTCCTCAGCTGGGCAGGTTCCTTTTTCCAAAACTACAAGGACAAAATCCATTCTCAGTAAACCCTTCTCCAAAATGACTCCAAGAACAAATGAGAAATTACTACTTACCTGATGATCTCATTTTCTTTAGTATAAGGTGGATCCAGAACAAGTAGATTATGCACCTCTACGAGCAGGTGGAGACTGAGCAAAGCTGACATGACAGTATATATACCCCTGCAGTGACATCAGCCTGCCAGTATTCTCTTCAAAAGTCAACTGTGGACAGACTAACAACTTGATTATTAACAGACAAACATTCTAGCACTCAGCCAACAGGAAAACAGCGACAAAGGGACTGGACTAACCCTTACCAGTAACCCCTGGAACACGCAGCCAATCAGGAGGACAATAGCACAACCCGCCGGGTGCCAAGGGTGGGAAGGTGGATCCATCTGTCTATACTAAAGAAAAGGAAATTATCAAGTAAGTAGTAATTTCTCATTTCTTAGCATTTAGACAGCTGGATCTAGAACAAGTGGAATGTACCAAAGCTACTCCCAAACAGGGTGGGAGGCTGCCCACGGTCCAGTCAAAACTGCAAAGGCTGCGTCCTCCCAGGCCTGCACATCCAGACGATAACACCTGGCAAAGGTGTATAAGGAGGAGCATGTCGCCACTCAACAAATGTCGATGGGAGGCAATTATTTTATTTTTTATTTATTTAACATCTCTTTTATACCGATGTCCGTTTGCACATCGCATCGGTTCACAAAAAACAAAACTTTTGGGCAGGGCCCGTACAAATAACAGATAATTAGATAACAAGGAAAAATACAATTAACTTTTGGGAGGAGCCCTTACATATAACAAAATCAATGCGTAGATGCAATGAAATAGAGCTGTAACCATAACTATATACAAAAGAGTGCATAGTACAAAATCAGCGGGCATAAGGCGTTCATAATAAAATATCAGTGGATACATCACAGTGAAGTTTATGTAATGGGGGGTGACATGGTGTAGGCTTGTTGAAAGAGCCAGGTTTTCAGTTTTTTTTTTAAAGTGGGAGTATATGTCTCCATGCGGATATCATGGGGCAGGGAGTTCCATATGGTGGGGCCGGCAAGAGAAAAGGCTCTGTTTATAGTGGAGGAGAGTTTAAAAGATTTGATAGATTGGGCACGAAGTGTTCCTTGGAGGGCTGGGCGGGTGGGTCTATTGGAGGTTCGGGGGAGGAGGGGGGGGTTGATCCAGTTGAGGTTAGAATTTAACAGACTCTTGTGTATGATGGATAGAGTTTTGTAAAGAATTCATGAATGTATAGGGAAGCCAGTGAAGTTCAATAAGTGTGGGAGTGATGTGGTCTCTTTTCTTTGTATTTGACAGTATCCGAGCGGCGGCGTTTTGTAGAAGTTGTAATGGCTTGGTGTGTGTTGCGGGAATGCCAAGAAAGAGTGCATTACAGTAATCAATTTTAGATAAAATAATAGACTGAAGTACTGTACGGAAATCTGTGAAGTGTAGTAGGGGTCTGAGTTTCTTTATCGTTTGAAGCTTGAAATAACAATCTTTTATGATGGATTTAATGAATGGTTTAAAAGAAAGGTAATTATCGATAATGACACCTAAATTGCGAGTGTGCGAAGGGAAATTGGTGGATGAGTACGCAAGTGGGATGTCTGGGAGTGGTTGCCTGTTGGATATAATTAATAGTTCAGTGTTTTTGGAATTTAGAGCTAGGTGCATGTCATTTAGGAGTTGGTTGATGGAGGACAGACAGGATTCCCAGTTTTGTAAAGCAGTTTGGAGAGAGTCAGAGAAAGGGAAGATGAGTTGTACATCGTCAGCATAAATAAAATGCTTGATGTGCAGGTTAGTGAGAAGTGTAGTAAGAGGAATCATGTAAATATTAAATAGCGTAGAGGAGAGTGACGAACCTTGGGGCACCCCTTGTGGAAGACTGATGGGATCAGATTCGTTGTTGTCCACTAGGACAGTAAAGAAGCGATTTTGGAGATACGATTGAATCCATGCAAGGGCATTGCCAGTAATCTCAATACTGCTGAGTATGTTGAGGAGGACATCGTGATTGACTGTGTCGAACGCAGCCGAGATGTCAAGCATGGAGATCAGAAAGGAGGATCCTGAATTGGTTCCTCTGATAAGAGTATCGTGTAGGGAGAGGAGCAGTGTTTCAGTACTTAAATGCTTCCTGAAACCATATTGGGTGGGCGGGAGGATGTTATTTTGTTCAAGGTGATCGGAGAGGCGTGAATTAACTCGTTTTTCAAGAACTTTAGCTAGGAGGGGTAGGTTGGAAACCGGTCTGTAATTAGACAGGGTGGCAGGGTCAAGATTTGGTTTTTTGAGCAGCGGTTTCACTACTGCTTTTTTGAGAAAGTTAGGGACAATGCCATGCTCTAGAAAACAGTTGAGAATATTAGATAGAGGTTTGGCGATTACCTTGTGAATGGATAGTAGGAGTTTAGAAGGGATGGTTTCAGAAGGATGTGTTGAGCCCTAGTGGATGTGTGGATGTGGATGTGTTGAGCCCTAGTGGAATAAGCCCTAACCTGACTAGGCAACGGCTGCTCAGCATCCACATATGCAGCCGTGACTACTTCATTAATCCAACTCGCCCTGTTTACTTCCACTGTGGAGAACGAACAGGCGAACCATCTTCCTGAGAGGTCTGAAATTCGCCAGATACCTCATGATATGTCTCTTGACATCCAAGGGCCATAACAGACTATATTCATCCGCATCTCTTTCCCTATCCAGAGACAGCAGGGAAATGGACTGATTCAAGTAAAAATCGGAAACCACTTTTTGGCAAAAAAGGAAGGAACAGTACACAGCTGTAACGCCCCCGGAGTCACTTGAAGGAATGACTCCCAGCAAGACAAGGCCTGAAGTTCGGATACTCTGTGTGCCAAATAAATTGCCACAAGAAAAATAATTTAAGGTCAGTAACTGCAAGGAGAAGTTACACATCATCAAAGTAGGGCCTGCTAAAAATCCAAAACCAGATTAAGACTCCATAAGGGAACCGGTGACCGCAAGGGAGGACGAAGATGTTTCACTCCTTTCAAGAAACAGGCCACATCAGGATGAGCCAAGAAGAGTCCACCATTCACCTGACCCCTGAAACAGGCAAGAGCTGCTATGTGTACCTTTCAGGAATTAAGGGCCAACCCTTTACTCAAACCATCCTACAAAAATTCCAAAATGAGCGGGATCTTGACCGAATAAGGAACAACCAGTGACCACAAAGCAACAATCTAAATGGTTGATGACTTTAGAAAGCTAATGCAGCAATGCTATAGCATCCCTACTGTCAGTGTAGTGAATTGTCAATTCAACAACATTTTTCAAAATGCCTGTGAAGACAATGAAGAGGCCTGTATCTCACTATCTTCATTTTTTTTTTTTTTGGTCGGCCAGTTTCTTCCTTTTCCACTGGATTTCCAGTTCACTCAGAACTGGCCTCTACTGGGGCTACAGTGACACATGCATTCATTTGCAACGATGCGGTGGTTAAGCCTCTCTTCTATCTATTCCAGCCATTGCAGCACCACAGCTTTCTCCAGACCCCAATCCATGCGCATGCTTGAGTGCAGCCTGTAGATGTTGCTTCTGAGCAATGGCTGGAACATTCTCTTCCCTCCCCCTTGGAAGCTGTGAATGCTGCCGCCACCACAATTTACCTGCCAGCCTGAGAAGCAAATGCCAGACTCTGTTACTGTATCCATGTCTACCTAATGGCAGCATGCAGCACTAACTCTGTCACTGAACCACTCCAACTGTCTTATTGATTCAAAATTTGACTACAGCAACCATCATGCGTATGTATATGAGTCAATCTACTTATGTTTTTCCCTATGGTGAATTAGAATAATGCTAATAAAGCATCATAACATTCTATACACTGCAAGAGTGCAAAATAACAGAAGCATATTTCTACTTAAAAAATACATTTAGTTCCTTGACCAGGAAAGTCGGATCACAATAAATGCCTTGTTTTCAACTAGGCACAGGTATCCATATTCAATGGCATTTAGCCAGATAACTTGTGTTTGATTTGACTAAATGCCAACTTTTGAATATTTCCTTTACTTATCCGGCTGAATTGTAGCTAGTTTACTCATTATCCAGCTAATATTTAGCCAGATAATGCAGGTATGTTCCAGAATGAGTTAAGCTAGCCAGATAACTTATCTGGCTAACTCTGGTCATGCCATGGAGTAGTCCTAATGTTAGCCGAACGCATACCGATCACACTTAGCATACTACAAAAAACGTATCCACAATGCAAAAAAAGACTTCTACTCAAAAAAAAATAAACAAATTCCAACACAACCCAAAAATGCTCTTCAATATCGTACATGGCCTAACCAAATCCTCCAATGACCAAACATCACCAACCTCTAAGCTCTCAAGCAACGACTTCGCCGATGACTTTAACAAAAAATCAAAAACCTAATAAGCAACAACCTCAACAACAACACGCAAGACCCAAAAATACAAATCAATTAAACAACAAACTGGCCCAACTTTGATTCAGCATTATTACTGGAAATCCAAAATATCATCAAAAAAATGAATCCAGCTAAACACCCTAGTGATAGCATACCCATACAGACGATCAAAGCCATCAATAACTAAAACATTAACCAACATCGTGAACCTATCCCTCACAGAAGGAAACTACCCTGACTGCCTAAAATCAGCAATTATCAAACCCATATTGAAAAAGAACAACCTGGATCCAAAAAACCCACTAAACTACCGACCCATATCAAACCTACCTTTCATTGCCAAAATCATTGAAAAAATCGTCCACTCCCAACTAAGTGACCACCTAAAACAGAACAATACCCTACTTCCCACGCAATTCGGCTTCAGGAAACAACTAAACACCGAATCACTACTCCTATCATTAAACGACACAGTGCTCAAAGGATTTGACTAAGGCCACAGCTACCTTCTAGTCCTACTAGACCTTTCAGCAGCCTTTGACACTGTAAACCATTCAATTTTGATTGAACGTCTATCCGAAATCAGTGTAAAAGAAAAAACCCTACAATGGTTCACATCCTATCTATCACAAAGGACCTACCAGGTATCAATCAACGACACCCTCTCAAAGAAAATAAACCTTGATACTGGAGTTCCCCAAGGCTCTGCACTATCAGTGACACTCTTCAACATTTATCTTCTCCTGATATGCCACTTCCTCTCAAACCTTAAACTGACTCACTTCATATATGCTGATGACATCCAAATACTTATCCCAATACACAACTCTCTGGAAGACAGCAATTACCTCACCAAAATAAAGCAATTACTAACCAACATGAGACTTACCCTAAACATTGATGACAGAAATAATCATGCTGGATAGAAAGAATAACCCTATGCACATACCACCACTCAACATATCGAATCAAAAATCAGCAGTCTCCCCTGTCACCCATGCCCGCAACTTAGGAGTAATTAATTGACAAGAACCACATCTCCGCAAAAATCAAAGACGGATATCACAAACTCCTAACCCTACGACACCTAAAGCCTTTCCTCTCCCCCGACTTCAGAACAGTCCTCCAACTACTCATCTTCTCCAACCTGGATTACTGCAACTCCCTGCTTTTCAACTTACTCTCACCACCATCCGACCACTCCAAATCCTTCAAAATACAGCCGCCAGAATTCTCACAGGAATGAAAAAATACAATCACATTACTCCAACTCTCATATCACTACACTAGCTCCCAATAAAATACAGGATAGACTATAAAATACTATCCATAATACACAAAATATATATGAAAAACAAACTGGCTAAGTGCATCCAGAAAGCTACACTCACCAAACTGAAATCTCCGCTCAGCTAACAAAGACTTATTAAAAATTCCACCCGCTCGTCACAAACTTACCTCAACTCGGAAGAGAGCCATATCCCTAGGAAGTCCCAAACTATGGAACTCCCTCCCAACCGAACTGAGAACACCACAAAATTTAAAAACCTTCAAAAAAGAACTAAAAACTTAGATGTTCACCAAAGCCTACCAAAACACCCTATGACTCTTTGATACATCTTCCCTATCGACCCATATAAACATGCAGACCCAATCCAAAACACATAATTTAACCTGTACAATTTACAACCAAGATATGTTTATAACGAATAAGATAAATATGTTAACAAGCGTATGAATTTTTGAACACTCTGTTAAACATCGAAACTCTGTAAACCGTTGTGATGGCGAAACCGAATGACTGTATATAAAACTCTTGCTCTTTACCCCAAGCCTCAAACACTCGCCAAACCCGTACGTAAGTTAAGGAAGTAGAAAACTTTCTTGCTCGCAGCAAGGAGGCAATCACTGCAGTAGAATAGCCACACTTCAATAAACGAGCCCTCTCAAGGTAAAACAAAATTGAGTCGGATTTTCAGGAAGAAGAGGCACCTACCACAGCAGATTCCTGTGTGCCAGAAGATGGAGGGGAGACACCACCAGGAGCTTTCACAGATCTGCATATCATAGTCTCCTGGACCAAATCTGATGCCAACAGAAGCACCATCCCCCTGTGACTCTTGATCTTCAGGATCACTCTGCCAAACATGGGCCGTGAGGGGAAGTAATACAGCAGCTTGACTTCCGGCCACTCCTGCACAAGGGCATCGATGCCCAAGGACTTTGAATCTTTACTACGACTGAAGAAACAAGGAACCTTTGCAGTATGAGAAGTCACTAGTAGGTCCAGACATGGAAGGCCCCAGCAATCCACTATCAGCTGAAATGCCTCGTTTGACAATTCCCATTCTCCTGGATCCAGACACTGTCTGCTGACAAAGTCTGCTCTTACATTATTTTTTCCTGCCATGTGTGAGGTTGAGATCTCCTGAAGATACACTTCTGCCCATTCCATAAGCTAAGATATTTCCTGGCTCTTGGTCCCTCCCTGCCGATTGATGTAAGTCATTGAATTGTCTGAGATTATTCAAATGGCTCGACCCTGCAATCAGTCGCCAAACCACAAGCATGCCAACTGGACTGCACGGGCTTCCAGCCAACTCCAGAGAGACTCTTCGGCACTCCTGCGCTGTCAGCTCCTGACAGTGAGCCCCCCCAACCCTGGAGGTTCGCATCTGTCGTGAGTAATATCCAGTCCGATGAGCCTAGGGAAACCCCCTTTCTCAGATGATCTTCTTTTAACCACCACTGCAGGTGAGTGCAGATCTTCATCGGCAGGTGAAGCCAAAATAAATAGTCCTGAGACTGTGGGCTGCAATGAGACAGCAGGGTGCGCTGAAGAAGAAGCATATGCACCCTCACCCACAGTACCATGTCCAGGGTCGCCATCAATCCGAGCACCTGTAGATAGGACCACACTGTCGGGCATATGGTATACATCAATAGACGCACTTGTGTCATCAACTTCTGAATATGATACTCCGGCATGAACACTCTGCCCTGCTTCATGTCAAACCAAACACCGAGATACTAGTAGTGACTGAGATGGCTAAAGACTGCCCTTGGCCAGGTTGGCCACCCAACCAAGCTCCTGCAACAAGGAGATCATCTTGCGTGACACAGGGAGGCTCTCTTCCAGAATATTGGCCCGAATCAGCCAGTTGTCCAAGCACAGGTGGACCAGAATCCCATCCTCTCAACTCTGCCAATGCCACCAGCACCATAACTTTGGAAAAAGTTCTGGGCACGGTGGCCAAACCAAAAGGCAACACTCGAAAAAGATAATGACATCCCAAAACCGCGAAATGCAGAAAATATTGATGCTCTAGCCAGATGGGGATATGCAGGTATGCCTCTGACAGATCAAAGGACATCAGAAATTCCCCCAACTATATGGCCACTATCACTAAGCGCAAGGTTTCCATGTGAAAATGTATCACCCGCAAATGAAGGTTGACCCCCTTTGAGATCCAAGATTAGATGAAAAGAGCCATCCTTCTTAGGCACAATGAAATAAATGGAATATCAGCCCATATTTTCTTGAGACCTGGGCTCTGGAACCTCAGTCCTCAGACTGAGGAGCCTTGACCATGTACATTCCACTGCCTGGCTCTTCTGCGGGGAGTGGCAGGAAACACCATGAACACGTCCTGAGGAATACTGCAAAATTCCAGCACATATCCATCTCGTATCACCTCCAGGACCCACTGGTCTGACATAATTTCGACTCACCTCTGATAAAAGAGAGAGAGGTGACCCCCTATCTCCTTTTCCTGGGGGCAGGTCAGCACACCTTCATTGGGAGGCTCGGGGAGGGGGGGAGGGGGGTTCCACTACCTGAGCCTCTGAAAGGCCGTTCCTCTGAAGGAACGAAAACGTTTGGATCCCCTAGCACAACTATCATGCTAAAGGAGCACGGCATCTGCTTCTTATCCTCCGGCAACCAAGGAACCTGGGCCTCACCCCACTTATTGGCCATCTTCTCCAACTCACTCCCAAACAAGGGGAGCCTTTAAAGGGAACTTCATAAGATTAGATTTGGAGGCTGCATCAGCTGACCAATTTCTCAGCCATAATTGATGCCTGGCTGCTTTACCAAAGCCACCCTCTGGCTGAGATGTGGACCAAATTGCAGCCCGCATCTGCCAAAAGGCGGCTACTGGCTCCATCACTGCCATGGAATTCCCAGCAGATTTATCGACCTCCTGAGAGATAAGTAAACAGCGAGCCACTAGGGAACAAGAAGAAGCTATATGCACAGTTATTGCCACTACTTCAAATGCCTGCTTAAGGATGGCCTTAATTCTCCTACCGTAAGCATCCTTCAAGGCCACTTTTCTCTCTATGGGAATAGTTGTCCAGTTGGTGATGGCGCACACAAGCACATCCACTTTCAGAAAACTTAACTGTTTCTCTCACAGCTAGATCCTGGGGGTACAGTCCTTCCAAGACTGGGCCCCCTTTGAAATTAGCTTCCGGGGCATGCACTCAAGATCAATTAATTCTTGAATGGCCTCTATAATAGGGAAAGAATATGAGGCTTTATGCAAAGAAAACAAAATGGGATCTTTCTTTGGCGCAGACATGGATTCAGCTCAGGTACTCCCAGCATCATTAAATCAGAGCCAGTATTTCATCTCTATGAAAAAACCGCAACATAGTTCTATACGGCTCCAATCTCGAAGGAATTTCCCCATCCTCCAGGATCAGCTTCATCATCCGTGCGATCTGGGTCCCTATCGGGAAGACTGGCTGCTGATTTAGGCATACTCTGAGGCTTATCCACAGTACCAGTCGGGCGGAAGTCCACCACCTGTGACTCTGACCTGGCAAGATTGGTCAGGGCAAGGACTGTGCCTGAAGAAAAGACTGAAGCCTTAAAAAGATTCCATCCAAGAAAAGGCAGAAGGATCCATGCCAAAACCAGAAGGCACTTGCCCTGTGCCCTCTGAACTACCTTTCCCCACTGATGAATGAGTTAAGGGAACTCAAAGGTCAGGTGGACCTTCTGACACGTCTTTACCCAGACCCACAACAGGCTCGGAAGAACTGGGCTTAATAAAATTGGACAAAGACAATTCCCCCAGCTTCCAAGCAGTGCTGACAAAAGTTAGAGGGAATGCCCTAAAATGTCAAGCAGCACAGAGGGTAAGGCGCTTAGGTTTCTTTGCTATAGACACTATCAGTCTGACAGGACACTCTAAAAGGCGACCGAAAAGTGTGTATCCAGCTGTATTTGTGCTGCCAAAAAATAGGCGTCCAAAATTTGAGCATACAAGCCTATGATTTTGTTGAGCGTTCAAAGGCTCTCAAAGCTGCTCAGGGCACTTGCCCTGTGCCCTCAAAGCTGCTCAGATTGTGTGTATAGGGAAGCGTGCACCTCAAAAAGGGACGTCTATCAACTAGACGTCCAACTAGGCACCCAAAAACTGGACACACAATTGGACGCACAGCTTGTTGAAACCCAGAACCCTTTTTCCTTTGTGGAAATACTGGTACCCTGACCTTGGGCCCCAGTCTGGATATGAATTCTTCTTTTCCAGAATCTCCTTCGCTGTGAGAAGGTCACTCTCCCAGGTTCTTTCCCCATGAAAGGAAAGTCCCCCGTAGCACCACTCTGTGAGGCAGGTGGCACCCTCAGACTATGGTTAACAGTTTCTGACTCAGTCTCCCTTGGTACTCCTCCTGCACCACATGGGTGCAGAGGTTTTATTTAACCAATAACTTCTTACAGTGGAATCTCTCTAGCATATGAGCCTGGTTTATGAAGACCACCAACTTAAAATAACAGGGCTCCTACACTAGTAAGGGGCAGATTTGGGAGTCCTTTATACATATGCATATGTTGCAAGGTTAGAGCAATGCAGGTCAGTAAGGGGGAGGATACTATTCAAATGCAGCCCCTCCCTTTGAGGGGTTTGGAATGACCATCCTCCTGAGAGGTTTTTTAAGTAGCTCCCTAGAAGGAGTCTGGAGGCAATACTCAGGCCCAGTCAGAGGAGCCAGGCAAATCCTGTATGGTGGTCCTGACCAGGGTCAGGAGGGGGTTTCCTTATCCAGTCCACTTCCTGGCTGGTTAGGATTTTTCCTCTGGGTATATTTTGGGGGTTTAAGATTTTAAGTGTTAGGAGTGTGAAAGCCTGGGGAACCCTGTGTCTGGAGCTGTGCAGATTAGGAAAGACCTGCCCTCTATGAGGAAGGTGGTGTCAGCAAGGAGGAACTCCAGTGTTAGTCAGTTGAGGGGAAAGACTTTGATGGAGATACTGGGGGCCCAACCCATGCAGGGCGCACACACTGGGGTGGGGTTACACATAGAAACATACATATCTGATTTAAAACCTTTCAAAGGCCACAAAACAGAAACTTGTGTTTTCCTTTGTTGTCCAAGACATTTTTTCCTTATCAATTGCTCTTAGGCTCCTCTCAGCTTTTACTACCTTATTTGCCTTCTACTGACTTTTTCTCATTCTCCTTTTCCATCATTCTTATTTTTGCGTCTCCTTCCTTCCTTCATCTGTTTGATTGAATTTGTACACTCACTTTTGTGATCCACAATTGGCTGTTGCATCGGCCTGAAAATACGGTACAGCTCTCCAGTAAAAAGGCGGTATCGCCCATCCCCAACTTGTGACTGCAAGACTTTTTTCTATTATACTCCAGTAACATTTTTTGCAACTTAAGGAAAGTAAATCTATACTCAAAAAAAGCACTCCTGGCTCCTCTATGCCCTGCTCTGGGCATTCACAGGTGCCATTAATCGGTGATGGTTGGCAGGGAGCACACAGCCACCACTGACATACCTGTGCTCTGAGGAGCTGTGGATGGGCATGCTGGAGATGCCTAAGACTTTAAGGCTAAATAAAACATTTCCAGTGTAAAATGCAATAAATTAAAAACAAAAGGGCCCTGTACTTGGTGGTTGATGAAACAGATAAGTATGGGAAAATAAGTGTGGGAGCTTGCTGGGTAGACTGGATGGGCCAATTGGCCTTTTTCTGCCGTCATTTCTATGTTATATGACATAAGTTCAGAAGTTAGGTAAATGCCGTAACGTTTTAATCAAAGGTTAGGCTTGTGGGCACTCGAGGCAGCAGTTCAACTTGCCTGACCAGGTGAGCACAACCTGGTCCTAAAGAAAGACTTTGCACCTTCCGAGACAGCTAAAGTCTTGTAGAGGTGACCACTTATTTTTAGCTTTTAGGGGATGGGGTGGCGAGCAAAGCTAGTTTTCTTTTTTTTAGGTGGATGTATTACGTCTGGTGCAAATAAAAGTTGCTGAAAAGCTGCGTGCAGCGGGGTGGAACGCTACACGCCTTCGGCTCACAACATCCGCTGCAAAGGCGAAAGAAAATCGATTTACAAACACCCGAGCTGTTCCATCTAGGCGAAGCAGAGGAATGGAAACAAAGCGGCGCACTGACGGTGCCGCTGTACTCCCGCTCATATTTCGGAAGTAGAAAGAGCCGGAAATCAACCCACAGGGGCAGCTCAGCTCTCCACTGATAGAGCCGGAAGGAGGGGCGTGGTCTCCCTCCACCAATGGGAGCCCGCCTCGCTCACAGTGCCTCACATGTTTCCGGGAGAGGAAGGAAGGGGGGGGGGAGAGCGTGCAGCGGGTTGCGGCGCAGGAAAGGGACGTGCTGAGTACCACGGGGGTCGCAAGAGTCGTTCGCGTCCTGACACCGATGTCAAGCGCACGAAACCGTACCACACGTGCAGGACGCTTTCCTAGGGATTTTCATGCTTATTTGAGAGCAGATTTAAGGCTTAGTCAGTGAGGGGCTTATTCCATTTAGACCACATGGCAAACATCCTTGCTGAATAAAACCTTATATGTGAGCATAAACTGAGCCCTACGTATGCCGGGACCTGTAGGGCGACTCTGTGGTATAACTAACCATTTATGTCTGAGGATATATCTCCCCCATAGGATCTTCCAGACACAGAGTCCTTTAGAAGTAGGTACCCTGGTTTTCTTAGTCTTCAACTTTTGCAGGGGAGGGGAGTGCTGGGAGAAGTGGAAGGCATGCCTCTGAATCTTAGTGGTTTCGATGAAGGAGGGCTTAGCTCTCACTGCTAACCAGCGAATTATGTGCCCACACCAAAGAAGCAGGATGGTGGGGGATAGGGGAAGAAATCAGAAATGGATTTGGATGGAACTTTGATTTCAGCTAACTTTGAGTTATTAAGTGGGGTGATTGGCAAGGAAAAACCAATATTAAAGCAGGCATAAAATCAGTCTTCTTGGCAAGTATGTAGTAGTATTACTAGGAAGTAAAGAAGTGAGAAAAATAAAAATTGGAGAGGGGTAACCAGATACTTTCACTTGTTGGACATCTTGCATCTAAATGTTTATATTTGCCCTTGATATCTAAAGAAGAGTACATGCGGATAGCTTCACAGGCATTCAAAAATCTGCCAACATTTTTCAAGGGCAAGAAGGCTGGAATATTAAAAAACAAAACCCCAGCCCAAACATCTTCCTGTGAAACACCCTGTTAAAACTTTGCATAGATTAGAAGGATTAGATTGCATGTTGCTGTTTTTGCAAGAAGGTACTGCACTTCCATTAGCAAGACCCAGATTGAGATTCTTCATCTGGATTCTGCTTGAATTAATAGCCTCTCAGAATGGGAAGTAGTTGAAATCTGAGAACAGTCTGAGCATGATAGTTGGCTTCAGAAGAACATGCTTGTTCTGTTCTGGATACCAGAAGACACTGGATAGGTTATTTGAACATGGAAGAAGATAGGGAAGCGGAAGTGACTGAAAGCAGTAATTTATATAATGAAAAAGTTTGCAAAAGGACATTTGGAAGTGAATAGAGAATGGAAAAATTGCTTCAGTGAATATCAAGACAGCAGAATGGAAATATAAATAATTTAAGATGTCTTAAAGTTTGAGCTCAAATTATAAGTTTATAATGCATTCTTGAAATAGAAAAGCTTGAGAGTAATTCTTTACTCCCAGAGCCATTCAAAGATTTAGAAACAACAGAAGATAATAGTTAGACTGAACTTAATTTAAGAGATATTAAAATGAAATGTAGAATGACTAGGTTGTAAAAATACTAAGAATCAACATGGAGCAGACAGCTAATTAAAGAATGAAAGGGCAAATTGCTAGATTCTGAAATTAAGGGACGATCATTTCAAGTAGGTTGCAAGCGATTATACATAGAAAAATGATAGTCAAGCAATACTTTTTTAATTTTTATTTTTATTTGATTCTGCCTTTCAGCCATTTCAAGGTGAATTACATTCAGGTACTGTAGATATTTCCCTGTCCCCAGAGAATGTTCATTGCACATTATTAAATGAAATAAAAGCTGCAGCATAAGATGTGGAATGAGAGAACAGGTATTTTGCACCAAGGTCAAAGGTTAGGGTGAATAATGACGGCCAATGTAAGTACAGATTGTAGTCAGGGTGCTATGTGCTAAGCATTTTCCCTATAGACACAAAATAGAACATCTTTAGTGCACAGACTTCTAATATTACATATAAAAGTATAAGATCTTTCTTTCAATGATACTCACTTTCATGTACAAATGGCTGCAGTTTTTGATAGCGATCAACCCTTCTAATTGGATTTCAAAGAAAACAGTTTTTGGTTACAAATTTAGTTTCCTTTTTTTCTCCCCTAGTTTGTGCGTCAAATGGTTGAAATATTGACCAGTTTTAGATTAACCCCTTGTGGCTTTCATACATATCATGTGTCCTAATGTCCTGGTGAATGTTAGAGCTTAAACATATTTGAGATAAAATAGATTAAGCTGCACATGTTGCCATTTCATCATGGTGTTCTGGTGCCTGTATAAACCACAAGGCTGAAGGTCAAAAAAACTTAAGAACCATTGATTCTCCCCACTCGGGCCTAAAGTTTGACCCAGCAGGGGTCAAAGTAACACTTGGGAAGTTGCTAATTTAAAAATCAAAATGATTAACTATTTCTTGAAGCTTTCTTTTATCTTGCAAAGATAGAAAAGGGAATCCTGAGGAATGAGATGTTTTAATACAATGTATTATCCTACTCAAAATGTTTTAGATGGCATGACATAAATATATTTTCTTGATTCAAGTATAACTGCTGCTTTAACTAAGGTTGAGTGAAGCCTCCATGATTGGTATTACTGCTTATAAATTTCAAACTTGTTCTAATTCACCTCATTTTCTGTTTGTATTACCATGTGCCCATTTATGTACTTTGCTGTGGAAGTAGAGCTAATACAAATCAAATTAATAAAGGACTTTAGATGGGTGCTAGAGAGGCAGCATTAATTCTTGTTTCCTCTGTTATTTCATTCATGTACGGTTTGGACATCCATATTGTAATTAATCGTGCAGTATTGTAATTGATACAAAAGCAAAGAGCGAGTTCCTGAAGAATTAAAATATAAAAAGTGTATAGGTTCTTTAAATAGTGACCAGGGGGACTGCACAATTCCTCTGAAGAAGCAAATGGTTATCACTTCTGCTATGGGATGTCTAGGGGGGGGGGGGGGGGGGGGGGAAAGAGATGGGAGGGGTAGGGCCAGCAACTGTGAAGCCCACTATTGCAAAACTTTTCCCAAAAGACAGAGTGATGGGATTTTCAAATCCAGTCCACACTTAGTTGGAAAAATGGCACTGTATATGGACCTCTAGATGCTTTGTGTGAAATCTTTTTTGCAAAAATGAGAAATTACTACTTACCTGATAATTTCCTTTTCTTTAGGACAATCAGATGAATCCAGAACAAGTGGGTTATGCATCTCTACCAGCAGATGGAGACAGAGAAAACTGATGTCACAGTATATATACCCCTGCAGTGACATCAGCCTGCCAGTATTCTCCTTCTCTAATAGATAGTGAACGTGCATCTCCCTACTGGGTATTGCTTCGATTTGAAAAAGGAGAAATAAGGAAGGTAAATTTGCTCGCTATCTTGCGATGATACCAAAAGGTCCCTCCTCCAGTTGAGAATTCCTGAGGTGATTTCCGTGGTCCCTCAGATGAGTGCCTTGGTCCGGTAGATGGTTTTTCAGCCGGCGTTGGCTTAGCTGTTAAGCAGCTGAACAGCAGCAGGTGCAGGAAGCCAAGTGTGGCGGTGATGGCTTATGCCCTCTCCTCCCGCAGGCGGAGACCATCTCTGCATTAAGCCAGGTATGGCTGAGCTCAGGTGAGTTTAAAAAAAAAAAAGACAGAGAAGGAGGGTATGTTTTGCTGTAGGGCTTCCTCCTTCCCCTGGTCTCTGTGCTCGGCATGCCATTCTGATGTTCGTCCCGCTCCGTGAGAGTTCGAGGGACGTGGGCAGGTTGAGCAGCCTCTGTAGGCTAGGCCCCACTCTGAGGCTTTTTCGCTGCGCGCCGTATAATGGGCCTCAACGGCATTTTGTGCACTTTCTTTAGCGGCCCTCTATGGTATTGTCAGTTCGGTGTGTGCGTCTAGCTATGCAACCAAGTTTTGCATCCAGTTTTTGGATGCTTAGGCAAGCCTAGTAGTCTGTGCGTCCAAGTTAAGCGGCACCTTAAGTGGACGTCCGCTTACATGTGTCCCCAAGTTGAGTGTTGCAGTGTGCTTAATTTTTTTTTTTTACGATGCCTAAATCTTGGATGCCTAGAATTTTTTGGATGCCTAAAAAGAAAAAAAGTGCTAGATAGATGCCTCTGGCCACTGATCAGTGGCACCTATATCTAAGAAACCTAAGCACCTTTCTCTTTGCACTACCTGTCATATTCAGGCATTTCAACCTACAGTGCCTGCTGACTTTTGCTAGTGCTGTTTTGGAGGCTCAGTGAGAATTATCTTCCTCTGATTTCACTAAGCTTGGTTCTTCCCAGCCAGAAGCAGGTCTGGGTAAAGACTTTTCAGGTGAGATGCCTGATTTTGGAACTCCCCTAACTGGTTCTTCATCAGGGGAAGGCAGCTTAGTGAGCACTCCTCAGGTGCTTCCTGGTCTGGATATTTCTACATTTTCATGGGTAGAATTTTTCCAGGGATTGCAGTCCTTTCTTCAGGCACGGTCCTCAGCCCCATCCAATGCTCCCAGGGCAGTCACAGGTGCAAACCTTGCCTGCACCTACTGTTAAAACACCAGAGTACTCCTAGAGCGCAGCAGGACTGCCCAATAGAGATCCGGATGGCACGGATAATGACGCTGATCCTGACTCTCTTGAGGATTGTGAAAATCCTCCAGGATTAGAACCGAATAGGACTATGCTATGGTTCTTCCATAGAGATGAACTGCCAGCCCTAATATCCTGCTGGGCGTGCCTGGGGCAAATTCCACATCTGAGCCAAAGGGTGGCAGGAAATTCGAATCAGTTACCAACAAGATTTATTTTCTAGGTGCAGAATGGAGAAAAGTCCTTTTTGAATAAGGCCTCAGGAAGTGATACCACTACTATTTATAACTAGATGAAACACCAATTTGTGACATAACAAATTTATTGTCTGAATATTTGCTGATATGGTAATGACTAAAGAACATAAGCTGAACCTATAAACATTGATAAAAATCCTTAAAATAAAATTTCAAGGTACTGTTAGGGAGATAAGTTTATAAATTCTTTTCTACTGTGATGTTGATTACCAATAGCATTTCAAACAAAGTTGGATAATTAAGTGAACTTAAGGCATATTATCAGATAGCGCAGATGTTAGAGAGACCCCGATTGAACAGTGGGGGGGGGGGGGACACACACACTAGAGACCTTGGTATCAAGCACATGCGAGTTGTACTTCCTGTGTTACCATCACCACTCTAGTCATTACCTCTCCCTCTCCTGCTGCTACTGCCCCAGTCAATGAATAACCCCCAGCCACTGCTGAGTTTTCCCACTCCCCCAGGTTACATCAGCTGTTGTTGATAGGTTTGCCACTTTGGTGGGGTTGCAGGTAACTGCATTATTTATTCTCCCTTATAAATGTTACGCAGCATCTTCTCATGTCATGTCATTAGAAGGAGAGATAAATATCTGGCATGTACATGCATGCTGGGCCATTATGTTTAATTATGAACCTGATGGGTGGCATTTGAAACATTTTGGACAGGAATCTCTCATAACAGTTGGGTGATTGGGATTCCAATAGTAGGCATCAATGCTAGAAAAATGAGGTGTGAAGACAATGCAACCTTTCAGGCTACCAAACTAGTTTTGAAAAGTTTTTATTTTACAGATGCTTTAGTTTATTCATTGTTTTAGATGAACAGTCGCCTTTTCCTCCCTGGTGAACTGGACATCATCCATATATATGTAGGCAGGGTTAGGTCACGGAATTAGATTGAAAGTGTATTTATGGTATTTGCTGACGTTTTTTGTTGTTCTAAGGATGTATTACTTGTTATGCATTACATTTTATTATGCACGTCGACTACAGGTTTTACCTGTAGAAAGGCATGACCCAACCAAAACTAGATTTGATTTAATCATATTAGCAATAAAAACCTCCTTTGCAAACATTTGTGGTTCATTCATTCTCCAGTGAGACCATAAGCCCTGATTTTTTTATTTTTTTTTTGGCTAGCAAATTCACCATCAGGAAATGCCTACCCATCTGGCATAACTGCCTAATTAATAGTTGTGGTAAAGTAGTATTATCTTGAGGGTATTATTTATTAAGGTGGTTTGCCATAGGCAGATTGTATAGATATATAGGTTAGATTCAGATGTCTAGTTAAGTATTACTGAACCTGAAGCTCAGGAGACGCACAAACTTGTTGAGTTGCCTCGGTAGCTGTTAAGGGAAAATTGACTCTGTGTAGCACTCACAAAGAAATGTACAACCCTTTTATAAACACTCCATTTTGTTGCTACTCACTACTCCAAATCCAGACATTCCCTTTTAGTCATCTCAAGAAACCCATCTGTAACTGAATAGCTATAACCTGCTAGTCACATTGTAATTTTTGTGATGATAAAAAAAAAATCCCATGCCCAAAAAAGCATCAACCAGGAAATATATTTGCTGGGGGGGGGAGTGCTAATGGACAATACCCTATCTTGATTCTAATTGCCCCGTTTTTTTATTTTGTCCTGTGCAGAAGAAAAAACAATCCTCTTGAATGTATTTCAGGGCAATTTAACCCATATCTCCATTTTTACCAAACACGACAGCAAAATAAATACAGGCATTCTTCCAAAAGCGAATCAAAACTCCTACTGAAGGTAAAGCATTCTTTCTGGTACTTCCATAACAATCAAACCTTGTTTTCATTAAGTACTTTACATCTTTATCACCCCTGTGTTCAGACTGTGCTACCAAGTTTTCCTTAAATTAAGAGTCTGCTTAAGTTTGACTGCTACGTCTTTCACTTTGCAGGGAGAGCATATCTATCTTCAGACTATGCTACCACTCAGCCAAATGAAAAACCACTCCTGTGTTCAGGTTAGGCTATCATTTAAAATGAGAGACAATGCCTGTGTGCTGAGTGTGCTACCACTCTCTTGCTGAGAGACCACCTCAAAAACTGGAACTGAACTAGCACTCACATTAAAATTGAGAAACATACTTAACTTCAAACTAAATCCACACATGGTTAACAAAATCACCATCTGAGAACCACTTATCTACGGCCACTAAGGTCTGCTATCAATCACTGACTCAAAATGTTTTGCACTTCAAACCTCAGCGACCCCCTAAGTTATCTGTGGTACGGGGGAGAGGAAATCATAGACACCCCAGCTCACAGAAGGCAAAGGGCAACATTGAAACAGTTGCCAGCACCCCATCTAGAAAGCAATTCATAGAAATGACGGCAGAAGAAGGCCAAACGGCCCATCCAGTCTGCCCAGCAAGCTTCACACTTTTTTTTTTCTCTCACATGCTTATATTTCTCTTGGCTCTTAGTAACCTTTTTTATTCTATTTTCCTTCCATCCCTGCCATTAATGTAGAGAGCAGTGTTGGAACTGCATCTAAGTGAAATAGCTTAATTAGGGGTATTAACCACAGCAATAAGCAAGCTACACCCATGCTTATCTGTTTATCCAGACTATGTAATTCAGTCCTTGTTGATTGTTGCCTGAATGTAGATCCACCTTTATTCATTCCCCCTGCCGTTGAAGCAGAGAGCTATGCTGGCTTTGCATTGAAAGTCTTGCTCCCCTGCCATTGAAGCAGAGGGCTATGCTGGATATGCGTGAAGTGTCAAACTTCCTTCCCTGCCGTTGAAGCAGAGAGCTATGCTACTTCCTCCCCTGCCGTTGAAGCAGAGAACTTCAGCGGCAATAAGGAAATGTGGAAAAAAGGATTTGCATTCACAAAAAAGCGGGGAGTAGCTTGCTTGTGGTGTGCACACACATATTCCTAATGAGTGCCAGATTAGTTAACCAAAAATACTGATTCTGGATGTTATAAATGAATTATATGTTATGGCTAGATGAGGCAGGTGGAGTTTCACTAAAGTAATTAAGCCCAGGAAGTTTTTTTAATTATTTGCATACACAGACAAAATGCCACTCAGTAACATAGTATTGACAGCACAAAAAGTCCAAACGGTCCATCCAGTCTGCCCAGCAAGTTTCTCATGGAAGTGACTGTTACCCCTAAGCCTTATGTTAAAGGTTGTAAGCACTGTCAACCCATAGCAAACTTACTACCAACATTTTCACAGGGTGAGCAGCCTTTTTGATAATTCAGAGAATGCTGCTTAATTCATTAAGAGCAGAACTTTGAACAACTGGCTGGACCCATATCAATTCATATTCAGAAAAGCCCACAGAATGGAAATAGTCCTAGTCATCCTGCTGGATGATCTTCTGAGATGTGATAGAAGCCAGGCAGCAATAACTGGTGCTATTGGATTTCAGCGCACTGTTTGACACTGTAGATCATAATATCTTGCTATTGGATTTCAGCGCACTGTTTGACACTGTAGATCATAATATCTTGCTATCTTGATTAACAGAAGCTAGTCTAACTGGAAAATTCCTAACCAGGTTCAATTCCTTCCTGTTAGTCATACAACAAAGTGTACACTTCAGTGACAACACGTCAGCATCCTGGGTAATAGACTATGGGTATCCTCCAATGCTTTGAAACTATCACCTGTACTTTTCAACATATACCTCAAACCACTGGCACAGCTCATCTGCAGTTTTGACATAAAAGTCTGCATCGGTGCGGATGATGTCCAGTTAATGCTACTAATTTACTTGGACTCACAGCTATAAATAAGCTAAACACATGTCTTACTATCATGGAAGAAGAAAAACACAAAACAAGAACAAACTCTATCTGAATCCCAACAAAACAGAAATTCTTTGGGTACAAAATATGAAAACCCTTTTGGAACCTATGCGTTCTTGTTAGAAACACAGGTCAAAAGCCTCAGAGTTATACTGGATTCAGAACTCACCATGCTCCCGGAAATCCCTGCCAACAGTGGTGAGCTGCCATATTTAAATATGAAATTTGAGAAGACTGTGCTCTCTCATCAACCACAGGGCTGGTTTATTGCAATGTACTGTACAAGGGTCTAACAAATAAGGCTCTCTGTAAACTTCAGATAATGCAGAACTCTGCTACATGACTGATAGAAGAATGCAAACTATGTGACCACATCACACCCCCTTCTACAAAAACTACACTGCTTACTAATACTGTATAGAAGAAAATTCAAAACTCTTGCTGATGTTCAAGGCTTAAAAGAGGTGAAGAGCCTATCGCCCTAACTGAAAAGCTATTGGTATAAACATCATCCAGACCACTAAGATACTCATTCGGATTCCCTGACAAACTGTTGTCAAAAGAAATCAATAGAACAAACATCTGAAACAGATCCTTCTTGGGAGCAGTGCCTACCCTCTGGAATTCTCTCCTGAGTTCTGGGAAATACAGATCCCTATTTCAGGAAGCTGACTCTTCTGTCAGGCCTTTGATGCCAAACACCAAGGGGCCAGTGCAATAAGACGCATGCTGAAAATGGGTGCCCGCAGCCACATCTCATGGGAGCCTTATGCAGTATTTAAATGAGGGGGCTGCATAAAAAAGGATGCGCTAGGGGAGAATTGTGCATCCCTAGCGCTCAAATGCATTGGATGCTCACAATTGCAATGGGCACTCAATACAAGCATCTGTTTTTATCTCACTTCTTTTGGCCGATTTTGCCAAGGTTGTTGAAGACGCCCTTAGCTAAGTGTCCCTTGCTATGGGTGTCTAAATTGTGCGTCCAGAAGATTTTGTTTTTAAAATCAAGCCAATATACACTTATTTTTCGACACCACAAGCAGTAAATGTAAGTGTCACAATGATACTAAATAGGAGGAACCACAGAGGACTGTATTTTTAAATTTATCATGAGCCTTTGACTGGTGGAGTGACTTTACGCCACCTTTGGGGCTGGAGTTAATTTGCCGCATTAAAAGGTGTGCGTTGGGTGCCCAACATTTTTCTGCATCGGGGGAGGGGGCAGATGGCCGTGGGTTAATAGCTAATAGCCTCATCTACATGGAATTTACATGTGGTAGGCGCTGTCGGCTATGCATTTGTTTGGGTGAGCGGTTTGGATGTGCTAATCTCCTTATTGCATTGGGTGCTAGTCTAACACATCCAAAATGTGCCTGCAACTGCATGTGAACCTGGTCGCTAGGCTGGGCACGCTTTATTGCATCAGCCCATAGAACCTACCTGGCGTTTGCTTTAAACGCATTGCCAAAAACAAACATTTTTGTTATGGTATTTATTTTCCAGTAAATCATTAATATTTTCTAGTATGTCGTAGAGCTAAGTTAATGTTTCTTATATAAAAATTAATCCTAAGGTGCTCCTTTTTGATTGAGAAGTGAAATGTGTTTTTTGCTATTTTAAATTGTTACATATGGTCTGTTTGTAAAGCCTCTATTGACCTTTGCTCATATGCTGCTAAACCGCTTTGGGTGAATCCTGTAAATAAAGCATGCGGTTTTCTCCAGAACCAATTTTATTGGCCCATGGTCAGGTTTTTCATGTGGAGGGTCACGATTTGCTTGTTGCCCTAGTCCTTCACAGGCTGGATTGAACTCAGTGGACAATCCCCTTTGCGCCGGGGCAAGACTGCACGAGAGGTTCCCAGCACGGCCAACTTTCAAATGCTATTTTGAAGGGCATTTGGGAATGTGTGCTGAGAACAAAATTCCTGCCTGGGATTGTTTTAAGTTAACCCTTGAAGGGTTGTTTACAGAATATTAACAACAGGCAAAGGATTCATTGCCCGCCTTTTTTTCCATACTTATTTTATTTATGTTTCTGGCACCATGCGCTGACCTAGCTCCAGGAAAGATGAGGCGGGCACAGGACCTTCGGAGACCGCAGGGGGGTCCTACAGCCTGTCGAAGTGACCTGTGGGGGTCTGAAAGCCCCTCGCGCTGAGAATCTTCCCCGCGCCGGACAGCAGCCGAGCGCTTCCAGCCCTCTGCAGTGAAAAGCCTGAGCTCTTCGCCGGCGAGAGACTCCGGCGCCGGGAGGGCGCCGGGCTCCAGTCCGCGTTTTGTGGGTCGGGGCTGCGTGGAAGGACCGAAAACACAAACAGCTGGCGGGGGAGGGGGGGGGACGGACGCAGCCCGGACACGGGATCCAGACGAGCCCGATCTGCAGCATGCAAGCCCGGCGCCTGGCCAAGCGCTCGGTGCTGGGGAGCCGGGTGTGCGCGGGGGAGGGAGCCGGGCCCGGGCACAGTCCGCTCCTGCCGCCTCCGCCGCCCCCTGACGGATCCTGTCGGGCCGTGAGGCTGGAGAGCCGGGGGCCGCCGCCACGCCTGGAGCTGCAGCCGGAGGAGGAAGAGGAGCAGGCGGGGGCGAGCTGCCGGATCGCCGCCGCGCTGCACTTGACCTGCAAGTCCGCTGGCAAGGTGGGTGCTGCGGGCTCTCCCGCCGGGACCCTTGCAGGGGTGCGAGCGACTGCTGGCCGCTGCTTCCCAGCCCCTTCCTCCCCCACCGGCACAGCGTGTAAATGCCCTCCCGCTCCAAACATTCCCATTCCCACCCCGGACACAGTGCACCCTCCCCTGGGCACATCATGATACAAATGTGGCCCTCCAAACCCTTCCCCACGCCATGGGCACAGTACTGAGCCCCCCTCCAAACACTGCGCAAGGTGATGTGCATAGCAAAGATTTTCCTTTCTCTCACATCCCAAACCTGCCCCCTCTTCCGTGGGCACAGCATAAAGCAGGCACAGAGTACAAACGAGTGCCCAGGAGCCAGAGCCGAGAGGTATCCCAGCACCTGTTTGAGTGCTGCAGTGCATGCCTTTATCTGTAAGGTATCATAACAAGAGAGAGGCAAAAAATGTAGACTGGCCCCCATGAAATTCTTATGGCGATTTTAAATCGTTTTCAAGCATTTTAAAATCTCTTGAGCCTAAAAACTGGCCTAGTCAGGTTGGCAGGTTTGATGTCTTATTGCTCTCTGTTTGTGACATTAATGTTTTGACTGCACCTCCCTCGCCTTTTTAATACTATGCTGTCTTTAAATATGTTCAAATATTTATTTTAAAATGTATCGGTATCACTCTTGCTCTAAATCTCGAAATCAGGCTGCACGTGTTCTTCTGCTTAACCCTTGCAGGGTATAGCCTTCTACAGTTTAACCATTTTCATAATGCCCCTTGCATAGTTCTTCCAGGTCACTTCCCTTTATTGCTACACAAAACAACAAAAAAAAAGCTGGTGCTTGTCTTTCTAAAAAATCTATAGACGTTGCTAAGGAAGGCTGTAGTTAGTGGCTAAACATTGTTTTATTCCTGTGCATTATATACTGATCCTGGGTGTGACACTTTACATCAGCTGCACTTGTTGAATGCTCACCTAAGACTTGAAAACTCAGATGGGCCAATGTGCTAAAGTGCACTTACTAAGTTACTATAGGCATTAAAATGCAGAAACATGGCATGTATTAATGGTCAATCTTAATAACGCAAATGAGGCAGGCAGTAAAGTAAGTAAGTATGGACAGTTTTATAAAAATGTAACCCCCACCTCTCAGAGGTGGAGATTTTTATTTTTGTGTGTGCATTAATGCATCTGCAAAACAATCTTGTGATCCATATTTGTTTTGCTGATCTAACAGGTAATGTGCTGTTTTGCATATCATTACCTTAGCATACATTTTGTGTTAAAACTATTACAAGCTGCTTTACATCCATTAGCGATGCTGTTGACATGGGAAGATCAGCTTATGTGTGCTAACAACACTTTCAATATATGCTACACTCATGCTGGCCCCCAGTGTGGTGATTTAACCTGTCACTGAATTTCCTTCCCGCAGGAGATAACACAGCTTTAGCAATCTCTTGCTTTCTGGCCCAGATAAATTGTTGAAAACACATTCTTGTTTTTCTTTTCTAGAGAAAACGTTTGCTACTGTATTTCAGAAGAGATTATTTTAGGGCTTTACATTTAAATACACAGTTAAAAATCTATCTTGTCTTTCTGTAATATGTGCATGAAAAAAATGGATTTGATTGTGGGATTCCAGGAGAAGCTCTGATAAGGGGCTGCAGTACAACCATTACCTGAATTCAAACAGGTCTTTTTCAGTTTCAGAGAACTTGAACTCAGGAAGTAGTTGTAGTATAAGTGACTGTCATGGACTGAAGATTTTCTTGGCTTCTCAGTGGTAAAATCATAATGTATCTACAGGATACCTGAGCTGAAACCATGGCTCTTCAAAAATGCGTACAATGTGCCGTATAATAACAACTGGCAGAAAAATTACATGGATATTGTCTGATGAAAGAGTGACAATTATTAAGAAATGTAAAGAGTATTAAGACAACTCATTGACTATTTAAATATTCTAGTTAACATGTTTTGATGTTGTGTTGACCTAAAATGTGACTGTTGCTTTTGTAAACCATTGTGATCTTCTTTTGGACCGACGGTATATAAAATGCTTAAATAAATACAATATTTACAGGTTTTCAGGCAGCATAGACTTGGAGGATACTTCCTGTGCTTTAGGTGCACTGGCTGCTGTTTCTTCCTCTCTGAACCTGGAGGTCTGTTGGTGGTTTATTCACTTTCTCTAGGATGGTAAATGTATCTGTGCTGTATAAATTGCTTTTTCTGGCATGGGCGGCATGTTACAGTGGTCTATTATCACTTACCCTGGGACAGGAGGTATGTCTATGGTATACAATCACCATCTCAGTGGTGGGGTTGGGATGAGGGGTTGTCTGAAGTGTATATCATTCTATCTGGGATAAAGTCCTGTGTAGTGTAGAATTTTGTCCACGGGGTGTATTCCGTCTCTTTGGCGTGGGATGCCTGGATGATTAGATCCACTCTCTCTCTTGAGATAGGAAGTGTATCAGGGAGAAGGCAGGGGACATATTGACTGAGGTGAAATGTAGAGCATAGAATTGTTTGTTCTGGGACGGGCAATATCTGCAGTGTGTATTCAGTCTCTTTTTGTTGGGAGGTGTGTCTGGTGTGCAATTGCTGTCTTTCTGTCAAGAGGCATATATATATATATATATATATATTCATTCTTCTTTCTACATACCTCTGTGTTTTTCCTATTTCCCAGTGGGACAGAAACTTTGATACACACCTCCAATCATACAGACAGAAAACGAATGTATGTAGTGTGTATTGTTTGTATAATTGGTGCATATTGTAAGCAAATGTTAAAATAGGTGTGAAATAAACAATAACTTATAAAATAAACCTTAACATTGTTTATTCACTTAAAGATCTCCGATTCACACTTTTCTTACTCCACACCATATATATGATGCCGTAACCTTAATTTTGCCAGTTAATTGGACTAAAATATGCACCCTGGCTTAAGGCTTTCGTTAATCCGAGCTTGACTGTTATTTACTATGTGTTTTTTGTAATAATAATTTTAAATCGTTCTATAATCTCTTACAAGATAGCCCTGTTATTTGCCCTGTTATTTGTAACCTCTTGTTCGATGTAATTTCCAACTTTGGTTCTATGTAAACCGACGTGATATGTACCAGTACATGAACATCGGTATATAAAAGCCTTTAAATAAATAAATAAATAAAATAAATCATGAGTTATGGCTTTTGCTACCTTTATTTATTTATTTTTAGGTTAAATGATAAGCAGAGTTCACACATTTGAACTGCTTACCTCCTCTTCCTGAGGAGCAAATTCACAAAATATTTTTCTACAGAAAGAGTAGTGAAGGCTTGAACTTTAGGGGAGCATGGGATAAGGATACCGAGATAATTTTACTTGTATATTCAGCAGAACACAGCTGGTTACACAGGGGACCTAGGAGGCTGAAAGCTCAGATAATGACTAGGCCATGCTTCTGCTGTCTTTTCACTTTTAACAGCTAAGAGGTCCATAATCAAATGGTATTTCTGGCTAAGTTTTGGGATTATCCAGGTAGGTTTCTAGCCGGATAAAACTTACTCAGATAAATTGAAGACATTTTAGGTTGGAGCTAACTTACCTGGATAATGCCAATATTCAACATTATCTTAAGTAAGTCTGGTTGTGGCAGAGGATGTGCAGGGAAAAAAAATTTCGTTTTTGTTTTTTGGTTTGTTTTTGGGAGATTTTTTCCCCCCACAAATTTCAGTACGTGGAATGTTTGATTCATTTTATTTGTGTGGAAAAAGAAAATCAAATATTAAAAAAAAATGGACTAAAAGAAAATGGGACCTCCCGTCCCTCCCTCCCACCCATGCGGGAAAATGCCGGGGGCAGCATCCCCCCCCCCATCCCCCCCCCCCTTTACCCGATCCGGTAGGGCTCCGCCAGCGAAGCCTAGAGCCAGGCCGAAGCCTTGGCCTTACATAGGTCAAGGATACGGGAGGGCGCTGCAGCATCGACCTATGCAAGGCTGACAGCTCGGCTTAGGCTGGAGCCCAGGCCCGATGCAGTGGCCCGGCTGGATCCTGGATCCTGACACCAGGTCCTTGGCCTGGACCCAGGACTGACACCGAGGCCTGGCCTGGTTGCTGGGTGCCAACGCCTGGACCTCAGCCTAGAGTCAGGCCCAGGCCTAGGCCCAGAGCCCAGACCTTGGAGCAGCTCCAACGACATTTCTTTTTTTTTTTTCTTTTTCAACTGATGCCGTCCACTGGGATCATACCTGAGTTAATTAACTCTGGTGTATTCACACCTGAGTTAATTAACTCTGGTGTATTCACACCAGTGGACGGTGCCATTTTGGTGTATGGCTTATGGGCCAGGCCCTGTCTTCGGGTCTGGGACCGGGTTGGGGTCCCAGTGTTTGGACTTGGCCTGGCCACTTCCGTGGATACCTGACGGATGTAAGTGATTGTTCGGGAGGTGGGCTCGGGCATAGGCCATTGACCTTGCTTTGGGCCTCTGTCTATGCCTTAGGCGAGGTCCTGGCCTCAGGCCTAGGCCTGATGCATTCATTTAAAACGAATGCAACAAATAAGGTTTGTTTCATTTAGGAAGCCCTCGATTTGTTTTGGGTCCCCCAAATGAAACACATGGGCCTTATTCATAGTGTTTTGCGCATTCATTTTAAATGAATGCACATCCCTAGTTCTAAAGTTATCTGGATATCTTGCACTTTATCTGGATATTTCTATTAGGACTTCTAGTTTAGACTCCTAACCTTTGGAGTTAGGATCCTAGATTTGCTCTTTTGAAAATTTATTGGGGATGAGTCCCGAAATTTAGGGACTTAGTTTCACTAGACCCCTAAATTTAGGAGCCTATAAAGTGGGTGGCTTACAGGGACAGAGTTAGGGTGAGGAAAACAAAGTTAGAAGCTTAACACTGATTTTTAGTACTAGGCACCTAATTTAGGAACCTGTATTTAGGGGCTTAGCCTTTTTATGAAAATATCAGCCCATTTGTTGTAACTGAACTTGCAGCCTGATAAACAGACCTGGCTGCGGGTTTGCTTGTGTTTCTGCTGGGACATCTACTGTTTCAAATTACCCACTTTCCCATTCATTCTGGGCCACTCCAAAACTAGTTGAATTCTTTAATTAGGACATTTTAAACACAAATATTTGCTGCTTGGTTGTGCTCAACTGTGGTAGACTCCATGCCAGATTTAAGATTATGGTGCCTTAGGGCACCATAATCTCTCCCCCCCCCCCCCCCCCCCCCAAGAAATCAGAGAGAGTTCCAGTTTTTGGGTGCCTTCAGAATTTGACACCCTAGGCCAGGGGTGACCAACTCCAGTCCTTGAGAGCCACAAACAGGCCTGGTTTTCAGGATATCCACAATAAATATACATGAGATAGATTTGCATGCACTGCCTCCATTGTCTGCAAAGCTATGTCATGTATATTCATTGTGAATATCCTGAAAACCAGGCCTGTTTGTGGCTTTTGAAGACTGGAGTTGGCCACCCTTGCCCTAGGCATTTGCCTCTTTGCCTGTTCCTAAATCCTGCCCTGGATGAACTGACATATATGTTCTGTGAGATGCTTTTCTGAATTGCTGTATATACTCAGCAGAGAGAGATTTTTATTTCAATTTTATTTTTTTAGTTTCAGAATATTTTGCATGTAAAAATGATTTAATGTAACCAGAAGGGAAAAGTATAAAGATAAATGCCCACAATCAATCTTTACCAACACACACACATGAGAACATCCTCTGCCTCCCTTCCGGCCATCCTGTACACATGGCTTACGCACACTAAGGGCCTGATTCTCCTTTTCTGTATTTGCGGGGAAAATGTTTAGTAAATCAGGCCCTAACATAGGAAAAATGGCAAAAATATATAAAATGAAATAACACAATATTTAGCTAATAAGCATACAAACAGATGTGTACAATCACTCACTAAAAATATATATATTCGCACTTATTGGTAATTCTTAGCTTTCATTCCTTTATTGAAAACAATTTAATATTTTTGTTTTATGTTATATCTGATGTCTTATGAAAACAAAGTTAAAAATAATATTATGTTAACATTTTAAACATGCATTCCTTATCATCCTGCTAGACTAGACATTACATTTGAGATTTCCATCCTCCACAGCTGACAGACTGAGGGCATACTTTTTTCATGACCTCACTCAGGGCTATAAAGGAGGTGTGGCCCTGGCCAATACCAGTAGTCTCTGTTTCCAACAACAGCAGACATAGCTCCCAGAATCAGGGTCTGATTGAATTCTTGTTGCTTCTGGGACAACTATCCCTAGAGGTTATTTCTTCCAGTGGGAGCAGTCTCTCAGGCTCTGCCCTGGTCGAGCTCCTAGGTTATCCCAGTGATAGTCTCTGCCATGGTTGAGTTCCTGGCGGTCCCTCCCAGTTCCATTTGGGCCTGTGAAACCTCCAGTGAACAATATCTGGCCCAGTACCCTGTGGGGGCTGTAATGTCCCAAGAGCACAATGGTAGATGCTTACCTTCAGAGAATGGTTCCTGGATTCTCAGGAGGCTTGCAAGGCCCTCTTGTTCTCTCTTTCTCCACTCATATCTCCATCTCTCATAGGTGAAGGAGAAGTAGACGTAAATAGAAGCCGAGTCAGGTACCAGCAGGTGGTGGCCTTGTCTGGAGGTGGTAAGAGGCAGCAGAGCTGATTTCTTTGTGGATATGCATATGCTGGAGAAAGGGCAGCAGTGGGCCTTACTGCATGGGAAGGTATAACTCCCTACTGTTACGCTAGTGTCCTGGTTGTTTCTCTAGCATTAAATGCTACATTTATGTGATACACCTATGAGTTTACCAAGCAGGCTGGGTAAGGCCTGTAAGAATATGGCAAGGCTACTCGGGGGGGGGGGGGGGTGTCAATCCGCAGGCATATTGGGAACCATCAGGAATCTCCCTCTCCTTTTGAGGGCATGCTAGAGGCCAGCTCCAGAAAAATATATGGGGAAAATCACCACACACCCCCCAGCCCCCCCCCCCCCCCCAAAAAAAAAATAAAGGCCCAGGATTGCTAAAGGTTTCCTGGGAGGGAACTCTTGCCCAGAGTTTGAGCCCTGCAGGGACCTACGCATTCTAGTGTCTCTGGTCCCTAAGGATTAACATTTGGCCCCTCCCCAGGAGCAGCCGCCAAGGGGAAGAAGGAAAATTGTAAACCCATTTTAAGAGGATTCTCAAGCCCCAGGCCTCCCTAAGAAGAGAGGGAGCTGGTATTAGGTATCGATGACTCCACTATAATATTCCTATCCCAGAAAAAAGGAACTGGCAGCCCTCAATTCCAGGATAGTGGTCACTTGAGTGTTCTTACCCCCGCAAAAAAAAAAAAAAAATTTCAGCGGAAGGGTACCCTTCCCTCTAGGGTACTGAGAAGTCACCAAGGATGTTTCCCTCAGATGCAGGGCACTCACTGAAATGGATATAAAAAAACAAAACAAAAAGGAGAGGGGAAGAGGGTTAGGCAAAGCTATCTTCTGCCACAGGAGGAGAGGACTAGCCTACTCAAAATCCTCTGCGCAAATGCTTGATCTTGACAGGCATGCTCAAGACCGGCATCATGGTAGGTCAGCCCTGAACTTCAGAATATTGGCTAAAATAGGCCCTTTTAGGAAAGGGTTCTGCAAGCCTCCATTTGCAGAGGAAATGGGGTCTGAGCCACTCAGTATAGGGGGCTCCAGTTAGCCCAGGTTCAGCCCAGATGGCAATAGCTTTAGCATTCTGGGCAGGGGATAAGTACAACCTGGTGAGGATATCCTCGAGGACTGACCTCAGAGGCCCCCAAAACAGTCTTGGCACCTTGTTAATACAGGATATGGTATCTTTAATTGTGGTGACTGCTTGAGGGTTAGATTTTTCACCTCTCTGCCGTAATTCAAACCAGTGGGTCTATTCACCGCCGCCAACGCGGCCGGCGTTTCACCAAAGTTGCTGCTTCAGGGCAGACTAATTCATGAAGAGAAACATCTTCTACAATGGTCGGGTAGACTGAACCCGTTCAGTGGAAGCACTTTATGGTAGACTGAACCCGACCATTGTAGAAGATGTTTCTCTTCATGAATTAGTCCGCCCTGAAGCAGCAACTTTGGCAAAACGCCGGCCGCGTTGGCGGCGGTGAATAGACCCATGGGTCTGAATTACGGCAGAGCAGTGAAAAATCTAACCCGCAAGCGGTCACCACAATTAAACATAAGTGCTCTGCCGTTCCTTAAACTTGTCGGGATTTTCAATCACATATGAGACGGTGTGATATGTTCCATCCGTCCGGCTACTAAGCTACGAGACTGAAATTTGATTATACAGTCTTCAGTAAGAAGTTATGCTGCAGAGCTGTTTCGTTATTTTATTGTTCCTGGATGCAGTGCCGTTTGAAGAGCTAACCCAAACACTGGCTGACACAGTGTTGAATCAGTACTAAGATATTGCAATTCATCCAGTCAAGCACTACAGACATTTATTCTCCTTGGTTATAGTGCTGGTCGAAGAGTTAGCCAGGTTACTGGCAGACATCGTGTTGAATGAGTACTTAGACATTGCAATTCATTTAGTCTAGCACTATAGACATTCACTTGATAATTTGTAACTACAATTTTCTACAAAGTTAACAATGATGAGTTACTAAGGTAACATTTATTTTCAACTAAAGGTTACAATAGTTTCATCAGTTATATAGGCATTTGATTGCCACATGAAAGTTGTTACACAGTAACACTGGAACACCATTTTCCAATTAAGTGAATACTGATCAATCATACAAGTACAATTTTTTTCTAGCAAAAAAAGTTTCATTTGCAGAAATTGAGAAGCACTATATATCATTACCAGTTCTTTAGGTTCAATGGAAGCACTTTATGGTTGCATATAGACTGAGATTCAACAGTGCTGTTAAAAATTGCTTGGAGACATGTGTCCAGTTTCATAAAAACAATCTTATAAAATTAAAAACCAAATATTAATAATTAAAAATTAACATCTTGGTTTTAAGATTATAATTAAAATTTAATAAAGTGATTTAAATAATTTTATTTAAAATTCAACATCAGAGATTATAAGACCGGTGACTGGACTAATTGGCTATAAGAAGCTTCTGGTTCTCAGATCTCTTGCCAATACTGTGGTCTTATCTCTATACATAAATTGTTTTGTCTTGATTGTCCATTAGTTGTAGATTTATATCTATCATTCAAGGCATCATAATCTCCGCAGCTAATATTCTTTCACATAGCTAGTTATTGTTTTGTTTGATTGTATACTAGTTTTATTCCCAATTTGTTGTTTGATTTGAATGTACTGATAGCCTGGTGGCAACGGCAGCAGGGAAGGAAGAGCAGCGGGAGAGACCGGTGCTTGGTGACACACTGGTGTGTCGCGACACACCGGTTGAGAAGCGCTGCGCTAGAACATCGATATACTTCCTATTAGGAAAACAGAACAAGCTAGGCTGCTATAAATTCCTATTTAGAAACAATATACCAGCAAAATAGCTCACCTTGGTCATATATGCAGAATACAGACAGACCCTGACCAAATACATAAGAGACCAGAAAGTATAAATAGAAACATGCTAAGAACTGAACTGATACCCTCAACAAGCCAGCCTCTACATGCAGAGCAACAATGGAAAAACTGAAAAATTATTCTTCATAAAACCATTAAATAATGGGGGGAGAGACAAAATGGCTGCCTACTGAGAGCACGGAAACGCTCTGCTCTCAATCAGTTTCGTTTTTCCTTTTTGAAACTTTGCCTTTTTGCTGAAAGAAAATGCCTCACACGAAACGTAAGGCAAAGCTGAAAAGCTTGCCTGTTGATTCAACATCAGAAACTTCCCAGCGAAGTATTGCCGAGTGTTTTGGCTTTTCTTCTGCTACGCCCATCGAGAGGACCGCTGATGGGGTGAGACAGGAGCAGATCTCTCCTGTCCAGGTCGAAGAAATATCGTTAAGCCCAGGGGCGCCGGAGACGCTTACGCCACCTGGAACTGGCCTAGAGAGACCAGGGGACATACCGGAGCAAGTCACAGGAGCTGCTTTCAAGCCAGAAGATCAACGGGAGACGACGGATGACTCGGATCCCCTTGCAGAGAAGGGAGTCGAACAGCGGGGTGAAATGGCGGATCTTAAGCAAAGATCAGCTGTGGACGCTGAAAAAATTCCCTTCGAGACCAGTACACCAATTATTGAGGAAACGGGCTTGAAAAGTCAGCATGACCGTGGAGCAAAGCCTAAGGTCAGTAAAAACATAATTATTAAACCTGCAACAATTACATTGGACACTATATGGAATGTGATAGTGAAGTTGGAAGCTTCTATAACCTCACTAACGGAAGCTGTGGTAGAGACAAATAAATCCTTGAAAGGCAATACTGAAAAAGTGTTAGAACAAGAAAGGAAAATAACAAGCATGGAAGAGAGACTGATTAAAGCTGAGAAAATTCAACAGTATCAGATTCAAGCAGAAGGAGAGACATTGAAAAAAATTGAGAGTCTAGAAAATATGGTACGTGCAAATAACCTAAGAGTACTTAATTTTCCTGTTCTGGACATATTATCACCAGTAGAATTATTTAAGGAATATATGATTCAAACTCTCAAAATTCCATCAACATGTCTTCCCGTTGTAGTTAAGGCATATTATCTGCAGGGAAAAAAAGATATGAAGAGTAATCAAGAAAAGATAGAAGAACAAAATCCCACAGATTTGATGAATATTTCAGAAATATTACAAAGCTCGACGGAGTTAGAAGTGAAAAAAAGAGAAACGCTTCTGATATCTTTTGCATTTACATCTGAGAGAGACACTGTAATGCGATTTTTCTTCCGATCCAGATTATCCACATTTTATGGACAAAAAGTTTGGTTATACCCGGACCTTGCAAAGAACACGCAAATGCGGAGAAGGAAATTTATTGCCCTTAGACAGGATTTGCTATCGAAGGGGGGTAAATTCATGTTGAAATATCCATGTAGATGTATAGTAGATTATAAAAATGGAAAATGTGTTTACAGACCCGGAACAGCTAAAAGTGCTTTTGGGAACAACATTACAAACTCCCGGTAATTAAATGCAGGAGGTCCAGTAATTTTCCTTATGCTTATTTGTAATTGACTGCTCCTTTTTCCTGTTGTCTCTCTCCTCGGTTTCCTAAAGTTTTATGGGGAAAGGTTATTTTTGTTCTGTAGTAAAATTTACCATTTGAAAAAAATTTCTGTAACCCTATATTTCCTAATGAAGAATCTTCTTGTAAATTTGTTTAAATATGCAATAAAAACAAAATAAAAAAAACCCCCATTAAATAATAAATTCAATAAATATAAAACATCATAGTAAAATTATATTCATAAAAAGAATAAATATTTTGAACCAGTTAATGAATAGAATATCCAAAATTTTCCAAACACCAATAAAATATTTAAAAAAATCCAATAATTAAAAAAACCCTATAAAATATTTCAACATAGCAAAAACATCAAATTACACCTAATTATTAAAACTAATGTTTAAAAAAATCTCCTGCTCTCCATACCTGGGATCTATTGATTTCCAGTCGCCCGTAGATGGTTATGGATTCAGGGAGTTAAGGCTGTGCAAACTTTACCTTCTCTGACACACACACACACACACACACACGCGCCTATGTTCTCACACATACTTCCTCTCACATACACAGGCTGTCTCTCCCTCACAGACACACAGGAGCCGATACAGAAAAAATGCGCCCAAATTTGGTGCTGAATATTCAGCACCTGCATTCCTAACACGTGCCCAGGCACCTCTCCTGGGGCACTATGCAATATTTAAATTAGGAGGCACTAGAGTCAGTTACTTGCCCCTAGTGCCTCCTTGGTAGTGGGTACCCAGTGCTGACACACAACTTATGCCCTGACCATGGCAGTAAAAAACTCGCATTAAAAAACCCACACTAGCATTAGTGTGGCTCCCTGCATTACCTACGATTAGCTAATTGCCTCCTTTGCATGCCGTTAGCATGCATTCGCATAGGAAAAAACATGGGTCGTGTGTATGTACGCATTTTTTTCCCATGCACAAAACCTTATTGCATTCCCGTATTGGGCTTTGCACGAGAAACCGCGAGTATATGCGTGCATAAACCCGTGGCAGCTTCAGTGCAACTTATTACATCGGCCCCATGTGTGTTATCTTATTTATTTATTTATCAAATTTTCTATACAGTCGTTAAGACGAGCCATCACAACTGTTTACAAATTATTAAAATGCAGAGGGTAAAACATACAGTATTAAAATCATTTAGCACATAAAATAACAATAATAGTAATCAGTAACTAAAATAAGGGGCGGATTTTAAGAGCCCTGCTCGCGTAAATCCGCCCGGATTTACGCGAGCAGGGCCCTGCGCGCCGGTGCGCCTATTTTACATAGGCCTACCGGTGCGCGCAGAGCCCCGGGACTCGCGTAAGTCCCGGGGTTCTCCGAGGGGGGCGTGTTGGGGGCGGGCCCGGTCGTCGCGGCGTTTCAGGGGCGTGTCGGCAGCGTTTTGGGGGCGGGTACGGGGGCGTGGCCACGGCCCGGGGCGGTCCGGAGGCGTGGCCATGCCCTCCGTACCCGCCCCCAGGTCGCGTCCCGGCGCGCAGGAGTCCCGCTGACACGCGGGGATTTACGCCTCCCGGAGGGAGGCGTAAATCCCCCGACAAAGGTAAGGGGGGGGCTTAGACAGGGCCGGGTGGGTGGGTTAGGGAGGGGAAGGTGAGGGGAGGGCAAAAGGAAGTTCCCTCCGAGGCCGCTCCGATTTCGGAGCGGCCTCGGAGGGAACGGGGGTAGGCTGCGCGGCTCAGCGCGCGCCGGCTATACAGAATTGATAGCCTTGCGCGCGCCGATCCAGGATTTTAGTGGATACGCGCGGCTCCGCGCGTATCTCCTAAAATCCAGCGTACTTTTGCTTGCGCCTGATGCGCCAGCAAAAGTAGGCCTATTCGCATAGTTTGAAAATCTACCCCTAAATGTTAAGAGAATAAATAAGTAAAAACTAAAAATGTGAATAAGTACTGGAATTAAAAGAAATTGTTCCTATTTTACTGCCAATCTCAGTTTCCCTCCGTATATGCCTTGTCGAAAAGCCAGGTTTTTAAATCCCCGAGCGACACAGCTTTTTCTCTGACTTGTTTCAAATGCGCGGAGTGTACAGCGGGTATTGACAGTAGGCCTTTATTGGTGGATCGTAAATTTCTTTGGTGCACATGGAGCCTGATGGCCGCATTTAGCCAGTCTACTTGCTCACCGTGTATCAGTTTATGCAAGGTGCAGAGTGTTTTAAATTTAATACGGGATTCAACTGGTAACCAATGTAGAGCTATCAGGATAGGGGTAATGTGGTTCCTTTTTCTACTGCTCTTGAATTCCTCCTGTGGCCGGTGCCATGGGAGGCCTCTTACCTCTGCCTGCTCCCCCGATGCTGCTCCCCGTGGCCCGGAGGCCGTCATCCTCCCGCAGGTTTGAGGCCTGTTCTTCAGCGGTAAGAGCCACCCGCTGTGCTCTGTTGCAGCAGGAGGCTGCTGGCATCCTCTTCGTGGCTCGGGCCGCTGCCACGCTGCTGCTCGTCAGGCCTGGAGGCCTGCTCCACAGCGGCAGGGCCGCCGCCTTGCTCCACCTCCCACGTCAGGGCCTGCACGGCCCAACTCCGGCTCCTCTCTGCTTCAGCGACTGCAGGGCCGCTGTCCAGGGTCCTGCAGACGTCCTCTCACTGCTCCTCCTAAGGGGCAGGCCCTCGGCTCTCTTCCATTCTTATAGGGCCAGTCAGGTGTGGCCCCCCTGGAGACTCCTCCCTGGGTGTTGGCCTTCCAGTCCTACACAGGCTCTAAGCTCACTTCATCTTCGCCTTGGCAAGGAGCTAGTCTCAGGTACTAGTCCTCCCTAAGACACCTCCGCTTCTAGGACTCCATGTCTCGTCTTCGTTCCAAGTGTTCCTGATGTCTTCGTTCCAAGTGTTCCTGAAGTCTCCGTTCCTTGACTGCTCAAATCGTCTGTTGATCCCGGCTTTTAACCTTCCTCCACTGAGTCCCGCCTCAGTGCTCTGGCCAGAGTTCCGTCTCTGGATTCCTGGCTCCGAATCCAGTCTCTGAGCTTCCTCCTTGAACTGTGTACGGGTCTCAGAAGCTCCTTGCATTTGCCTCCGTCTCCTTGATGTTCCAATTCCAAGTCCTTGTCTTTGTTCCAGTGTCTCCACATCCTGATGTCTTCATGACCTGAAGTCTTCGTCCAGAGGTTCCCTGTGGCTCCGCCATCCCATCCCAGCGTGGTCTGCGACCAGCCCAGCTGGGTTGAGTAGGGCACGCTGAGGTCCAGTGGTCCGTGACCACCCCTGCTGGGGTATGTAGGGCGCAGGTGGGATTCCTTCATCACAGGGCTGACGTTCCTCTTCATGTCTTCTCCTGGTAGTACCCTCAGACTGATCTCGCGGTACTGACCTTTGCTTCTCCATTGACCACGTCTCCTGGCAGTACCCCTGGACTGATCTCACGGTACTGACCATGGCTTCACCATGACCTCGTCTCCTAGCTGCCTCCACTCCCAGACAATGGACGTCTCTCTGCAAGGGCGCACTTATCTTGTCCCGCATTGGGGAGCACCCCCTAGCGCTCCCTCCCATCGGAATGCAACAACTGCCAGTTAAAATTCTTGCCACTGTATTCTGCAGGATCTGTAACAGCCGGATAGAGGAGGCTGGGAGGCCTAGGAGTAAGGAATTACAATAGTCCGTGCGTGCAAAAATTAGTGATTGCAGGACTATTCTAAAATCATTTTGAGATAATAAAGGTTTCAGGCGCTTCAACATCATTAGTTTAGTATAACCTTCCCTTACTTTAGTTGATATATGTTTCTTAAAACATAGTTCTGGATCAATGATGACTCCTAGGTCCCGTATGTATTCGGCTAATGTGAAAGTGGTATTATCGTGAGGTGTTATTGTTCTTGAATTCCTGGGGGAGACTTTTCTCTCTAAGAGAATGATTTCTGTTTTGTTAATATTTAGTACCAACTTTATTTGTGTAAGCAATTGCTTGATGACCTTCAGATACATTGTCATGAGTTCATACGCTTTTTCAATTGTGTCATGTATTGGTAGTAATATGTGGATATTGTCAGCATAAAGATAGTGAGTTAGGCCTAATCCGGTCAATAGGTGACATAAGGGTAACATATAAATATTAAATAATGAGGCTGATAAGGCTGATCCCTGTGGGACCCCAGTGTTAAGTTCTATTTTTTAGATTTTTTTAGATATAGTATTATTGATTTGTACTTGGTAAGACCGGTTGCTCAAGTAAGAAGTGAACCATTGTAAAGTGATCTCAGTTAAACCTATTTCTGATAGTCTTTGAAGTAATATATCGTGATTTACGGTGTCAAAAGCTGCCCAGAGATCTAATACAATTAATCTTCTGGCAGAATCTAGGTGTGTGTATGTATCATTTGTTGGAAACACTGAACTGGTTTTTTAACTAGCTAACAATAAAATAAACAATAGAAAATGTGTGTCCTTATCTAATTTTTGTTAGCCAATCAAGTTTACTTTCTCTGATAATGTGTCTGTCAGTCTTACTGGCATACAGCTCTAGCAGAGAAATCTTCCTTAGATTTTCTGTCCCCAGTTATTAACTATGTATTAATTTACAAAATTTATAGTTACTACCCTTAAGAGAAACATGGGGGTAACCTGCACGGAGCGTCAGTTACTACCCTTAAGAGAAACATGGGGGTAAATTGCACGGAGCGTCAGTTACTACCCTTAAGAGAAACATGGGGGTAAATTGCACGGAGCGTCAGTTACTACCCTTAAGAGAAACATGGGGGTAAATTGCACGGAGCGTCAGTTACTACTCTTAAGAGAAACATGGGGGTAAATTGCATGGAGCGTCAGTTACTACCCTTAAGAGAAACATGGGGGTAAATTGCACGGAGCGTCAGTTACTACCCTTAAGAGAAACATGGGGGTAACCTGCATGGAGCAGCAGTTACTACCTTGGGAAGCTTGCTGGGCACACTAGATGGACCATTTTGGTCTTTTTCTGCCGTAATTACTATGTTACTATCAGATTCTATTCACAGTGGATTACAAGCAAAGCACAACATAAAAACAAATTAAAAACAAAAGTTAAATACATCGACATAGTCACCAACACAATTAAAAGCTTCACAAAACAACTGTGCCTTTAAAACCTTTTGAAAACTCTTATAGTCTGTTTCGTGCTGTAAACAGATAAGAAGGCTATTCCAAAAAACAGGTGAAAGTTGTGAAAAAATGCACCTCCTTGTACATTGTAGCAGAGCTGTCTTTACAGATGGTATTGATCCAGTGAATGTAAAGACCGCCCTGGTTGATTTAACATCAGGCATTTTTTTAAGTAGTTGTGTAGTCTCTTATAGGGCAATGATCTAACATTAAGACCTTAAATTTTGCTTGCTGCTCAATTAGCAGCCAATATAACTTATATAAAATTGGTGTACTATGATCTCATAAAGAACTATGTGTAACCAAACAAGTGGCAGCATTCAATAATCATAATTAACGCAGATAACATTTTGGTAACCCAATAAAACTGAAGGCACAAAAGAATGCATTAGGAATTTAAAATCATTTATCTCCAATAAAACTTGCAAGTGACATAATTTAGAAAACCCAGTTTGCACAACCTTACTTAATTGAGGACACAAGGAGAACACCAAGATCATGAACCACATGAACTGGACCAATATCAACATTCAGCAAAGGAAATAAATCTACATTTTTAATATCTAAACTAGGAGATTTTGTTCTAATCAAATTCTTTTCTAGTCTCAAAACAAAATAAGAGTTCAGTCTGCCAGGGCATTGTGCTTCAGTCAGTGGTTACAGTTTCTGGCTTTAATACCAGTCTCTGACTGAAAAAAAAATCCTTGGATTTAGTGTCCAAATTCACAATTAAATGAATTCTATTCAAGCTTTTCTTCACTCAGACTTTTAACAGTAGATTACTGTTGCCACGCGTCTCTGCTGGTAAACTAACTTCAAATTAAATTTCCTTTCGCACAAATTTCTTCTTTTGCTTGCCCTCTCTTCAAAGGCTCTCGTTTTCTAGTAGAGCTAGAGTTACCATGCAACCCATTTTTGCTAGGGTTAAGGACTTTCCTTTTGCAAAAAATTTCTTTTGTTCTGATCAAAAAAAAAAAAAGACCTTCCTTTCTCACTAGCTGTAGCTTCCCAGGCATGCTGTTGTGATTCTGCCTGTTATGCAGCCTCCCAACCACAAGGGGTCCTTAGGGAGCTGCTCCTGCCCGCTCTCCAGCTGTAGTTTCCATGACCTAATGACTCACCAGGGCCCAGCCTATTTAACCTGCCTCTGGTTATGCTCAGGATCTTGCCTTCGAGTTTGCTCGGCTCCCTGTTCGGCCCCTCATCTCTGAATACTCTGTGGCTTTCCCAGGCCTTCTGCTCTAGTTTTGCTCTGTGACTTCTTTGGCGTTCACCCTAGCTCTGCAGTGTTCTCAGGTCTTTTGCCTAAGTGACCTTTGGGTCTTCTGTGTTTGGCCTCCGGGCTTGTCTGGTCTAGTCTCTGTCTTTTCCTGTCTGGTCTTGCGCTGTTCCTGTAACCTCAGTCTTGTTACAGCTTCCAACCCTGCCTGACCTCAGCCTCCAGTCCTGCAGCCTGCACCTCCAGTTCTGCCTAGCATCAGTCTCTAGCCCTGCCTGGTCTCAGCCTGCACCTCCAGTCCTGCTCAGCGTCACCAGCGCCAATTCCAATCCAGTCCAGGTTCCAGCCCAGCACTACACTCAACACCAACCCCTGTCTAAGTCTTACTGGCCGCCAGAACCCAAGGGCTCAGCCTGTGGGGGAGGTGGCTGGTATAAGCTGAAGATTCCCTAGCTCAGTTCTGACTTGCCCTGTAGCCCTGGACTGTTCCCATGGGAGTTTCCCAGCTTGGCTGGGTCCTCAACCATGACACATGCTTCTGGTCCTCTCGAAATCTCTGTCATTTGGCTTAAAAGTCTTACTTTTCCAGATGCAGAAGCAATAAACACAAGCACTGCTCAGCTCAATTGCTTGTTTACTTTTATTTCCTGTCCAAGTGCACTTTGTTTATCTTTCCTTCCTGTTGAAGGCTCTACAGGTCAGCAAGAAAATAAATGTAAAACATAGGATTTCTCTGTTGTAGCTAATGCAGCTCCGCTTCTCTTTCCTAGGACCATTCTTCTCGGTCACAGAGAAATAAATAATAATTATTTTTTAACTCTGCTACACAACACAATTAAGTCTATAGAAAGGAACATTTATAACCTGGAAAAGATGTTTAGAAATGTGATTCACCATACAGTATCATAAATATGACTAACATTTTGTGAACCACAGATATTTTCATTATAGAAGTTCTAGGTTCAGTGAAATATTTTATTACTTATCAAATCATTTTTTTCTTATTGCATACTTTTATCAAACTATATACATTAATTTCTATAATCTTTTTACTTGTTCATAACTTTCACTTTTTATTGGGCAAGTATTATTTTCCTTGCAGTTTACTCACCTAGCAAAATGTATGCATATTTAATCAGGTGCGGTATTTTGGTATCATTTTCAATAACTATAATCCATGTTGTCCTATTGCACTAAATGGTAGGTATGTTGCTCATTAATATATACAGTGTGTGATACAGAGCAAATCTCTGTTTTCTTGGTAAGAAAATAATTTTTTCTGGCAATCTTTCAAAATGCTCAGTGAGCTCTGTAGTACTATTGCTTATGCAAGTTCAAGTCCTATCAATTTAAAGAAATAGCCCATGGTGAAAGCAGAGTAGCACCATACGAAACAAAAATTTAAAACAAATTCATATGCATGATGAAATACAACAGAAAAGATGTTATGCTATAGCTTGGCAGGACAGCTATCCTCACCTATTGTCTCTATCCAAAGATGAGATGTGACTTTATCGAAACCTCATTGTCTATGGAAGACCAAGTAGCTTGGGTAGCCAGAAAAGCTCATGTAAAACAATTACTCCCATTTATTCACCAGTTAGAGCTTAGAGATGTGATGCAGAAGGTGAGCCAATCCCACCCTGACTATGGCAATAAAGTTTTTGTGGCTGCAACTTACTAAAAAATCTGCAGCCTAATTAATATCTGAAACCAGTTACATGTTTTGTAAAACTTAAAACGTTTAGTTTGATCAGCTTTCTTTGCCCTAGTACTATGTCATGGACACCTGGTTCTTGAGATGAAAAATTCAACTATCCTGCGAAAGCAGTCCCGATGAGTGGGTTATGCTACTCACCAGCAGATGGAGGCAGAGAATATGATCCTTTTTATGACATCATACACTCCTATATAGCTTGGTGTAGCAGGAAGGATGTCAGTTTTTCTCTGCCGCCAGCAGATGGTGGACTGATCTAACAGGAAGATTGAAGTAGGCTTCCAGAACAACAGTCCCCAGTAGGGTTGATTTTCACAGAACAAGAAGAACCAAACCAGAGAATGGGGTGCTTGGGATGATGGACACGAGTGGCTCTTCTTCCTCCCCTGAAAAAATCCAGTTTCCATTTGGGCCTGGTTGTGCAACTCCCTGTTGTAGTCAGAAAGTTCCTTATTGAAAAAAACCCCCCAAAACAAAAGAAGCAAAGCAAGTAGACAGAAGGAGGGGCCTCCGGACACTTGGGGAATAGCTGCTCTATGGTAGGAGCTGTTCCAGAATCCCTTCCCCTAAGAGTACCATGATTGAAATTGGAAGGAAATGTCTGATGTGTGGTGGCCATGGCAGAGCTGTATTGCAGGATGTTTCTGCAGGACCTATGCACCCCAGAGGAAGTAAGGGCTGAGATAAGGACTGCTGCGATGTTAGCAGTAGAGGAACCAGACACTAAGCAGGAGCTCTGGGCTGAGGGCAGAAGGTGGGCTGCAGTATCTCTGGGAAGCTTGGCAGGCAGGAAGATGAGTGTGGCTCCCCTAAGTCACGCTTCAATGCTAGATCCTTTGAAGGCTGGGCAGCAGTGTTTTCCGCAGAGTTCATCCTGCTGATACCCAAGGCCTGTTGTAAGATTAAGGTGGGCAGGGTTAAATCCCCTACCACAGACCTAATGCTCCTACATTCGGTAAAGGAGCAAAAGCAGGTGGTCAAGAAACCCCAAAGGGAACCTGACAACAGGCCTTCTCTGATTCACTCTGGGACCTCTTGCAGACTTCTGAGTGGCCTAGGAGCTGAAGGTAGAGAGACACTGGAGTTGAGAAAAGACTCTAAAGATGCAGAACTGGCTTCAGTAAATGGAGAGGATGCAGGTCTGAGAATGTTTCTAGACAGAAGATTTTGCTTCTGTTCTGACCCCAGCAGTGGGTACATGTTTGTATCTGTATACATATTGTAGTTTAACTGTGCTTAGTGCTGAAACACTTTTTGTAACCCATGATAAACATAGAAATGACAACAGAAGAAGACCAAACGGCCCATCCAGTCTGCCCAGCAAGCTTTGCACTTTTTTTTTCTCTCATACTTATCTGTTACTCTTGGCTCTTAGTAACCTTTTGATTCTATTTCCCTTCCACCCCCACCATTAATGTAGAGAGCAGTGTTGGAACTGCCTCTAAGTGAAATATCTAGCTTAATTAGTTAGGGTTAGTAACCGCCGCAATAAGCAAGCTATACCCATGCTTATTTGTTTACCCAGCCTAAATAATTCTGACCTGTTGGTTGTTGTCTGTATATAGATCCACTTTTCTTCATTCCCACTGCTGTTAAAGCAGAGAGTTATGCTGAATATGCATTGAAAGTGACGTATCAGACTTTCTCCCCTGCCGTTGAAGCAGAGAGCTATGCTGGATATGTGTGAAGTATCAGTCTTTCTCCCCTGCCGTAGAAGCAGAGAGTTATGCTGGATATGCATTGAAAGTGAAGTATCAGGCTTATTTGGTTTGGGGTAGTAACCGCCGTAACAAGCAAGCTACTCCCCGCTTTTTTGTGAATGCAAATCTTTTTCCACGTTTCCTCTTGCCGTTGAAGCTTAGAGTAATGTTGGAGTCGCATTAACCGTGTGTATGTATATTGAATAAGGGTATTATCTCCAGGTAGTAGCTGTCATTCCCGCGAGCCACCAACTCTTCATTCATGTCCTCTAGACTTTATGGATCCACAGTGTTTATCCCACGCCCCTTTGAAGCTCTTCACAGATCTGGTCTTCACCAGATCTTCATTCACGTCCTCTAGACTTTTTGGATCCACAGTGTTTATCCCACACCCCTTTGAAGTCCTTCACAGATCTGGTCTTCACCACTTCTTCCGGAAGGGCATTCCAGGCATCTACCACCCTCTCCGTGAAGAAATACTTCCTGACATTGGTTCTGAGTCTTCCTCCCTGGAGCTTCAAATCGTGACCCCTGGTTCTGCTGATTTTTTTCCGACGGAAAAGGTTTGTCATCTTTGGATCATTAAAACCTTTCAAGTATCTGAAAGTCTGTATCATGTCACCTCTGCACCTTCTTTCCTCCAGGGTGTACATATTTAGATTCTTCAATCTCTCCTCATAAGTCATTCGATGAAGACCATTCACCTTTTTGGTCGCCCTTCTCTGGATCGCCTCCATCTTGTCTCTGTCTCTTTGAAGATACGGTCTCCAGAACTGAACACAGTACTCCAGGTGAGGCCTCACCAAGGACCTGTACAAGGGGATAATCACTTCCCTTTTCTTACTCGATATTCCTCTCTCTATGCAGCTCAGCATTCTTCTGTCTTTAGCTATCATCTTGTCTGTGAGCCTTGCCCTTAAGAGAAGCTCTCTCCCCCCCCTTACTTTCTCTCACTATCGAAAGAGCTCGAATGCCCCTCAATCTAACTTGTCTTCCTAAGTGCCCTATTGGCTCAAGGGACTGCCCTTCATGCTTCCCCTGTGTCACATGGGTCCTAGGCTCGCTGCCATTGGACCTTGACCCCTGTCCCCAGCTTGTGGAGGCGTTTTCTGTAACAGCTCTCTAGGAGAGTTTCAGTCTTGCACACGTGGGCTTCAAAGCCAGCAGCACTTTGTAAAGCTCTGAGAACTGATTGGCTTTTTTACATTCTTCTTATCACTTTATTCTAAAGATTAAATCAGCCTCAAAACCCTCTCACCCTGCAACCCAGAAACTCCGTTCTCCCCTCTCCCACTTATCTCCAGTTACAAAGACTTTCTGCCTGGGACTATATGTTTGAAATGCAACAATTGTAAGTAGAATTTTACCTGTACAATAAATAATTTCAAACCTAAAGGATCTTTGTCTTGAGGACTGATTGGGAAGAAAAGTTAGCTGTCTGGATGAGAAAACATGTATGTTTTTATTGAGCCAGAACAGCTTCAATTTGATTTTATGTTCTGTCTGTGTTAGTGTAACATTGTTTGTTGTTTTATTCTGTAATCCGCTTAGACTAATAGTGTTATATAGGCAGAATATAAGAATTTTAAATAAATACATAAATAAGAAGAAGCTAGGTGCCATTATTTCTAAAGTCATGCAATACCTGAAGCTTTCAGAGAATCAGCAAAGGGTTCCCATCCTAGCAGGGATTAAGAAGCCTCCTAAGGCTTTCCCACTACATCCAGCCATTCAGGAAATGATATCTGAAGAATGGGAAACTCCAGACTTATCCCTAAGGATAAGGAGAGCTATGTCCTTACTTTACCCAATTCAGCAGGCAGAGATAGACTGCCTGTTCTGAATTCCAAGAGTGGATGGACCCACAAGTCAGGAAGATTGAGTCCCTCCTGAAGAGTTCCTTTGCGACCACCAGTTTGGCCCTGTCAGCAGCAATTTGCGGTGGGTATGTGGCCAGAGCATTGGTTCGGTGGGTTCAGCAATGGCAGCCAGGCTTAGAAGAAGCCCAGGATTGCCTGGATAAAAGGGTGGCTAAGTCTGAACTGGGGGCAGCCTTTTTGGCAGATACTTTGTATGACCCGATTAGGACTTTGGCCAAGCAGATAGCAACAGCAGTGTTGTCCGGGAGGCTGCTGTGACTAAAGAACTGGGCAGCAGATTCGGCTGAACCTGAATAGACTCCCCTTTAAAGGTCATTTGTTTGGGGAGAAGCTAGAAAAGTTGGTGAAGGATCTGGGAGAGTCCAAGCCACATAGACTGCCAGAGGATAAAGTCAGAGAAAAATAGAAATAATGGCAGAAAAGGACCAAATGATACGTCCAGGTTATCCAGCAAGCTTATGGTAGTATCTGCTGTGCTGTGCAGATTAACCTCATGGTTATCAGTTTCCCAGACCATAAAATTTGGGGACCTTGATTGCTGTCTGAATCCAATTCCCCTTTTTCCCCCTGCCATTGAAGCAGAGAGCAATGATGGAGTTGTATCAATAGTATCAAAGCTTATTGGTTAAGGGTAGTAACTGCTGTACCAGCAATTTTCCCTCATGCACTCTTTTCTTCATTTCCATCCTCCAGCCTTTAGGGATCCACAGTGTTTATCCCATGCCTCTTTGAATTCTTTCACTGTCTTCACCACCTCTCTTTCACTTTGTCTTCACCACCTCTCTGGAAGAAATATTTCCTGACGTTCGTTCGGAGCGTCCTCCTTGGAGTTTTATTTCATGACCTCTAGTTCTACTGATTTCTTTCTAATGAAAAAAGTTTGATTGTGCATCATCAAAACCTTTCATGTATCTGAAGGTCTGTATCATATCTCCCCTGCACGTCCTCTCTTCCAAGGTATACATAATCAGATCCTTAACCTCTCCTCCTAAGTCTTCCGATGCTGATCCCACACCATTTTGGTTGCTCTTCTTTGGACCGCCTTTATCCTGTTTATCCTTTTTGAGATACAGACACCAGTATTGAATACAGTATTTCAGGTGGGCATCACCACCTCCTTTTTCTTGCTGATTATTCCTTTCTATGCAGCCCAGCAATCTTCTGACTTTAGCTATCACTTTGTCACATTGTTTCGCTGACTTCAGATCATTAGACACTATCACCCCAAGGTCTCTCTCTCCTGCTCAGTGAGTGTCCAAAGCAGCAAGTTTAGTTCCTTGAGAAGAGACCAAATCTGAATTAAGAAGAGCTTGATTATTTGTGTCTATGATGACCTTAGTAAGAGGTGAAATGGAAGCTTCAAAAGTCACAAGAGCATTCCATAAAACTTCTAGGATGGTCTGGTCAATCCAAGCTTACCAGCCAGGAAGTTCACTGCATCATCTCCCCTCTTGGAAACACCTTCACCCAATCCAACTGAAGGGGGCCGATGATAGGGCTAAAGGCAAAGAAACCGCCATCCGAAACCCCCACAACAGGGGCATTCTTTTCAATGATATTAAAAACCACCCTCTCGGGAGAAGAAATAAAACTTCCTGCCTTCTCTGGTTCCTCTGGCGGCAAACTCCAGGGCTCCCCGACTTACCTCTGGGGAGACCAATGATGTGACCGACGGCAGCAGCGCTCCATGGAGAGGGGGAGATGGTGTCGCAGGCACATCCGGGCTAAGGGAGATCTCTTCGGCCAGCGGGAGTGACTTCCGCTCACTGTATGGCCCCGCAACGGCTAACACAACTGGGATTTCAGCTGGCGTCGCAGCAAAGAACCCTTCTATCCGGAGTTGATGCAAGTCTATTGAGGGAGAACTGGTAATGTTCTCCCTCAACCTGGATTCCAGTTTGGTGTGAGGCATTAGGGAAAAAAGGTAATTAAAAGAAAAGATGTTCCACAAGAAAAAAAAAGGACAAGATTTCTATTCTGTTGGAAAAAGTGACATTAAGGAGGTAATTTTCAAAGGAGTTGCACACATAAATGTAACATACTATTGTAGCAATTTTCAAAAGCCATTTACTTGAGCAAAGTGCACTTATGCGAATAAATCCTGTGGACAACTCAATGGCATATATTGTAGCAATTTTCAAAAGCCCACTTACTCAAGTAACGTGCAAACCCTTTTTTACACTTGTAAATGCTTTTTAAAATCAGGCCCTAAGAATTCACTTGCAAGACATGTTAACTCATCATTGAAGAAAGAGATTCTTTCAAAGTTAAGATCATGGATTACATTGCACCTATACAAGAAGCGACAATTAGATTAAATATGATATGAGAAAGCTTTTGGATTTTTATGTAACTTTACATTCTTTTTTTTTTTTATTTATAGTTTATTGAATTTTTATCAATTTACATCAATAAAATACAATGAAATAAAGGATTTCCAATTAACAATACTTAGGAAAAACGATTGTCACATAATTACAAACCTTTGTTAGTCCACATAATATTGAGGAGCTTATAAATGAAACCACTTTAAAGAAGACAGCATTTTTATGCATTTATAGAGAGATATAATTTTATCTTAACTTCACCAATATCTCTAGTATAGTCTAATTTCCCTTAGATGACTCCTTATCCAAAAGAAATGTCTCTAGATGTAGGGGATCGTAAAAGATAAACTTACTCCCAGCTAATACAATACAGCATTTGCAAGGGAATCTAAGTATATATGATGCTCCCAAGGAGACAACTCTATTCTTTAATGCCAAAAATTGTTTCCGTCTTAATTGTGTGGTTTTAGCCACATCAGGAAATATCTGAATTTTCCCTCCACAGAAGGAAAAGTCTTTATTCTTGAAGTATTTTTGCAATACCATTACCCTATCACTTTCAATACCAAAAGTTACTAATAGAGTTGCCCTAATTGGGATATCGTCAACTGACGCTTCAAGAAATGAAGTCAAGTTTGGACTATTTTCTTGAATTGTATCCATTCCTGCCTCCGGACCTGGAGAGGTCCTGGATTTGGGAATGTAATACAATTTAGAAATCAAAATTTCTCTATAAGAGGAAATCTGTAAAACTTCATTCATGTATTTTCTCAGTAACTCTAAAGGTGATAATAACCTCATCATTGGAAAATTTAAGAATCTAAGATTCTTAGATCTTATTAGATTTTCCATAGATTCTAATTGCCTAGTGGTTGATAAACTATCTTTCATAAAAGATGTATTTGCTGTTTGTATATTCACTATCTGTGAATTTACTGTGGCAAAATTTCCTTCCAAATTTTCCAATCTCAAACTATGCTCTTGTAAAGTTTGCTTGATTTCAGTATTAGAAGTTTGGAACTGATTCATTGTTTGAATTAACATTCTTTGCATATTATTAACAGACTTCCATACATCTAATAATGTGACATCTTTAACATCTATTACGTTATCCCCTTTCCCCATAAGATCTAAAAAAGGACCAGACAATGGAGGGATAACATTCCCACCAGTCTGAGGCAGCCGCTGTGGATTAGAGTCATCTAGTAAATTACTTGCCATACTTAAACTCTGCTCACCAACGGGTCCTATACTTGGAGAAGGTGAAGATTGGCCGAGACTCCGTGTTGAGCCTGAAGAAAAGGAGACTTCAGGGTCAGGATTTTGTAATTCCAAGTTCCCTCGAACCACATGTGTGTCCATAGGGCCCCTCACCATCAGAGGGGTAGAAGCAACAGGAAATTTTATCTTTCTTTTCCTGCCCATAGATATCAAATGAAGTCAGTTGTATAACTCGCCGATTCTGCAAGGAGCGCGCCCCTTAGGCGCGCTCCTTTGGCTGCGCGCCGCAGGCCCCTGGTTTTATCCAGTTGCAAACGCCGGTGGATGACGTCTCAGGGGGGCGTGGCTCAACTCGCTCCGAAACGGAGCTGTAGCGTTGGTGTTCCCAGGCTCAGGACAGTCTCACGGGCCGTTTCCCCTCCAGCTGAGGGTGGTTCTCTTGAAGAGGCTCCCACTGACCTGCCGCAGGCCCCTGGTTTTATCTGGTTGCAAACGCCGGTGGATGACGTCTCAGGGGGGCGTGGCTCAACTCGCTCCGAAACGGAGCTGTAGCGTTGGTGTTCCCAGGCTCAGGACAGTCTCACGGGACGTTTCCCCTCCAGCTGAGGGTGGTTCTCTCGAAGAGGCTCCCCTGTAACTTTACATTCTAAGGGGTAATTTTCAAAAGAATTTACATACATAAAAGTAGCCTATATCGTAGCAATTTTTGAAAGCCCATTTCTGCACTTAAAATGCACTTATACACATGAAATCTATTGGCATGTTGCCTTATATATCAATTTTAAAAGCCCACTTAAATGTGTAAAACCCAATTTTAAGTGCATAAATCCTTTTGAAAAATTACCTCTTAGGGTCTGAATAAAAACTTAAAGAATGCATAGTACCAATAAAGGTAACTGGTATCCCATGAATAGTATAAGCATTTCACATTAAACACATGTTCAGCTCCTATCCATAGAATTATTTTAAAGAAAATGCTAAAATTCTGTTGGATGAATACATTTTAAGAGGGCATAATTTTGTTATCTTTATTACTATATATGGACTAAGAGTAATACTTAAGGATAAGCTTATTAATGGAAATCTACTTTTTCAGCATCAAAAAATAATTTGTGAAGACAGATTATTTATTATTGATAGGAAATTTTTAATGGACTAGTGTTCAAGTAATAGACTATGCTCAGTTCATCAATATATATCTTTCTCTTGCATTTAAGAATTGTATTGCACCCCTCACCTCTGATCTGAAATGACTCCGGCAGCATGCTGTTTCAAGGACCCAGAATAGAACATCCTCCAACTCTGGACTGTCTTTATAGGTCTTCCAGGCCGGGACTTCCTGTGGTGCTGGCTGATGATGTCACATCCTGTCGGAGTATATAAGGAAGTCTTTTGCAATCAGCCAGTGCCTCAGCAACAAGTCTCCTGGTGCCTTTGTGGTCAAGTGTGTATTAATAGCAGCCTTGGCTTGTTCCTGCCTTGTACTTTGTGTTGTGGTTCCTTGCCTTGGCCCTTGCTCCTCTGTGCTCCGTTTGTCAAGTTCCTTGCCTGTCTGCTCTTGTTCCATTTCCTGTTTGTTCCTTTTCTAGTTTTCCTGTCTCTCTTGTTTGTTCTGTTTGTCTTGGACTGTCATCCTTGATCATGATTCTGACTCTGTCCTTCTGCTGCCTGCCCTGATCTCTGGCTTGTTACCTGTTCTGCTGCCTGCCCTGATCTCTGGCTTGTTACCTGTTCTGCTGCCTGCCTTGACCCATGCTTGCCTGGACTCTTCTCTTGCCTTGTCCTGGGGACCCACCTAAGTCCTGCTGGCCCCTGTAACCCAAGGGCTTGACCTGTGGGAAATGGGGCTGGAATAGGTGAAGTTCCAATTGGTTCTGCCATAGGGTTTCTCTGCCAGCTGATAGGGAGGGCCTATTAGGTTTACTTACTAGGCAGTATCAACCACCCCTTTGTGGAATAAATTAGTCAATATTGCTAAAATGGTGTGAAACTTTGTAGGTCTCAGCACTCTGATGAAATTGATAACAAAATGAAGGGAAATATAAGCATTGTAGGTGTGGCAATTTGCTAATAATGCATGCCTGCTAGCATAAAATAAAGGTTTTGGGGAGTTTTAGCATCTGTGTGTGCAAAGTATTTCTCTTTGCTGCAGAGTCTGATTGTGTTTTTGTAATTTGTGCAGTTTGTGTCTCTGGAAAGTAAGCTTTTGCTGTATTTTTTTGCAATGTTTTCTTTAATAAGGACTTGACTTTGTATTTGTTGTAATTGAATTTGAGAAGCTGTGTTAGTCTGGGGAAAAATAGAAATGGATCCTATGTATGTTTTGTAAACTGAGGGTAACTTTCAAACAGCACCCCCCCCCCCCCCCCCCCCTCCGTAGCAGCAAAGTCTGCACAAAGCAAACTTGTTTGCTCTGAAATTATTTGGATAATTGGCAAAGTACACCCACAGTAGTTAATGCACATAAGTTACACTTCCCCTTCTGGCGGGATGGGCATAACTTATGCAGATTAATTTATGCATGTATACTTTAAAATTGAAAAGTATGTGTACAAGCATCATCCCCCAGAATGCCTCTCTATAGTTTGTGTAAAATACTTATGTGTGAACTGAGCCCTGGGTTGTTCTAATACACCTGGCTTTATGTGTGGAAATGGCTTTGAGAATTACCCCTTTAATGGGTCAAGATAATGATAATTAAGCAATGACGCACTGCATAAGCTTTTCAGATCAAAGAGATGTGATAAAGACAGGCCTGAAGTTGCCTTGAAAGCTCATGTGCTTCAACATCTTGGGATTATTTTAGTATTGGCCCAATTAAAAGGTATCATAATCTGCTAAGAGTCCTTGTGTTTGTAGGAGATTGAGCACATAGGAAGAGGGAGCCGGCACATCTGTAAGTGATTTTTCTGTCCTCCTGCTTGAATTTTAGGGAAAAACCCCCCAAATAATTATGGTGTGGGAATAGATAGCAAAATATGTATTTAGATAAGTGGATCAACTTTAAATGCTGTGATCTTGGAAGTACTGTAGGAGTTTTACTTTCAGTGAGATTAACTGTTCTGCATTGTTTCCATCATGGATCAAGCACAAAACATTGAATTCATTCATGTCTTTTCTTGCTACCACTTCTATAATTCTTCAAGAAACACTTATTGTTTCCATTGCAAGCATAATCTGTCAGTGTCTGTGTGCTTCTCTTACGTTATTATCTCAGAGTGAGGATAGAGTTTGATCTTTGTTCCATATTCCTATGCTCTTCTTTTCCATGCAAGCTCAACTGGTACAGGCAGATTTATTATACAGTACTTAAAAAATGTCATTTGGGAATGAAGTGGTGGATTTGGTCAAAGATCAAAGTATTTCATGGTACAATTCCAGATAAAATTACGTTGTTCAAACTATCTATTCTTAATTTGTTTTATATGTATAATGTATATATAGTTGGATACTCTTTTTACAGTTTTTGATGATTCAGATACTAATATTCAGGAGGATGTCAAAAAATCATGCTTATTAAATATAACTCTTTATAGGACTCCAATGTTTTAAAACACTCTTATTTTTCATGAATGACCTTCATACCGCTCTACAGTATTCTTGAGCATTGCCGCCCATATACTATACAGTTTATAGAGCCATCTTTAATTATTGGTCATTTTTTTTAATGTATTTTATCCCTTTTTCTCTTTGTCTTCTTCCAAAATTATGGTAAAATTCAATTTTATCACTTTATCGTTTCTCGAGTTATAGGTACTTCCCTTAAACAGTAGAGCCCCGTTTCGCTCGGGAGATAGCAGAGTTCGGTCCAACGTAATTAAGTTTCACGTCCCAGCTGCCTCACACACACAAAAGCTGCCTGAAAACTTGGAAAATGGAGGCACCTTTAGTTGCCCACTGTCAGGAACAGCAGCATGTCTTTGCAGATTTAACATGGACTATTTTACAATACGTTCCCCTAGCCCCCTAATCCTCGACATTCTCAAGGTGACTGGAATTCAAGTTCCCAGGTATGGACAGCAGGGGCATTTTTAACCTCATTAGTTTTAATTATTGGACGCTATTTGATATGTGTGCTGTTTTGAAATATTTTACTGGTTATTGAAATTTTTTTAAAAATGTATATGAATTTAATAAAAGTTCTGTCAGTAATTTTGAAATATTCTTTTATTAGTAAGATTCTACTTTTATAATTGATGCTTTATGTTTCTTGATTTTGTTTTATGAGGAATGGTGGTTCTGTCATTGTTATATTTTACACACAAAATAAGACCTTAAACGCCAACGTATTCCAGAACTCTCACACGCTGTGTAAACACATCAAAGGAAGGGGGTATCACTGGTCACTAATAATACACAGTAAAGAATAACCACATATGCAGTGCCTTTTGTATTTATTTGTAGGACCCACAACTTGATGAGTTTGACTAACGTACAAGCTCATACTAAATGTAGAAGGTCCATTTACTTTATTTTAATCACTAAATTTTTACGTTTTTGTTGTTTTAAACTCCACCGAGTTACTTTTGAATAAAATTCTATGTTAAATGAATTGAAGCTGCTGCACAAAGTGCTAAATAAGTCATATGTTTCTGAGACAAATGCTCACAAAAATGGTCTGACCTCTGTCTACTTGAAAAAAGAGTCCCGTAAACTGGACTTTTCTGTTTTCAAAGACACAGATGAGTATTCTCCCTAATTATATGGTGATTTGATGTGTTTATATAATGTGTTTACGGGACTCTTTTTTTCCAAGTAGACAGAGGTCAGACCATTTTTGTGAGCATTTGTCTCAGAAACATATGACTTATTTAGCACTTTGTGCAGCAGCTTCAATTCATTTGACATAGAATTTTATTCAAAAGTAACTCGGAGTTTAAAACAACAAAAACGTAAAAATTTAGTGATTAAAATAAAGTAAATGGACCTTCTACATTTAGTATGAGCTTGTACGTTAGTCAAACTCATCAAGTTGTAGGTCCTACAAATAAATACAAAAGGCACTGCATATGTGATTATTCTTTACTGTGTATTATTTGTGACCAGTGATACTCCCTTCCTTTGTGTCATTGTTATATTTTGTTATATTTTAGACAGACTCTGGCTTCGTGGAGTTTCCAATTCAGATTTTGTCTGCATATTGCTGGTTCTAATTTGTGATCCTTTATTGTATATTTAGTGAGAATCTGTCTCTGCTCTGGGCGTGTGACCAAGGGGAGAGATTTTGCTAGTGTGTAATGTCTGTGTAGGGATCTATAGCAATTGAATTTGTTTCATTTCCCCTGTAGGTGCTATCTTGGTATTCTGAGACTCGGTGTAATATTTACAGTGCTGTTTTTTCACAGGTAGGGCTCTTTCTTTGAGTTCTTGGGTTACCAGGGATGTGCAATCATTTTTGCCGAATTGGAAAATTTCAAAGAAATAGTCCAATTTGACATGGGTAGGAGAACCTGAATCCTGAGATGGATTTTCCCCGAACTTCAGGGAAAATTTGTTGTTTGGGTTAGCGTGGGGGGAGGGCACATTTATTAAAAAAAAAAAAAAAAATCCAAACCCACCCCAACCCTTTAAATTTAGTTAATTACAACACCCCCCTCCCGCCCCCCCCAAAAAAAACTTGCCTAAAGTCCCTGGTGGTTCAGCGGGGGTCCCGGGAGCGATCTCCCGCTCTTGGGCCGTCTGTTGCCAGTAAACAAAATGGTGCTGGTAGCCCTTTGCCCTTACCATATGACAGGGGCTACCGTGTCATTGTTTGGCCCTGTCACATGGTAGGAGCAATGGACGGCTGGCGCTATCTTAGAAAATGGTGCAGGCCATCCATTGCTCCTTCCATGTGACAGGGGCCTACCATTGGCACCGGTAGCCCCTGTCACATGCTAAGGGCAAAGGGCCACTGGCGCCATTTTGTTTACTGGCATCCGACGGCCTGAGAACGAGAGATCGCTCCTGGGACCCCCGCTGGACCACCAGGGACTTTAGGTAAGTTTTTGTTTTTGGCGGGGGGGGGGGGGGGGGGTCGGGAGCGTGGGAGGGATGTAATTAACTAAACTTGAAGGGTTGGGGTGGGGTTGGTTTTTTTTTTGCGAAAATTGCCAAGAAAAAAAGACTATTGGAAAACAGTTTTCCACGGGTTGCCCGACCCGTCATAAAAAAAAAACTATGCACATCCCTATGGGTTACCACTATTATGTCATGATAAGTTTGCAGTATAGAGTTTGAGTTTCTTTTTTACAATGTATCTGGCAGTGGAAGGAGTTTGCGCTGCTGTTACTCTGAGTGCCTGTCTGGATGTGGTGTGGTATCTGCCTCTCTTTGTGTTTGTGTATTTCTGATTGCTCTAATCAGCAACCTGAAGAGAATAAAACTGGAATTTTGAGCTTCTGGCTGGCAGCGTGATTGCCTGGTATTTAGCAAACAGTTTAACAGCTGATTGGTCAGTGAGAAACTTTGACATCCCTAATGCACAACAAATTAAAGGAAAAATAATAAATCGCATTTTGAATAGTACATGGGGGGGGGGGGGGGGGGGGACGGACACAGTGACGTGGCTTCGCCTTCCCAAGTGCAACACTGCCGGATGTGTATTCAGCTTCTTGTTCGTAAAGAACTTCTCTCCCACAGAGATCAGGTGGCTAAAAAGGTGCTTAGGGTGCCCTTTTATTCATTAAAATAGCACAGATGCTTAAGGATATTGAACAGAAATCAGATTACAGTACACTGAATTCCTTAACATTACTATTCCTAGCAAGGCAGCGTTCTGGAGCTCACATTAATTCTGGAGACAAAGATCCCTGGAAGGGACTTCTGGACTGTAACATCATGTTTGTCTGTCCAATAAAGGATAATACAAACTACACAAATTCCAGTTATCATTAATAGAAGTGTTATATACTTTTTGATAAATGCTAACTTTATAAGCTATGGTTGTAATTTTCAAAAGGATTTACTTGCTTAAAACTGGGTTTTCCATGTGTAAATACAATTTATGCGTGTAATTGGACTTTTGAAAATTGCTGCAATATGTGCCATTGAATTGTCAACAGGTTTTACATGCTAAGTGCACTGTAAGCATGTCAATGGGCTTTTGAAAATTTCTGCGATAGTATGTTACATTTATGCACATAATGCCTTTGAAAATTACCTAATCACAACCGGCAATATAGTGAGGCAATTATAGCACAGAGCTGGAGACACTTCTCCTTTTAGCTCAAAGTACTTCAATTAATCTCCCTATATGTGGATTTACTCAGCCAAATTTTTTATGGGTCCTGGAAGGTGAACAGTGTACCATACATGAATAGCAACTGTGGAAAGCACCAGTATTCAAGAGTTACTCAACAAAAACAAAAGAAAAATGTTTATTGGCGCAGACAGCTGAAGGAGCTACCAGAGATGTTCCATTAATGCCCTCTTCTCTTTTGCCAGACATGCCTACAAAGGCTGTTTCATTCAAATCTGCATGTGCTCTCAGATCCAAGCAAATTTACTCATGTTGAAGGCCAGGAAAACTCTAGCTGGACTGCAGGCACACGCTTGCAGCTTCCCTTTAAAACCTATGGTTGGGATGGGAGGAAATAGCACTTACAGCAACCATCAAAAGTTGTACTTCACTTCAGTACTTTTACTGTATGCAAAACCAAAGTCTCTCAGTTTTGGTCACTTTCCAGGATTATTTTACAAGGTCCTGCAACCATCTTTAATATTCATCTGTCTGGTGCATTCATACTGTGAGGATAGCATCACACAAATAATTTTGTTGTCTTCTATCAGAGAATAAATGAAGCAGCTGTAGAATGCATCCTACTCGTTGCATGGACTACAACATTTTGATAAAACCATAAATACAATCACAAATTCACATCCTAAAATCTCTCAAACAGGGTTTAAATGTGGTAAATCCAAGTACCCTACATCTCTTAAAAGTCTAAAAATTGTGGAATATAAATATCTGGTCAGCAATTCTGTTTTCACATTTAAAGAGACAAACACCCCACTTGAGAAATTGTTAGAACGGAAGCTGTAAGTAGATCCTCTGATACTAAATGTCCCACTAAAAACACTTCAGCAAGTCTTCAATACACTTGTGGGTCCTCTCTGGTGATGCACAACTACTTGTGAAGGATGATGAACCTTCACTGGAAAAGTTCACAAAAAGACAAAGGAAGAGTGAAGACCCATGAAATAAAGCGAAAAAGGTGGTGTGTGAGGAGAATTGGCGTATGGATGAGGGGAAACCTGCCCTTTCCCTCAGTCACAACTACTGAACATCTATCCAAACCCTTGGCTTTTGAAGCTGGTTGATCAGGAGCATGTGTCCTAGCAAGCAGATATGCAGTAAACCTGATCGAGGGGTTAAAGGGGCACAGAGAAGATAAGGCCATTGTGGAAAGATTAAACAATTTCTTTGCTTTGGTGTTTACTGAAGAGGATGTTGGGGAGATACCCATTCTGGAGAAGGTTTTCATGGGTAATGATTCAGATGGACTGAACCAAATCACTGTGAACCTACAAGATGTGGTAGGCCTGATTGACAAAAGGAAGAGTAGTAAATCACCTGGACCGGATGGTATACACCCCTGAGTTCTGAAGGAACTAAAAAATGAAATTTCAGACCTATTAGTAAAAATTTGTAACCTATCAAAATCATCCATTGTACCTGAAGACTGGAGGGTGGCTAATGTAACCCCAATATTTAAAAAGGGCTCCAGGGGCGATCCGGGAAACTACAGACCAGTTAGCCTGAGTTCAGTGCTAGGAAAAATAGTGGAAAGTGTTCTAATGATCACAGAACATATAGAAAGACATGGTTTAATGGAACAAAGTCAGCATGGTTTTACCCAAGGCAAGTCTTGCCACACAAATCTGCTTCACTTTTTTGAAGGAGTCAATAAGCATGTAGATAAAAGTGAACCGGTAGATGTAGTGTATTTGGATTTTCAGAAGGCATTTGACAAAGTTCCTCATGAGAAGCTTCTAGGAAAAGTAAAAAGTCATGGGATAGGTGGCGATATCCTTTCATGGATTACAAACTGGCTAAAAGACAGGAAACAGAGAGTAGGATTAAATGGACAATTTTCTCAGTGGATGGGAGTGGGCAGTGGAGTGCCTCAGGGATCTGTATTGGGACCCGTGCTTTTCAATATATTTATAAATGATCTGGAAAGGAATACGATGAGTGAGGTAATCAAATTTGCAGATGATACAAAATTATTCTGAGCAATTAAATCACAAGTGGATTGTGATAAATTGCAGGAAGACCTTGTGAGACTGGAAAATTGGGCATCCAAATGGCAGATGACATTTAATGTGGATAAGTGCAAGGTGATACATATAGGGAAAAATAACCCATGCTATAGTTACACAATGTTAGGTTCGATATTAGGTGCTACCACCCAAGAAAGAAATCTAGGCATCATAGTGGATAACACATTGAAATCATCGGTTCAGTGTGCTGCGGCAGTCAAAAAAGCCAACAGAATGTTGGGAATTATTAGAAAGGGAATGGTGAATAAAATGGAAAATGTCATAATGCCTCTGTATCGCTCCATGGTGAGACCGCACCTTGAATACTGTATACAATTCTGGTTGCCACATCTCAAAAAAGATAGTTGTGATGGAGAATGTACAGAGAAGGGCGACAAAAATGATAAAGGGAATAGAACAGCTCCCCTATGAGGAAAAACTAAAGAGTTTAGGACTGTTCAGCTTGGAGAAGAGACAGCTGAGGGGGATATGATAGAGGTGTTTAAAATCATGAGAGGACTAGAACGGGTAAATGTGAATCAGTTATTTACTCTTTCGTATAATAGAAGGACTAGGGGGCATTCCATGAAGTTAGCATGTGGCACATTTAAAACTAATCGGAGAAAGGTTTTTTTCACTCAATGCACAATTAAACTCTGGAATTTGTTGCCAGGGGATGTGGTTAGTGCAGTTAGTGTAGCTGAGTTTAAAAAAGGATTGGATAAGTTCTTGGAGGAGAAATCCATTACCTGCTATTAATTAAGTTGACTTAGAAAATAGCCACTGCTATTACTAGCAACAGTAACATGGGATAGACTTAGTTTTTGGGTACTTGCCAGGTTCTTATGGCCTGGATTGGCCACTGTTGGAAACAGGATGCTGGACTTGATGGATCCTTGTTCTGACCCAAGGAATGCAGAAGCATCAGAAATACTGCAATTCCTACAGAAAGGCTCTGGACCAAAGGCCTGGCAGTAAGCACACTAAGAGTCCAAGTGGCAGCAATAGCATGCTTTAGAAGTTGCCTCAGAGGCAGTTCAGTGGCAGAGCATCCAGAAGTGGTGCGCTTTCTAAAGAGGGACAAAGCAAGTTCATCTGCCATGCAAGCTGGGACCTTAACCTAGTCCTGAGAACTGTTAAAAGTGGTAACTTCTGACTAATTAACTCAATGAATACCAGCTTCAAATAGTTTAAAATAGATTTAATAATGAAGGAAGGCATTGATTCCTTCATGGAGAAGCGACACAAAAGGAAGTGGACAATGAATCTAAGCTTGCTCAAAGATCTGACGTGAGTGCTCAGCCTTATAAAGGGATTCCATCAGTCCATCCCAGAATGTCCGCAAAAGCCAACCCATTTACCTTATAGCCAATCAGTATATTTTAGCATGTGTCGTGCTCTTACTGTAGGGGCCTCTTGTTACCAGAAGTAGAGAATAAGAACAAATTAGTTTCGTTTTCCTGGGAATTATGTCATCTGTGCTGGCTAATTCTCTGGTAAGTTTAGTTATCATAGTGCTTCATAGTGCAATCAGTCTACTCAGCGCTGGATATTCTTACAGAACCTTGGCCAGGTCACCATTCAAATCACTGAGGGAAAGGCTGCTGCCTGGGCATCAGTGCATACATTCACAAGACATTATAGATTGCACCTCCATGACAGAAGAGAGACTAGCTTTGCCACAGGAGTCCTTGAAGCAGCTCTGGGTATCTCCCACCCGAAATAGGAAGGCTTTGGCACGACCCATGAGTACACTGGTCTGGCAGTATGATCGGGAAGGTACAGTTAGATCCTTACCTGATAATTGCCTTTCCTGGAGTCCTGACAGACCGGTCTAAATCCAATCCAAGAAGAAAAAAAAAGCCAACAAGAATGAATAGGAATAATCAGGTGCGTTCACAGGTCAAGGGCACAGTAGAGGGGAGTTCCGTGAAATGTGAATAGAGGGGCCCTCTCCTTAGTTTTATCATTTTTTTTATTCTGTATTTTTGTTTAGAGGTTGGCAGTCAACCTTCTTAATTAGATATTTGGAGTCAGAATGAAGACTCACCCAAGCACCTGAGAGACTACAGGCTCAGACGGGGAAAGGAGTACAGGCCAGGGAGCCAGAAGGCATCAGACCCTGCGGAGGAAAGCCAAGAAGAGGCTAAAAAAGGAAAAGTCTCAGACTACATAGATACATTGATGTAAGGTAAAAAAAAAAAAAAAGAGAGAGAGAGAAAAGAGGGGCAAAGACATGAGCAGGGCAGAAACAAGCTTGGGCAAAAGAATACTGAGAGTCTCCCAGCTGGGCCAGCCTATATACAGCTGGTGTCACTTGAAGAAGTCAACGGCTCTGCACCCATCTGCTGATGGGAGGGAGAATCCCATGAGTACCATGGTCTGTCAGAACTCCAGGAAAGGACCTAACTGAACCTTTAATGTGCCTTATAGGTGGTATATTTTAATTGCATAAAAGTGTTACCTTGCACATGTTTGTGCAAGAGAACCCTGAGTTAGAGCTATTGGACCAAATGTTTGAGCAGTTACATTATCATTATACAATAAAGTCACAGTACTGCTGCAAGATTCTTTATTTTATCAAGCACCTATCACTTTCTTGTTAAGCAGTTTATAATATGTATATTTTTTTTGTTTTTAACATCAATATTTTCTGACACTCTTTAGAAATCATAATTGAATCGGAAGCTGCATCATAGCATTGCTTTTGTTCTCCTACCTCTTGAGTGGTTCTTCCTGAGCAGTCTCGGGTGCAGAAATACAGCAGCTTTCAGGGAATACTGCTCCAGGGCTACAAAGTTTAAAAAAAAAAAAAAAAAATTCTGCCATGGCAGTCAGAGGCTCATCCTCCGTGCTGACCGGAGCCTTGGTCACAATGACTGGAGCTCCCAGCAGTGAATGTCCCACATGTGGGCTCTGTTTGAGCAGGCAGACCACGTGGCAGGACCCAATGGGTACCATCATTAAATTAGCTTTTACTAACTACAAAACTATAAATAAGGCCTGTAATTTTGTGATTTTTTTTTTTTTATTAAATATGAATCTATTTTATGATTAAAGGACTATATTTTGCAAGTGAAGCCCTTTAAAACTGAAAGAGAAACTGTGCGAAGCAAACTTTTTCTTAAAAAAAAAGTAAACATTTTTGTTTTTACAAGTTATACATTTGACAGGATCTCAGTCATGGATCTGATAGTGCTAAACTACAGTACAAAGCTACTGAGTTTCTTCAGTTGCTTCAGGGATGACAGGTCATGGATGCACTTGCCTGATATTAACTTTATATATTTTCTTGCTCTAGTAACATAGTAGATCATGACAGAAAAGACCATCTGGCCTAACCACTTTACCCAGTTATTTCTGTGCAGATTGTTAAGGGTATAGCCCCGGGTGCAGATTGATACCAGATGGGGGCCATAAAAATATTTGTTTCACTCTTTTGGGCTTGAACACTGACTCATTTCCAGGGCCTGGATCCTTTGTCTAGTGGGAGGAGGGAGATTACTCCCTAAGGCCTCGAGTGCTAAGGGTGACCCTTCGTGTCCTTGTCATGTCCCTGAGAGAGGGGTACTTGTACGTCCCAGTGTGTGCTGGATGTACTAGATAAAGTCACTGGAGCCACTGTGTTAGTGTCCAAATAAAAGTCTTTACTGTTGAAAATATATGAAAGATGGCACAAGTTTATCCACAGCACCACAGAATATTTCCTTTTTGCAATCTCCTCCTCAGTCTGTGCAGGAATGTCTGATGCCAGGCCCAGGGGGACTTCTCCCCTTCTGGACTTGGATAAAAAGAGTCCCCAGATGGGTAGGGTGTCATTTGGTTGGGCAGTACCCCCCTTCCAGCTGGCCAGAATCACACATTTACTGTCTCTGTACAGATAGATAAAGTCTGCCTCTCCCCAGGGATTTGAAGGCACCGGATGGGTGTCTTCAAGGATGTTAGGTTTGGCCTTACTCACGGCTGGATGATTTTTCTGGACTTCTTTGATCCTTGTGAAGTCCCTTGGTCTCTTTCTTTCTTTCTGGATTCCTGATGGGAGGGCTCCTCTGAAGCAGGCAGCTCTATGTGCTTCAGTCAGGAAGGAAGGGGAGCCCGAGCTTGTCCCTGGATCTTGAAACCAAATCTTTTCCAATAACTGAAGATAACACTGGAGTGTAGCCTTTCAGCAGGTCACTTGCACCCCCCTTCCTCATGGAGGGTATGGAGGGCAGATCTTTCCTAACCTGCACAGCCCCAGACTCAGGGTTCCCTGTTCCCTGGGCCCAGGTGGTGAACAGGCTCCAGCAAGAGGGAAAATCCAAACCAGCCAGTCAGTGGACCAGAAAGGAAGACACCCCCCCCCCTCCCAACCCTGGTCAGGACCATCGAGCAGGGTTTGCCTGGCTACTGGGGACTGGGCCTGAAAAAAAAACAACCAACTGAATCTAAGCTCCCAACTTCCTCCTATGCTTTATGCAAACCAAAAGGGACTGCCTGTCAAGCTCTAGCCCCAGCACTGCTAAAAGGCTCACAAGGGGGACGGCCATTCCAGACCCTGCAGAGGGAAGGGGCTATATTGGAATGGAAACCTCCCCCCATCAGTCATCCTGCACTAAGCTAGCTGACACCTAAGAACCCAGGGCTTTCTGGTAGCGTGACCATGGGGTCTGCTACACTTTTAGCTGCAAATCATAGAGCAGGGTTGTCTGTAGAATATCAGTCCTTATGCAAAACAGTTTTTGTCATCCTCTTTCTTTCTACTTCACCCTTCTAGATAGATAAGATTGCAGGATTCCCTATTCCACTATAATTTTGCTGCACCAACCTGGTTGACAAGAGATGTCTATAGCCTGCCAGAGAGACCAGGCTATGTGAAAGCCTGCATTTCCACCTGGACGTCTATACAGTACTGTATTTGCAGCCTGCCAGATGACCCGGTTGCTATAGTCACAGGTGCTGCCAGACAGACCGATCTGCACGCTTGCCTGCATTTCCAGTGGTACTACTACGCCTTGTCATATCTGTGGCACTGCTAGATGTAAGCAGCACTGCATAGGGAGAATCTCTGCTCCATGGCGTTTACAGTGTAATCCAGACAAATAAGATGCTTCAGGAAATGTATGTATTATACAAAAATAGTTAAAATCAACATGGCTGTGGTCATGGAGAACTAGGCTTTAACATTTAAAAACAGACTCAAAAAGATGGAAACTTAGGCTGGATTTGAACATGGCCAGAAAAGGTGTAACTCAGGAAGTCTTTTGCAGGTATATGGCACAGTAAAGTGGAAAGTCCAGAGTCGGTGATGGTGATGGAAGAGAAGGGCACAGATGAGAATGACTTGCCTGATGATTGAAGTTCACAAGAAAGGGTGTAGGGTAGGATAAGAGAGGAGAGGTAATGATGTGCTACAGAGAGAAGGTCTTGTAAGCAGAAAGAGATTGGGGAGCCAATGTAGAGAGAAAGGGTTATGGGGTTATAATGACATTGGAGGAAGATAAGTTATACATCTGAGTTTGAATAGACTGTAGGGAGAGAGATGGTAAAGTGGAAGATCTATTGAGAAGCAAGTTGCAATAGTCTAAATGGGAGGTAATTAGAGAGTTAATAAGTGCTTTTGGTAGTGTGGCCAGAAAGGAAGGGACAGATTTTGGTGTGGTCTAATACTTTGTATGACCTAATTTTCCATTCATTCTGGTAGCCCCAATACTTGTTCTTGAATCATTCAAATAAGTCATTTTAAACACCTGCCACTGTTAGTTTCATGCTTCTATCGTTCCACTTTTTTTTTTTATAAATATAACTTCATTTATGGTTAAACGATTTTATTAGGTTTATATCATATAAATACAACACTAAGGAGGGGTTGACTCTGGTCCCTCCTCAGATTGTCAGTACATTGATACAACAACCCAAAAAAAAAACTTCCCCCTCCCCCCTCCCCCCCCCCACACAGAGTTTTATGACCCCCCCCCCCCCAAAAAAAAACGTCAACTTAGATAAGCTAATCATTAACTACAAGGCTACGTGCCCGATGCGTTAGAGATTGTAGGTAATTTTGCCACACCTTAAAAAAACGCTGTCTACTGCGGGGCGACTTCTGGGAGGCCAAGGCCTCCATGGTCATCAGTCCGTGAAAAAGATTCCTCCAAGCCCAAAATGATGGATTGTCCGGAGACCTCCAAACTGAAAGAATCACTCTCTTCCCCACCAGACTTGCTTTATGCAGGAGCATGCGTGAACCAGGATCGCGGATGCGAATCGGCGATATACACCCAAATAACAACCACAATGGGGTAATAGGAATTGCAACATTCAACAATTCTGCCACATAACCGGCTACCTTGCGCCAGAAGCGTTGTATTACCGGACATGTCTAAAAAACATGGGATAAAGTCCCTCGATGACTCCCACAATGGGGACAGTCAGAAGAGGACGCTATAGTTTGTTGAAAAGCAGCCTGTGGCGACACATAAGCCCTACTCAAAAATCTATATTGCAGCTCTCTATAATACATATTATTTGAGATCCTGGTTACACGACGAAAGCAAGTCTGTAAAATAGCCTGGGTAAGAACAAAATCCCCGTCCTTATTCCAACGGGTTTCCAATGTTATACATACATTCATTTCCATGCTTTTTTGTAATTTTTTATAATACTGAGAGAGAGACGGGGCCCATGCCCTCACAAAACCAAATATATCATCTAAAGCATGGCACACTGAGGGATCCCTGTAAGTGGTAGGTATTGCTCGTAAATAGTGTGTGATTTGAATAAAAGGAAACGCATGTGTGATGCCAAAGCCGTAGTTAGCTTGAAAATCCTTAAAGGAAATGATGTCCCCTGTAGTTGTCCACAAGTGTCCCAAGTGTGTAATACCTCTATCTTCCCATCTCCTAAAAGGTAAAGATTGAGTACCGGGAGTGAAATCTAGATTCCCCACTACTGGGAGGAAATAGGCACACTGAGCAGGTAATCTTAATTGCTTCATCAGTCGTCGCCAAGTCTGTCTCAGTGGGCGTATCAACACTGTCTTCGTGAAGAATGACAGAAGGGACGCCGCCAAAGATTGAAGAACATAGGCCGGCGCTACTGGAAATGTCAAAGCAGCGTCTGCATTAAACGGGGCATGGGCAGAGGTAGCCATGATCCAGTCTCGGACCAATCTTAAATTGAAGCCGTATTATAAGCAACTAAGTCAGGAACTCCCAACCCTCCCTTGCCCCACCTCAATCTCAACCAAGCTAATGGGATACGTGCTTTCCCCCCTCTCCAAAGAAACTTCCGAATTGTGCTATCTAACCGCAGAATGTCCGTATTCTTTAATACTAACGGGAGATTTTGAAGAAGATAAAGCCAGCGGGGTAAAATAGTCATTTTAAACAGGTTTACCCGGCCCACCAAGGAAAGAGGCAATTTGCTCCAAGTAGCCAACCTATCTATGGTGCTCCGTAGCTTCTGGGGTATATTAGCCTGATATACACATTCAGGATCAGCAGGCAATGTGACTCCCAAATAGGATAAAAAATCGCCGGCCCATTGCAAGGGGAAAGATCCAGGCCAATTAGCTATAAGAGTATGCGGGTAAGCTAAAACCGAGGATTTAGATTCATTCAGACGGAGGCCCAAGAACCGTCCAAATTCCTCTATTGTAGTCAATAATGGGGGTAGGGAGTTCAAGGGATCAGTAATAAAAACCAGCAGATCGTCGGCAAAGGCCACTCCTTTAAATATGCGGGAACCAAACCGCACCCCTCTTATGATACTTTTTTAATGAATAGCTAATAGTAGTGGTTCCAATTGTAAGATAAATAATAATAGGGATAGCGGGCAACCCTGCCTAGTACCTCTGGTCACCATAAAGGGCTGCGATTGTGCGCCATTCGCCCATATGATTGCACGCGGATCCCTATATAATAACCTCACCGTTTGGAGAAAAAAACCATCGAACCCCATTTGCCCCAATATAGAAAATAAATACTCTATCAAACGCTTTTTCTGCGTCAAAACTGATAACTAAATGAGGTTGGTCCATCTGCCAACAAATAGTCTGAGCAATCAATACCCGACGGATATTACCTTTGTCGAACAAACCCAACTTGATGGTCGCCTACTAGTGATGGTAAAATAGTAGCCAAGCGCTCCGCCAAGATTTTGGCCAATATTTTATGATCTACATTTAGCAATGAGATCAGACGATACAACTCCAGCCGCAGAGGGTCCTTCCCCGCTTTTGGTATTAAAGTTATTAATGCTAAATTGTCGTTAGGGGGAAATGAACCACCCTGAATCAGTAAAGTGTAAGTCGCTGCCAAGGGTTTTGCTACTTGATCTACTACCGTTTTAAAAAATTCCGCCATGTAACCATCCGGGCCTGGTGCCTTGAACTTAGGCAAACCCTTTATCACCTTGACCACCTCCTCTGCTTCTATGGGTTGATTAAGTATCTCCCGTTGGGCCGATGTCAAAGAAGGAAGGGGCAATTTGGAGCAATACGCAGCACTAGCCTTGTCTGACCCTCCACCAGAAGTGTATAAAGCCGAATAAAATTCCCGAAACCCTTCCAAAATACCGGGTGTGTCACAGATCACTGTATTAGATGCGTTCCTCAGTGCTGGAATGAAACGATTAGATCTAGTGGACCTTATCAAATTTGCCATCATACGTCCTGACTTATTACTATATTGAAAAAGATGAAATCTATAGTACATGAAGCTCTTTTTTGCCCTTTGATGTAAAAGGGTATTGAGTGCTGATTGTAAGGAATGATATGCTGCTCGGGCCTCCCCGTCTTCCCCCCTGGCTAATCTAGCCCTCGCTCCACGCAATTGACCATTCAGCATTAACATGTGATGGTCCAGGGCCTTCCTACGATGAGAGATATAAGATATGATATCCCCCCTTAACACAGCTTTAGCCGCGTACTGAGATGGCTGAGAAGTGTGAATCTGAGATGGCTGAGATGTGTGAATCTGAGCGTACTGAGATGGCTGAGAAGTGTGAATCTGATTCAGTGACACGTAATCTGTCCGTTTTGAGTGCAAATAAGTTCGAAATTTGGTGTCATTCGCCAAATAATAAGGATAACGCCAAATATTCGCCGAGGAGTATCCACTGGTAAATTTGAGATCTACCCCAATAGGCGCATGATCAGAAATGACAATATTATCAATGTGCACCTCCGTTACCAGGGGAAATGCGTGATCACTAATCAAAAAATAGTCTATTCGGGATTGGGACGCATGGGCTCGCGACACATGTGTAAAATCCCGCCCCCCTGGATGAAGTAGCCGCCAAGCGTCTAATAAATGAAGTGTGCGTTCTAACAATTGAGGACCTCTGCCCATGCCCCGCTCCCTCACCCGAGTGGCCGAAGCATCCATGGCAGCATCCCGTACCGTGTTGAAGTCACCTCCGATTATCAAAATCTCATTTAAATATGGAATTAAATGCGCATTTAATGCATGAAAAAACTTTGGGCTATATGTGTTCGGTGCATACACATTGCATAGGACCACTGTCTTACCCCACAGCTCCATGATCAGGATGAGATACCTACCCTGGGGGTCCACTATCTCCCTGTGAATTTTAATGGGAAGCTTTTTATGTATTAAAATGGCCACACCCGCGGTCCTCGATGTAGCCGAGGCACTGTGCACCTCTCCCACCCAGTCTCAACGTAACTTAGCATGCTCTACCACTGAGAGATGTGTCTCCTGTAAGTAAGCCACCATCGTTGCTTTTTTCTTCAACAGGGAAAGTATTTTAGAGCGCTTTATGGGTGAAGTTATCCCACAAACATTCCAAGAAACAAATTTTGTGGAATCACTCAGTGCAGAATGCAAAGTGAAAATACAGCAAAGAGAGTACAATCAAATTTGGCAGGAAGCCCCCCCAGCCAGGACTCCCCCCAATGATCTCCAAGGCGCCAAAACATTTTACAGCAATGCATAGTAAGAAGACATAGCACTTGTATACATCTCCCACATCTGGCAATTCAATTTCCCATCCCCTCTGTGTGATTTCCCCCCCTTTCCTCCCCCTCATACCGACCCTACCCCTACCCCTGCCCCTCCCTCCCACCAAATTTCCTTCCCCCGTCCCCTCCCTTCCCCTCCCCAAGGCTCCAAGCCTATTCTCCTGACCCTTCCCCTTCTTTCCCCTCACCCTGGCTTCCATGAAGGAAGCAGAAGATCACGTTTAATGTGTCCAGTACCTCACCCCACCTTCTCCCCACCTTGCCACTTTACCCTACTGCAAACCTCCCATGATGAAACCCCTCTTTAAAAAGCCCCAAACCCCAACCTAACCCCCCATGTTCCTGTGTCCCACAGGTTCCCTGCAATATTAACAACGAAGACAACAGTATAGAAAAAAGAACAGCAATACATAACCAGGCCCCACTAAAAAAAAAGGCCATAAAAAAAATACAACCAACTATGGGTCTCTCATATTGTCTCCAAAAACACTCTTAAAGACTATCTCCCCAGAGGTCCGTAGCATCCATCCTCCGCCGCAGGAACTCAGATTTTGAAGCACTGTAATTAAATGCAGTAATAAGAGGTAATATTTCAAGGTTGATATACTGGTATGTCCCTTCTGGAATCCAGTTCTTAGAAAAAATACAATAACCCCCCCCCCCCCCCAGTCCACAGCCAAGGAATGTGTGACTTCTTGGGAAAATATGCAGGGAAGTGAAACAGAAATGGCACGCCGTTGGTTTAACCACTGGGTTATGCCGTGCCTGCCAACCGAACTAGATCAAGCCTTGAAAAAAAAAAACTGCAAAATTCCCACTTTCGCTCGGATCTATTCCAAAAAAATTATTTCCCCGAAACAGTGAAGGAGATCATCATAAGTTCAATGAGTCAGTACTTATATATCCAGAGTCCAAATATTATGCTGTAAAAGGAATTCCCCACCCCTTTACCAATATTGATGTGAGAACAGAAAAAAGTTTAAAAAAAAACCCCAGCCAATGCTTAGAAATGAGAACTCCATAAACAGAATGTATTTTTCTGTGGAAACCATCCAGGTATCCTGGGTTCGCCAGAACCCCCGGTCTTACCTCATGCCAGACCCACACATCAGCCCAAGCCAGACCCCGGACCTCAAAGGGAGCCTGAAAGAGTAAAAATTGAGAAAGGAGAGAAAAACAATCATGGGTGCAGTGAGTCCACAAATTTCCGTGCTGTCTCCACAGTGTCAAATGTATGGACCTGATCTTGGTGCCATATCTTCAAGCGGGCTGGGAACAAGAGTGCGAACGTAATACCACGATTGTGCAGAATAGAGCACACTGGTGAGAAACCCCGCCTGGCTTCCGATACTGACGCTGAGAAGTCCTGAAATATTCTGATGGGATGTGATTGGTAATGTAACTCCTGCTTGGATCTTGATGCCTGCCAAAGCTCTGCCTTATGAGCGGAATTTAATATTTTTGCGATCACTAATCTGGGGCGCCCTGACGACGACGCACATGCCCCTAGTCTGTGTGCCCGCTCCACTACCAGCTTACCCTGCAGATGAGGCAGTGCAAGCACCTCTGGGAGCCAGGTTTCCAGGAGGGAACATAGAGAGCATTCCTCTACCGCTTCTGGAAAACCCAGGAATCTTAAATTGTCACGACGCGCTCTATTTTCCAGCTCTTCGACTTTCATCTGCAGGGCCTGAATATTTTTGTCTCCAGCCGCCATTTTGTTTTGTGCCACCTCCACAGCCTCCTCCAGCCCCGATATCCTGGCTTCTGCTGTTTCTAAGCGGGGAGGCAGCACTGCCAGCGAATCCCTCACCTCCCCCAGCTGAGCAGTAATCAAAGACAGCTTCTCTTCCAATGCCTCCTGGACTGCCACTTTAATCTCGGCGATCGTGAGCGGGGCGAGAGGGGAGGGAGACTCACCCTCCATTGCGGCCGCCATTTTATTTTCGGGAGCAGGCACTTTTTCTTTCTCTTTTTTCGTGCCTTTAGAGGTCATAGGGGTCCGCGATTTCCCCTGATTCTGAGCCACCGGCATGCACTCTATCCTCTGCTGTGGTTAAAATCGCTGTGCTCAATTGTTCCGCGGTCCGATGTAACGCGATTGGCGGGGCGAGGCTGGAGCCAGAGGAAAGCACGTCCTTCCGGCTACCACATCACGTGATCCTCATAACTTCATTTAAAGACATAATTACAAAGATCATTGGCAAGTGAAGATATTAAATAAGATAGTAATTATGATCAAGGTCGATCCCCTGAGTGGTGGGATCGACCAGTATCTCAGTAATGGACAGCAATCAATGGCAAACATTAATGAATTTGGTTGGTAGATGAGGAGGAAGAATGGACAGGAAAGAAAAAAGTGAGTAGACACAAGTTTTTGAGGGCTAGGAAGTTACTATAGTGAAGAAATTAGCATAGTGAAAATAAATTATCTGCTCTACCTTTTGCGTATGTGACCATAGGTGACAAAAGAAAATAAGTACTATTTAGTTACATATTCCCATGGATTCTCTGATGCAAAGGAGGGATAATCTGCATCAAACCACCTTTCCTCCTATAATCATTTCAATACGTTTTTTGTGTGTGTACTGACTTACAGAAGAAGAAAAATCTAAAAATATACGATACTGATAGTTTGAAACCAAAATAAAACAATACAAATTCCAAGAAAAAGTAATTGCCTGAGAGACTTAAAATTCTCAGATTTCTTTCTAACACTGAGCAGCCGAATGTGATCCTTTCTTAACAAGTCAGCTAAAATTCACACTATGAAGAAACTGGTGCAGTTTTATTATAGCTACAGCAACAGCAAAAAGTCTTAAGATTTAACATGTTGAAGTATAAGTCTCTGGGAAAACCTAATTTTGGATTACTGTGTACAATTCTGGAGACCACATCTTTGAAAGGAAATAAACTAAATAGTCGTTCCAAAGGGCAGCTACTAAAATGGTCAATTGCCTTGATCATAAAGCTCACGGGGACAGACTTAAAGATCTAAATATGTATACCCTGCGGGAAAGGAGGGCAAGGGGAGATAGAGACATTTAAATACGGCTGAGTAACAAATGCACAGGAGGTGGTTGTATTGTTTCGGCCGGTTACATGGAGGGCCGTGGCCAACTATACTTACAGTACTTGCAGCACTGCTGGATCCTAAGACATCACCGGGGCTCCCTAGCAGCAGAGACGCTGCCATATCACCTGGTTCATACTGTGCTTTTCCTAGGCACACACGCACTTCTCTGTCTTTTCTGTGCCCCGCAGCAGGAAAGAACTCAGCGATGCCTTCCTATGACATCATTGCAGCTGGATATTTAAATCCCAGCTGCGCCCCTGACTGACTCCTCAGCAACAGGTCCTCCTGTGTTGCTTCCTGATCCTTGCTGGTTGTGTTCCCGATCCTCGTCCAGCCTTGCCTCATCCTGTTGCCTAGTGTTGCCTTGTTCTGCCTTTCTCTCTCCATACCTTATCAGTCCTCCTGCGTGCTCATCTGGATCTGACCTCTCCTACGGACTATTCCCTTGCCTGCCGCCTGGACCTGACCTTTGCCATGGACCCTGACTTCGCCCTGCCTGCTCATACCCTTGGCCCAGATCCATTACCTTTCTGATCACTGCCAGCCCTGACCTTGGCCTGACTCAGGACTCTCTCTTCATCTTAACCCTGTGGGTCAATTGCCTAAGTCTTTCCAGACCCTGGAACCCAACGTTCCTAGCCCAGGCCATGTCTGGCAGTTGTCGATGTGGGCCTAGTAGGGTCTCCTGTTAGGCTGTGCCACTCAAACCACAGCACAAGGGCCTCTTTCAAGGGGTCATGGGAGCAGGGTGAAAGGGGGTAGACATAGGAATAATTTAAGGAAATGTTTCTTGACAGAAAGGGTGATGGTTACATGGAATAGCCTTTCAGGGGATTTGGTGGAGACAAGAACCATATCAGAATTCAAGAAAACATGGGACAAGCACAGAGGATCTCTGAAGGATAGGGAGGGACTTTAAAGCTCAGCAGGAGATGTGAATGGGCAGATTGGATGGGCTATATGATCTTTATCTGCCATTATGTTCCTTGTTTGTTTGTAACCTTAAGGTGGTGCTGGCAGGGTGGAAGGAGGTGGATAAAGTAGAAGGAGCTATAGTAAGGGCAATCAATATTTATATCGGAAAAGTAAATAAAAGTAAGAGGAAAAAGAAACCAATATAGTTCTCCGAAAAAGTAAGAAGAAAAAGGATTAAAAAAGAACAGACTATCTAAAAAAAAATACAGGAAAGAATATGTGGTAAAGCTGAAAGAAATGGGAAACTAAGTCAGAACGGCAAAAGATGAAATGGAAGAAAAGATACCTAAAGATGTAAAGCGAGGCAGCAAAACTTTTTTCAGGTATATCAGTAAAAGAAGGAAAGTCAGAGATGGAATTATAAGATTGGGAGGAGACCAGGAGCAAGATGTGGAGAGAGATGAGGAAAAAGCAGAAATGGTAAATACATCTCTTTGATTTTCACAGGAAGGGATTTTGAGACCACTGTTGGTTGTTAATGGTAAATATGGGAACGGGGTAGATACCACGCCATTTATGGAAGAGTGTTTGTGTGCAACTGGCAAAATTGAAAGTGGACAAAGCCATGGGACCAGATGGGATTAATCCAGGATATTAACAGAGTTCAGAGAAGTTCTGGTGGATTCAATAGCTTTTTGGAGTCTGGACTCATTCTGCATGACTGGAGAAGGGCAGATGTGGTCCCTCTTCATAAAAGTGTTAACAGGGAGGAGGTTGAAAACTTCCGGCGTGTTGGTGTTACCTCAGTGGCGGAAAGTTGATACAGACTCTACTAAAGGAAAGAAGTCCAGTAGATTTCATGATCCAAGGCAGAGGTGCAGATCATGTCCAATAAATCTGCTTGATTTCTTTGAGAAGAAAGAAAATTAGATTGAGAAGACTGAGAATTAGATCAAGGAAATAGGATTGATGTGGTTTATTTGTATTTCAGCAAGGTTTTGATTGTGTCCCATATAAGAGGCTCATTAATAAGCTGAGCAGTATGGGAGTAGATCCAGAGGTGATAACTGGATTAAGAATTGGCTGAGTGGAATTCACTCTGTGGAGAGAAAAGTGATTAATTGGGGTGCCTCAGGAATCTGTCCTAGGGCCAGTTCTGTTCAATATATTTGTGAGTGATATAATGGAGGAATTAGAGGGCACATTTTTCCTTTTTTATGAACAACACAAAGATCTGCAACAGAGTGAATATTTTCGAAGGAACAGAGAGAATAAGAAATTATCTTAGAAAACGTGGTCCGTAAAATTCTACAATGTCCAATCATCTGCAAGAGCTGCATGCAATAGATGATGAAGAGCTGATATGTATTGATCAGGAGAGACGCAAGGCAGTGTTTGGTGATCTCAAGGTACAAAATAGTGTGATAAGGCGGAAGCCAGAGGTATGCGAGGTTGCATAGCAAGAGGCATAACCAGTAGGCAAAAAGATGATAATGCCACTTTACAGGTCATTGGTGAGGCTGCCATACCTCAGAAAGGATTTAATGAGGCTAGAGACAGTTCAGAGAAAGGCAATCCAAATGGTGTGGGGTCTGCATCAGAAGGATCTAAATATGTATTCTCTAGAGGAAAGGAGAAACAAAAGGATATAATAAGAGACATTTAAATACCTGAAAGGAATTAATAATACACAAGAATGAAATCTGAAAGGAAGTTCTAGAACCAGGAATCACAATAGGAAGCTCCAATAGTGTAGACTCAAGATCAACATCAAAAAGTAATTTTTCATGTAAAAAATGGTGGATGCCTGGAATACTTTCCTGGAAGAGTCCGTGCAGACAAAAAATGGTAATGGAATTTTGAAATAAAGGTGGAATAAACTCAGATGATCCCTAGTCGTAAGAGGATGGAAACGAAGCAGTGGTGTAATTTGCACTTAGCAGCAGTTAGCCCTAAACTGCAGTAGTATAATCCCATGAAATTTTTGAGCAACCGATCATGTAACTTGCAAGGAGCCGCAGTTACAACCCTACAAGGCAATGGTAGTATGTTAAAAGGGTGGGGAAGGGGGAATAAATGTCAGGTTGCATTTGGGAATTTATATATGCATTTATTCAACATAAGAACATAAGAAAATGCCATACTGGGTCAGACCAAGGGTCCATCAAGCCCAGCATCCTGTTTCCAACAGTGGCCAATCCAGGCTATAAGAACCTGGCAAGTACCCAAAAACTAAGTCTATTCCATGTAACCATTGCTAATGGCAGTGGCTATTCTCTAAGTGAACTTAATAGCAGGTAATGGACTTCTCCTCCAAGAACTTATCCAATCCTTTTTTAAACACAGCTATACTAACTGCACGAACCACATTCTCTGGCAACAAATTCCAGAGTTTAATTGTGCGTTGAGTAAAAAAGAAACTTTCTCCGATTAGTTTTTAAATGTGCCCCATGCTAACTTCATGGAGTGTCCCCTAGTCTTTCTACTATCCGAAAGAGTAAATAACCGATTCACATCTACCCGTTCTAGACCTCTCATGATTTTAAACACCTCTATCATATCCCCCCTCAGTCGTCTCTTCTCCAAGCTGAAAAGTCCTAACCTCTTTAGTCTTTCCTCATAGGGGAGTTGTTCCATTCCCCTTATCATTTTGGTAGCCCTTCTCTGTACCTTCTCCATCGCAATTATATCTTTTTTGAGATGCGGGCAACCAGAATTGTACACAGTATTCAAGGTGCGGTCTCACCATGGAGCGATACAGAGGCATTATGACATTTTCCGTTTTATTCATCATTCCTTTTCTAATAATTCCCAACATTCTGTTTGCTTTTTTGACTGCCGCAGCACACTGAACCGACGATTTCAATGTGTTATCCACTATGACACCTAGATCTCTTTCTTGGGTTGTAGCACCTAATATGGAACCCAACATTGTGTAATTATAGCATGGGTTATTTTTCCCTATATGCATCACCTTGCACTTATCCACATTAAATTTCATCTGCCATTTGGATGCCCAATTTTCCAGTCCCACAAGGTCTTCCTGCAATTTATCACAATCTGCTTGTGATTTAACTACTCTGAACAATTTTGTGTCATCTGCAAATTTGATTATCTCACTCGTCGTATTTCTTTCCAGATCATTTATAAATATATTGAACAGTAAGGGTCCCAATACAGATCCCTGAGGCACTCCACTGTCCACTCCCTTCCACTGAGAAAATTGCCCATTTAATCCTACTCTCTGTTTCCTGTCTTTTAGCCAGTTTGCAATCCACGAAAGGACATCGCCACCTATCCCATGACTTTTTACTTTTCCTAGAAGCCTCTCATGAGGAACTTTGTCAAACGCCTTCTGAAAATCCAAGTAAAATTCAAAGTAGACAAATTGCTGCTGGGCAAACTGGATGGGCCATATTGGTCTTTATCTGCCATCATGTACTGTGTTACCTGCTTCTAGCAGATTGGATATTATTTTAAAGTGCCGATGTAATAAAGTGCGCCCATCCTAGTGCGCAGCTTAATGAGCAATTGGACGCATGTCCATAACCCCCGATCCAATAAGGGGATCAGCGCATCCAAAATGTGTGTAGCTGATAAGCGCTCATCACATGTAAATTCCATGTAGGTGAGGCTATTAGCTATTACCCGGTGATGCAATAAATTACCGCTCGCCCAATGTGACCTTGTTAACGAGGCAAATTTAGCCGGCGTTAAGCCTTACCATGCGTCAAGGGCTCACAAAAAAGCGCAAAAATGTCTGTGGTTCCTCTGACTTGGTATAGTGACGATACTAAATTGGAGGAAACACAGAAAGCTGTATCATAACCAAATGAAAGGGGGAAAAAAAAATTCTGGGCGCACGGTATTCGTGCCCAAACACACGCTTCATGGCCATGAATATTGAGCTTGTGTATTGTGCCGATAGCGGGATAAAAGAGACTCTCGTGCTGAACTTCAGTTTCCCTAACCCGCAAAGCCACGTCTCCTGGGCGTTCGATGCCAAGGACGCACTAGGGAATGCTCAATTTATCTCTAGCCAGTACTTTTTAGCGTGCCTCCTCGTTAACATATTGCATCATGTGCCCAAGAGAGGTGCATGGGTGTGCGTTAGGAAAGCAGGCACTCGGTACAAGCACTCATTTTCTACAGGCTTTTATTGCATCGGCCCCCTTAGTCTCCAGACTGCTTTAATGTGTGTTAAATTCCTGTGTTATTAGACCTGGTTAACATGCGTTAATAGCACTCATAACATGTATAAACAAGCTTTTGTTAGTGTTAATGCAAATATATATGCTAATGAGGCAATGAAATGCAAAAGCTTGCAAAATAGCTCATAATCTATTAGCACAGCAAAGATTAATATGCATTGAAATGTGGAAAATAAAACGCAGATGCATTAACACAAAAATCAGGGAGGTGTAGTTATGTTTTTGCATTACCATCCACACTAATGCATGTAACTTTACCATCTGCGGTAGCATGTGCCTCATTTATATCTCATTAACGTTGACAGTATACTTGTTAAGCCTTGATTTCTGTACATTAATGGCTGATAATGAAGTTTAGTACATTGGCCCCTTAGCATAATAAAGTATATATTTTATTTTTAACATTTGAGTACTGCACTGGGATTATGATCCATGGCACCAGAATTATAACCATTTTTGCATGCCGATCATTCTGCTTTCTGGTTCATCTTGTTAGGGAGTAGCTTCTAGAAATCATAAGAATTTGTAATATTCTTACTTACATAACACGCCATATTCTATGTATACCCTATGCATTATGGTTTACCGTTTCAAATTTTCAACGTTTTAATGCGTTTTACCCTATGTTTTATGTATTCCTTATTTATTAATGTACACTGTTGACTGTTAATTGTTCTAATTGTTCTATGTACACCATATATATGGTAATTCTAATGCTGGTTATCTGTAAACCGAAGCGATATGTACTAGTACATGATCTTCGGTATATAAAGTCCTTAAATAAAAATAAAATAAATAATAGTTGCCAGTTGGGTAATTTGTGGTCATGTGATTAAATAGGAACATTATTATTGTCCTAGAATTAATGTAATGTTTCCAGTGTTTTTTAGAACTGTTTTAAATACAAATTATTTATACCCTAAAATCACAACGATATCCTCAGATTCATAAAACAAAGGTAGGCTAACACTTTAGTCTTATAGCAGAAAGCTCCGGTCCCTTTGGAAGCAGTAATAACCCAGTTCCCCTTTGTAAATCACTGCTGTCTCTTTCCAGGACTTTTTCTTTGCTATAAATTTCTTTTCACTTCATAGTCAAGAGATAGCTATTTTGTACGCTTTATTTTTTATTTTTTGGTGCAAAGATGCTTGCAGCAAAATGTATTATTGATTTCTTGTCAGAAAAGAAGGCATTGAATCAGTGAGTATATTTTTGTAAACTTTGAATTCCTGTTCTACAGTTTGACTTGAAGGTAAATTACTCAAGCGATCGTGTCGGTAAAATGTCAGGCTAATACTTTCCTGTGTAATATTCTGAAGAAAAGCTGAAGCAGATCCAAAGTAGGAGAGAGTTCTTCCAGAACCGGGTTTCTGATCTGACTCTCTGATCTAACAGAGGAGGCTGCTTTACAAGGGCAGTTGCTTATACAGAACATGGAAATTGTACAAGCATCACCCATGGCTGCTCTATAATTATAAGCCAGTTTCAAGCTGGGAGTGCTACCATACGATGCTAGTTGCACTGTGGCCATGAAAAAAGCAGCCAAGAAAGCAAAAAGTGAAATGTTCTACAAGGCCTACGGATCATGAATCGGTAAGAGTAACTATTATGAGGGTGGCCAAGATATCCACAATGAATATGCATGAGATAAATGTGCATATAACAGAGGCATTCCATGCAAATCTATCTCATACTTATTAATTAGGGATATCCTGAAAATCAAGCCTGTTTGTTTGTGGTTCTTGAAGATTGGAGTTGGCTACCCCTGAACAATTAAGTAGTTGGTTGGAGAGATAAGCATGACTTCCCCTGGCACACTGAGGAGTATGAGCAGAGGGTATACATTTTCTTTTAAAGAAAGTGGAAGTGCCATGTAAGCTAATGGTGAGCCAAAAAGTGACGATTTCAGTTTGCAGTCATAAATACCTTGCCTAGGTGACAACACCTCTATAATAGGCAGAATATGTAGATCACAATTTGAAACTGTAAGGTTTACATCCATTAATGTGTGTTGATTATTTTGGCAGCTAACTGGAAACAGGTATGATGAAAGGAAATGCTAGTATTGTCATGTTTTATGTAAGTTGAAAGTCAAATGTTTCATATAAATCACTTCAGATGAAAACTGTGTTGATCAAATTTTTTTTCAGATATTTGGGTATTCAAAGCTGTTCTCAGTACATGCACTGTACCTCTACCTCTATGTCTTGTGCCTGTTTTAGTTATTCAAACCAAACTCTACAAATTTGGAATCGCCATCACAAAGTGCATGTCAGAGCGAGCAGACCTTTTCTGTACGGCAAGTCATAAACCCGAGGGAATCCTGCTCACAAGCTGGCTAAGCACGAGTAGCCTTTATGTTTTTGCAAGAAGGGGGGGGGGGAAGTATTTGGTGAAAGAAAGCTACTGCTGCAGCCTAAGGCAGCCCCCTGTTACTGGGTCACAGAAGAAAGAGCTGACAATGTGCTTGCTCCAGGTGAAGAGAGGCATAATATTAACATCTGTTCCTTTTAATTTTCTTCACTGGAGATCCACCTTTTGTACGTATTAAGGAACTTCTGCAACATTGCATTATTAACATTCTCCAGCTATTTAAATCTGTTTGTTTGGCATCCAAACAACTCGATGGTCACGCGCCTTCACTATCTTTAACTCTGAACAGACAGAAAAGGAAAATGCTTCCTGTGCCTTCTTGTTTTATTATTCTAGAATCCTGGAAGGCTAAAGCTTCCCCTTTCTTGATAGGACTGTTGCAGAGATGGATTTAGGATTTTGTTGCCTCCTAGGCACTGTTGATGCTGTCGCCCCCCTGTAACCTCCCTCCCTCCCCCAGTTTGAATAACAGGAAGTAGAAGGTCTCTAAGACACAGTCTTCTAGTTTCGTGTGGCAGCTCGGGGTAGATTCTGTGGGAAAATTTAAAAAAATGTTAAAACAAACATTTCTATCTTTTACATTACATTATAAAAATAAATTAGTTTTACAGTATATCTATTAGTATAATTTATAATTTATTTTATTGGTGAAGGAAAGAAATCTTAAGTATCAGTACAGGGAGAAGAGCAAGGGATAAAGGAGGAGAAGTAGTGCCAGATGGAAAGAGGATTAAGGATGGGGAGGATGGGAGAGGGGGAAGATTGGGAAACTAGGATGTGGATGGGGGGAGGGAGGGAGGGGGGTTCTTGGATTGAGGAGGGGAGAATAGGAAGGATTGGGGAGTGGGTGTCAGGATGTGGGGAGAAGGGAGAGGTAAGGGAGCTTCCAGGATTTGGGGATAAAATCCAAGATCAAGGGAGGTAGGATTTGAATTGCAGTGAGTGGGAAGAGAGGGAGGGAGTTGCTTTACCATGCTCCGGTCTTGCTCCTTCTCTAGTATCCCATCCAATATGACATACATATTACACTTGGCACAGTCCCTTCTCTCTCATACACATGCACATTGCCTCCTCTCTCTCACACACAGGCCGATACAGTACAGTGCGCTCCAACGGAGCGCACTGTACTGCTTTTCTGTGCACCCTCTGACTTAATATTATAGCGATATTAAGTCGGAGGTCCCGAAGAGTAAAAAAAAGTAAAAAAAAATAAAATAAAATAAAATTTGAATTCGGCCCGCGGCTGTCGGGCTGAAAACCGGACGCTCAATTTTGCCAGTGTCCAGTTTCCAAGCCCGTGGCTGTCAGCGGGCTCAAGAACCGACGCCGGCAAAATTGAGCGTCGGCAGTCAAACCCACTGACAGCTGCCGCTCCTTTTCCCCATTTCTACCGCGCCACCTAATTTGAATACTGCATCGCGTGCACCGGCGAGGGGCCGGTGCGCGCCGGGAGACCGGGCGTTCGTCCGCTCTCCTGCGGACTTTTCTGAATCGGCCTGACAGACACTAACATAGCAGCTGATCCTCTTCTAATGCCCCAGCCTTTCTTACCACCAGTGGCGTAGCCAGAACTGATTTTTTGTGTGGGTCCAAGGTTTACAAGGGTGAACTGTAGGTAGGAATACAGGTCTAAATCCTACTACTTGTACTCCAGTGGGTTCCTAAGTAATCTCAACAGCCTTTAATGCATCAAGAGTGAAACTTTTTAGAATATTTTAACTCTTATTTCAAGCATTTACCAACATTAAAAATTCCTTATTGATCTGTATTTTTTATTTTATATTTATTGCAATTTATAAATACACAAGAATGTCAGGTAAAAAGCAAAGAACATAAAAAACATCAGATCCTATCAATGTCATAAAACAAACAGCAATGTATTCTTTCACGAATCCTCTTTCCAGAAAAGCAGAGATCACCATAACTTCAATAAAATAGCAATATTTATAAGAGTGGGCGCAGAACAAAAATATGACAGTTCACATTATTTATATATTTAATTTATATTTTTTTTATTCTGCTTTTCAAACTTTTTCAGCACTTCAAAGCAGATTACATTCAGGTACTGAGGGTATTTCCCTATCCCCAGAGAGCTTACAATGTAAGGGGGTCATTTACTAAGCATTTTTCCCATGGGAGTGACCATGGGACTTGAACACTGGTCTTCTGGTACATAGCCCACTGTTCTGACCACTAGGCTACTCCTCCACTTCATATTGCAACCCAACATAAAAAAAACAAACAAACAACTATATACAAATTACTAAATAATATATATATAATATATACAAATAACTAAATACAAATTCTGGAGTCACCTAAGCCAAAAAAGAGAGTCCCTCCATGCCTAAATATTTTGTGAAGTAACACAAACCCCTGCAAAAAAAAAAACCCAAAACCACCTTGCCATACTGTAACATTCATAACATAACAGCACTGACTCTCAGGACTTAAATAACAGTAACCTTATGAAAAAGAAGCAATGCAAATACTACACCAGGCCTTAGAACATTAATACACCACCTAATGGGATAACAGAATAAGCCAGACTGTTACAAGATGGCAGATACATTTACATTTACTAAAATTTATGAATCACTTAACACTTAGAAGGTCTAGGCAATGAACAAGAGTATAATCATAATATAAAATATAGCAACAAAATAAAACATTCATATAAAAATAGATCATAAAATCAAACAAAATGACATTTATATAAATCATAAAAACAAATGAAAGCATAAATAAAATTTAAGGCATGATATTAAGAGCGGTCTAATAATCACTGCATAAAATAAAAAGCATAAATTAAACTTAAAAAAGAATTAACAATAAGACAGGTTGAACAAATAAGTTTTGATTTGTTTTCTGAAATTCTTGATGGAGTCACATTGTCGAATATCAATTGGGAAAAAGTTCCAGAGGGAAGGTCCTGCAATGGAGAAAGCACATTTGTGAGTCATATGGAGTCTTGCAACCTTAGGGGAAGACACCTCAAGTAGGCCACGCTGGGATGAGTGAAGAGCTCTTGTTGGGCCATCCAGGCTACCAATTCACACATCTTGCTCAGCTTTACAGTCCCTTTCTTTTTCTCAAAGATATTCTGTAGTTGTCCCATGCTTTCTTGAATTCTGTTACTGTCCTGGTCTCCACCACCTCCAATGCATCCATCACCCTTTCTGTAAAGAAATATTTGCTTAGCTTACTCCTGAGTCTACCTTCTTTCACTCTCATTCCTTGACTTCTGAGTCTACCCCCTTTCATCTTCAGAAATTCTAGAGCCTCCTTACCATTGAAAGAGGCCTGCCTCCTGTTCATTTATTCCTTGGCAGTAATGAAATGTCTTATCATATATCCCCTATTCTGTATTTTCTCTAGGGTATACATGTTTAGATCTTTAAGTCTTTCCCATATGCTTTACAACAAAGACCACTGACCACTTTAGTAACTACATGTGAACTAATTCCGTCCAGTTTATATCCTAGGCCACGTTGCCTTGGTCCAGTCCCTGAGCCTTGTACCTGTCACATGATAGGGGTAAGGCCTGGTCAGTGCCATTTTGGAAAATGGTGCTGACTAGGCTAGGGGGCGCCCTGGGCCCTAAACCTGATCACCAATGAGGATTTTAAGGTAATGGGGTGTAATTTTTAAGAGTTGGATGAGGGAGGCACTGCTGGCCTATTATTTACATGGAAAGGGGGGGCGTTCAGGGGGTGGGGGACTCACTCTTTGTGGGGAGTTTGAGACAATAAGAAGGGAGTTGGCCAGAGGAGGCAACCATCATTGTGTGGCACCTTTAATTTTTTTTTTTTTTTTTTTGTGGAGTTGCCTCAAATGGTAGCCCTGGGGTTTAGGGAGTGTCTAGTAAGACCTTCAGTGACATTTTTTTTTCTCATGGGTGGGAGCCACGTTGGGCCACAGAGCCCTTTAAGGCGATGGCGGCCCCATGCACTGAGGGCTGCCATCATGCTTCGACTAGGTCTCAGCCACATTCTTTTGTCTCATGGTATTTTTCTGTGAGACAAAAGATGCAGCGATAATGCCACAATACTTTGTTGGGGGGGGAGGGGGCAAATTATCTCGGAACCACCCCCTCATAATATTGGGCCTCTCCTGTGATAAAATATCACAACTTAGTGAATCCGGGCCTTAGATTGTGAGCCCTCTGCAGACCGGGAAATACCTTAAGTACCTGAATTAATTCACTTTGAAGTGGCTGAAAGGTAGAATATAAATGAAATAAATAACTTCTTATGCATATAGAATCATGTTTACCCACCCCACTGACTTTTTTCTTATATAAACTGTAAAGGAAGCTTCATTTCTTACAGCTTTACTCAATTAAAGTTGTTCCTTACTCAAATATTTCAGTCTGTAATCCAGTTTAATTTGAGTCTGTTAACTCAAAGCCTATTAGTTGTTTGTGAATGGGTCTTAATGAGACTGTAAATTCAATGGATCAGAGACCATCTCTTATATGTCTCTGAAAAGCACTGCATACATCTGGTAATGTTAAATAAATAACAATATTTAACCCCAATATTTAAAAAAGGCTCCAGGGGTGATCCGGGTAACTATAAACCAGTGAGCCTGACTTCAGTGCCGGGAAAAACAGTGGAAACTATTCTCAAGATCAAAATCGTAGAGCATATAGAAAGACATGGTTTAATGGAACACAGTCAACATGGATTTACCCAAGGGAAGTCTTGCCTAACAAATCTGCTTCATTTTTTTGAAGGGGTAAATGAACATGTGGATAAAGGTGAACCGGTAGATGTAGTGTATTTAGATTTTCAGAAGGCATTTGACAAAGTTCCTCATGAGAGGCTTCTATGAAAACTAAAAAGTCATGGGATAGGAGGCGATGTCCTTTCGTGGATTACAAACTGGTTAAAAGACAGGAAACAGAGAGTAGGATTAAATGGTCAATTTTCTCAGTGGAAAAGGGTAAACAGTGGAGTGCCTCAGGGATCTGTACTTGGACTGGTGCTTTTCAATATATATATAAATGATCTGCAAAGGAATACGACGAGTGAGGTTATCAAATTTGCGGATGATACAAAATTATTCAGAGTAGTTAAATCACAAGCAGACTGTGAAACATTACAGGAGGACCATGGAAGACTGGAAGATTGGGCATCCAAATGGCAGATGAAATTTAATATGTACAAGTGCAAGGTGTTGCATATAGGGAAAAATAACCCTTGCTGTAATTACATGATGTTAGGTTCTATATTAGGAGCTACCACCCAGGAAAAAGATCTAGGCATCATAGTGGATAATACTTTAAAATCGTCGGCTCGGTGTGCTACAGCAGTCAAAAAAAGCAAACAGAATATTAGGAATTATTAGAAAGGGAATGGTTAATAAAACGGAAAATGTCATAATGCCTCTGTATCAGTTCATGGTGAAACCGCACCTTGAATACTGTGTACAATTCTGGTCACCGCATTTCAAAAAATATATAGTTGCGATGGAGAAGGTACAGTGAAAGGCAACCAAAATGATAAAGGGGATGGAATAGCTCCCCTATGAGGAAAGGCTGAAGAGGTTAGGGCTTTTCAGCTTGGAGAAGAGATGGCTGAGGGGGGATATGATAGAGGTGTTTAAAATCATGAGAGGTCTAGAACGGGTAGATGTGAATCGTTTTTTTACTCTTTCGGATAATAGAAAGACTAGGGGGCACTCCATGAAGTTAGCATGTGGCACACATAAAACTAATCTACAAAGTATTAACTATCATATACAAATCTATACCCAACCTCATTCCTCTCGACCTCAATATACCTTTTCAATTGCACATATCGTCCAGACCAGTAAGAACAGCATATAGAAACTCTCTCTTCGCTCCTCCAATTAAAACCTCTCTAAACAAAAGAGCTTTTTCCACAGCAGGCCCTGCAGAATGGAACTCATTACCACCAGAACTAAGACAAGAACAATGCCTGAACACTTTCAAAAAGAGACTAAAAACCTGGCTATTTGAAAAAGCATTCGATTAAAGCCAAACATCTACTCATTTTCCTCATCTTTTAACATCCATCAGACTTTTTTCCCTCTTATCCTAGTTCATTCCCCAGTTATAATGTAATTGCATTCTTATATGCTTGTTATTGTTTTAATGTAAACCGAAATGATATGTAACTTTGCTACATGAATTGCGGTATATAAAAATGTTAAATAAATAAATAAATAAATAAATAAATAATCGGAGAAAGTTCTTTTTCACTCAATGCACAATTAAACACTGGAATTTGTTGCCAGAGGATGTGGTTAGTGCAGTTAATATAGCTGTGTTTAAAAAAAGGATTGGATAAGTTCTTGGACGAGAAGTCCATTACCTGCTATTAATTAAGTTGACTTAGATAATAACCACCGCTATTACTAGCAAGGGTAACGTGGAATAGACTTAGTTTTTGGGTACTTGCCAGGTTCTTATGGCCTGGATTGGCCACTGTTGGAAACAGGATGTTGTGCTTGATGGACCCTTGGTCTGACCCAGTATGGCATATTCTTATGTTCTATTTTCCAGAATTCCCTGTCATAGGGCGGCCAGGTACTGATCTACAGGGTCTTAAGCATGTACATTATGAATATGGTTCTGACATAACTTTACTGATAATGCAGATTTAAAGTGATTGACAATATACAAGTCTTTGTTCTATGAAATCATTACAGAATTAATTTCCAAAAAATGTGTGACTCTTTTCTGATGTTTTAATATATTCTTCTGTTTCCACATCCCTTTCCAATTGCAGAGGTAGTTTTGGAGCTCCCTCCCAAAATTGATGGAATAGGATTTTTTCACTTAATTTAGATATCATATAATTCAATCCCACTTGTCATACCTTGATTCAGATGACTCCTTAGCCAGCCTCCTCCAGTATATCTTGATGACAGGCAGTAGGTTAACACTGGGTAAATACAACAGTTCTCTTCTCCATTTCTCTCCTCCTCTCAGGAATGAATGAGAATCCTTTGCTTAGGTTGACCTTTAATAGGTCTTTGGATCTCTCTGTGTGAGAGACTCCTTAAATACTCCTTTAATACTCCTTTCTTCCTGACAGTGACTAAATTCCCTAGGCCTTGGGAAATTCAGTTAGTGGATAAAAAAAATAAAAATCTAGGCTTCCTAAAGCAAACAAAAGAGACAGAAGGGTGGACAAAACTTCCTCAAAAGCAAAGTCAAAAAGGAAGTAAACATTTCTCAAGAGATTAATTATCCTTTCATCTTTCCAATCCAAACCTTATTCCTAAAGGTCCTAAATCAAAAAGGGACAAAGCAGGAGGGAGGAACACTCAATCCTGCCTCCTCAAAGGTCAATTCAAAAATCCACACCTCTCTAGAAGTTTCCACCCTTTTTTGTAGTAGTAAGATACAACCAACAGAGGAACCCACAAGGGGAAACTTCACCAAATAAAGATGCGACTCTTCTATCTACACAGTTGTTATATTCCCACTAGTAGAAACTGTGGGGTTCTTTATGCTTCCTTCAGTCACTATGGTTTGTAGTAGCTTTGTAAATTATTTTTGGTTTCTAAGAATAATTGTTAAAAAAGAAAAAAAAATGTTCTCAAATATATTTAGTAAAAAAGTAGAGAGGAAATGGAGAGGTTGTTGTTATAGCAGTCAGACTACTAATCTCAGACCAAAGACTGCTGCTGAGATAACAGTAGAAAATGATTTTACTCTAGGCACAGCAGATCCCCAGTTTTCAGGGTTCAATATATATAGCTTCATTCTTGACCTCATATGAGTTACAGTTCAATAACCAACCCTCCCAATTGAGCATAGAAGATAAACTATAATATTCCATTGCTAATCATTATATATATATGTAATAGAATCCTGCTCTGTATATGCTCATTTGGAATATCCATGGGTACAAATGTTTCTTCTACTTTAATCTTATTTATGGAGAGGTGTTTTATTTTCAGAATAAGGGTAAAGCTATGTAAAAAGAAGGTGGAAATACTGTGGTTCAAAACATTTTTATTAGCTCAGAACCATATTAGTATATTGACTTTCATGTAATAAACCTTCGAGCTTTGCAACTTATAAAAAGAAAAAGTACTGAACAGCTGCAAGATGATTAGTTTGAAGATCTAGTGACTGCCATCCAGGAAAGGACTGTGTAGTTGAGGTAGCAAAGTCTCCCAAGCAGGAGGGACAAATTCTCAAAGCACTGATAAAAAAAAAACCAACCCAAAACCAAGTAGAACCACCCTTGCACAATTGCTTCTGGGTTGGCAGTTTGTTTGATTTGTCTCTTAGGGCTGCTTGGTAAAGTCTTGTTAAGCTAGATAAGTATTTTTCAAATGGGGAAAATGTTGACTTAAGGAGAAGGAAAATGAGGTCACATAAATGATGACAAGATGGCCACAGAGATCTCATTCAATATGTGAAGGGCTCTTGGCAATCATTTATGTCCTTAAGCCTCTGCTCCAAAAGTCTTCAGACTGGGACAGGATGCTGGGCTCAATGGACCTTTGATCTGACCCAGCATGAAACGTCTAATGTTCTTATATGCATATATCCTTAGAACATGTGTCCTGGAAGAAGGAGGATATTTTACAGGCACTGAAACACCTGAAAGGGATAACTAATTCCTAAAGGGAGCACATTCTATGGTGAAAAAGAAGTTACAGCATAAGAATTAATAATACAAAGCTGGAAAGTGGAACACTGAATTAACGTAAGGAAAGAGGATGCATGCAAAAGCTTCCCAATGTCAACAATGGAGGTAAAAATAGGAACAGAATTCAAAAAGCATAGGATAAACAGAGGATTTTTATGATAGTAAAGTGAGAATAAAGCTGGAGAGCAAGTAGAATTTCCAGTATTGCAACAGAAAAGGAAAATGGGCAGATGAGATGGGCCTTGTAATCCTATTTGCAGATTAATCTAGTTTCAGTTCTAAAATGGTTTGCTGTAGGAAGAAAAAAATAGCACATTTGTTAAAATATGAGATACTGCTCACCTTTTCAAATGAAATGTTATTTGTGATATCAATGATCATGTGTGATATATGTACAAAAAAACAAGGTTTCATCTGCAAGGCAATGAAGGCTGCTAATAGTTTGATCTCTTCATCACACTCTATAGCGTTAGAGAAAAGATTACAAGTCTAGAGTTTAGATGTTGATGAAGTATCACTTTGGAGATTGGAAAAAAGCTAAGAGGCCAATGTACTAAAGGAAGAAACATTTTGCAAAGGTTACTTTGCATGCTACAATTGCTACTAGTGCTACATTTTTGCAGTAGTGAATGCATGCTATTAAGAACATAAGAGCATAAGAAATTGCCATGCTGGATGAGACCAAGGGTCCATCAAGCCCAGCATCCTGTTTCCAACAGAGGCCAAAACCAGGCCACAAGAACCTGGCAATTACCCAAACACCAAGAAGATCCCATACTACTGATGCAATTAATAGCAGTGGCTATTCCCTAAGTAAAATTGATTAATAGCCATTAATGGACTTCTCCCCCAAGAACTTATCCAAACCTTTTTTGAACCCAGCTACACTAACTGCACTAACCACATCCTCTGGCAAAAAATTCCAGAGCTTTATTGTGCATCGAATGAAAAAGAATTTTCTCCGATTAGTCTTAAATGTGCTACTTGCTAACTTCATGGAATGCCCCCTAGTCCTTCTATTATTTGAAAGTGTAAATATCCGAGTCACATCTACTCATTCAAGACCTCTCATGATCTTAAAGACCTCTATCATATCCCCCCTCAAGCTGAACAGCCCTAACCTCTTCAGCCTTTCTTCATAGGGGGAGGTGTTCCATCCCCTTTATCATTTTGGTTGCCCTTCTCTGTTCCTTCTCCATCGCAACTATATCTTTTTTGAAATGCAGCGACCAGAATTGTACACGGTAGTCAAGGAGCGGTCTCACCATGGAGCGATACAGAGGCATTATGACATTTTCCGTTCTATTAACCATTCCCTTCCTAATAATTCTTAACATTCTATTTGCTTTTTTTGACTGCTGCAGCACACTGAGCCGACGATTTTAAAGTATTATCCACTATGATGCCTAGATTTTTTTTCCAGGGTGGTAGCTCCTAATATGGAACCTAACATCGTGTAACTACAGCAAGGGTTATTTTTCCCTATATGCAACACCTTGCACTTGTCCACATTAAATTTCATCTGCCATTTGGATGCCCAATCTTCCAGTCTTGCATGGTCCTCCTGTAATGTTTCACAGTCTGCTTGTGATTTAACTACTCTGAATAATTTTGTATCATCCGCAAATTTGATAACCTCACTCATCGTATTCCTTTCCAGATCATTTATATATATATTGAAAAGCACCGGTCCAAGTACAGATCCCTGAGGCACTCCACTGTTTACCCTTTTCCACTGAGAAAATTGACCATTTAATCCTACTCTCTGTTTCCTGTCTTTTAACCAGTTTGTAATCCACGAAAGGACATCGCTTCCTATCCCATGACTTTTTAGTTTTCGAAGAAGTCTCTCATGAGGGACTTTGTCAAATGCCTTCTGAAAATCCAAATACACTACATCTACCGGTTCACCTTTATCCACATGTTTATTAACCCCTTCAAAAAAATGAAGCAGATTTGTTAGGCAAGACTTCCCTTGGGTAAATCCATGTTGACTGTGTTCCATTAAATCATGTCTTTCTATATGCTCTACGATTTTGATCTTGAGAATAGTTTCCACTATTTTTCCCAGCACTGAAGTCAGGCTCACTGGTCTATAGTTACCCGGATCACCCCTGGAGCCTTTTTTAAATATTGGGGTTACATTGGCCACCCTCCAGTCTTCAGGTACAATGGATGATTTTAATCATTTGCTGGTTTAGCATGCAAACTTTAGCTGTTTGCTTTGTAAATAGCTATTTTGCAGTTTTACAAAGGCATAATTTTATTTAAATTCATAGTTAATGAGTGACTGTGATGTAAAATTATGCAAAACAGTTCATTAACTTTGAGTGCATATACTATGCAAAAATAGCTTTGCAAACCAGATCTTGCAAAAACTTGAGATATAGCAACAAAACCACATATGATATTTTGCTACTGCATAGAAGTCTCAGTAGCAAAAGATGTGCTAAAACCAAAATAGTGCACCAAAACATTTCAGCCTTTTGGTACATTGGCCTCCAGAATTGTAAGTACTCTCTGTAGACTTATCAGTAAACATTAATTTTCACATTTAATTTTGCAGGGTGCAGCCACTAAGCATGAAATGACTTTTCCCACATTCCAACCAGAGGAAATGAAGAATGAAGCCAGTCAAAAAATATCAAATCAGCAATTGCTTCTTCTGTCTGCGAAGGAGGAAGATGCAAAGACTATGAACACTAAAAAATCTCACAAAGTTTATGATCATGAGAAAGAGAACACAAGGTCTGTCTGTCTTTTGGAGCAAAAACGCAAAGTTGTCTCTTCCAATATTGATGTCCCTCAAGCAAGGTAAGAAAAGTTTAATTTAAAAAAATGATATATTGTTGGGGAGTAAGAGGAACCAGATGAGACATAATATACTTGACTTGATTTTGTGACTGAAATTCACTTAATGCTAATTGAGTGGCCTGTGTAGTTATATTTTTATGAATAAAATTTATTTTGTAAAATAAACATAATAGATTTGAGAATTAAGGGCATTTTGTTGTCGTGTGGTAGCTAACATAAAACAATTAAAGGTATTTCACATCCAAAATGTTTGGCATTGAAAATTAGTTTGAATTTTTTATCTGCATTTTATATTTAATTGCATAAATATAATCAGTACAATTTTTACTTTGTATTGTTAAAATTGATTAGCAGAACAGTATGGCAACTTCACAACTTGTTTAAGAAAATGTGGCTATCAGTTTTGATGATGGTAATATTTTGACAACCATTTACCAAAGTTGCCAAGTGACCATGTTTCTAGTAGAAGATGGCACACCAATCCAGGAATAGTGTTTCCAAATGGGTTTGTTTTGCACATGCCTTGACAGAAATGAGCTTCATTCATAAGCCAAATTAGTTGTGAATGACCAAGATTTCTCAAATTGACTGCTAGTGCTCTTCATGAAATTCAAATTGTGCCAAAGGGAACTTCCATCTGGAGCTCATAGAATGTAATATATACAGGCAACATATCAAGATGCGCTTGAAAGTTCTTTTAAATCAGGCTAGTGGCATCTAATACAATTAGGACAATTAAGTATCTTTATGCTAGATTTTGTTGGTCTCTCATTGGATCTCTTGATACTTAAGGATCTTCTCTTTCTCCATACATTGTACAGAGTAGTCACTTGGTTCTAAAATTTCTACTAGCAATGCCATTGTTGTGTTTTTTTTCATTTGCCACAATGACCAGTTTTCTTGCATCAAACTTTATTGGTTGAAATGGGAATGTCCGAGATGAGCACAACAACTTTATTCTCTGCAATCTGTCCGAGTCGTGATCCCAGTGTGTTTCTGGTATAGTGATGAGATGAGTAAATTTTCAAAGGGGTTTTGCATAGAAAATGAGCATATACCTAAATAGCATATATTCACACGTATTTTTGATTTTGTATGCTGATTTACCTGTGCAAAAAAGGGTGGTCTAGGGGCATTCCAGGATGGGGTCAAAAGGTACATGTGGAATTTATTCTACATGAATACATTAGAAAACTTTGTGAAATTTTACACCTGCTAATTAACTAGTGTAATTGATATCTGACTTGTCTGTTATTTTTGGGTGGGAAGTCTGGTTAAGCTGGGGGAATTCAGGCTGAAGCACTAAGAGGGTTTCAGTGAATTGGAGATGAACTGGCATAGGTATGGGCAAAATGGTGATTTGAAGTAAGCATGCATATTTTAATATATAGTTGCCTGCACGTATAAATCAGGGTTTTACACATACAAATAATATTTTTTCGCACATAAAATATATGCGCGTATGTTTATAAAATAAAGTATGTGCTTTCCTCACATTGGAAATTGTGCATACTGAGGCATACTTTTAGAGAGCTATGTGATATTTTAGAAAACTGCAACTCTCACCACACAAAATCTCCATGTGTCCATTTATGTGCATAAGTGCTCTACCATAAACCATTTGAAAGTTATCTTCATAGGGGCGGATTTTCAGAGCCCTGCTCGCCTAAATCCGCCCAAAACCGGGCGGATTTAGGCGAGCAGGGCCCTGCGCGCCGGTAAGCCTATTTTACATAGGCCTACCGGCGCGCGCAGAGCCCCAGGACTCGCGTAAGTCCCGGGGTTTTCGGAGGGGGCGTGTCGGGGGGCGGGCCTGAACCGCATGGCGTTTTCGGGGCGTGTCGGGAGCGTTCCGGGGGCGGGCCCGGGGGCGTGGCCGCGCCCTCCGGACCCGCCCCCAGGTCGCGTCCCTGCGCACAGGAGGCCCGCTGACGCGCGGGGATTTACGCCTCCCTCCGGGAGGCGTAAATCCCCCGACAAAGGTAAGGGGGGGGCTTAGACAGGGCCGGGTGGGTGGGTTAGGTAGGGGAAGGGAGGGGAAGGTGAGGGGAGGGAACGGGGGTAGGCTGCGCGGCTCAGCGTGCGCCGGCTATACAAAATCGATAGCCTTGCGCGCGCCGATCCAGGTTTTTAGCAGATACGCGCGGTTCCGCGCGTATCTACTAAAATCCAGCGTACGTTTGTTTGCGCCTGGAGCGCAAACAAAAGTAGGCCTATTCGCGGAGTATGAAAATCCGCCCCATAGTGTTTACGCTCTTTCTGGTGGATAAGCTCTTTATTGTGTCTCTCTTCTGATATCAGCACGTTATACCCAGCAATGTACTGTGTAATTTTTCTGGTTGTGCTTTAAGGATTCTGCATTTGTTTTACTGTTTTTTCCCTATTCTGGCTGTGAACCATGTGTGCACAGTCTACTGTCCTGTGCTTTAATAATCAGTCTCTCATCTTTAGATTTGTTTTCCTCTTCTTAGCCATTCCTATGTTAAGTTTTGACCTCATGTGATTGCTGAAGTAAGTCTTTGCATTTCTTCTGTATTTGCGCATTTTGACAATTGTTTTTAGGTTTCTTGGTCTAGCTCGTTAAAGAGTATTTCTCGTTGTGAAAATTCTGTTTATTTCTCTAAATGTGCTAACATATTCTCATTCAATACTTCTGTTGGTCAGATCGCTTGTTTAAGGAGGCTGATTGCAGGCATTCACTTTGGTACTTTAGCAACTTTTGAGTATTTTGATCTGTTGCTGCTGTTAAGTATGCCTGGAGGCCTTTGTTGGTTACTCCATGTAAATCTAGTTCTATAAGACCCATTTGCAGCTCTACTATTCTACAATTTATCAGTATCTTTATGTAGCCAGACTGTGATTCCAAGGCTGTGTGAGAATGCTGGGATTGTAAGAAGCTTGATTGCTTATTTTATGTTGTTAAAGCACTTTTCAGTATCATTTTTGGCTTCATGTAGTATGCTTCGCTGGTCTTTTTTTCTCAGTGACTTGTGATGGATTGTTGCACTCTACTCTTAGATATTTATTTACACCTTCCTGCTCAAGTTACTTTATATTGCAGTCTTCAGTCGAGAGATGTTTTTGGTTTTGCATAGTTTTCCGTTTAGGAAGGGTGGTTCAGCATATTTGTCCAGGCCAAATGACATCTGGAGGAGTTTTGCTAAATGACAATTTCAAGATCTGTAAATCTTCAAGTCGTCTATAAAAAGCAGATGAGATGTTATCTGTGGGTCATTAGTATCTCTAAAATTAAGGCTAAATCTATAGCCCTTAGTGGATTTAGTGCCAGACAAAACAGTGGTGACAGCAAATCCCCCTGAAATTGTGTGCACTGGATCTTGATGTTAAGAATGATAAATTGTTCATCTTCACAATTCAGATGGTGCATAGTCTGCCACATTTCACAGTGAACTTGATGTACTCAGTAAATCCAGGGTTCACGCTGCACATTTCAAGACAATTTATTATTCAAGAGCATGGGAAGGTATTGAAAGATTTTTTATAGTCAATTTATGCTATGTTATGATTTCAAATCTTCTTACATCTGGCCATGATGGCGTTATTCAACAACAAATGGTCTTTGGTTCCATATTGTTGCACTTCTTTTCTATCACCATGATATCACCTTCCAGTCTGATACCAGTATTCCCCAAGACTCTGCTCTATCGGCATCTCTTTTCAACATTTATATGCTCCCTCTATGCAAACCTCTTTTAGCCCTTGGAAACGCATTCTTCTTTTATGCTGATGACATACAGTTCTACATTCCATTCTCCAAATCTTTGAATACACTGAATCAACTCTGTCAACCCATATGAAAGCAATTCAGCAGGAGCTAAAACATCTAAAACTTACACTAAACCCTAAAAAAAACAAAAGTATCTAGTTAAGAAGAAACTCCCCAATCATTAAACCACCAGTTCTTGACCTCTGTAATTTTAAAATTACACCCTCTGACCAAGTACGGGATCTAGGATTACAAGTGGATGAGAACTTCACAATAAAGAAACACATTAATATGCTAATCATATCTGGCTACAACTAGTTAAGGATTCTACAGCGCCTGAAGCCTTTACTAACCTTCAAAGACTTCTGGACTGTATTACAAAACAATTTTCTCAAACCTAGACTTTTGCAACTCCCTACCTCTTAAAACCATTACAAATATTGCAAAATGCCTCAGTAAGACTTTTACTAGAAGCCAAAAAATTAGATCACATTTCTCCAGCACTAATCTCATTACACTGGTTACCAGTTCACTTCTGAATCTAATGTATTAATTTTAATATTTAACATCATTCACTAAAATAACACTGATAAGAGTGGCATATCATTACAGCCTTGTAATCCTCAGTGATCATTAAGAGCCCAAAACAAGGGTTTACTATCTGTCCCCAACATATGAAGCGCATACACCTGCCACAGGTAAGAGATTGTGCCTTTTCCATTGCTGGACGAAATCTGTGGAACTTCCTATCTGGAAGACTATGACTGATCCCAGACAAAAAATAAATTTTAAAAAGGAGCTAAAAACATGATTCTTCAAAAACACATACAACCTAACCTAACTCAACTAGAAGAAAGGAGTCTGTAAATTAACACTTAATGAACTAAACAAATACATTCTCAAATAATTCCCACTCAGATATACTCAACCTAAAGTGATGAACGAATATTTATGCATTCTCTACATCATGAACTATGTCTTTTACTCACCATGTCATGTGCTATTCCTCTTTCAAGTATTGACCTGAGTTATGAATGTATTGAACTGACCCATGAATGTATAGACCCATATTATGAATGTCTCCTGTGAACCGTTGTGATATTTATTAGGAATGATGGTATAAATGCTCAAATAAATAAATATTAGAGTCTGTGATTCTGTATTCTATCCACATTTATTGCAGTGAGCAAGTAGGTAGACAAGTTATTGGTTGGCAGTTTTTGGGATGTTACTTGGGTCTCTCTATGGAAGGTAAATTGGTCTCCTGTTATTAGCCATTGTGGCATTATTTGTGACTGTCTGATCAGTTGATTTTTGTAGTTTGCATGGTCTTGTTGAAAAGATGTTAAATGTTTTGAGCCACAGGGAATCTTTGAGGGACTGGTAGGGACGATAGAGCTGAGCAGTTGTGGGACAGACTAGGTAGGCTATATGGTCTTTTTCTGCTGTCATGTTTCAAAAGCTGGTCACTCCATTGGGACTAGGGATCTTCCAGTTTGGGGCTCTTTTAACCTGATTTCCAGCTTTTTTGTTGTTCAGGCTATTCTATAGTTCTGATGTTTGCCTTTTTCATGCTGGGTAGCTATTCTTCTTTTCTGTTGTATTCTATAGGAGCCTCATATTAATTTCTCCAGAACTTTTCTGTTTTGGTTAATAGCAATTTAACAGCAATAATGCTCTTCTCCAGTTCCCTCTAGAGCTGCTTTCAAATCTAAATGTTTTATTTTGATGTCTTTTTTTTCTTCATCTCTTTCAATTTTTGTGCCTCTTCTATTTTCAATGAATTAATGAAATATATGAATTTAAAGTCTTCTGTTAGTGCAACATGCTTCAACTTGATGTTTTTAATTTTTCTTATTATTTTTGCTATCCTTGATTCTTTGATGTCCTCGTCTACCAGTGACACCTCTACACCTCTGATTTTAAGATTTCCTCTCTACATTTTGTATGAGTAGAAATTGTTTTCTTTGATTCTGGACTTGTTGGTAAGATGTTCTTAGTAATTATTTTCAGTGCACAATATGGTATCTGATTTATTTCAACGATATCAATAGATGGTCCTTTATGCAAGTTATGGCCTTGTTGATCTTTACTTATGCTTTTTACTTCAGGTATCAGGTTTAACTTAGGTAGTTTTACCTCTTCTGGGCCCCAGCATATATAACTGTCTATATAGGAAGGAGCTCAACCACCAGCTCTTCTATCTCCTTGCCTCTCTCTTACCACTCCATTCTGCTTTCTAGCCTGTTTTACATTCCTCTTGTTCTTCTGTGTTGTACTGTTATCTTTCACTAGTATCTCACCCATTATCTCTTCCAATTGCTCTGGCTATTTTGACACTATTCTTCTCATGCTCTTTGGCTGTTCTGGCACATCTTTTCTGGCACTCCTCTGCAGTTGTCATTTTCTCTTGCTATTTCTTTCTGCATAATCTCTCAGCTGTTTTAAGATATCGCAATCAGGTACTTATTTTCTTTGATTTATCCAGTCAGATTTCCATCAGTTGCCTTTTGTAGCTTTTTCTTTGACTTTTTTTCTTTCCTCTATTTTTGTCGCGTGTTATGTTTGTGAACCCACTTGATGTAAATGGAAGGTTTGTAACATAAAAATAGCAGTACATTACCTTCAGGACACCACCTAATTGTGATTAGTCCTCTTAATATTTTCATTAGCTTGTATGATCTGTCTCCTGCTGCAGTGGGTCCAAGAATAGGTTCATCATGACCTATAATGGCACCAGGGGTGTTAAATTCCTGAAGAATCTATAGAAATCGCTAGCAACATCATTAGACCAAGTGCTGAGGTTAAAGGTGGGCACCTTTTTATCCAGGGCAACAAGTGGTCAGTAAGAATCTTTCTTCTTCTTTCCTTCCTTCCTTTCATACTTTAATATTAATGGTTGCCTTGCTAAAATTTAGCCTAGATGTCATACAACAAGGTCACCATGTGAAGATACTCAACAAGACTTGGCAAGAGAAATTTACTCTGTTCAAGTATTCTCTCCCCTTTAGAAATGCATAGTAATTATTAATGCCCAACTTTGCCGAGACCTCAAATCCTGGCTTTGTGACACCTGTGTAGATTTAGTTTGATACTTTCTGTGCTGATTTCAAATGGAAGATGCAAGAGTAAAAATACCACAGTGAAGGGAGAGATTAGTTTAAAAGTCAGGAATGGCCAAATGTCGCTTTCCAGAAACCAGGTCACGTTTCAGCTCTGATGTAACAAGATTCATATAATTGTGATGCTGAATTTAATATAATGTTCACATAAACATTTCAGAAAACAGCAACTGTGAAGAAACAAATTGTAGTGGTTGTGGAAAGCCATCCATTTAATAGATGGCAAAAGAGTAAGCGGCCCATATTCAGTACCTGGAAAGCGGACAAGTTATCTGGCTCCTCTTCCCTCCTGGGACTAGCTAGTTATACATCTTCCCAGGGACCTCCACCCAGACCAGGATTCCCTGTTGTCGTGGGCTTAAGGTAGATCCAGATCTTTAAGGTGTTCTGGGTTTTTATTCCGGTATACTCATTCACATGAGAGAGAGCCAGTGAATGTGTATATGTATGCTCATGTAAGGGAGAGAGAACCAGCGAGTGTGCATGTTTGTATGCAAATATAAGGGATAGAGAGCCTGTGAGTATGTATAGGCATGAAAGGGAGCGAGAACCAGTGAGAAAGTATTGCGACCATCGCTGCCCGTCGTCTCCACTCCGCCCACCTTACCTCTTTTGCGACTCCTTCTTTGGTTGATGGAAGTTTGGCTGCCGCGGCGTCATCTTGCCAACCTCCTCCGGCGTTTCCGGACCGGCTAGACGCTGCCTTCCGTCATGTTCTCCTGAAGCCTAAGGGTGCGCGCGCGCGGCGCGGCCCCGACTCAAGGTACCAGCTGTGGCGCGAACCTCAGGGGCGTCCCCCTGAGATAACGTCATCTTCACCGGATACTTAAGGTCTTCGTTTTTGCTAGCTATTCGAGTTAGCAAGGGCTTCCTCCAGGTATCGCTGCAGATGGGATTCGCTCTCTGCATACCTTGCTACTCTGCCTCCTCGGACTTTACCACGGGTATCCGCTCCTTGGGGGCCTCACTCTCTCTCTTGCTTTTCAGGTCGCAGTCTGGAACCGGTACTCGCTCCTCGAGGGCCCACGTTCCCGGACCTGCTACCAAATACTACTTCTGCCAGGAAGTCACTGCTGCCTATAACACCGGTGAGTTACCATCTCTCTCTCAGAGCTTTCCCTGGAACCAGGTACTCGCTTCTTGAGGGCCTACTTCATTCCAGCCTCTGGGCTGCTTCAAGAGACTATTGTGTGAGTGTTACCATCAAGGTTCTGTTCCTGAACTCTGCATACTCTGCCTACTCACTATATTCAGTTTCTCTACAGCTCAGCCATCCTGGGATCGCTGTTCCAGTACCTGAGGGACTACAGCCCTGCCGGGCTCTTCCAGCTCACTACTGCCACCTCTGGTGGTTCACTATACAGTTTAATAAAAGATCTAGTGTGTCTGTCTCCCAACTCTGAGCCTGACCGGTGGCCCCTCTCGGGATCTTCCCCCGGGGGCATGGTCATCTGCCATCGGCCCAAGGATCCACCCGCAATTATCACAAATAATAACAGAAAGTGAGTGTGTGTAAGGAAAAGAAAACCAATGTCTGTGTGTATGCATGTAAAGGAGAGAGCCAGTGTGTGTATGTGCATATAAGGGAGAGAGTCAGTTTGTGTGCATGCAAGGTAAATGGAATCAGTGAGAGTGTATGTGTGTATTTAAGGGGCAGAGAGCCAGTGAGTGAATGTATGCAAGAGAGAGAGAGAGAGCCATGAGAGTGTGTGTATGCGTGTGTGTGTCTGTTTTTAAGGAAGATTGAGCCATTATGTGTGTTTGTAAGGGAGAAAGAGCCACTGAATGTATGTGTGAGCATGTAAGGGAGAGAGAGCCAGTCAGAGTATGTGTGTGTATGTAAAGAAAGCCAGTGAGAATGTGTGTGTGTGTTTGTATATGTCAGGAGGAGAGAGAGACTGTGTCTGGTGTGTGTAAGTGAAAGAGAACTATTGAGTGTGTACGTGTGTAAAGGAGAGAATGTGAGAGTGTGTTTCAGTGAGTGTGTGAGAGCTTGTTTGTATGTGTGAGATTAGAATCTGTCTGTGCGTTTGTGAGAGAGAGAGAGAGAGAAAGAAAAATAACCTATGTATGTGTTTAACTGTTTATGTATGTCTGTGTGAGAGAGATGGAATGTAGATGAGTGAACCTGTGTGAAAGAGAATGAACCTGTGCGTGTATATGAGAGAGAGAGGATAACGTTTGTGCATCCCCCACCCTCCACTAGTAATCCATGACAATCTCAGGGTGACTGGAAATCAAAAGTTCCCAGGTTTGGAGATTTGTTTTTTATCCTTATTAGTTTTAATTATTCGGTGCTGTTTGATGTGTCTGTTGTTTTGAAAGATATTTTTGGTATTTGATACATTTTAAAAATTGTAATATGAGTTTCTAATTATTGTATTTTCTAATTATCAGCTGTTTCAAAATATGTATTCTTTTTTTTATTAGTATGGTGGTGGTTTAATATTTCTTGATTTTATTATTGTTTTATGAGGAACAATGATATTTCTGTTTTTCCATTGTTGCACTGTAGACATGGCTTGTTGTGATTTCAATTTATATTTTATGGTTTCTTTATTTTGCATGTGTGACTAAGGTGAATTATTTTGCTGGGTTTAGATATTCAAAAGCCATTTAACTGGATAGCTCACAAGTCACAGCTTATCTTCTAGTGCTGGAACTGTACACTGCGGGTAGTTTATGCTTTCATCTCTGCTTCAGGCAAACACAGCTCTGGATTGCCTGTAACAGGTGAGTTGAGACCTCACGCTCAGCTGGGGTATGTTTTCATTATTGGGAGTGGTATGAGGGGGTGGAGGTGTTTGGACAAACCTATTGAAAGTGCAGTTAGGTGGGAGGGAGTAGTGGAATCAAGCTGGAGTTTTGAAACGGGAATGGATCAGTACCGGGGGCAGCAATCTACCAACTGTAGCAATTTCAAATATATCAGGAGGGGGATGCACGGCCTGACAGGCCATATGGGAAATCTGGGGTTGGGGGAATGGGGGAAGAATCGGGCTATAGGCCTCTTAACTTTTTTTTTTTTTAACTTGCTGTCAGCACTACTTAACTGAATATCTTTTAAAGATATCCATTTAATTAGCAAGTTATCCGTCCACACAAGGACAGATAACTTTAGAACCTAACCGTCTATATTCAAACATAGCCAGTTAAATTTTAAAGTAATCCGGCTACATGTAGCCAGGTAACTTTAAGCAAGTATATTCAGTGGGTCGTTTATCCCGCTGAATATAAAGGACAAGTTATCTGGCTAACTTTGCCTGGATAACTTGTCCACTAAATGGCCTACTAAATATTGGTCTCCTAGTGTTTCATGTCTGTGAAGGGATATATAGCAGGCTTGCTTGTTCCATTTTCCTAATAGGAGATGTATTGGTGTTTTAGGGGCTGGTGTAATATTTCCAGTATTGTCTTTTCATAGGCAGGGTTGTTATTGTTTTAGTCCTTGGAGTTAGTACTGTTACAATATGACAGGTTTGCTATATAGATAAGAACATAAGAAAATGCCATACTGGGTCAGACCAAGGGTCCATCAAGCCCAGCATCCTGTTTCCAACAGTGGCCAATCCAGGCCATAAGAACCTGGCACGTACCCAAAAACTAAGTCTATTCCATGTAACCATTGCTAATGGCAGTGGCTATTCTCTAAGTGAACTTAATAGCAGATAATGGACTTCTCCTCCAAGAACTTATCCAATAGAGATGTGAATCGTGTCCTCGATCGTCTTAACGATCGATTTCGGCTGGGAGGGGGAGGGAATCGTATCGTTGCCGTTTGGGTGTTTAGAATATCGTGAAAATCGTTAAAATCGTGAACCGGCACACTAAAACCCCCTAAAACCCACCCCCGACCCTTTAAATTAAATCCCCCACCCCCAAATGCCTTAAATTACCCTGGGATCCAGCGGCGGTCCATAGCTAAATCGGGGGAAGGGGGAGGGCAGGAAAACCGGCACACTAAATCCCCCTAAAACCCACCCCCGACCCTTTAAATTAAATCCCCCCCCTCCCGAACCCCCCCAAATGCCTTAAAGTACCCTGGGGTCCAGCGGCGGTCCGAAACGGGCTCCTGCTGTTGAAGCGTGTTGTCTTCAGCCAGCGCCATTTTGCAAAATGGCCGCCGCAAAATGGCGGCGGCCATAGACCAACACGATTCGACCGCAGGAGGTCGCTTCCGGACCCCCGCTGGACTTTTGGCAAGTCTTGTGGGGGTCAGGAGGCCCCCCCAAGCTGGCCAAAAGTCTCTGGGGGTCCAGCGGGCGTCCGGGAGCGATCTCCTGCCGCGAATTGTTTTCCGTACGGAAAATGGCACCGGCAGGAGATCGACTGCAGGAGGTCGTTCAGCGGAGGTCGTTCAGGAGGTCGTTCAGCGGAAGCCGTATGGCCGGCGCCATTTTCCGTATGATCTCCTGCCGGCGCCATTTTCCGTACGGAAAATGGCACCGGCCATACACGTATGGCCGGCGCCATTATCCATACGGAAAATGATTTGCGGCAGGAGATCGCTCCCGGACGCCCGCTGGACCCCCAGAGACTTTTGGCCAGCTTGGGGGGGCCTCCTGACCCCCACAAGACTTGCCAAAAGTCCAGCGGGGGTCCGGAAGCGACCTCCTGCGGTCGAATCGTGTTGGTCTATGGCCGCCGCCATTTTGCGGCGGCCATTTTGCAAAATGGCGCCAGCTGAAGACAACACGCTTCAACAGCAGGAGCCCGTTTCGGACCGCCGCTGGACCCCAGGGTACTTTAAGGCATTTGGGGGGTTTGGGAGGGGGGGGGTTTAATTTAAAGGGTCGGGGGTGGGTTTTAGGGGGATTTAGTGTGCCGGTTTTCGGCCCGTTTCGGACCGCTGCTGGACCCCAGGGTACTTTAAGGCATTTGGGGGGGGGGGATTTAATTTAAAGGGTCGGGGGTGGGTTTTAAGGGGATTTAGTGTGCTGGTTTTCCTGCCCTCCCCCTTCCCCCGATTTAGCTATGGACCGCCGCTGGACCCCAGGGTAATTTAAGGCATTTGGGGGGGGGGTTCGGGAGGGTGGGGGATTTAATTTAAAGGGTCGGGGGTGGGTTTTAGGGGGTTTTAGTGTGCCGGTTTTCCTGCCCTCCCCCTTCCCCCGATTTACGATTTTTTGACGATAAATCGGGGGAATTGGTATTGTATCGTGGCCCTAACGATTTTTGACGATTTAAAATATATCGGACGATATTTTAAATCGTCAAAAAACGATTCACATCCCTATTATCCAATCCTTTTTTAAACACAGCTATATTAACTGCACTAACTACATTCTTTGGCAACAAATTCCAGAGTTTAATTGTGCGTTGAGTAAAAAAGAACTTTCTCCGATTAGTTTTAAATGTGCCACATTCTAACTTCATGGAATACCCCCTAGTCTTTCTACTATCCGAAAGAGTAAATAACCGATTCACATCTACCCGTTCTAGACCTCTCATGATTTTAAACACCTCTATCATATCCCCCCTCAGCCGTCTCTTCTCCAAGTTGAAAAGTCCTAACCTCTTTAGTCTTTCCTCATAGGGGAGTTGTTCCATTCCCCTTATCATTTTGGTAGCCCTTCTCTGTACCTTCTTTCTTTCTTTCTTTTTTTTTTTTTTTTTAAAGAGTTTTGTGTTAGTACGCAAAGAGGTTGATATTTAAAACTGCTTAGCCGGACAAGTAGGGCTTGTCTGGCTAAGTGGTGACCATTGAATATCTGGCTACATTCAGTGATTGCCACTTAGCTGGATAAGTCACTTATTCGGCTAAGTAGTTAGATGGATAGTCAGTGGGTGTGCAGTGGGTTTAACTGGGAGGTGCTACTTATCTGGCTAAATTAGCCAGCAAAGTAGCGATATTCAGACTTATCTGGTTAACTTAACTGGATAAGTTAAACTTGCTTCATATCTGGCTAAGTAGCAGCAAATACAGGGATATTCAGCAGCAGCAGCAACTTGGCTTCCACTGAATACCAACTCCAAGCCTGAATTGCCAGCTTCTTCACCTAATGATATCATATGGAAATTGCATCAGACCTCCTCCAGGGGTTTCCTCTGGCTTCTTCCTGCCTAGGGCTTTCTACCAATTTGGTTGTGCCATTTGCCCCTCATTTGGAGCCTTGGGGTGTTCTTGCTACTCTGACTGGCTGCATTGTGACATTCATGATGCTTTGGGGTTTTTATGCCACTCTTTCATTTGCTTCTCTCTCTCACTGTGCTTTGTTTCCCCTTCATGATGCCCCGATGTCACATTTGGTGCCGTTTTACCCTCTCGTACAGCCTTGCGGGGTTCATGCCACTGTTGTTAATGCCCTTCGCCCCTCTTGTGGAACCTTGACGTGTTCCGGCCACTCTTGCTGCTGCTTAGGGATGTGAATCGTTTTAGGACGATTAAAATTATCGTCCGATAATTTTAATATCGTCTTAAACCGTTATGGAACACAATACAATAGAGATTCTAACGATTTATCGTTATAAATCGTTAGAATCGTGAGCCGGCACACTAAAACCCGCTAAAACCCATCCCCGACCCTTTAAATTAAATCCCCCACCCTCCCGAACCCCCCCAAATAACTTAAACATTTCCTTGCCAAATCCTACCTCCTTCAATCCCCCCCCCCCCAAATGACTTAAATTACCTGGGGGTCCGGAACGGGCTCCTGCTACTGAATCTTGTTGTCTTCGGCCGGCGCCATTTTCCAAAATGGCGCCGAAAAATGGCGGCGGCCATAGACCAACAGGATTCGACGGCAGGAGGTCCTTCCGGACCCCCGCTGGACTTTTGGCAAGTCTTGTGGGGGTCAGGAGGCCCCCCCCAAGCTGGCCAAAAGTTCCTGGAGGTCCAGCGGGGGTCAGGGAGCGATTTCCCGCCGCGAATCGTTTTCCGTATGGAAAATGGCGCCGGCCATACGCGTATGGCCGGCGCCATTTTCCGTAAGGAAAGGCCGGCACAGGCCGGCGCAGGAGGTCGTTCAGCGAGGGTTCCGGCGCCTCGCTGAACGACCTCCTGACCGCCGCTGGACCGCCGCTGGACCACCAGGTAATTTAAGTCATTTGGGGGGGGGGTCGGGAGGGTGGGGGATTTAATTTAAAGGGTCGGGGGTGGGTTTTAGCGGGTTTTAACGATTTTAACGATATATCACGATATTTTACCCCCCCAAACGGCAACAATACGATTCCCTCCCCCTCCCAGCCGAAATCGATCGTTAAGACGATCGAGGACACGATTCACATCTCTACTGCTGCTTGCTCCTCAGATGATGCCTGGGAGAACTGCTGCCACTGCTGGTACAGTTTTGCCTCATTGCAGGACCTTGGGCTCTTCATGCCACTTTTGGTGCCATGTTGACCTAGCATGCCACTAGTTTCATTACAGCTGATTAGAAAATCCCAATTTGTGAGCTCAAACTAGGTTGCATTGCTTCCCTCATTGACTATAATGATACACAAATGAACAAATAAAACAAATAAATGTAGGTTTTTTTTTAGTTTGAAAGGAACTGAATGAATGACTGAGACATACAAAACAAGGGGCAGATTTTCAAAGGCTATGTGTGTAACCTGAGAAAATCTGCCCCTGGGCGCGCCGAGCCTATTTGGCATAGACTCGGCGGCGTGCGTATGTCCCAGGGCTTCGAAAAAGAGGCGGTCCGGGGGCGTGGCGATGGTCCGGGGTGTGGCTGGGGGCATGGCGGTGGTCTGGGGGCGGGGTTGAGTGCTCCGGCAGCCGGCTGGCACCCACAAGTTACGTGCCAGCCGGCTGCCGGAGGGATTTAGTTAGGGAGGGGGGGGTGGGTTAGATAGGGGAAGGGGGGGGGGGGGCCGGAAAAAAGTTCCCTCCAAGGCTGTTCCGATTTTGGAGTGGCCTTGGAGGGAACAGGGAAAGCCATCGGGGCTCCCCTTGGGCTCGGCGCGCGCAAGGTGCACATGTCTGCACCCCCCTTGCGCGCGCCGACCCCGGATTTTATAGCATGTGCGCACGGCAGTGCGCACATGCTATAAAATCGGGCGTAGATTTGTTTGCACCGGGTTGCGCGAACAAATCTACGCCCGCGCGTATCTTTTAAGAACTGGACCCAAATAAACAAACCGAAATGAAATTTTTGCCTTTGCACATGTCTAATATTTTCAATGTACAGGGCAGCCAACCCAGCTCTCAAGTCATTGAAATACTATAAATGGTCCAGCTAGCCAGTTCTCTTCCATCCTCCCAAATCCATACCCTCCCCACCATAAATTTTCCACCCATACTCAACTCCCAAAAGTGCCAGCCTAAGCCAGCAGGAGAAGGAGAGGTTTTGCTCTTCTCCCACTGGCTTCAGTATTAAATGCTAGCTCAGCTCTCTGCACCAGCATTTAATTCACTTCTCTGGACTCTGATTGGTCCCTTCACTGACAACTGAACTAATCAGAGCCCATCAAAGTGAATAAATGAAAATTAAATACCGGTACAGCTCTCAGCTGCGCCAACATTTAATATTAAAGCTAGGGAGATAAAGATAAAATCTCTCCTCCTACCACTGGTTTGGGCAGCCACTTTTGGAGGATACGGGTAGGAAGCTCAAAGTGGGGGAGCATGTGGATTTGGGGGGAGGAAGAGGGACTGGCTGGCCAGAGCATTTATAATATCACAGGAGATCGAGGGGGGGGGGGGGGGCGGCTGGTTGCATGGTACATTGCAAATATTTCAGGGTTCGGGAGGGAGGGGCCCACCACCGTTAGACCTCCTCCTTTTTATGGTGTGTTCGATAATTAATTGAATTCTAGGTTTAGCTGCACCCACCCATATTTTGGTTTTAATGTTAGTATTGGGTTGGAGATAAGCTCTTATGGGTTTGGGGCCTCTATGATGCTCTGTTATTTTTATGTATATCATTGTAATTTGTTTTTTAATTGTGTTGGCAGTGTTATTTTTATTGATTGTCATGTGAATGCATTTTTTGTTACTTCTCACCATGAAAAAAAATGTGAAAACAAGTAAGAAATGTGGTAAATAAATAAATAAATAGTGCTGAATGGAGATTAGTATTCATGGCCCCGTGGGACACAGCATACAGCAGATCTGCTTCTGCCATTCTTCAAGCTTATGCTCATTCCCATTTGCCGTTTTTCTTTTTGCTGAAGTAAATATAACATCCCAGTGAGATATACTTTGAAGGAATGAGCATTGATTCCTAAATGGGCAGAGGGCCAACTGTCCATTGTCAGACAATAGCATTATCCATTATCAAAGTAACTTGGCCTGGTTCAGTCTGATGCCCACATTTTATCTGTACATATTATTTTCAGTAACTAGTGCAGTCCCATTGTAGCTATTTGTTGCATTGCTGGGCTATTGGAATGGAAGAAAACTGCCAAAGCCTGGTTGCTTATATAAATATTTTGTCCAAGGCTTTATTTCCCTGAAGTTTTGGAAGTTTTATTGCACAGAAATTGTGCAATAAAAACATGTATATTTATAAATGATCTGGAAAAGGGAGTGATGAGTAAAGTTATCATATTTGCTGATGACATAAAATTGTTCAAAATCGTTAAATCACAAGCTGATTGTGAGGACTTGCAAGAGGACCTTGCAAGACTAGGGATTGAGCATTTAAATGGCAGATTAAATTTAATGTAGGCACCTGCAAAGTATGTATATAGGAAAAAATAATCGCAATTATAGGTATATAATGCTGAGTTCTGTATTAGGAGTCACTACCCAGGAAAAGGATCTTGGAGACTTTATGGACAATACATGAATATTCTTAGCTCAGTGTGGTCAAACAAGCAAATAGAATGTTAGGAATTATTTGGAAAAGAATGGAAGAAGAAAACAGAGAATGTCATAATGCTGTGCAACCACACCTCGAGTATTGTGTGCAGTTCTGGTCGACTCATCTTAAAAAAAAAAAAAAAAAAAAAAAAAAAAAAGATATTGCAAAACTAGAAAAAGTACAAAGATGGGCAACAAAATTGATAAAGGCTATGGAACAGCTCAGCTCCCTTATGAAGAAAGGGTAAACAGGTTTGGGCTCTTCAGTTTAGAGAAGAGACAAATGAAAGGGGATATGATAGAGGTGTTTTAGATCATGAACAGGCAAATAGAGAATGGTTATATATCCTTTCAAATAGTACAAGGATTAAGGGATACTGCATGTAACTAACTGGTAGCAGATTTAAGACAAATTGACGAAAATATTTTTTTCAGTCAATGCACAAAAAGCTGTGGAATTTGTTGCCACAGTTAATAGCATAGCTGGGTTTAAAATAGATTTGGGTGAGTTCCTGGAAGACAGGTCCATTAACATTTATTAGCCAGACAGGCATGGGGATCACCATCTCCTACATCTGGAAATGAACAACAGGTAGATGATCTTCCAGTGACCTGGACCGGCCACTGTCAGAGAGAGGATGCAGTGCTTGGTCTGACCAGCATGGCACTTCTTATGTTCTTTGTGTTGTGGGACTTAAGGGCTAAATTTAAGTTTTAGTAAAAAATCCCACAGTGAGTTTTGTATACGTGTTTGCAGGGAATTAAGATGAATGTGCTAAATTGCTTAATGTGTACATAGTTACAAATGGGACATCTGTTGATAAATTATTTTGAAGAATTGCATGCACATTCAATATTCACAGAGAGAGGCTTTTTTTCAATCAAGATTTGTACCATAGGCACAGAATGTAGAAAAGGCCCATATCATCTGAAAAGTCATGCTATTTATATCAGCTGTTTTAATTGTATATGTAACCCTTGCTTGGGGGGTTTAGGTCCCTAGGGCACACAAACTTGTTTTTTCTCTTTAGGGCATGCATCTGGCTAGCACCCCTCCCATACCTGAGTCTCTATCCCAAGGGGGGATCCTTTTTGTGGGAGGAAGCTCTCGCTTATGGCCCAGGCAGTGGGGTGCTCCTTGTGTGTGCTGTTAGATGTGGCATCTCAAGGGGTGAGATGGGTCAAACCAAGCAGGGTAAGCTCTGGGTGATACATTAAATTTTACTGATTCTTTAACAATTAAATTCCATTTTCCCATAAAAGGTGAAATTACAGCTGATTGATGTACAAAGGTGTTTTTTTTCTTTTCTGGGTAAGTGTCCTTTATCTTAGGTATCTGAATAAAGCTTCCCATGGTGATTTTAAAGTGCACAAAGCTTTCCCAGCAGGCCAAATGGGAATCTTGTTGGAGGGGTGCCCTCAAACACAAAAAGTCCTACCTGAATTCAGTTTATTCACTGTCATCCAGAATGTCCTGATCCCAAGGGGTGGAGATTCGGTTGGGAAACTCCAAGATCTTGGTCCTCCTTGCCGAATGTTGGTACTGGTGACTTCTCTTGCAGGAAAAGTCTTTAGAATGTGGGACCAGGCTATCCCAGCCCTGAATCCTGAGTGTAGAAGGGTGAGTTAATAAACTTCCCCATCAAACAATATACCAGTACTTGCTTTCTGTCAAAAAACTCTCTCTGTAATTGCTGCTTCACTGTCACTAGTGCTTGTCCTATCTAGGGAGTAGATTAGGGCTCACAAGTCTTCAGCCCTTGTCCTTTGTGCCTGGGAAGAGTGGGTGCAAGATTTAAGCAGCTGTCCTTTCCTTAAACATCAGGATACATCTTGGCCATCAAAAATCTCATGCTGTGGGTACTGTCACAATCCCACTGACCCCAATTTCTTTGAGCCTAGTAATGAGTAATTTATGAGCTTCAGTGTCAAATGCTGAAGATAGATCAATTAGACTAAGTTGATAACTTTGCCCAATGTTAAATCTACGTCATTGCTATTAATAAAGATTCAGTGCCGTGGTTTTTTCTGAAACCAAACTGGTTAGGGTAGAGTATCTGATGCTCTTCAAGGTAGTTTGAAAGTTGGTTGTAAACAGCTTTCTCAATGATTTTTGATAGGAAAGGCAGTGTGGAAATAGGTCTGTAATTTGCAAAATCATTGGGGTCTATGCAGTTTTTGAGAAATGGTTTAATAGAAGCACATTTTAGTGATTTAACTAAATATCCTTCTAGAAGTAGTAGATGAGTTTTATTAGAGTAGGGTTGATGTCGTCTTTGATCATTTTTAGTGACATAGTAGATATAGGGTCTAATAGATAGTGAGAAGGACTCAAATTATTATTTGATGATCATTTGGTTCAGATAAAAATTCAGAGACACTCCATGGTTGAATGTCAGGAGGTTTATTTAAAGTGACTGAATCATTACTGATAGAAAGTGTATTAGTAAGTTTTTCAATCTTCTCTACAAAGAATGCATGAAAACATCACAGTTAGAAGGTACTAAAAGTGTACAGTCATTATCTATGTTTTGATCATTTGTTTTTGTTAAATATTTTACTTTAGAGAACAGAATTTTGAGATTAAATTTAATATGAATTTTAGCAATATAATCATTTTTAGCTTGATTAAAATTCTATATTTATTTGCAAGAAATCTATAAGCCCCCAAATTTTGTTCAGTGGGCGATTTCCTCCATTTATATTCCCTTCTACATAAGATACTGTATGTTTGATTTTCCTCAACTCTTCATCATGCAACAGAGCATTACCTCACCTTTTGAAGTTGCAATCTTAACATTTGAACATTTCCAAATTTTCTTAGTTTATTGGTCTCATGGTTTATTAGATCAAACTCTTACCCTTTAATAGAACCGCTGGACAGCAATTTCATTGATCCTGTCTATACCATTGTGATCGGGGACTTTAACATACAAGTTGATGTTCAACTGTTATCTTATGCATGTGATGCCTTGAATATGATGGGCTGGGAACAATTAAACACTGAGCCTACACACACTCGGCAGGGCACACATTAGATCTCCTCTATCAAAAAAGAATAATTTTTCTCTTGATAATTTAAAAATTACATCTGTACCTTGGTACGATCACAGATTAATTGATGTTTCCTTGATTGTCAAATTACCTACCTTTCTACTCAATCTCCAATTAAAATTTACCCTTGCTGAAAAAGATTAGTAATTGACAATCTTAAAGCTAAATTACCTGCATGCCTTAACTTCGAAGATGCATCTAACAAATGGAAGGATATTATGACATCAGTTGCCAACAAACTGAGCCCATTTCAAAATAAGGCACAGATCACCAATAAAAAAAACCCAATGGTATATTTAACTTTTGTAAATTTGAGTTCTTTCTTTGCAATCACCATTAGACCTCCTCCATGCCTATTTGATCTGGGAATAGAAATGGCATTATGGTTATCGGGTAAAATTTGATTTACTAGTACAGCATCAGTGTTTTTTAGCCAAGTTTCTGTAATACAGAAAATCGATGGTTTCTTTTGTGTAAGAATATTGTTAATTAATGGTATCTTTTTAGTGATAGATTGAGCATTAAATTTGTATGTTTCTATATACAGGGGATCTCTAAGGAAGTGGAGAGAATTACAATGCTAAATTAATTGGATGTATGGGCAGACTGGATGGGCCATACAATCTTTATCTGCCATCATGTTTCTGTGTTTACTTAGATGGATAAGTCTTGCTACTTATCCAGCTTACTGCTTGATTCACTAAGGCTCTTCTCCAGGGGTGGATTGCCCTATCGGGGGGATTGGGCATCCCCCGGTGGGCCGGTCACACTGGTCATGTGGTCTTCATCTCAGCTCCTGCTGAGATGAAGCCATGAAACAAGGCCTTAGGTGGGGCCATGACAGAATCTAACCTGTCGCAGCCTGAGGGAGATCTCAGCAGGGCCACGGTAAAGCTCAACCTGTTGCAGCCCAAAGAAGGTCTTGGCAGGACCGTGAAAGAGTCCACCCCGTCGTGGCTCAAGAGAAATCTCAGTGGGGCTATGATGGATCCCAACCCGATGCGGCCCGAGGGCGGTCTCAGCGGGGCCACAATGGAGCCCAATCTGCTGCAGCCAGGCCTATGGCCCGGAGTTGGCAGAAAGATGCATCTGGTATTAGCAGGGCCGCCACCTCCTGCAATAAATAAGGGGCATCATGGGCGTGGGGGTGGCCAAGGCACAGAAGAAAGGACAACGCTTGAGAGAGGTGTGTGTGTGTATGAGAGCTTGCATGTGTGCATGAGAGAGCCCTTGCATCTGTGTATGAGTGAGAGTCGGAGTCTGCATATGCGTATGAAAGAGAGAGAGCCTGCACATGTGCTTGAGAGAGCATCTGCATGTGTATATGAGAGAGCACCTGTATGTGTGCATGAGAGAGCGAGAGAGCACACCTGCATGTGTGCATGAGGAAGTGAGAGCCTGCATGTGTGTATGAGAATGAGAGATTGCATGTGGTATGAAAGAGAGCCTGGATATGTGATTGTGAGTGCCTACGTGTGTATAAGAGAGAGCACCTGCAGGTGTATGAGAGCTGCAGGTGGATGAGAGAGAGAGTGCACCTGCATGTGTGCATGAGAGCCTTCGGATGTGTATGAGAGAGAGAGCCTGCATATATGTATATGACAGAGCACCTGCAAGTGTGCATGTATGAGAAAAGAGAGAGCCTGCACGTGTACAAGAGAGAGTGCCTATGTGTCTGAAGGAAAGAGAAAGAGGATAAAGATTGTGTGGCCCCCTTCACCCAAATCCACAACAATATCTGGGAAATTAAAAGATGCCAGGTATTTATTTAATGGATGGAGAGTAGAAGATTTTTTAATTATTTAATTATTATTATTTTAAATTATGGGGTGTTATTTCATGTGTCTGCTGTTTTAAAATATTTTATTGGTATTTGGGAAATATTAGAACAAATTTGTGTGACTTTTTAAATCATTAGGGGCCCAATATTGAAAGTTGGCCACTTAAGTAACTTGGCGTGATATAACTTATCCAGTTAAATTTTATGCTACATTCAGCGACATGGCTAACGTGGCCAGTTAACTTATGCAGCCAAGACTGAATATTGCTCCTTAGCTGCATAGGTTATGCATGTGTCTATGAAAGAGAGAGAGCCTGCATAAGTTATGCAGCTAAGTCGCTCCATCCACAACTTATGCAGCTAACTTTTTAGCCATATAAGGGACTTATGTGGCTAAGCAGCATCCATTAGACATAAGTGCATATTCAGGCGGGCGCTACTTTAAAGTCCTGCTTAACTGGCTAAGTAGCACTGAACGTGCTTTGAATATCAGGCCTCTTATGTTTGTTGGCTATTTTGACACATTTATTCTTTCCATGGTTTTAATTTTATGAATGTCTTATATCTCTTGATTTTATTGCTTGATGTTTTGTGAAGAATGATTATGATTCTGTTTTTATTTGTTACATGAATAATACAATTGGGCTTGTTATAGTTACCAGAGCATGTTTATGAGCAAGAGAAAACGAGTGAGCCAATGAGCATATGTTTGAGCAAGAGGACAATTTAAGCCAGTGGGCCTGAGTGTGAGTATAAAAGAGAATGATTGAGCCAGTGAGCATGTGTATGAACAAGAATGTCAGGGTGGGACACAGCATGTCTACAAGAGAAAGCATGTGAGCCAGTGAGCATGTCTGAGAGAGCGCTTATGATTTAGTGAGCATGTTTGTGAGAGAATATAAGGGAGTTTTGTACATATCTCCCATCCTTTACTAATCCATGACAATCTCAGAGAGAATGGAATCTAAAATTCCCAAGTATGGAGAGGAGGGGATTTATTTTAAGTTTAATTTTAACTATTGGATGTTTGCTGTGTCTGCTAGTTCGAAATATTTTATTGATATTTGGGAAATTAAAAACAAAATGTTATGTTCGTAACATTGGATGTTCTTGTCAGCGGTTGTTTTGAAATATTTATTCTTTTTTTGAGTTTGGTTTTACTATTACGATTGATGCTTTATATTTTTTGATGTTATTTGATTTTAATGAGGAATGATATTTTTTTTCCATTCCGTACAGAGTCTGGCTTGTTGCGGTTTCAAGTTCAGTTTTTGTCTGCATGTTTCTATTTATACTTTATCATCTCTTCATTTTGTATTTGGTGAGGGCCTGTCTGTGTTCTACATGTGTGACTGAGCTGAGGAATTCTGCTAGTGTGAAGCAATGCTTCAAGGAGTAACTAGGTGTGCACACATATTTTTTTTTTGTGTGAGCAACAATTTTTTTAACCAACAATTTTTGAGCACCACCATTTCTGTGTATATCTGTGTATATCACAAAAAAATATTTATGTGAGCGATCATGTAAAACCTGTGAGCAATGCTCTAAAATGTATGAGCAATCGCTCATGTGCTCAGCTTAAAGGGAAATATGGCATGTAATTTCTGTGCAGGTATCTATAACAGCTTGGCTCATTCTGTTTTCTTAATAGCAGGGGTATTGGTATTTTAGGATCTGATGTCATATTTTCAGTGTTGCCTTTTCATAGTTAGGGATATTACTGTTGAACTGCTGGTACTTGTGCTGTTTTCAAATGGGAGATTTACTATATTGCAAATCAGTTTACTCAAAGCTTTCTGAAGGCTGAGCCCACTCCCAACACACATTACAATAAGCTATAATACCATATGGCTGAGGGTGGCTTTTTTGCAGTTTTCTGGTTGGTGCCATAGTAGTGCATGTAAATAATAGGCATGTTGTATGTGATATTTTTACCTTAGAAGGCTGTACTTTGAATGCTCGTTTTCATGTAAAACCTGTTATTATAAATGACCCTTGCAGCGGTGGTGTGAGTGGCGAGAGCTGTGCCCGAGACGCAGAGGAACCAACGTGCCAGAGTCGGAACAGCTGGGCCTGACCTGAGACCTTTGCCTGCAGACCCGAGACGCGATCGGAACTCCACCCTCTGACGTCTTCGACGTAAGCGGAAGTCCCACGGCCCATAAAATCGGCCCCGGAGAGATTTTTGCTGCGGTGGTGTGAGTGGCGAGAGCTGTGCCCGAGACGCAGAGGAACCAACGTGCCAGAGTCAGAACAGCTGGGCCTGACCTGAGACCTTTGCCTGCAGACCCGAGACGTGATCGGAACTCCACCCTCTGACGTCTTCGACGTAAGCGGAAGTCCCACGGCCCATAAAATCGGCCCCGGAGAGATTTTCGCTGCGGTGGTGTGAGTGGCGAGAGCTGTGCCCGAGACGCAGAGGAACCAACGTGCCAGAGTCGGAACAGCTGGGCCTGACCTGAGACCTTTGCCTGCAGACCCGAGACGTGATCGGAACTCCACCCTCTGACGTCTTCGACGTAAGCGGAAGTCCCACGGCCCATAAAATCGGCCCCGGAGCGGCGCACCGCTGCCGCCGGCGCACCGCCAAGCCGCGCGCCGGCTTGTTCCGGCTTAGTCCGGAGAAGGCCGAGAGGGCGGTAGATTCTAGCACTCACAAACCCGCCATAGAGACTGATCCAAACGGCTGCACCTCGCGGTTAGAGCGGAACGGGTCCTGGCTGTAAGCGGAGTAAATATTTTCTTTTAAAATAATGCCTCCCAAAAGGAAGGGGAAAATTAGGGTACACCCTTCTATCCCCCCACCTTCAACTACTACACCAGTACAGCAGGAAATTATCCGTTTTCTAACCTCATCAGTATTGGAATCCCCAGGAGTCGAGGAGCCCTTGGGGACTGAGACCGGGAGAGCGATCTCAACCCCGGAGGAGACTACACTGAGCCCAGACCTGAGGCCAGCCCCGACGCAAAGGGTAAGCTTGCAGTTCCAATCCGGAGTATTGAGAGATGGAGTCTCTCCCGGGACAGTAACAGAGTCAACATCTTTTTCCGCTGTGGATCAGGTTTTCCGGCTCCAGCGGCTATACCGGGTGAGCCCTTCAATACGGAGATAACTAGATCCGGACATGAAGAAGGGGCATCTGGGGTAAGTCACCAAAGTAGCGTCCTGTTGTTACAAGGTAGCACCCCTGAAATTAAGCCCCTAAAGATCCCCGAGCGCCCAGAGGTCGTCACAATGGCCGCATTATGGGACTTGATGGTTGGAGTGGCCACCACTGTAAATAATTTAAGCTTAAAAGTAGAGAGTTTGGCGATACAAAACGCCTCTATCTCTCAGGATTTCCAAAGGAATGTTGATACGATGTCAGCAAAATTAGATACGCTGGAAGGAAAAGAGCGTGAAAATGCGAAATTTAAAATAGCTGTCGTTAAAGACAAGGAATTTATTGCAAGAAGAGTGGAAGCCCTTGAAAACGCTTCTAGACATTTGAACCTTAGAATCTTAAATTTTCCCCGTGTTTTAGGTGAAACTCCTTATGTTTCCTGGAAGCGATATCTTCAAGAAATTTTGGGTTTTGGTGAGACAGACTGTCCAGCTATTAACAAATGTTATTTCCTAAAAAATTCTGTTAATGCAAATAGAATTAACCTTCAAGAAAATTTAACTCAGATACTAGAAAGTTCATCGCTAGAAGTTTTGGACAGGGGGACCCTATTAGTTTCTTGTACCTCTTTGATTGATGTCCAGTCAATAATGAAAAGCTATTTTAGAAAGTTTCCAACTTTGTTTCTTGCTGAAAATGTAAAAATATTTCCTGACCTATCCTCTATAACACAGGAGAAACGCAGGGTGTTCTTATCCCTGCGTCAAGATACAATTTCTTTAGGTTATTCCTTTAAATTAAATTTCCCTTGTAAATGTGTTATAAGGAGAGGTACAGAAGTAAATATTTTCTTTAATGCTGAACAACTGAAAACTTTCCTGCAATCAAAAACCCCTTTAACCTCATCTCCCATTAATGGTTAAATTAAGAAAACTGAATGAAGAAGTGCAGTTTATTATTGTGTGTTTGACGTATAATTTCTATGATAACTCTCCTAGTTTAAGAGATCAGTTTCAATATTATATATTGATTTATGGATTAATAAAGTAAGGGAAATATACAATTGTTATAAGTTGGAATGTATGGTAGGAAAAAGTTAATTCCCTTCTTTATGAAATTTCCATTTGCAAACAAGTCTTTTTGTTTTTTGTAATGATGAAAATGATAAATAAAGAATTAAAAAAAAATAAAAAAAATGACCCTTGCACCAGCCCTGGCTGCACTGGTTCCACAATAGAAAGCAGGATTCCCATTTGGAGCTGGGTTTAGTGGCTCTCCCTTGTCTCAGTCAGGGCTTAAGTTTTTCTTTTTATAAGCCCAGGGAAAAGTATGGATCACTTCTGGTCCCCCTATCCCCTGGAGAAGGTAGGCAGAGTCAGGCCTGGGGAACCATAAAAGCTACATACTGTGTAGCACGCCATCAATGGGAATGCACTGGAGTGGTGCAAGGGTGGCAGAGAAGTGGAGGCAAGCTATAGGCACAGGAAAGGAGAGAGTGAGCCAGAAAGAAGAACCTGTGCAGTTAGAGGAACCAGCAAGTCTCTGAGTGGGATTGGAAAAAGAGGAGGCTGCTGCAGAATGAGGAAGGGCAGGCAACAAGCAAAAACTTTAAAGCATGATGTGGTAGTGCTGGGGTGGGGGCACTCACTGTGTGAGCACATAAGCAGCAGCACAACAGTAGTGTGTTAGAGAGAATGTGTGTCTGTGTCACACAGAGAATGGCATATACCTTACCTATAAATATACTTTGTGTCAGAGGGAGAGTGTGGCTGTGGGTGTCTCTGACACACACACACACTCTCACATTCACTCTCAGTGTGTGGATTTATCTGTGTGTCTGAGAGAGAGTGCATATAAAGTCTCTGCAATCTGTGAATCTGTTTGTGTGACTGAGCTCTGACACTGCCTGGCAGTACTTTCAGTAGTTCAAGAGCTGCTTGGTTGGCCAGACTAGGATATTCGTGTATGTTAACCAATTTGAATTTATGGAACAGGGTCTACAGCTTTGTTTACTCACTGCTAGTCTAGACTATGCTTTTTTTCTTAGTTATTTAGGAAAAATGAGAAATTTATTTTGGAGATATTTAGCCTTAATTCTGCCAGGCTCCAGAGTCAGCTTGGCATGCTTTAGGGAGCTGTTGACACTCATGCTGCAGAGAAGGTGCACGAGGGAGTCAGCTAACCCATGGGCCGGTTTTGAAAAAATCCCCCAGGCTGATATTTTCCTGCAATCCACCCCTGCTCTTCTCCCATTCTGTGTCTATGGTAAAACATCTTGATGCATCAGGCCCTAAGTTAGATAGCCGGATAAGTCTATGAGCCCTATTAAGTGGCCAAGTAATGGCTTTAGATTTATCTGGCTAGCTTACTTAGGCCTGGATTTATCAAAATTATATAAATTCATAAATAAAAAACTAAAAAAAAAGTGCGATAAGTATCGCATGCAATAGCAAAAGGGGCGTGTTTTATGCAAATAGATAGTTTATCACAATTTGAGCTAATACCTATGTGAAGAGCTAAGTTAGCGCAAATTGAGATAACGTTTTCACATTTTGCGATATGTGCCAGACCTGTTATATTTCCTGCATACAACCACTGAAGTGGGGGTGGGGGAGATAGGACTTCGCAAACTGGTAAGCCCATTCCCACTCTTCCTCTTTTTTGGATTTGCATCGCACCATACGATATGGTGCTATCGCATGCGACAAGCCCTTAACGCATACGAAAACGGCTTAGCGCATTTTGATAAATGACCCCCTTAGCCGGACAAGTAGAGCTTTTTCAGACTTATCCAGCTAAGTAGCAGAATTGCCTCTAAGCCAGATAAATTAGAATCCAGATAATTGCTGTTACTTATCTGGATAACTCCGTACTTGTCTGGCAAGCAGTTTTTTATATGCACGTGCATGTTTAAGTGCATATTTTCTAACCTGCGCATATCCTATGCCCGCAGGTTATAACATATAGTAGTGAATTTGTGTGTGCCGATATACATAAGTATATGGGCCTATCCGCGCAGGTTGTAAATTTATCCTCATTGTGAATTGGGTCCCATGAGTAATAAATCTGGTGAATAAGAAGAAATTAGTGGCATTCAGCCATCCTAAGTGGTAGATCAATTAATTAAATGTAGATGTACCAAGTACTTGCCATCTTGTGGGTTTCTCTGATCATATCTCACGAGAATTAGAAGATTTTCTTTGGCTCCCCATTAAGTGGTGTGCAAAATTTAAATTGTTGTTTCTTACTCATAAGCTATTGTATGGAGAACAGTGTTCGATAGCTTATAAATTGCACTGGGATGTTCTGTCACGATCACTGCAATCAGCAAGGACACAACCACTGCTGATTCTTTCATTACGTGACTACAAATTTCAACAAACTCGACAGAGGGCATTTTCATTTGCTTCACCCTCATTGTGGAATGAACTTCCTGCTGATGTAGGGAAAGCAAGCTGCTCTAAAGATTTTCAGGAAGTGTGTGAAAGCTTTACTTGTGTAAGAATGCTTTTAATTAAGAATATTTTTTTTTCTCTTTTAATCTTTGTTGAGTATTGTATATTTTAATTTTGTCTATGCATTTTACTGCTATCCGCGCTGGGCAAAATGTTTTGGAGGTGGTGGAATATAAGATTGTTATATAAGTAAGTAAATAAATAGATGTGAGAATAACCTGAGGCCTACCACTGAACTCATAAGGCATATGGGATGTTCAACCAATTTTTTTTAATTTAGTGGCTCTTCTCATTTCTTTCACTCCACCTTACTGTTCTCTTCATTACTGCTCCATTTCGTTTTCTTCAGTTCATTGACCTCCTTGTCGTTCTCTCTCTCCCCTTCCCACTTCTCCATCTTCCCCCAATTACTGTAAGCCATTTATTTAAAAAACAAAACAAAACAAAAAACCCCTACAGAGTAAATAATATAAAATATAGTCTATTCCCAGGCCTGGCTTCTGCTTCCTAGGCCAGCTGGGGGGAGGGAATTCCCGAGTTAATGCTATAGCAATTCATAACAGCAAGGTTCCGGGTCTGCAATTGCCAGGTTCCAGAGGAAAACATAGCGAGCAATCCCTGGCCAGCAATTGTCACAATAATGACAGGATTGCGGTAATTAGGGGAAGAAAAGCATGGGTAGTTGTAAATGATGGTTCATGGCATCATTGTCCTCTAAGGGGATCAGTTCCAACTGAATCAAAAGCCCAAAGAACAGGAGAAAACCTTTGGCGCTAAAAAGTATAACATTAAAACAGAAATATGTGTGTATATGTATGTATGTGTTTGTGTGTGTGTGTATATATATATATATATATATATATATATCAGAAGTAGAACAGAGACTACAGAAACATCATTGGAACAAGAGTCCTATGAAACAGTCACAAAGTGTTCTTTCTTGTGGCCTGTGATTCAGCTGTATCCTCTTTTTAATGAAGGTATCTTCCATGTGACTCATTTGCAATTCACAAAGTATCTTTCTTGAAGTCCAGCTCTTCTGCAAGTGTGTCATTTTGTTTCATTACAAGCACTTTGTATATATTTTGACAATGTTTTATGTCGCTATCTAAACATGTTATAAATGCATAACACTACAGAGAGTTTAGAAGCGGTGTGAATGAGGAATGATTGGCTAGGGCAATTGATAAATATATGTGTTGATTATTGTGCCAGTTTTATTTTTTTTTTATTATTTTTTGAATAGTTTTGATATTCTTTGCCATTGAGTAATAAAACTTGCAACATTAAGCATCTTTCTAATCATTTAAAACACTAGTGGTGTTTCTTAGCCTATTTTAGGGCGCTCTGACAGATATACCATTTTAGGTAGCCACATATCATTTTTATTTTATTTAAAGACTAGATCCACTATACTGTGTGCGCGCGCGCGTGTGTGTGTATATGTAGCTCCATGTCAATGCACGTGAAAATGTAGAGATGACTGTAAGCCACTTGGAAAAAGGTTGGACTAATAGAGTTTGTAATGGTGAAGACATTTTTCAAAAGAATTTGACTTGTTTACTGAACCTGGGTACATTTATTGGATAGGAAACTGCCCTTCTTCAGCATGTACCTTTTTCCGCTAGAAGAGGCAGGATTAGGGCAGGTTAGACCAAAATACCTGCAGGGATTTCCGTTTGACATCCTCATATATATATTTTACTGCATATACTTTTGTACCTGCAGTGCCCACCAACCACAGATTTTCCAAAGAATGGGGAGTTTCCCTTTAATGAACTTCCAATCATATCTGTGAACCGGCAGGCTACCACTTTAAAAATGGTCTCTTATATAACTAAAATTACATAAACATTTTGCTGTGATCGTAGGTCCACTAATAAGTCGGTCACAGGTGCACACCGCTGACAATTGTCCTCCCTTACCATAAAAATGCCTTTGTGTTCTCTTAATGCGCCGATTTGAGGCTGGATTTACTTTTCTGTTCTAGCGTGGATGGTCTTACTAGAAAATGAATGATCGTTTCCCGTCATTGTTCGCTTTCCTTAGAAAACCTATGCTGAGCCCTTTGCCTCTCTAAGAATATGGCGTGCGGCCAAGTGCCAGTTAGAGGTTCTTGTTTTTCACGTGTAAGAGTCGAGTTGTTATGCAGCGTTGCCTTTGAATGGCAGTGTCCCCATGTTTCCTTAGAAAGCCTCTTTGCAGGGCGCTGCATTAGTGAAGTCTCGCTGCTTTCCACGGTGCCTGGAGGGCATACTAATTACGAAGGAAGCATATTTTACTTTCGCTCCATAGTGCATTTCATTGTGAGGCTACTAATGAGAGCTGCCATGCAGTGACTGCCACCGCATCTAAATTTATAATCATTGTGTTTTTTGTACCTCCGCTCCGGGTTCTTTGTATTCAAAGGGTGTTCTCGCTTTATCTGGCACCTGAGGGAGAAATGAATAAATATTAGTAGAATGCTGGGCGGGAGAGGGAGTAAGATTATAGATCCTCAGCTCATAGGTTTATAAGAATCAGCAGTTTTAAAAAGACGGTGAAGAAAAAAAGATGAATGGCCTTGTTTTCGTTAGGCTTTCCCCCTTCTGTGCCTACTGCAAAACTATCCTGGAAACAGTGCATAAAACGTTTGTTGCTGAATGCTTTAGAAGCTGCGATGTTTTACATTGGAGCACAGGTCCTTTCTTGAAATACCTCTGAAGATGCTCGTTCTTTCTTTGAATTCAGCGTTCTGCCTGACAGTATCATTATAGCAAAAAGCAAATTCAGCAACGCTTTTCTGCATCTGCTTTGCACGTGGCCCATGCCCTTGCTTTGTTTAAATTAACGTTGTTAGGGGAGTAATCTTCGAATAGACCACATAGATATAGATGATGTGGGTGCTTTACACAGATTTGCAAAGGGATATAATTCATGGGGCCGATGCAAAATGAGAGATTTTCAGCTAAGTGTGCTATTGAATTTTGCCCCCACTCATCCGCCCGAGCAAATAGAAGGTACACAGAGAAACAACATGGGGGCAGATGCAGTAAAAGTGCGCCGAAAGCGGGTCGCTGAGTGTTCAGCGCTCGCTTTCCTAACTCGCGCCCGGGCACCTCTCCTGGGGGCACCATACAATATTGAAATTGGGGGTCGCGCTGCCAAGGAAGCACTAGGGATGAATGTGTGCCCCTAGAACCTCCATGGCACCAGGCGCCCAGGAGGCAGCAGGCGCCCAGGAGAGGTGGCTGTCCGAGGGTTGAGAAAACGGATGCAGCTGACACAAGATGACTGTGCACAGAACCAAGGAAGGGGTAGATATTTGTCAGACAAGGTTCGGGGCAGGTGGAGTCCGTTCGTAGAGAAGAACGCCAGGCCAAGATTGGGGCAAGCGGCAAGTAAAGCGCAGTCAGAATAGTCAAAGCAAAGCAGGAGCGTGAAAAAGGTGAGCACTCTGGAACAGAAATAACAGGACCTTTTGCTCAGGCAGTTGTTGAAGTGGGCTGGGCTACCTTAAATACTTTAAACAGTGCTTATGTCATCAAGGTGTGCCACGAGATTTCCTGGCTTCAGGCCCTATAAAGCCCAATGCTTTCTGGGCATGCCCTAGTCAGCTATAGGATGCAGGGCAAAGCCAGGATGCCGGGAGCCACGCTAGGAGGCTGCAGGGGAGCGCAAGACACCACACCGGAGCTGCAAGCCACAGGGATCGGAGGCACACTACAACTATGAAGGCTTTTGCAAATGGCCGCTGTGCCAAGGGTCTCTAGCCCGGACTGCCCACTCCCCGATGCCCGGGACATACTCCCGTCCCGGGCCTTTAAAAATAGGCCCGGCACGCGTAACCTTTTTAAAATCTGGGCCTTCCTGCAGCAACTTTATCCTTTGTGAAAATAAAAAAAAAAAATCCCGATGAAGCCCTAATGCGGGTGAAACAGAGGCCTTTGTCAGATCTAACATTCTGGGACTTTGTTCTCTAATGGCTGCTTTTACGGAACCTACAGAAAGGAACTTGTCAAATTCTCCCCCTCCCCCTTTTTAAAAGAGGTTTTCAGCGTTTGTGTTGTTGACATGGATGCTTTAAAATGATCATAAATTTGTTTGGCGTTTGCTTTTTCATCGCCTTTATAATCTGTGCTTTTCACCATTTGCAGAGTTTGCAATGTGTATTATTTATATATGTACAGTAAGTTTCCCAGGAAGGCAGTAATAATAACAAGAGGATGTGAGTTGGATGGTATGATTGAGCTGTGTCATGTAAAGCAGATGCAGCGTAGTGGGTGGTTTTCTTCATTTTTAATGTGTTTAAGTCCTTATTAATTTAAAATAATTTTATGAATTGTTTAACTGATTTAATCTCCCTAAGCAATGTACAATAAAAAAGTATTTTATTTACAGGATAATTTACAATAAAGAGCTGTGAAAAATTAAATGTAGACACAATGTTATAAGAATTGGGGTGTACTCATTTTACATTTGTATTATATGTATCTATATCTATGTATGTATCTCTCTTTATATATATTTATGTATGTATGTATGCTGTATATATTCTTCCAAGTAACCACAAAGTGCCATCTTCTGGTTTAAACCTGTAACATTCATCATCCTTCTTTCTGCTTCCTTCAGAATGACATTTTGCGGCAGGTTCTTGAAAGCAATGTAGCAGCAATTACAAACATTGTCTTTGTGGTTTTAAAAGCTCAAAACAAAGACTATACAATGTTTGGTGCATATTCCAGCAACACATTCCTAATAATCACAGCTAATGCAATACTAAAGAACAACATTTTATAAAACAGTTATTAAAAAAAAATATCAGCTGTACCAGCTTAACCATACATGTATTCACCTTTTGTCTAAAATGCAAATAATCAGATTCTTCTCATAGCTGTCTTGGCAAGATATTCCATGATAGTGATCCCATAGAGGAAAAGGTCCTTGATCGCGTTTCCCACTGGTTATAATCCTGTAGGGACGGAATAGCCAACTGATTTTGACCCTGCGAATGGAGCACATGTGCTGAGGTATACCTTGAAATTAGCCTTTTTAAACAAGTAGGATGATCCCATATAGAATCCTATGAGTAGATACCAATACCTTAATCTGAACTCACTGTTGAATTGGGAGCTAATGTAATCCCTTTAACACAGGGATAATAATATTCCCAAATTTAGCACCCATAATAACCCCTGCTGTAGCGATTTGGCCAGGTTGCAAAACTCATAACAAAGTTTTAGATAAACCTTCATAAAGAGCATTACAGTAGTCCATCTGGTTTAACCCCCACAGCTTGTTGCCACCCTCCTGAACTCATCGTAAGCAATGTAAGGTTTGCAGTGGCATATCATCTTCAGCTTTAAAAATACTGATTTTGTTACAGCTTTATTTTTAAATTTTAAGGATAATTTTGAATCAACCAGCGCACCTCAATTCCATGCTTCCTCAAGTACTGGTAACCTTACATCTTTTCAATACTGAAAAATAAATTCTCAAGAGAGGAGCATCACCCTAGCCATAGGATCACTGTTTTTGCACCTTTCACTACCAACTTATTTTGCACCATTCAAGCACTAAAACCATTAAAACATTGTCTACTGGAGCATTGCCATCTTCCTTACATGGAATGTCGACCTGAATGTCCTTCGCATACACACTATAAAAAAACAAACAAACCCTCCTAAGGATGCTAAAGCCTTACACAGTGGCTGTAGATATACATTAAATAGAACAGGTGATAATGCTGAACTTTGAGGCACACCAGATTGCACAGTTTCCATGCAGAACATTTATCTGCCATTCAAACCTGTTTCTTGTTGGACAAAAAAGAACCAATCCAAGCTAAAACCACTGCCCAATTCCCATTGATTGTAATCTCTCAGTTAAAACCTCAACAGTATGAAAGGCTGATGAAACGTCCCATTGGACAAGTAAAGCTACCTTCCCCTTGTCAGTAGTATAGAGAGGCCAAAAGTGTTTCTGTGCCATGCACCTTTCCGAACTCAAATTAGAAAGAATGTAAAACATTATGTCCTCCTCTATATCTTGCTGAGCGAAGTAAACTGGATATGGGCCAAAGGTTAGATCCCACTTTGAATGGAAGCATTGGATTTATCTGCAGCAGTTGCACCAAAGCCAACTTCAGCTTATTGGGAACATAACCCTCTATCAGACTTATTTATAGTAATCTGCTAAAATCCTGTATGTGGAATCCTTTAGCTCTTGAATAACCCCAAAAATGGCATGGATCGAGTTGACAAAACATTGATCTCATCTGCCCTATAAACATTTGCATCTCTTAAATGGTAACTGGCTCAAATTGGGCCCAGCAGACTGAATAATCAATCTTCTCTATCTTCAAACCTGCAACCCCTGCTGCCAGGCAAGACACTCATAGTTTATCAATCTTTTCTTCAACAAAAATGTGCTGTTTCCCTAGCTGTTATATGCTATCTTCAAATTAATGAAGGTGAAGAAAATCTGTTACCTTTTATGTTATGAATAAACCTTGCATTGAACAAGAAGATACCTGTGTTTCATATCCTGTGGCTAGCAACCTGATAGTTGTGCCTTTGAACCATCTCTATTACCTTGCCAAGTCCCTAACCCGACAGCTATCGGAGAGATTAGCACAGCCGGTTTGTTCACCCAGAAGTTTTAGCACTGCTTGTGGTGCCGGCTGGAGAAAATGCTCTTCAAGGGCCTCACTCCGCTTATCCCTCTGGCAAAATGGGGTCTGCCTCACACTCTGAGCCAGCCCTTCACCTCTCTGAGTGACTGGATAAGAGGCTCCAGCCGTGGCAAATGAAGAAATTCCACAGGGGCACCAGCAGCCGGGGTGGCAGAGACGCTGCTACAAAATTTCAGGAGTGGCGGCATCATGTGCTCCCAGTTCCTTTGCTACTGGCTGCAGGCCTTTTCTCCTCTCTGGGGATTGCGCTGAGCAGCTGAGTGTGCAGATGTGAGCAGGGCTGCAAAAGTTTCCGGTTGATCACTGTTGGCAGGTCAACAGGGGTAGCACTGTTCCCCCCTCCATTCTGCTCAGGGGTGCAAGTAGATTTCAGTTCTTACTGTCACTGCACTAATCCTGCCTCCATCCCACTCTGATCCCCATCCCCTGGGAAGACTGAATTGGGAGAGTTGGCCGTTACCTGCTATCGTTTGGTATGCTACTGTAAATAAAAGTTTTCCATTTACATAGTGCTTGTCATTCCAATGAGATTGCCTAGGGTTACTATTATCAGATCTGTATATGGTGGATAATGTTCATAAGTATCAAGTCATCCAATTTATTTACTTAAAACATTTTTATCCTGCAAATATCCACAGTTCAATGCAGATAACAAAAGCCTTGTCAACAGTGGGTCTTGATAGTACACTTCCCGAGACTTTTGCATCATTTTTCAGCTCTATAATTGAAAATGTTTGTGCTACTTTTTCTAATAATGTCTCACTGCCCTTGGATAACGTCTTGCCTGATGGGACTAGAGGGGACAATTTTACTATGGTTTCTCAAACTGAAATTCTTCCAATTATATCTAAATTGAATCCTTCTACTAATCCCATAAATCCGTGTTCAACAGTTTTTTGTTAAAAAGCATTCATCAGGACATTGCCAAATTCGTCACCAAGATCATGAATTAACACTGGGGAATTACCAATCTCCTTAAAAAGGGCCTCTGTATGTCCCACTTAAAGAAAAATAAATAAATAAATAGAATTGTCCAATCCTACGTTACTTGTTAATTACTGCTGCATTTCTTCCCTGTCTTTTCTTGCAAAAATCATTAAAAATGTAGTATTAGACCAGTTATCTGATTCCTCGATGATCACCCTACCTTGCACCAATACCAATTTGGTTGTTGCAAATTCCATAGCCCTGAAACTCTCCTTCTCTCTAGCTTTGGTATAGTACAATGCTGGTTTGATTCTGCAGTTGACTACATGCTTATCCTGCTTGACATACCATCTGCATTTGACACTATAAACCACTTCATTCTGCTCTCCTGTTTATCTGCTTTGGGAATCTCTGGTTCAGTTCTGTCCTGCTTTCAGTCTTATCTTTCGCACTGCATACAACAAATCACACTGAATTCTGAAACTTCTGCTTGCTTTCCAGTTTCATCTGATGTGCTCCAGTGCTCGGCTTTTTCAGCAGCTTTGTTTAATATTTATTTAACACGACTTTGCAGTCTGCTTACTACAAACTGTACACTGATGACATTGTTTTTCTTTCCTTTGAAATCATCCTGGGATTCTACCAAACAATTTGCTTCCCTCTGTTAATCCACAATACGAAGCTGGCTGTAACATAATAAGCTTGCTCTTAATGTCCATAAATCCAAAATAATCATTCTTTCTCATTTCTGACATTTCTTCTGTCATGGTTTTTGGTAGTCCCCATATTCAGATTTCCATTAAAGTCCACAATCTGGGTGTGACTTTCAATCCCTCTTTGTCTGTGCAAACCCAAATAAAAATCATAGTTCAATGTTCATTTGCTAAGCTATAGCTGCTGCATCACAGCTATTACTTGACCTGGTTGATTTTCATACAAATCCTTCAGTCTTTGATATTTTCTGGTCTTGACTATTGCAACTCCCTTTTCATTGGACTCCTGGCAACTTCACTAAGGCCCCTGCAAATTATTCAGAACTCTGCTGCTAGAATGTTAACTGATACTCTGCTAAGCGATCATATTACTCCAGTCTTTTCACTGGTTTCCCAATTCCTGGTGGGTTCAATACAAACTTACAGATTTTATTCACAATTTGTTAAATAATCTGTGTTCACCTGATTTCGTTGACTCTCAAAGTCTACACATCATCATGCACCCTCAGATCCTCCAGCCAGGGTCTTTCAGATATACTCCCAAATAAACTAGCCATCTTGAGGAGACATGAGAATGTGCATTCTGGACAGCTGGCCCTTAAGACTCACTTCTTTAAGTTAGCATTTAGTCCTCTGCCCTCTTGATATTTGCTAATTTGTCTTTTATTTTATGTAGATGCTTTTATTGCTTTATTTTTATCATTTTGTTTGATGTTGTAGGATGGAGTTTCACTTTTTGCTTGATTGTACATTTTGTTTTATATACTGTATTTTCTGGCGTATAAGACGACCCCCAACTTTTCCAGTTAAAATATAGAGTTTGCGATATACTCGCCGTATAAGACTACCCTTCTGTGTCACTACATAACCATATTGTATTGTGGTACCCAGTATACAACAACCAGCCAATCACGGCAAGCGATGTACCTTACCGGCGATTGGCTGGTTGTTGTATACAAATCCTGCTTGGATTGGTCAGCTCTCCCTGCCTGCCCAGCCCTCGCTGTCTCCAAGACTATCAGAGTGGTAACGCATCCCTCTGGCCCACCCTTGTATCCTATTACTCGTACCTCCTTCTCTGCCTCTCAGATCTTGCTCCTGAGGACTGCAGTGAAGCGGCGCAGACGTGCATGTGCGAGATCTGAGAGGCAGAGAAGGAGGTACAGTTAATAGAGATGTGAATCAGAACCGGAATCGGTTCTGATTCCGGTTCTGATTCACATCATGTTTTTTTTTTCGTCCGGCCCGATCGGTTTTTTTTTTAGCGGCTGTGCCCGAGCCGATAAACAAAAAACCCACCCGACCCTTTAAAACTAATCCCACAGCTTCCCCCACCCTCCTGACCCCCCCCAAGACCTGCCAAATTAATTAAATACAACCCCCCACCCTCCTGACCCCTCCACAAGATCTGCCAAATTAATTAAATACACCCCCCCACCCTCCTGACTCCTCCACAAGATCTGCCAAATTAGCTTTCTACAACCCCCCCCCCCACCCTCCTGACCCCTCCAAGACCTGCCAAAAGTCCCTGGTGGTCCAGCGGAGGTCCGGGACCGATCTCCTGGACTTGGGCCGTCGGCTGCCAGCAATCAAAATGGCGCAGACGGCCCTTTGCCCTTACTATGTCACTGGGGTCGACCAATGGCAGCGGTAGCCCCTGTGATATGGTAAGGGCAAAGGGCCATCGGCACCATTTTGATTACTGGCAGCCGACAGCCCTTTGCCCTTACTATGTCACAGGAGCTACCGCTGCCATTGGTCGACCCCAGTGACATAGTAAGGGCAAAGGGCCTTCGGCGCCATTTTGATTGCTGGCAGCCGACGGCCCAAGTCCAGGAGATCGCTCCCGGACCGCTCCTGGACCCCCGCTGGACCACCAGGGACTTTTGTCAGGTCTTGGGGGGGGGGGGGGCAGGAGGGTGGGGGGTTGTAGTAAATTAATTTGGCAGGTCTGGGGGGGTCAGGAAGGTGGGGGGTTTTGTTAGATTTTTTTTTTTTTTATATTCTCTCCATAAGACACAAACATTTCCCCCTCCCCCATACACACTTTTGGGGGAAAAAAGTGCGTCTTATGGAGCGAAAAATACGGTAATTATTCACTCTATAAGACGAAACCCGGCGTATAAGACGACCCCCGACTTTTGAGAAGATTTTCAGGGGTTAAAAACTCGTCTTATACGCCGGAAAATATGGTATGTCAATGATGTATCCTGTTCTTAACTATGGAGGGCGGGTAATAAATATTTTAGATAAAGAAATACAACATAAGAACATAAGAAATTGCCGTACTGGGTCAAACCAAGGATCCATCAAACCAAGCATTCTGTTTCCAACAGTGGCCAAACCAGGCTACAAGAACCTGGCAAGTACCCAAACACTAAGAAGATCCCATGCTACTGATGCCAGTAGTAGCAGAGGCTGTTCTCTAAGTCAACTTGATTAATAGCAGTTAATGGACTTTTCCAAGAACTTATCCAAACCTTTTTTAAAACCAGATACACTAACTGCACTACCCAAATCCTCTGGCAATAAATTCCAGAGCTTAATTGTGTGCTGAGTGAAAAAGAATTTTCTCCGATTAGTTTTAAATGTGCTACTAGCTAACTTCATGGAATGCCCCCTAGTCCTCCTATTATCCGAAAGTGTAAATAACCAATTCACATCTACTCGTTCAAGACCTCTCATGATCTTAAAGATCTCTATCATATCCCCCCTCAGCCGTCTCTTCTCCAAGCTGAACAGCCCTAACCTCTTTAGTCTTTCCTCATAGGGGAGCTGTTCCATCCCCTTTATCATTTTGGTTACCCTTCTCTGTACTTTTTTTTTTTACACGCGCCAGCTATCCTGAGGGAAACTTTTGAAGGGAACCAGCTACAAGATGGTTTGATTAGTCTTTCGCCCCTATACCCAGATCGGATGACCGATTTGTATGTCAGGACTGCTACAGACCTCCACCAGAGTTTCCTCTGGTTTTGCCGTGCCCAGGCATAGTTCACCATGTTTCGAGTCCTATCATGCAAGCTCATGCTTCACCTCCCCGACGGGGCAGGCGAGACGGGCCGGTGGTGTGCCTGCTGCGGGATCCCACCTCAGCTGGTGCATGCCGGCCCTCACCTTCATTGAGCCACAGGTTTTCAGGAGGCCCTCCGACTAGTGCACGTGTTAGATTCCTTGGTCCGTGTTTCAAGACAATAACAACAAGAATAAAATAAATCTTACAAGACAAATACCTGAAGAGAGATTTTAGGCTAGCCCTGGTTTTGACAAACCCCTTCTTGATGCAAGCCCCATGGACATATGATCTTTCCTCACATAGACCGGCAGGGAAGTTGATTCCCCTGGACAGAGGCCTGGCTACAAAGTGTTTGAAGGCAGATAGGCAGGCAGCCCCTGTAAATTGGAATGGTGTTGGGACAGCAGGGGCTTTTACATTGGTACCTTCTTCCAATGCATTTGCAGCCATCTATTTGTCCTCCAACCTCTTGGTCACATCCTTCCCATGTGCAGCCAACTGCAGACTTACAGTGCAGCACTTGCTAGTTGCAGCAAACCAAAGGAAGAGGAGCAAAGTAGCAGACATTGGAGGGTTTTCTACAACAGAGCAAGTGCCCTACTCAACCAGAAATTGAGCTATCTCAGCAACAATGCCAAAGATTTCTATGCTTTTCATCCTCTTCTCAGCTGCAAGAGAAGCAGGTATTTAAGAGGTATAAAATGTTATCGAGCTACAATTTCTTGTATGAGTTAATATAAGCAAAATTTAAATTCAATACATGTCTCCAGCCACCAGATGGCAGCAATAGGTTAATTTAAAGGAACAAGCTTGTTTATTTTAAATCAAGACTTTATATAGAGAAGTTGATAGGTTAAATGTTCCATCAACAATTTTCTGCATCTATCACTTTTACAATTTTATCTATCACAATTTCTTTTATTGAGAGGAATATTTGTACTACTTAAATACCTGTCTCTTCTCTTTTGGAATATTTTAAGGAATATATACAGAAATAGCAATATTTTTTTTATAATAAATGTTTATTCTGAGCTTGCTATTGAGCAGGACTTCTTCAGTGCAGTGGCTTTTCTGGAGTCTCTTATCAAATCTTCATTCTATTCTGCTTTGTGTGCTTGTATCTGTTAGCCTTTGGATCTTTTTCTGTGTAAGTCTTCTCTGGAAATATTCTGTGTGTGGTGTGTGTGTGTCTGAAGCTACATTTTAAATCTGCACCTCCTTCTGCATCATCTGATCTCCATTTATGTGTGCTGAATCTTCTACAATCTGAAATTCCTTCTCCGTCTGTCTGCATTCTGTTCGTATAATATTCTGCAAGATTCATAGGGATGTAGATTCCATGTTGTATAGTGATCTCATCACACAGTAGTCTGTTGTATTGGTGGAGATGATTGAAACAGTCTTTAGATGTGCATTGAGGTAATCATTCAGTTTTGTGTATACAATTGTATTAGTCTTGTATGGCTTTTGAGGCAGTCATTGTTCATTCAATGTGTATTAAATTGAATTTGTCTTGTCTGTTTTTTGAAGCAATCCAGTCGTGTTTCTTCCATCATCTTTATACCTAGAGCATACAGTATTCCTATACTAGCATATTTAATATTTCAGCACAAAATACATCATCTTCTTACAGGATTCTCATACTGGAAATAAATCTTCCTGATCCTGCTGGCTTACTTTTACCACGACTTCTTCCTCCTCCCTCCTCCCCCACTCTTCCACCAGTCCCTCGATCACAGGGGGGGGGGCTCCAGTTAATTCCCCCACCCCTACAACGGGCTGCCTTCTCCAGCAACTCCCCTCTTGTTTTCTCTCACATCAGATTGATTCCTTCGTCATGACAATTTTACAAGTGCTGCTAAAGAAACATATCAGTAATTCACAGAAAGAATGATTAAAGTAACAAAGAGGAAAAAAATAAAAAAAATGGAAAAAAAGAGAAGGGAAGGGTTGACACGTTATGTAACCCTTTCAACTTGGGCTTAGCCCATTGCTGCAAGTAGAAGAGTCAGGGTTTCTTAAGATGAGATCTGGCTGGACAATTATGATTGCATTTTAGTGCAGAAATTGCAGTCACTCCTGTGCAAATGCTGCCTTTAAAGTATGCAGAATTCTGGTAGTTGACAATAATAATGCCTGGACTGCATTACACAAGCTTGCAAGTGCCATAGGAATATTTTTACTAAATCACTATACATAAATCAGCCATGACGGTTTGCGTTCAATATAAATTATGAAAAGAACTCCTTTTGGATAGCGTGACTTAAGCCTGCAACCATATAATTGAAAGAGCTCTGTTTGTTCTTAGAGTGATTGTCTATTCAACGTGAATTATACAAACAGCCCTTTTCAGAGCTTTATCCTACTGTCTTCTTATTGTAAGTGGCTGCTTCCTGGAAAGCTGAATTGTCTAGTGCTGGATGGTTGGTCAGTGAGTCCTTATCTTGCAGCTTGCTTGTTTATTCCCCAAATCCAGGAATATCTGTATTTTTTTTTTTTTTACAGATATGGTGTTGACCTGAGCACTGTGGGAACATGAAGGGAGGGGGGTGAGACTGGAGAGCACACAACAAAGATAACAATTTCTCTGCTCTTCCACCAGATGCTCCCCTCCTGTTTCCTGCAAGCTGCATTAAGGAGAGAGGCTGAATTCTGTCTCTGTATCTTGTCAGCACTACATAGCAGCAGAGAATGTCTTGCTGGTACTCGGTACCTGATTGTACAAGTTTACTGATAGCACTAATTTTGTGCACATTAAATCACTTGTGTTAATGTGAGTGCTAATTTTTATAATAAGGAGGTAATGAAATAGAAACTATGCAAATTATGTCATTTGTTATGAGTAAACCAGACACGTTAATAGTACAAATGCTAATGGAGATGCATTAGCGCCAAAAATATAACTATAACAAGTATAGTTAAAATTTTGCATTAATTAAGAACATAAGAATTGCCATACTGGGTTAGACCTAAAGTCCATCAAGCCCAGCACCCTGTCTCTGACAGTGGCCAATCCAGGTCACAAGTACCTGGCAGGATTCAAGAATAGATCAGATTTTTTTTTTCTCATAATCGTGGATAAGCAGTGGCATTCCTAAGTTCACATGGCTAATATGGGTTTTTGTGTTTTTCCTCCAGGAGCTTGTGCAAACCCTTTTAAAAACCCAGCTTTTTTTTTATCCTACTTCTAGACCAGTGACTCTTGGGTATATTCCCCTTCCGCTTCTGATGGAGACAGAGTCCACACCTCCTAAGATTTGTATGTGACGTCCAGTCCACCATAAGAGAGATGCGGTTGCAGGTGGCCTCCAGTAATTCTCTGGCAGAGGTGTGGATCGATGGAACATTTTCCCCTACTTAATGTTTTTTCCCGGTGCCTGAAATTGCAGACCTGCTCAAAAAAAGAAAGAAAGAAAAGGACGGTGGTCCTCCTTGCTGAGTTCCTCGGACCGTGCTCCAAGTTTCCTGCGGGTTTTCTAGCGCGGCAGCCCTGGTAGGGCTTCCCTTCTCTCCAAGGAGAGACCGAGTACCAGGTGCAGTGATAGTGGAATGGGATAACCCGCTGGGAATTCTAAAAGGCACCAGAACCCTAGGGAAATTATATCCCTTACCTCTACAGACAAACAAGTCTCTCCTGAAGATCCTTAAGGTGTAGGCTTCAGTATAGGCTATAGGTCATAAGACCACTTTCCCGGTGGAAGGGGGAGCATCCCTAAAAGATCAGCAGGATAGAAAGATTGAACACATTCTAAAGCAGGCTTTCTCCACAAATGCAATGCCCTACAGGCCTCTATATGCGGAGGCTATGTGGCCCTCACAGTTCTAAAATGGGCACAGCAGCTACCTGATTCTACTAATACAGCTTGTATAGAGTCTGAGGTAGCATTTTGACAGATGCCTTTTACAATGTCAGAATATCTGCTCGGGTGGCTGCTTCAGATATGGCAGTGAGGAGGCTTCTATGGCTTCGAAGCTGACAAGACATCAAAAGCTTGTCTAGGGAAGCTACCTTTCCGGGGGAGTCTGTTATTTGGAGAAGATTTAAACAAACTCCTAAAGAGTTTGGGGGGAGGGGGGGGGGTTGAAACCTCAGACTGCCAGAATATAGGTCACAGGGCAACCTTAGAAACCTAGGGCACCAAAGAAATGGGGACTAGGCCCAGTAACCCTGTATCTCAGTGCTCCTGGAAATCCATATCTCAGCATTTTTGAGGAGTCAAGAGGTCTAGGAATGAGTTTCCTGGGCAGCAGGTCCCAATCACATGTTTCAGTGACAATCAAAAAGTCCTTCTGCAGATAATTCCAGTAGGCAGTCGCCTACATTGGTTTTACTCAGAGTGGACTCACATTTCCTCAGATCATTGGGTCCTAGAGGTCATTCAAGAAGGTAATGCCCCAAGCTAATAGAAGCAATTCGTCAAACCTTTGTAGTCTCCCCATGCTCATTGGCAAAAAGAGAAGCAATACTGTTCATCTTAAGCAGACTCCATGCTTTACAAGCAGTGGTACCAGTTCCAATAAAAGAACAGGGCAAATGAGTGTATTCCATCTACTTTGTTGTTCCCAAGAAGGACAGCTCTTGTCAGCCCATACTAGATCTCAAGGATGTCAATCGAAGCCTCAAGGTTCCACACTTCCACATGGAGTCTCTATACTTAGTAGTGGCCTCCATGAGAAATGGAGAGTTCCTCACCTCTATCGATCTAACAGAAGCCTATTTCCAAATATCTATAAGGATTACTCATCAGAAGCTGCTGCGTTTCTGTATTCTGGGACATCATTTTCAGGCTCTTCCCTTTGTAATTGCAAAAGCTCCAAGAACTTTCACCAATATAATGGTGCTAGTAGTGGCAGCTCTGTGCAAACTAGGGATACTAGTTCACCCTTACTGGTCAATTGGCTGATCCAAGCCAAATCATTACACAAAAGAGAAAAGGCCATAGGACCAGTTTTGCACCTAATGCGACCATTAAGTTGAGTGGTGAACTTTCCAAAATGTCACCTGTCACCCACCCACTCTTTGGAGTTTCTAGGGGCATGGTTCAACACAAGAGTGGAAAAGGTTTATTTAACCCAAAAGAGAGTGGAGAAGTTAGTTTCCCATGCACAGGACTTCAGGATGCAAATATACCTCAGAGTATGGGGATTATCTACATCTGTTAGAACTCATGGCAGCAACTATAGATCTGGTTCCCTGGGCCAAGGCATTTATGCACTCTTTACAGGAGGCCCTCCTTTCCAAATGGTTCCCCACATCGACTGATTACAATCACTGCCTTGCCTATTGCCTCCACTAATGTGAAGTCTGAGGTGGTGGACAGAGCCTTCCAGCCTTCTAAGAGGGATGAATCTGGACCCACTACTATGATTGGTTATCACTACTTATGCCAGCAATTTCAGGTGGGGAGCCCATTGCCTAGACCAGTCAGCTCAGGGACAGTGGGTAGAACAGGAAAGAGCCTGGTTAACAAATAGGCTAGAACTAAGGGCCATCAGACTAACCCTTATAGCTTTCCTTTCCCTGATAAGAGGGAAATCAGTCAGAAGACTGCCAGACAGTGTAACGGCAGTGTTATATGTGACCCACCAGGGAGGACCCCAGAGCAGAACACTAGCCGAGAAAGCAGCAGAAATCTACGACTGGGCGAAATGGAACTTGTCTCCTGTAGGCAGACCATATCAAGGGATCAAACAACATACAGGTGGACTTCTGAAGCAGGCACAAGTTAAACCCAGGAAAGTCAGGGTGTATGTCTCGAAATCACAACCAAATGGGGTCTCCCAAACATGGACCTGATGGCAACTTAAACCAATGCAAAAGCAAGCATATTCTTCAGTCAGAGGAGGGAGCAAGGCTCCTGCAGCATAGACACATTAATCAATCCCGGGCCAATGGAAGGACTACTGTATGTGTTTCCACTGTGGCCTTTGGTCAGGAGAAACCTAAAGAAGATAGAAAAACATCCAGCTTTGACAATTGTTGTTCTAAACTGGCTAAGAAGACCATGGCATGGCGACCTACAAAGATTATCGGTGCACTCTCCACTACGTCTTCCATCAGAACTGGGTCTCTTGCTGGAGGCCTCACCAAGGACCTGTTCAGGGGGATAATCACTTCCCTTTTCATATTTGATATTCCTCTCTCTATGCGGCCCAGCATTCTTCTGGATTTAGCTATCGTCTTGTCACATTATTTTGCCAACTTCAGATCGTTAGACACTATCACCCCAAGGTCTCTCTCCTGCTCCGTGCACAGCAGCCCTTCACCCCCCCATCAAATACATTTTCTTCGGATTTCCACACCCCATATACATGACTCTGCATGTCTTGGCATTGAATCTCAGCTGCCATATCTTCGACCAGTCTTCCAGCTTCCTTAAATCCCGTCTCATTCTCTCCACTCCTTCCGGCGTGTCCACTCTGTTGCAGATCTTAGTATCATCCGCAAAAAGACAAACGTTACCTTCTATCCCTTCTGCGATGTCGCTCACAAAGAAATTGAACAGGACCGGTCCCAACACTGAGCCATGCAGCACTCCGCTCACAACTTCTCTCTCTTCCGAGTAAGTTCCATTTACCATCATACATTGTCTTCTGTCCTTCAACCAGTTTGCTATCCAGGCCACCACCTTGACACTCACTCCCAAGCATCTCATTTTATTCACAAGCCTCCTGTGGGGGACCGTATAAAAAGCTTTGCTAAAATTTAAGTAGATGATATCGAGCGCTCTTCCTTGATCCAATTCCTTAGTCACCCAATCAAAAAAGTGGATCAGATTTGTCTGACAGGACCTTTCCTTGGTGAAACCATGCTGGAATACTGTGCTCAGTTCTGGAGACCGTATCTCCGAAGGGACAGACAGGATGGAGGCGGTCCAGAGAAGGGCGACCAAAAAGGTGGATGGTCTTCAGTGAATGACTTATGAAGAGATAATGAAGAACCTAAACATGTATACCCTGGAGGAAAGGAGGAGCAGGGGTGATATGATACAGACTTTCAGATACTTGAAAGGTTTTAATGATCCAAAATCAATGACAAACCTTTTCCATCAGAAAAAAATCAGCAGAACCAGGGGTCACGATTTAAAACTCCAGGGAGGAAGACTCAGAACCAATGACAGGAAGTATTTCTTCACGGGAGAGGGTGGTAGACGCCTGGAACGCCCTTTTGGAGGAAGTGGTGAACACCAAAACTGTGAAGGATTTCAAAGGGGTGTGGGATAAACACTGTGGATCCATAAAATTTAGAGGATGTGAATGAGGAGAAGAGGCATGGGGGTGTCTTGCGAGAATGACGGCTACTACCTGGTGATTAATACCCTTATTCAATAAGCACACACATGGTTAATGCGACTCCAACATTGCTCTATGCTTCAAAGACAAGAGAAAATGTGGAAAAAAGGATTTGCATTCAGAAATAAGTGTGGGAATAGCTTGCTGCTTGTGGCGGTTACTACCCCAAACCAAATAAGCCTGATTCTTCCCTTGGAATACAAATCCAGCGCAGCTCAGTGCTTCAATGGCAGGGGGAATGAAGAAAAGAGGATTTATATTCAGACAACAACCAACAAGGACTGAATTGCACAGGCTAGGTAAACAAAAAAGAGTGGGAGTAGCTTGCTTATTGCGGTGGTTACTACCCCGAATCAATTAAGCCTGATACTTCACTTGGAATACATATCCAGCGCAGCTCACTGCTTCAACGGCAGGGGGGAATGAAGAAAATAGGATTTATATTCAGACAACAACCAACAACCAACCGCTTGCTTATTGCGGCGGTTACTACCCCTAACCAATTAAGTTAGATACTTTACTTTGATGCATCTCCAGCACTGCTCTCTGCATCAATGGCAGGGGGGAAGGAAATTGGAACCAAAAAGTTACCAATAAATACCAAGAGTAACAGATAAGTATGAGAAAAAAAAGTGTGAAAGCTTGCTGGGCAGACTGGATTGTTGCGACCATCGCTGCCTGATGTCTCCACTCCGCCCTCCTTACCTCTTTGGCGACTCCCTTTTTGGTTGATGGAAGTTTGGCTGCCGCGGCATTTTGCCGACCTCCTCCAGCATCCTCGGACCGGCTAGACCCTGCCTTCCGCCATGTTCTCCTGAGGCCTAAGGGTGCGCGTGGTCCCGACTCAAGTACCAGCTGTGGCGCAAACCTCAGGGGCGTCCCCCTGAGATGATCTCATCCTCACCAGATATTTAAGGTCTCTTGTTTTGCTAGCTATTCAAGTTAGCAAAGGGTTTCCTACCTAGCTGCCTCCAGGTATCGCTGCGGATGGGATTCGCTCTCCTCTTACCTTGCTACTCTGCCTCCTCGGACTTTACCAGGGGTACCTGCTCCTCGGGGGCCTCGCTCTCTCTCTTGCTTTTCAGGTCACAGTCTGGAACCGGTACTCACTCCTTGAGGGCCCACGTTCCCGGACCTGCTACTGACCTGCCAGGAAGTCACTGCTGCCTACAACACCAGTGAGTTACCATCTCTCTCTCAGAGCTTTCCCTGGAACCAGGTACTCGCTCCTTGAGGGCATACTTCATTCCAGCTCCTGGGCTGTTCCAAGAGACTATTGTGTGAGTGTACCATCAAGGTTCTGTTCGTGAACTCTGCATACTCTGCCTACTCACTATCTCAGTTTCTCTATAGCTCAGCCATCCTGGGATCGCTGTTCTAGAGCCTGAAGGACTACAGCCCAGCTGGGCTCTTCCAGCTCACTACTGCCACCTCTGGTGGTTCTTTAAAACAGTTAATAAAAGAACTAGTGTGTGTCTGTCTCCCAACTCTGAGCCTGACCGGATCTTCCCCCATTGGCATGGTCATCTGCCACCAGCCCAAGGATTCACCTACAATTATCAAAAATAATAACGTGGATGGGCCATTTGGTCATCGTCTTCTGCCGTCATTTCTATGTTTCTGTGTTTCTTACAGCAAGGTCTGATAACTTAAGAGAACCCAGCTCCATTCTGTCTTACGTTGAAAGGACATATCTAAACCGCAAAGTTTACTCTCTGGTAGTAATATCTATTATGCTGAAGGTCTGAAAGACTCATGTCCCTGGTATATATCAGAGTATGGTGCCTCTTTGAAAGCTTCTGTCATCAACAGGGTGTTTCTCCCTGGAAAACAGATAAAACTCATATCCTGGACTTCCTCCAGCAAGTTCTAGATAAGGGCCTAGCCCTCAATTCCCTAAAAGTCCAGATCACGGCCATTTCCTGTTTCAGAGGCCCAATAAAAGGTAGGCCTCCAGCAATGCATCCAGCTGTAGGTCGCTTCTTGAAAGCTTATTAGGCCACCCTTTCATCCTCTGATTCCCTCATGGGACTTCAATTTGATCCTTAGAGCACTAACTAGGTCTTCCTTTGAACCACTAAAATGAGCCTCCCTTAAGGATCTGTCCCTCGAGACGGTCTTCCGGATGGCTTTGTGCTCAGCTAGAAGAATTTCCGAACTATATGCTCTCTCCTGTAGAGAACCTTTTCTGATCATTTCAGAGAAATTGGTGAAATTCAGACCGGTCCCTCCCTCCCTTCCTCCCGAAGGTGGTGTCAGATTTCATTTGAACCAAACTATCTCCTTACCTACCTTTGAGAAATTTGGGACAGGGAAAGAGGAGAGAGAACTACACTATCTGGATATCAGGCAAACCTTACTAAGATATCTGAAAGTTACGAATGCCTTCAGGGAGACAGACAGAATCTTCATACTGTTTGCAGATCCATGGAAAGGAGAAGCAGCTTCCAAAGCTATCCTCGCCAGATGGATTAAGGAGGCCATTAGTTCAGCATACCTGCTGGAAGGTAAACCAATTCCATTAGGGCTATGGGTGCACTCCACTAAAGCGTAAGCAGGCTCCTGGGCGGAGGTCTCAAGGGTAACTTTGGAGGAAACTTGCAAGGCTGCAACTTGGTCATCCCTACACTCATTTACTAAACACTATGGGGTCGATTTAAAAAAGTCGGCACATGTGCACATGGACACAGCGATTTTATAATGTGTGCCCCAGCACACGCACGTTCTAAAATCTGATAGCCGCATGCACATGCGCACCAGATTTTAAAATCTGTGCGCGCATGTGCGAGCGGCCCGCAACTCGCAATTGCGGGGGGGGGGGGGGGGGAGTTGTAACTTACTCGTAGCGATGCAGTTGGGCCTCCCCCACTTCCCTCCCAGTTTGCTCTAATTAAGGAGCAGACTGGGAGGGAACTTTACTATCCCTAACCCTACCTTTCCTACTTCTTCTCCTCTCCTCCTCAACCCCTAAGTTAACCCTACCTATCCCTAATTTTATTTTGTTACTTACTGCTCCTCTGTGCGCGCTTGCCAGCTGCTGGCGTGCTCTTCTCTGGGACAGTGACTAATGGTGCTATCCCGGCCCGCCCCTCCCTGCCCAGACCACACCTCCCGGGCCGCCCCTTTTCCATCGGCTGGCACTTCTGCGCATAAACCCTGGTTTTTACACTTGTGGCCCTTTGAAAATTTACTTGTAACGTCTGGATGTACTGGCTAACACAGACTAAATGTTGGGTGCCGAGGTTTTGAAGGCTGCACTTGCAGTCTCCTGTCCATCAGTCTAATGGCCTTGTTACATGCTAAGAGTCACTGGTCTAGCAGGAGGATAAGAAATGTTAAATGATATAATTCCTGATAATTTTTTTTCCTTGACTACTGCTAGACCAGTCTAGTTCCCTCCCGACTAACTAAGCGAGTGTTCCTAAATATGAAATATCCCTTAGTTACCCATACCAGCCTAGCGGGAAGGTGGGATCCTTAGCACATTGCGAATAAAAAAAAAAAAAAAGTGGTGGGGGTGGGGGGGGGGGGGGGAATAAGACATTGTCAATTATATTTTTTACTTCAGAGTATTTATCAGACTCAACTAGGAGGCAACCTGAACTATTTGGAGAGTCTATTAAGTCTTTTCACCACAAGATTTTTCACTTATTCTGGTCTGTGGTCTTCAGAGCAGCTGGGCATGTTTCAGCTCTGGCAACACCTCTGTTATGGTGGACCGGACATGACATGCAAATCTTAGGAGGTGTGGTCTCAGTCTCCTCCAGAAGCGGAAGGGGAATATACTCGAGAATCACTAGTCTAGCAGTAGTCCAGGAAAGAAAATTATTTAGTAAGATATAATTTAACAATGCTTAACTCTTTTTCACCACATCCTCTGGCAACATATTTCACAGTTTGTGTGCACTGAGTGAAAAACATACTAAGAAGTATAGTTACATTGTTGCATTAACATGCATATGCCAGCACACTTTGCATAATTATTTTGTGAATACCATGCTAACATTGTGCATTAGCATGTCAATTTTGATGTGATTTTATTTATTTATAAAAAATGATTTGCATTCCATCTATAATGAAGCAACCATGCAAGGTGGATTACAATTTGAATGCAAAACACACAACAAAACATGGACAGATTACAACTAAAATTTAAAATATACAAAAATGTTAAATTACATTAAAAAACAGATGTAGACAAACATTAACAGAGACCATTCACCGGGACATTGTTATTAAGTTACTAATAGTCTAGAGCAGTACAATTACACAATGACCTTTCATATACTACTTGAAACAGGAGGGCTGTCACCTGCTTGCATAAATCTTTGTCTTATGTAGCCCTAAGAAACCAGCTAGGTGTCCCATAAAGAAGGGCCTATTACAAAAACAAAAAAAAAGGGCTCGATGACAAGTTTCATGCAACTGAGCAGCAACTCCAGGAAATAGTTCTTTTTTTAAAATCCTTGATTTTTGTGTCTATTGAAAATACTTCCATGTCAGAATACATGTGCATATTGTTTTTTTTCCATAAATTAAAATTTAATTGAACTATTGAGTAGAGAAGGTGAAATAGAGGAAGAATAGTGACTCAGGGTAAGAAGAAAATGTTAGAAGACAAATGGTATTATAGAAAGTGTTTGTTAATCTGTGTGATTATAAAGATACATTTCTGTCTGTCCAGGAAAGAAAAGGGAGCTCGGGTCTCCATGTGATGGTTAAAGAGAGATGGAGATCTGGTGGATTCAGAAATGTGTGTCTCGTCATTTGAAAGAGAAAGAGTGATGGACTAAGGAGGGATGTATGTGTCATTTGAAGGATAAAGAGATGGAGTTATGGTAGATTGAAGGGAAGCGTGTGCATCTATAGAGGTATTAGTGGGTTATTGAGAAGGAGTAGATAGGTGTTTCCAATTGAGAAACTGTGTTTAGCAGGACAAGGCCTGGTGGACTAAAGATAGATTTGATTGAAGAGAGAAAGGGGATAGTTCAGTCATTCTGGTTTTCATCTGGATTGTAGAAGAGAGGGAAATCTGTGTGGGTTTAGGCCCTAACAATTTCTATAGCTAAACTAAGTTGAGGAGTAATAAGAAAAAGAAACTTCTGGAGTTTCCATTTTCATGTTATCTTGTAGAATGAAAGAAGTAACAAATCCTGAACTGCATCTAAGTGTAGTGTAACCGTTTGTGCGGTTAGCATCAACCAGAGGTGTTAAGGGTCTGGGAAATGGGGGGGGGGGGGGGGGGGGGGGGGAGGGGAGAGTATCTTCCTGGGCCCCTGGCATGACATAAGAACATGCCACTCTGGGTTAGACCAAGGGTCCATCAAGTCCAACATCCTGTTTCCAACAGTGGCCAATCCAGGCCATAAGAACCTGGCAAGTACCCAAAAACTAAGTCTATTTCATGTTACTGTTGCTAGTAATAGTGTCTATTTTATAAGTCTACTTAATTAATAGCAGGTAATGGACTTCTCCTCCAAGAACTTATCTAATCCTTTTTTTGAACACAGCTATACTAACTGCACTAACCACAACCTCTGGCAACAAATTCCAGAGTTTAATTGTGCGTTGAGTGAAAAAGAACTTTCACTGATTAGTTTTAAATGTGCCACATGCTAATTTCATGGAGTTCCCCCTAGTCTTTCTATTATACGAAAGAGTAAATAACTGATTCACATTAACCCGTTCTAGATCTCTCATGATTTTAAAGACCTCTATCATATCCCCCCTTAACCGTCTCTTCTCCAAGCTGAACAGTCCTAACCTCTTTAGTTCCATCCCCTTTATCATTTTGGTTGCTCTTCTCTGTACCTTCTCCATCACAACTATATCTTTTTTTAAGATGTGGCGACCAGAATTGTAAACATTATTCAAGGTGCGGTCTCACCATGGAGCGATACAGAGGCAAAAACTATGCCAGTTCACACTATTTATTTATTTAATTTACATTTTTATATTCTGCTTTTCAAACTTTTTCAGCACTTCAAAGCAGATTATATTCAGGACTGAGGGTATTTCCCTATCCCCAGAGGGCTTACAATGTAAGAAGGTCATTTACTAAGCATTTTTCCCATGGAGTGACCATGGAACTTGAACCCTGGTCTCCTGGTACATAGCCCACTGTTCTAACCACTAGGTTGTATTAATCTGATGCCTGATGGGAGGAGCAATCAGATAGGAGTAGCAATCTGTTATTAACGGAGTTGCTGGAGATAGCAATCTGTAGTTATATAGGAGAGTAGAGGATGGATTCTTGGACCAGTGACAGATGACCATGCCCCCGGGGAATGATCCCAAGAGGGACCACCGGTCAGGCTCAGAGTTAGGAGGCAAACCCACACTAGTTCTTTTATTAGACAGTATACTGAACCACCAGAGATGGCAGTAGTGAGCTGGTAAACCTGGCTGGGCTGTAGTTCCTCCGAGACTGGAACAGCGATCCCTGGAGGCTGAGCTGAAGAGAGACTGAGATATAGTGAGTAGGCAGGGTATGCAGATGGTAACACTTGCGCAATGTCCCAATGAAGCCCAGGAGCTGGAAAGTATAGGTCCTCGAGGAGCAAGTACCTGGTTTCAGGGAAAGCTCAGAGAGAATGATGGTAACACACTGATGTAGCTGATATAGTTGGTAGTGAAGACTTCCAGGCAGAAGAGTATACGAAGCAAGTCTGGGATCAGGGCCCTCGAGGAGCGAGTACTGGTTCCAGACTGTCACCTGAAAAAACAAAGAGAGAGCGAGGCCCCCGAGGAGTGGGTACCTCTGGTAAATCCGAGGAGGCAGAGTTGCTTAGGTAGCGAAACCCTTGCTAACTTGATCTGTTAGCAAATACTGAGACCTTAAATATTTTATTTTTATTTATTTTTATTTATTTGTGTTTTTCTATACCGGCATTCACGGGAGTACGTATCATGTCGGTTTACATAAAAACAAGGGGTGATCAATACATTATAACATCAATACATTATAACATACATAACTAAAACATAAGAGTATACATTACAGTAGTATAAAACAAGTGCACGGAAGAGAAAGTTACAATAAACAGGGGTTATTCTAACTGGGATTAGAGTTAAAGGAAAGATAAACAAGTTTAATAAGAATTAAAACATTGTAGTGATTGGTTTGAAGATGACGTCGCGGGTGACGTCATCTTCGGGGGACGCCCCCGAGGTTCGCACCAATGCCGGTACTTCAATTTGGGCTGCACCGCGTGTGCGCCCCTAGGCCTCCAGGAAACATGGTGGTTGCAGCGTTGAGACAGTCCAGGAACACCGGAGGGACCTCGGCAAATGGACGCCGCGACAGCCAATCTTCCCGCGGTCGGAGAGGGAGGTGCCAAAGAGGGTAAGGAGGGCGGAGAGAGGGTGTCGGGCACCGACGGACACAACACTAGGCTACTCCTCGCCAATCACAACAGCAGTCAACTGCCCACATTCCAGTTCAGTGATCACCTCCACATGCCAGATTGTCCAAATTAAGAGCAAGGAAGCCAAAATTAGTAGAATGGATAAAAAGAAAAAAATCACACCCATGTCCATCCATTTAACCAATGCTCTGGCAAAAGAAAGGAAAGCCCAACAAAGTCCAAAATGATGTTTAAAGTAACCAGTTTACTGCATTTTATATATAAATACCCAGGCCAAGATCACAAAGATCAAAAGTAACATCAAAAATATTATTACAATGAAAACAATTGTTTCCTTGTCTGTATTAGATCTTCTCACCACTCCACCTTCTCTTTAGCTTCATCTATAGTAAAAATATCCTCCCCAGTGAGGGGTTGGATAGCTAGAGTGCAGCACCAGCATAAGCTGGTTAAGATTTAAAAATATCCCTAAGCACAAAAGTTCTCAAACGAGGGTTTCAGCAAGTCAAAAAACTTCAACTGTAGTCCAAAAGTCTCTGGATTCTCACAAAATTCCTCTTCCCCAGCGGTTCATAGGTAGCCTGGGCAATAAGATCCTTTGCAGCCTTTTGGGATACACTGGGGGTTGCCCTTCCCTCTGGACTGATCAGCCTTTTTCCAAAAATCTTCTTAAATACCGTAGCACTCTTTCAAGTTGCTGCTTAAAATCCATGGATGATCCTTAGGTTTTCCAATCTACCACCCCACTGAAAACTGAACATGTGCATGGGGATTTTCAAATACCACACAGGCCTCCCTGAAAAAAGTGGGGTTATAGCAAGCAGAGGAATCCCAAATATTAAAAAAAATCCCCAAACCCTCCTACTCCCCATAGTTGGAGCAAATATTAGTGACTGGCAAAACCCAGTTACACAAGCTATCGGTTAATAGCCAGCGTGCCGCTGTATTTCCATGATGAGGCGTGGAAAATTAGTAGGTGACTGCAGGGGCAGCATCTATCACACCAGAGAAAGCTGAATTGTCCTCAAGAGAAGGCAAGAAAAGTAAGTCTTATGGCCCAAGTTAAGTTCCTGGCAGAAGATGTAAAAGTCAGTTTACTTGTACAAATTTGAAACAGTGCATCTTTTGCCCAAGAACTTAATTTCCTGCAACTTTTGAAAGGGAAATGTTATAGGTCCGGGCCCACTCACCCAGCTCGCAACTAACTTGCCGCCAGGGGGGGACCTCACGGCACCGGACTCACCGCCCCCCGCCCCCCCCCCCATCTTACCTCTGGGTTCATCACTCTCCCCCCTCCCCCCCCCCCTCCGCCTTTGGTCTGGCACAGATTAATGATAAACGGACACATAAAGCCAGTCATACGTTAGATTACATTTTTATAAATCAGCTTGTAGTAAATCAGTCTCCCCCGATTTGTAAGCCTGTCCCTTGGTCTGATCACTATTTGATTCATACCACAATTTCAGTTAAGCAAACTCAGCTAGACTTTAGAAATCATAAGATTGTGTTTGAATTTTGCAAACTGATCAGTACTGACGATTTAGTAATTCAACTACCTGAAGCTTTAAGGAAGTTAGATTCTGTTAATATTGACAGGGCAGTGGAATCCTGGTTTGATAAGGTCCAAGCACTTGCGGATAATCTTAGTCCAGTCATCAGAAAGCAGGTGAATGTTAAAAAGAAGTTTAATGCCCCGAGGTATTCCACGGATTTAAAAGAACTAAAGAGGGTGTTAAAAAAAAAAAAGGAGGAGCATGGCGAAAGAACCCTTCTAATCAAAATTTAGCAGTTTACTGATCCCTGCTATCCAAATATAGAATCCAGATCACTAAATCGAAATGCGATTCACAATTTTAACTAATCCCAAGATCCTGTTTTCTTTTGTACAAGATCTTACTTATTAAAATGATGCAATCAAACCAGATATTTGAAACTAGAGGTATAAATGTAATGATTTTACTTTTTTAAAGATAAAGTACAGAGATTAATTGATAATATCCCTCAAATGTCAAATCAAAAGATTAGCTTACAAGGAGCAACTGATCAAGTATAATGAGAGCTCGGGTACATTGGAATAGTTAAAAGAAAATGGAAGAATACAGCATAGCAGCAAACAAGATATGTTCTTTTTCTTAAAAAAATAATATATATATATAAATAAATAATCAAAATTAAGGTATTTTTTGGATGAAAGAAGTATTTTCTATTAAAAATACTTCTTTATTTTAATACCAATTAATACCAATATTGGCAGCTCGGCTGCCAATATTCGGTATTTTGGCAGGCTGCTAATTTATAATGTACAAAATATGAAATCACAACCCCTTTCAATAAATAAAAACATTTTTTTTCCAATTTTTTTTATTTGCAGATTTAGAGATTGGACATCCTGCTAATAAAAGTATTTTCTAAATATGTATATAAAGTGCTTAAAACTGTTATTCAAGGTGATTTTTTCTTCTTTTTTTCAGTGGTATTGTTTGTCGCCTTGTTATTATATTGAGTTCAGGTTTTTCACGTATTTTTTGCAATATATGTAATAACACCATTTCATACATATGTACCAAGTGCCTTTTTTACAGAGTGTTGTATTAATTCATAGAGTGCTTGACGCTGTAGGGAGTTTGCCATTCCTGTTTTATGTATTTTTTTGAACCAGAGCAGCTGGAGTTATTTTTGAGAAATCAAAAAGCACTCACTGGAATGTCTAGTGCCTCATTGGAAGACTGATTTTATTTTGAATTTTTCTGTCAGGTTTTTCACCTACAATTGACGTTCTTTTTCTTTCCTCATGTTTTCTTACTATGGGGTTGATTTTAAAACTTGCTGGTGGTTTCAGCACGTGCACGTGGATGCGCCAATTTTATAACAGGAGTGCATCGCTATGCGCACATGTGCGCCAGATTTTCACATTCATGCGTGCATGTGCAGGCAGCCCATGATTCGCGCGTGGGGAGTGGATTTTAAAAAGCAATGCGCAGTGACGCGAGTAGGGCTTCCCCAGTTCCCTCCCAGTCCACTCTAGTTAAGGAACAGACTGGGAGGGAACTTCCCTATACCCCTATCTACCCTTCTTACCTTTTCCCTTCTCCTCCCTGCCGCCCTGCCCCCTACTTAACTATTAGATTTTTAAAATTTTACCTTACTGCTCCTTTGGAGCAGCAGCAGACTCCGTGTGCCAACTGGCTGCTGGTGCATGCTTCGCATGACAGTGGCTAATGGCGCTGTCCCGGCCTGCCCCCTGCCCCACTCCCCTCTGCCCAGATCACACCTCCCTGGCCGCCTCTTTCAGCAGGCCTGGCACTTGTCCACGTATCAGGGTTATGCACATGGCTGGGCCCACTGTGAAATATTTGATATTCCACCTTTTTCCATGAATGGTCTCAAGGCAGATTACAAAATAAGTTTTAACTCAACAGTTAGAGTACATTCATTGAAGTTCATTAACAATCACAATTGCAATGAATAGCATTGAGAGCTCAGGGTGTATAACTTAATAGTTCTTACATGACTACTTCAGTAACGTGCTATCAAAATGCAGAAATGCTTAAACTTGCATTTCACTGATTCATGAAGGAAATGTAACTCACAAAAGCTAGTCATAAATACATCAGACTAGTTCAAAGCTTGGGCACAGCTGCGTCCATTTTCAGCTGCACTCATTGAAGCAGAGAGAGACATTCATGTGTGGTTCTTTATAGCTACAGAAAGAACTATCTACCTAAAGGCTGAGAATACTATAACATGCACATATTTGTGATCGCGCAAGACTAATGGGGTCTAAGAGAGAATAAAAGTCCAATTAAAAAAATAAAAAACAAGTCTCTTGCAATTTAAGAACATAAGAACATGCCATACTGGGTCAGACCAAGGGTCCATGAAGCCCAGCATTCTGTTTCCAACAGTGGCCAATCCAGGCCATAAGAACCTGGCAAGTACCCAAACACTAAGTCTATTCCATGTTACCGTTGCTAGTAATAGCAGTGGCTATTTTCTAAGTCAACTTAATTAATAGCAGGTAATTGACCTCCTCCAGGAACTTATACAATCCTTTTTTAAACACAGCTATACTAACTGTACTAACCACATCCTCTGGCAACAAATTCCAGAGTTTAATTGTGCGTTGAATAAAAAAGAACTTTCTCCGATTAGTTTTAAATGTGCCACATGCTAACTTCATGGAGTGCCCCCTAGTCTTTCTATTATTCAAAAGAGTAAATAACCGATTCACATCTACCCGTTCTAGACCTCTCATGATTTTAAACACCTCTATCATATCCCCCCTCAGCCATCTCTTCTCCAAGCTGAAAAGTCCTAACCTCTTTAGTCTTTCCTCATAGGGGAGCTGTTCCATTCCCCTTATCATTTTGGTAGCCCTTCTCTGTACCTTCTCCATCGCAATTATATCTTTTTTGAGATGCGGCGACCAGAATTGTACACAGTATTCAAGGTGCGGTCTCACCATGGAGCGATACAGAGGCATTATGACATTTTCCGTTTTATTCACCATTCCCTTTCTAATAATTCCCAACATTCTGTTTGCTTTTTTGACTGCTGCAGCACACTGAATCGATGATTTCAATGTTTTATCCACTATGATGCCTAGATCTCTTTCTTGGGTTGTAGCACCTAATATGGAACCTAACATTGTGTAACTATAGCATGGGTTATTTTTCCCTTTATGCATCACCTTGCACTTATCCACATTAAATTTCATCTGCTATTTTGATGCCCAATTTTCCAGTCTCACAAGATCGTCCTGCAATTTATCACAATCTGCTTGTGATTTAACTACTCTGAACAATTTTGTATCATCTGCAAATTTGATTATCTCACTCGTATTTCTTTCCAGATCATTTATAAATATATTGAAAAGTAAGGGTCCCAATACAGATCCCTGAGGCACTCCACTGCCCACTCCCTGTTGTGATTCGGAATGTGAACCCTTGGTCCAGCGATGAACTGATGTTCGGACGCTGGAAGGCGAGGCCAAATCAAGGTCTTACGCCGAAGAGGAAGAAGATCTGGATGCAGGCGCCTCCTGCCGGTCGTGTAGTCCAGATAGCTGGCACCTCCAGCAGGTCGTGAGAATTAGAAGAGTTCGAGCAGTCCAAAGCAAGCAGGATCTCGGAAAACTCCGCAGCCAGTCCAGGAGTCGAGAGCCAGAGAACACACCTCAGCCGGTCCAGGGGTCGCGATCCAGAGAACACACCTCAGCCAGTCCAGGGGTCGAGATCCAGAGAACACACCACAGCCGATCCAAGGGTCAAGAGCCAGTGAAACACACCAAAGCCAGTCCGGGGGTCGAGAGCCAGAGAAACACACCAAAGCCAGTCCGGGGGTCGAGAGCCAGAGAAACACACCAAAGCCAGTCCGGAGGTCGAGAGCCAGAGAAACACACCAAAGCCAGTCCAGGAGTCGATCATGGAAGAACAGGAACCAAGCACAGGAACAACTAGGAGCCAAGAAGCCAAGGCAAGGTCTGAGGTGCAGACCTTGCCTTAAATACTCTCACCCAGCTGGAGCTTGCAGGAAGGAGCCACTCAATTTCCTGTAGTGGCTCCTTTAAGAATTCTTCAGTCACGCGCGCGCGGCTTTTAGAAGAACCAGCAGGGGGCGGAGTCAGATGCGAGTTGGAGAGCTGCTGACGCCGCGGCCATGTTGGGGCAGAAGCAGGAACGCCGCGGGACCACGATGCCAGCGCCGGTGATTACCACGAGCGACGCGGTCTAACGCCACGGTGAGTGGCCGGCCCCGGCTGCGGCTTACCGCCGTCGGAAGGCATAACACTCCCTTCCACTGAGAAAATTGTCCATTTAATCCTACTCTCTGTTTATTGTCTTTTAGTCAGTTTGCAATCCACGAAAGGACATTGCCACCTATCCCATGACTTTTTACTTTTCCTAGAAGCCTCTCATGAGGAACTTTGTCAAAAACCTTCTGAAAATCCAAGTATACTACATCTACCGGTTCACCTTTATCCACATGTTTATTAACTCCTTCAAAAAAGTGAAGTAGATTTGTGAGGCAAGACTTGCCTTGGGTAAAGCCATGCTGACTTTGTTCCATTAAACCATGTCTTTCTATATGTTCTGTGATTTTGATGTTTAGAACACTTTCCACTATTTTTCCTGGCACTGAAGTCAGGCTAACTGGTCTGTAGTTTCCCAGATTGCCCCTGGAGCCCTTTTTAAATATTGAGGTTACATTAGCTATCCTCCAGGTACAATGGATGATTTTAATGATAGGTTGCAAATTTTTACTAATAGGTCTGAAATTTCATTTTTTAGTTCCTTCAGAACTCTGAGGTGTATACCATCTAGTCCAGGTGATTTACTACTCTTTAGTTTGTCAGTCAGATCTGTCACATCTTCTAGGTTCACCGTGATTTGATTCAGTCCATCTGAATCATTACCCATGAAAACCTTCTCCAGTACGGGTACTTCCCCAACATCCTCTTCAGTAAACACCGAAGTAAAGAAATCATTTAATCTTTCCGCAATGGCCTTATCTTCTCTAAGTGCCCCTTTAAACCCCTCAATCATCTAACAGTCCAACTGACTCCCTCACAGGCTTTCTGCTTCGGATATATTTAAAAAAGTTTTTACTGTGAGTTTTTGCCTCTACGGCCAACTTATTTTCAAATTCTCTCTTAGCCTGTCTTATCAATGTCTTACATTTACCTTGCCAATGTTTACGCATTATCCTATTTTCTTCTGTCGGATCCTTCTTCCAATTTTTGAATGAAGATCTTTTGGCTAAAATAGCTTCTTTCACCTCCCCTTTTAACCATGCCAGTAATCATTTTGCCTTCTTTCCACCTTTCTTAATGTGTGGAATACATCTGGACTGTGCTTCTGTAATGGTATTTTTTAACAATGACCACGCCTCTTGCACACTTTTTACTTTTGTAGCTGCTCCTTTCAGTTTTTTTCTAACAATTTTTCTCATTTTCTCAGTTTCCCTTTTGAAAGTTTAGCACGAGAGCCGTGGATTTGCATACTGTTCCTCTTCCAGTCGTTAATTCAAATTTGATCATATTATGATCACTATTGCCAAGCGGCCCCACCACCTTTACCTCTCTCACCAAATCCTGTGCTCCTACTTACATATTTTGCACCGATTTATCTCAATGTCTTTATATAATAATATTTGATACAACAGTAAGTTATTATGATTTTGACAATGAGAAATTCAGTGGTATCATGGCCATTGTTTCCTCCCTTTACAAGGCATGCAAAGCATAGCTGTGAAAGGTTTGGTTGATCACTCTGAGACCTCAACAGTTATATATGGCAAACAGTCTATTTCTATTATTTTATTTATATACCACATTTTCCCCACAAAGAGGACCAAAGTAGATTACAACATAAAACAAAATACATACAATACTGTACAACAAATATAACACCTGCAATAAAAATTAAAAATCCCTAATACAGATGTAACTGATCCCCCTACTCTCTCACCAGATAAAAATAGCACTCCCTCCCAATCTCTTTATATTTGCATTAATTACCTATATCCTACCTATCCCCTTTTTCATAGGACCTGAACATAATATCAAAACAAAATGCACAGGCTGAGCTGAGCTGTGGTCATTGCTTAAGAGTGACACCTAGTGGCTGGATTCAGGATCCATGATAGCAGGGTTCTGGAAGGACCCTGGGCTAAAAACTGTAACTGCTATGACCAGACTAGGTATGTTGGGGAGAGGGGAAGATACAAAAAGGGTAAAGAATCCCTGGGTAATTGCAAATATAGGCTTATGGCACCAGATCCTAGACCGGGTTCCAACTGAGCTGGAAATACAAAGGAGCGGGTTGAAAAAAAAATTATATACCATAATAATACAGGATCAAAATATAATTATAATACTTTATGTAATCCCTATCCATTAGTTACTAGAACTTTAGGACACACTTGGGATTGGTGGGCCAAAGAAGCACCCCATACTCTTTTCTGACAGGAAGAACATAATAGTTCCTTAAACATTTGTAGGATATTTGGACATTTTCCATTAAAAATAACTACCACACAGGTGGTGTTGAAAATAAATTCTGTACTGAATAATTGATGCAGATGAATAAAATTGCTAAACCATATAGTGGAGAATAATGCTATCCATTCAGCACATACACAGTATACAGCCCAGAAACATGTTTTCATTATGATGTTTCTGAGGAACTAAAGCGATTCACTTTAAAATTGGAATATGTAATAGTTCAAATTGACAAAATATCTCTGGATAATATGTAATATCACTGGAATATGTAATAGTTCAAATTGACAAAATATCACTGGAACCAGATGGTATTCACACCAGAGTTCTGAAAGTACTCAAATATGAAACTGCAAACCTGTTGTTAATAATCTGAAACCTATCATTTAAAACAGCCAGAGTATTTAAAGACTGGAGGGAGGCAAATGCAACGCTCATTTTTAAAATGAGCTCCAGGGATGTGGTTTATGCCCAATAAACATGTTGGAGTCACTAAGTTAGCATCCAAAATGAAAATCTTTACTGATGAGCAATCAGATTGTAGAATAACAATAATAACAAAATCCTCTGCATCACAATTGTCTCTATTTTCTCTTAGTGTCTTTCCCTCTATCTGTGCATGACTCTCAAGACCAGGACAAGGGAAGCATCTGTTGCATCCATCGGACTCAGACTGCTTCGACCTTTGTGCCTCACCTTTCTTCTTTCTCTCTCCTGAAGCCTTGGGAGGTTGGCTGCCACCGCGTCTTCATGCCGCTCTCCCTGGCGTCCCCGGATCGGCAACGGCGATGGTGTTCGCCACGTTTCTCTTAAGGGCCTCCTAGGGTGCGTGCACCCACGCCACTCACGTCTTTATTCACGTCATGGCGGGAGCCTCTGGGGCGTCCCCTCTGAGTGATGTCGGCACATTCTGGTATTTAGCCTGCCCTTCGTTTGCTAACAAACTGAGTTAGCAAGGATTGGATTCGCTTCGGTCTAAGCTGCTCTGCCGCTTCCCAGCAGCCACTGGAAGCTCTCTCTCTCTGCCCTTCGGGGTAATTCATTGCTAACCTGGGTACCCCCTCTTCGGGGGCCCATCTTCTCTCTTTCAGGTACCTATCTGGGAAACCGGTACTTGCTCCTTGAGGGCCTGCGCTCCCTACACTGGTGCTTGCAAATGCTTCGCTTCTGTTTGCCAGGATCTCCATCAATACAGCTAACTACTCAGTGAGTACTAACACTCTCAGTCTGTTCCACCTTTAGCTTCAGTGCTTGGAGTCTACATCCGGGTCCTGCCTCTGCTACCCTGCACTGCCTTTCATCTACTGAAGAGTGGGACTGGTCTCCTCTGCCGAGGACCCCTGGACTGCTTCTACTGGGTTGCCTTACTACTGTCCACCTCGAGCAGTATCATCAAGCTGTATAATAAATACAAATTCTCTGTGTCTACGTGTATAGAGTCTAGCCTAGTACTGCGGTTCCTCACGGGGCTCCTCCCCGTGGAAGTGGCCATCTCCGCAGTACCCAAGAATCCACTTCAACACCTCAAAACGCTAACAGCATCCACCCTCTAGGGCATAGATAAGTGGAGTTCCCCAGTGGGCAATTAGTAGCCGGCTAACTGCTGATATTTGGAATTAGCCACATAAGTATACGTGTGAGTTAGACACCCTATAGAGCAGGTCTAAACTCAGCCAGGTAGACTTATCCGGTTAAGTGCCGCTGAATGTATATCATAACTTAGCCAGATAAGTTGTAACTGGCTAAGTTACTTACATGGTAAGCTTTGAATATCTACCCCTGTATTTTTAACTGCTAGTGTTGTATCATGGAGGAAATCTTGGAACCAGTGAATTGCTGCAAATGTCAGACACCCAGATCTAGTAAATGACAAAAAAGTTATGACCTAGCAACAGAAAAGCTTTTAGCAGATCGATTAACAAGAGGATAAAGCGTCCTTTTGTGTACTAGGGAAAGGCAATATAATTAGTAAGCTCCAGTGATGTGCTCACAGCCATCTCTTGTTCTAAAACCTGTCTCAGAGCATGACATTTCATGATTTATACTAATGTGCTCACTTCAGATTTTCAGATATCCCTCACGCTACTGTAGAGACACAAATTGATCTATAATTTTTGTATGTATTTCTCAACCTGTAAAAACCATTGTATTGTTCAGTCTCTCTGAACAGCCAAATAGCTTATTAGAGATGTGCAGAGGAATAAAGAATATTTTGGTTTATTTTTTTTTTTTGTAGGTCACAATCATCCATTTGGTTCACTGTAAACAAAAAAAAAAAAAATGTGTATGGGGTTTTTTTTGGTTCGTTTGTTTCCCATTCAAATCAACAAGGGAAGCAATGCAGCCTATTTTGGGCTCCCAACTTGGGATTTTCTAATGAAACTAGTGAGTAGACATCATCAGAAAGTGAAAGAACTCCAAAGCATCAAAACTATGTCAACATGTACAGAAAATGGAATCAATGGCCCAAGGACCTGCAATGGGGAAAAATGTTACCAGCAGTGGCATGAGTTCTTCAAGGCATTATGGGAGCAAAGAAGCAGCAAAAGCAGCCAGAAGAACCTAAGACTCCAAATGTGGGTCAAAGGGCACCAACAACAGTGGTACAAATCCCCCAAGGCTGCTCCAGAGAGGCAAAATGGCACCAAATGTGGCATGAACAGCTCAGGGCACCATGAAGGCAGAACATAGCACCAAAAGAGGCAGGAAAAACTCCAAGGCAGTGACAAAGGGACAAAACAGCAGAAAGGATGGCATGAAGACCTCAAAACATCATGAAAGATGCAAATCAGCTACCCAGAGTGGCAAGAAAACCCCAAGGCTACAAATGAGGGGCAAAGGACACCATATAATTTGATACAAAGCCCTAGGCAGGGAGAAGCCACAGTAAATCCTTGGAAGGGACCTGGTTGTTTCTCTATGGCATCATTAGGGGAAAGGGTTAGCTGTTCAGGCTTAGAGTTTGTCTTCCCTTTTGCTGTGGAATATCAGCCTTGTCAGAATGACCTACCTCCTCACTGGATGCTAGAATGGTTCTAACTAGGGTAACCAAATTATCTTTAGCCACTTGCTGTTCAGTATTCTATAATTCAGAGAATCCAAGACATGATTCTTCTTCTGAATCAGTTTTTGCAAATACTACCACCATTAGCTAAGAAACAGTAGTAATGAAGGAGCACAATTTTGGTTATGGGTCTGCACTTCTGATGCCCCTGCCTTTTGCTGTGGTATAATCAGTTGAAGGCTAAATACCAGATGAGCCTGGAGGGATTTTCCCTCCCTACCAGTAGAGGCCCTCAGTAAGCCTCTCTTCTAGCCTTGCCAGGCTCTTCCTCACTGCTCTTGCCACGCCCAAGTCCAAGCCTTATATAAACCTGTCTTGCCAGAAGCCCCCTGTCTTCTCATGGTGTTGCATCTGGCTCCATGACCTGACCCCTGTTCTGCTTTGTTCTAGCCTTGTCTTGAGGCCTATGGGTCTTCTGCCTTGCTCTAGACTTGTCTTGTGGCCTATGGGCCTTCTGTCTGAGCGTTGCCTTAGGGCCTGCTTCATCTACAGCGTTGTTGCTTTCCAGCTTGTATATTCTTTGTTCAGTGTTTCCCTTGTCTGCCTTATCTGACTCCTTATCTTGTCTGCAATGTTGGTTTTGTCCTGTTTGTTCTAGTGTTCTGTCCAGTCTTGCCCATACCAGTGGCTTGTCTTTGCTTTGCCTTAAATGTATCTTGTCTAGTTCCAGGTCCTATTTGTATCCAGCCCTTGCCTTAACCTGCTTGCCAGTCTGTTGCTTTGTGCCCTGCTTGCCAAGCAAACCCTGCCTTGTCGTCAGCCATAGTCTCCAGCTTGCCTTGCACCAGCCTGTCTATCCAGTCTTTGCCTGTGTGGACTCACCAATTTGATATACTGCCGCTGCAGAGACCTACTGGCCCCTGGAAGACTGGCCCTTTTCTTGTTCCAAATTCTGCCTTGCCATCCCATGCCGCTTCCAAGTGGATGTCCCTGACTCAGGGAGCCTTAACAGAATGGACTCAGGGAGCCATAACAGAGACTAATTGTTGTAAGAACCAAAAGGGAAAGGATTTTGAAGAAAAAAAACAAGAGGGGCATGAAATTGATAAACAATTGATAAGCATTGGAATGCCAGAGCAAGATCAAGAAATGGCAAGTACCATAAGGGAGGGGAATTGGAAAGAATCCTAAAGACAGATGGAGCGAGGGAAAAACCACCCAAAACTACCTAGAGAAGCTTGGAGCAGTAGTGCTAGCAATTAAAATCATAAATGATAGTTGCAGAGAAACTCAGCAAGAAGAATGGCAGCAAGATCCCAGGTTATACAGCGAGGGCTGAGAGAGCAAGATGAATGGCATCAAAAGCCCAAGATACCAAGAGGGGCAAAACACTACCAGGAATGGAATAAAGGGCCCAAGTTTCCATGAGAGGTGCAGCAAGTATGCAAAGCATTCTATTGCCAGGGCAAAACCAAGAGTCAGCAAGTATTGTAAGGGAAGGGAATTTGAAAAAAAACCTTAGACAGTTGGAGCAGAGGCAGAACTACACAAAAGTACCAAGAATAGCTTGAAGCAACAGCAGCAGTGATACATGAGATTAAAATTAAAAATTATAGGTGCAGAACAATACAGCAAGAAGTGTGGCACCTCTTAGCAAGCATAGTTAGTATGCTTGGTAGTAGAACATACTGTCTACTAACTGGCAATTTCTATGTAGCATAATAGAGTTATACAGTACAATACTACACCCAGTAACTCTCACAGTGTGTGCAATAATGTATCACACATTGTATGTGTGCTAACTCCGCTCGCCAACTTCCGCTCGCTCTTTTCATTCCTACCCATTATACACCTCCATATATCCCTCCGCACATCCTGTCTCTACCGCCACTACCTGTAAATAATAGTTGTGATGTCTTTGTTCTATGATCTTCTTCTCCCCTGCCAAGTTGCATTCTCCCTATTCAATGTACTTTTGTTGCAAGTTATATGTAAACCAATATAATGTTCCCACGAATACCGGTATATAAAAATGTTAAATAAATAAATAACTCCTTGCCTGTACATACAAACTTTGAGACAGAGATGATACAGACAAGGAGAAGACAGCAGCCTACAGAATGAGACAGAAAGACAGTGACATCAAAACTTCCCAAGTCAGATATAAATGTAGGCGCAGATTTAGTAAGCATTTTCCCCATAGACTCAAAATGGGAAAAAAGCCTTAGTTAATCAGGCCGTTAAATTGTAAACCCTTCCGAGATAGGAAAATGTGTACAGTACCTGAGTGTAATCCACTGAAGTGCCACAATACTACCTCTTTGATATCTTCTGATTCATGGAATCCCAGACACAATTCTTCCTCAGGATCAGTTTCTGAAAATACTGCTTCTTTTACCTTAGAATCGGTAATTATATAGGAGCATGCTGCTGGTTTTTGGTATTGTACTTTTGCTTCCCCTGTCCATGCCCCTACTCTGCTAACACCAGTCATGAAAGGATGTCCATCTTTTACCCCTGTTCCAAAGGAACAAGCTGTGGTGGCACTTGCTCTCCCAATTTCAAATTCTTATGGCTTGAACCAGCTTCCACTTCTGGCTTTCTGCTGCTAAAAAAAACCCCTCTTATTTAGGGGATGGGCTTCCTTTTTTCTTGCTGCTACTAGTACCTCTTGTACTTCTGACAGTCTGGCTGGCCCTGCAGCAACACCGAATCATCTGCCCCTGCCATTCCCTTCCTCTCCCCTTTCCTCATAGTGGCATGTTGGAATTGAAAGTGGCTACTGGGGGCTTTGATATCATTTTATTGATATTGTAACAGCACTCACCAGTACCACTCTAATACTGAATGAGTGTCTGTCTGATACACACACTCTTATCAAGTTCAGTGAATTCACTTTAGTGCTTATCAAGCTACTCATCAAGCTTATCAGTGCCATTTTGCTAGCAGAGTTAGCAGCTTGCCACTTGTACAAACTCAGTCTCTGTCTTTCTAGGACTACCATTATATAATGTGCAAAAATGTCTCTGTCAAACACAGATAAGCATATACAATGTGTGCATGTTCATTGCTGACTGACTTCTTTTGCACAAATACAAAAAAGTTAGAAAAAGAATTCTGGCAAGGCTGCGCTTCACTTCACTTCAGTCTATTTGCAGATAACCAGTGCCCTGTGCAGAGTCTGACAGACACACAAAAAAATCAGTGTTTACGGCCTGCTTCTGTATATCCAGTCCACTACCCTGTCCTATTGAACAAACAGAAAGTAGTGCCTCTGTCTCTCTGTCACAGTGAGTGAGAATACTATGACTGCAGCAGTGAATATCAGAAAAAGCACTTTGCCAATGTCAAAATTATTCTCTCTCATTTTATAAAGCTTTTCTTTGACACCGTTCAATCTTCCTTAAATCTCATCTCATTCTCTCTACTTCTTCCAGCATGTCCACTCTTTTGCAAATCTTAGTATCATCTGCAAATAGACAAACCCAATCCCTTCCACAATGTCGCTCACAAAGATATTGAACAGAATGGTCCCAACACCGATCCCTGTGGCACTCCACATAACACCATTCTCTCTGCAGAGTAGGTTCCATTTATCATTACACGCTGTCTTCTATCTGTTAACCAGTTTGTAATCCATGCCACCACCTTGGTGCTCACTCCCAAGCTTCTCTTTTTATTCATGAGTCTTCTATGTGGGACCGTATCAAAAACTTTACTAAAATCCAAATAAATCACATTGAGTGCTGTTCCCTGATCCAATTCTCTAGTCACCCAATCAAAAAAATCAATCAGATTGCTCTGACAGGACCTTCCCTTGGTCAATCCATGTAGCCTTGGATCGAGCACCCCACCAGATTATAGATAGTTCACTATTCTTTCCTTCAGTAGAATCTTCGTTAATTTTCTCACCACCGAGGTGATGCTAACCGGCCTGTAGTTTCCAGTCTCCTCTCTGCTCCCACTCTTATGAAGCGGGACCACCACCGCTCTTCTCCAATCTTTCAGCACCACACCCATTTCCAGGGATCTATTGAAAGATCCTTAAGCAGACTTGTCAGCACATCTCTGAGCTCCCTCAATATCCTGGGATGTACCACATCTGGCCACATGGCCTTATCCACTTTCAGTTTTCCTAGCTCTTCCCATACATTCTCTTCTGTAAACGGAGATTCATTTACTCCATCCCCATCCATAGTCTTGTTAACTTGCAACAGTCCTTCTCCAGGGTCTTCTTTAGTGAACACTGAACTGTTTAATATTAAAGCCATTTTTCCGTCTCTCTCCACACATTGACCTTTGTCACCTTTCAATTTCACTATATTCATTCATTCATTCATTCATTCATTCATTCATTTATTTATTTAGTGATTTTTTTATATACCGTGGCACGTAAAAAACATCACCTCGGTTTACAGTAAACAATAAATCAGCAACAGGCTTTACAGACAATATGAAATTAAGGTGGAAATAATATAAATCATTTAAGAACAATTTAAGAACAAAAAACATAATATAAATCAATTAAGAACCAGTTAAGAACAAAAGCAATTAAACCGATGATAGTCATATTCCATAGTTAATGGCGAGTCAAAATCATAAATGGGGGTGAGCGAGTGATAAAGAAAATTTAGCAGCGAGAAAAATAAATTAGGGGAGAGAGTCAAAATCATAAATGGGGGTGAGCGAGTGATGAAGAAAATTTGGCAGTGAGAAAAATAAATTAGGGGAGTGGAATAGATCAGGGAGACAGGGAACATGTAGACGATATTTCAGAAGAAGAGGTGTTCATAGCGTGTAGGCTTGTTCAAGCAGCCAGGTTTTGAGGTTTTGTTTGAATTTCTTATGGCAGGGTTCGAGACGCAGGTCCGTGGGCATTTTGTTCCAGATGTTGGTTCCAGCTATAGTGAAAGAGCGGTCTCTTGTGGCAACGTGTTTGATGTGTTTAAGTGAAGAAGAGGCGAGTTTAGCTTGGTGCATATTTCTTATTGGTCCCTTTGATGTACGGAAAATAAAATGATCGGAGAACCATTGCATATCTTGGTTATGGATCGACTTATGAATGAGGGTGAGTACTTTGAATATAATCCTAGATGCTATAGGAAGCCAGTGCAGGAACATGAGAGCTGGTGTAATGTGTTCATGGCGGTGAGTATTCGTAAGTAGGCATGCTGCAGCGTTCTGTAGCATCTGTAATGGTTGTATTGTGTTTTTAGGGATACCTAGTAGAATGGCGTTGCAGTAGTCTAGTTTCGACAATATTGTAGCTTGTAACACTGTCCGGAAGTCATGTGGATGTAGAAGAGGTTTAATTCTTTTTAGAGTATGTAGCTTGAAGAAACCATTTTTGATTGTGGCCGTGATGAAGTTCTTTAAGGAGAAATGATTGTCAATAATAACGCCAAGGCTGCGGACTTGCTGCAAATGGGGAGAGTCTGATGGTGAAAGTAGAGTAGGGTTAGAGGAGATGTTATTGTGTGGTGTGATGATGAGGAGCTCTGTCTTGGAAGTGTTTATTGCTAGGAAGTTTTCTGTAAGTAGTTTTTTTTATTTTAACCAGCGCCGTATCCCAAGTTTTTAGAGCATTAGCGAGGGAATCATTGATGGGGATGAGGATCTGTACGTCATCGGCGTATATGAAATGTAGGAGATCCAGTTTCACCAGAAGTCAACAGAGAGGAGATAGGTATATGTTGAAAAGTGTAGATGAAAGAGAGGATCCTTGTGGAACACCTTGTGATAGTTTTCTGGATTTCGAAACATGGCAGTCCATCTTGACACTGTATGTCCTGTCCTTCAGAAAAGATTGGAGCCAGCATAGGGCAGTGCCAGCGATGCCAATTTGTGAGAGGCGGGAAAGAAGGGTATTGTGGTTGACAGTGTCAAAAGCAGAAGAAATATCAAGGAGAGCCAGTAAGAATGACCAGTTTTTAGTATTGAATCTGATAGGGACACTAGAAGAGTTTCTGTGCTATGGTTCTTACGGAAACCATATTGTGATGGGAAGAGTAATATATTTTCATCTAGAAAGTCTGTGAGTTGCTTGTTGATGACTTTCTCTATGATTTTAGACAAGAAAGGGAGGTTCGAGACTGGACGATAGTTGGCAGGTTCTGAGGGATCCAGGTCAGATTTTTTGAGTGTAGGTTTTATTATTGCATGCTTGAGTTGCGTAGGAAAAACATCAGACGATATGGATTTGTTGATAATGTTAGAAATGGGAGGGGCAATCCTTGTAGGAATGGAGAGGAGTGTTTTAGTTGGCATGATATCAATCGGGTGCATGGCTGGTTTGATTTTTTTGAGGATTGCTTCAATTTCTGATGCAGTTGTTGTTTCGAAATTTGAGAGTGTGGCTGAGGAGATCGTGGTGCTTGTGGACAGTAGGGATACTGGTGGAGAGGGAGAGGTAAAGCGAGCCATGATATTATCAACCTTGTCGTGGAAATAGGTAACTAGTTTCTCACATTTGTTTTTATCCTCGTTTTCTGGGTTGATGTTTATTGGAGGGGTAACTATGCTAGAAACATATTGGAAGAGGACACGCGGGTTGAACTGGTATTGATGGATTTTTGCTGTATAAAAGTTTTTCTTGCCACCTCTTTGGACCTTTCTCTGTTATATCTGAAAAATGTTTTGTCAACTCTCTTAATACTTATTTGGTAATCCTTTCTTTCGCCTGACTTTTAGCTTTCTTGATTTCTTTCTTCGCCTACCTCAGTTTCACCATATATTCTTCCCTGTGTTCCTCATTTTTGGATCCTTTATATTTCTTAATGCTATACTTTTTGGGTTTATTTTATCAGCCACCTCCTTTGACAACCAGATTGGTTTCTTATTTCTCTTACTTTTGTTGACTTTTCTAACATATAGATTTCTTGCCTTTGTAAATGTAGTTTTCTGGTCAATGACACTGCAGGATATTTTTCTTCAATTTGCTCAGAGGTGCCTGGATATGTGTGCTGTTCAAGCCTCATTTGGAGTCAAGGCAGCATCCAAGGCCTTTGCTTGAACTACAGTGCAGAGGTCAAACATCACTTGAAGGCCAGTACAGAGGAAATGAGCTCTCTGGGGAAAAGTGTCACAGGGCAGAAAATAAGCCACAGAGCAAAATCCCTTTATTCCCATAAGAACATAAGAAATTGCCATGCTGGGTCAGACCAAGGGTCCATCAAGCCCAGCATCCTGTTTCCAACAGAGGCCAAACTAGGCCACAAGAACCTGGCAATTACCCAAACACTAAGAAGATCCCATGCTACTGATGAAATTAATAGCAGTGGCTATTCCCTAAGTAAACTTGATTAATAGCCATTAATGGACTCCTCCTCCAAGAACTTATCCAACCCTTTTTTGAACCCAGCTACACTAACTGCACTAACCACATCCTCTGGCAACAAATTCCAGAGCTTTATTGTGTGTTGAGTGAAAAAGAATTTTCTCTGATTAGTCTTAAATGTGCTACATGCTAACTTCATGGAATGCCCCCAGTCCTCCTATTATTCAAAAGTGTAAATAACCGATTCACATCTACTCGTTCAAGACCTCTCATGATCTTAAAGACCTCTATCATATCCCCCCTCAGCCGTCTCTTCTCCAAGCTGAACAGCCCGGCCCCTAATCTCTTCAGCCTTTCCTCATAGGGGAGCTGTTCCATCCCCTTTATCATTTTGGTTGCCCTTCTCTGTACCTTCTCCATCGCAACTATATCTTTTTTGAAAAGCGGCAACCAGAATTGTACACAGTATTCAAGGTGCGATCTCACATTGGGACGATATAGAGGCATTATGACATTTTCCGTTTTATTAACCGTTCCCTTTCTAATAATTCCTAACCTTCTGTTTGCTTTTTTCACTGCTGCAGCACACTGAGCTGACGTTTTTAAAGTATTATCCACTATGCTGCCTAGATCTTTTCCTGGGTAGTAGCTCCTAATATGGAACCTAACATCGTGTAACTACAGCAAGGGTTATTTTTCCCTATATGCAACACCTTGCACTTGTCCACATTTAAATTTCATCTGCCATTGGGTGCCCAATATTCCAGTCTTGCAAGTTCAACCTGTAATGTATCACAATCTGTTTGTGATTTAACTACTTTGAATAATTTTGTATCATCCGCAAATTTGATAACCTCACTCGTTGTATTCCTTTCAAGATCATTTAAATATATATTGAAAAGCACTGGTCCAAGAACAGATCCCTGAGGCACTCCCCTGTTTACCCTTTTCCACTGAGAAAATTGACCATTTAATCCTACTCTCTGTTTCCTGTCTTTTAACCAGTTTGTAATCCATGAAAGGACATCGCCTCCTATCCCATGACTTTTTAGTTTTCTTAGAAGCCTCTCATGAGGGACTTTGTCAAACGCCTTCTGAAAATCCAAATACACTACATCTACTGGGTCACCTTTATCCATATGTTTATTAACCCCTTCAAAAAAATGAAGCAGATTTGGTAGGCAAGACTTCCCTTGGGTAAATCCTTGTTGACTGTATTCCATTAAACCATCTTTCTATATGCTCTACGATTTTGATCTTGAGAATAGTTGCCGCTATTTTTCCCGGCACTGAAGTCAGGCTCACTGGACTATAGTTACCCCCATAATTGGTTTTTAAAGTTAGCCATTAAACTAATCTTATTCTTCAGTTTTAATTTTTGAAGAAATAATGTTTATTCCATAATATAATTAAGGTAAAAGTTAAATCTCCATGTAATTGTTTCTTTATGGATTCTTTTCCTTGTACTTATACAACCATATCTCTGTTGAAGTGGTACAGCTGCAAGAATTAGCAGCCATTATCTGTAAAGGATTCAGGGGATGTTACCATGTGCATACTGTAGACATAGTATTACAGCGTGCACTGCCCCCTGTGGCTCAGCAGCAGTGCTTTGTTTTCTGGCATTGTAGATCTTGGTTCCGATTCACCTGCCGAAAAAGAACAAGCAGTTGAGGCAATGCTGCAGTAGCAATTTCAGTTTTTGAAGTGAGGGGGTAGGGGGAAGGAGACTGGCAGTCTCATTCTGCCGGAGAGTCCTTAACTGGGCTCAGCAGGCCATTAATGAGCATGGGAATGAAAGAGACTGACCTCCAGTCTTGTGCAGTTAAAGATCTAGAGCTCTCAGGAGAAGAGAGGTAGCGAAATAAAAATGACCTCTAATGAAACCCTGAGGCAGTCCTCTCTCTGGACCCTCATCTCTGAAGGCCTGCAATTAACCTACTTTCTCTGCAAAGGAGGTGCTACCCAATGAGATTCTTCTGTGGGTGAGTGGTTGAAGAGGGGTCTCTCAGTGACAATCTAAATAGGTTAGAGCTGACAGGGGGGAACAGGAAAACACAAAGAAAGCAAATTGAAGCCTGTATATTAGCTACGAGTGCAGCAGGTGAAAATCAGTACCGCATCTGCAGCTCTAACAGAACACTCCACACCTGTAGTCTGTAGTGCACATACGTATATAGGGGGTCATTTTGAAACAGCCTGCCTAAATTAGGTGGCAAAAAGCGGTCTTATGCGCACAAGTCCACTGCAAACCTTATCCCACCAAAATTACTTGCACATAATTATTATAGGTGCAGAAAATTTGGGGGAAATTTTACATGCATAGTTTTTGAAAATCCAAAAGTACCAGCATAAATTCAAGCCCCTCCCTTACTCTGCCTAGAGGAATGCCTCCACTTAGTCCAGGGAAAGTTATATGAACATGGCATATGTACATAAATTTACCGGCATATTAGGAAGGCAATTTAGGAAAATGAAATGTACACAGGTAAAAACACTGTTTTGCCCACAGAAATATCTTTTACGTTTATCCTCATAACACTTAATGTATGATGACAGTGTGTGTGTGGGTAAACCTGTTCTTACAAATTATGTGAAAACAGAGATGGATCAACAGAACCTCGGATGTTTTAACCAGAGATGTTCACTTACAGGTAGATTTTAAAAAACAATCGCTCATGCAAAAATGGCCCCATACACACGAATGTGGGCTGTGTCCGAGCAATGCGAATTATAAGTAGCCAGAAAGTACGCACCTATATACCTGTGCGCGCGTCAAGAATAAGGAGGCAGAGAAGGGGCGGGACATGGGCGTTCCAGGGTGGGGCCAAGACTTACAGACGTAAGCTCAGAATTTTGCAAGGCTGAACATGGCAACATGCATCATGTTACCTGCGTTACTTTACTACTGGTCTTGATGAGGCACAAGTCTGGAGATTTTGGGCCAGAGGGATCCTGAACACTTGGGTCGGGGAAGGGAGAGAGAGACAGAGAGAGAGCGTACCTCTGTTCGAGAGACAATCTGACACTCTGTATATCTCCCACTATGAGGGGCACTTTCAACTCAGGGTGGTTTTTTTTTTTTTTTTGGAGGGGGGAGGTCTGTAGACCCTTGTAACACTGCCCCCCCCCCCAAACCTACCCTGAGTTGAAAGTGCCCCTTTATAGTGGGAGAAATATAGAGTGTCAGATTGTCTGTCTCTCTCTCTCCCTCTCCCTCCCCCTTCCCCTCATGAGTCACTTGTGAGAACATGTGTAAAGGCTCCACACACACACGCGATAGGGATATATATTTTTTTTTAATTCTTTATTTATTCATTTTCAAAAATATACAAGTTCAGGAACTATTACTCCAAATCAATATCATACTTTACCATACATCAAGGAAATAATAGTTTCTCATTTTTACAAAGTATGAGAAAAAAAATAAAGCAAAAAAACTTTTTAGGTATTACTAGTTCCCCTCATTTACTATAACATAAAGAAATTTGGAGATCCAATATTTACTTACAGGACATCTTTCACATAATAACTATTAAAGAAAAAAAGGGGAGGCATAATGCTTCTACATATACATAACTAGAGATAGGTCTTCAGGCTGATTCTGTGCGACTGTCTAACAGTTGTTTCAATTGGGTTGGATCAAAGAAAATATATTTATTTTCTCCTAATTTCAATGAACATCTACACGGGTAGCGAATAATCATTTGACCCCCCCAAGTTCCTAACTGCCTGACTCATATTTAGAAACTCTTTTCTACGTTTCTGTGTATCTTTTGTAAGGTCTGGATAAATCCAGACCTTCTGCCCTAGGTACAACTTCTCACGGTTACGGAAGTACATTTTTAAAACATTATCTCTGTCTAAAGGGAACATGAACGTTACCAATAAAGTCCCAACAAAGTCCACTTGGTCCTCCATTGATGTTTCTAGAAATATTGATAAACCATCTCCAGCTGGCTGATCCAATATATTTTGAGCTTGTTGAATTATTTTCCTTGGTGTTGTGGCAAAATATATGTTTGAGATAGGTGGCAAAACTTCAGTTGGAATTAGTAGAATCTCAGTCATATATCTTTTAAACTGTTCTTGAGGAGATAACATTTTAACACTTGGAAAGTTCAAAACTCTCAAGTTGAGATATCTTGATTTATTTTCTAAGTTTTCAGTTTTCCTTGTGACTATGTCTTCAGCTTGTATCATTTTTGCCTGGATCTCTTTCACAGACAATACCTCCTTAGAGATTTCTTGTATCTTTTTCTCTTGATCTTTGTTTTGAGATTCAAGTTCCTTTATAATATTTTGTGAGGAATTCACAGCTACCACAAGAGTGGATATAGTTTTCTCAAGCATTACAATTGCAGTCCAAATAGAGTCAAGCGTAGTAACTTTAGGCCGGACAAGTTTCTGCACCGAAAGAGTCTGACTCACCAATCCTTGCTGGCAGACCTCTGAAATCCTGGTGGATTCGTCTGTCAGCGTCTCTCTGCTCCTCTGCAAGCTGGTATTACTGCTAGGCCCCGGCGCGGTGTCATCCGCCATACTCGGGGGATTTTCTCCCCCCTCCGATCTGGCCTTAGCAGTCGCAGATATTAGAACCCCGGATTTCTCGCCCGGGTGATCCTCCATTACCGCCTTCCCTTCGGTATCAAGACCTTGTGGAGGCGAATAATCAGACGGGCACACTCCTTGGTAGGGAGGAGAGGGAATCTCTAATTGCCACGGTGACAACGATATTTCGTCCAGGGGAGCCAGAGCATGTCCCTCGGTCGGGCTCCCAGCGGACTCTACCCCGGGGCTAGAAGCACAAGTCGGAGCAAAGAACCCCTCGATTCGTGGCTGAGATATAGGGTAAGGAGGATTCCTCTCTCACCTTCCCCTTTCTCTTTGTATGGGGCATTATTTCTGAAGCAAAAAGGTTCAATTGCAGGAGCTCAATAAACGCCGACCTCTCCCTCGGCGGCCATATTGGATCTCCCCGATAGGGATATTTTAAATGATATATGTGAACTTGCACGCACATTGCTTGCATGTCCAATACGTGCCTTTATTGGGTGCATGTGCACTCCTGTTAAAACGTGTTGTCTTGAGGGTGGTCTGCACGTGCATCATTTTGTGTTTTAAAAAAAGAACAAGATGCTCACTTACGACAAAGTTTTAATTAAAATTTAGGAAGGGTGTAGTTTAATAAGACGTACTCCTTTTCTATCTGATCAGCAGAGTACTGATAACACCAAACCTGACCCCTTCCTACACCAATGGCTCAAAATTCCATCATTTGTTTGTAAAATATTACTAAACATTCACTTGCTGAATTTGTCTGGAAGATAATTGGCAGATTCCCCTTAAAGAATTTAATAGTATATAAATGAACAGTAGCATTTATAATTTGGTCGCTTGTGTGAGAAAGGTAGATTAAACATCACATAAATGAGTAGCCCTCAGAGAACAGATTGTAATATAATATACTCATTTCAAGGATTCTAGTATATAGCTTCTGACCATTTTACATAGGGAAGGTCATTTTCAAAGGGACATCTGGGAAAAATAGTGTTTTATGTCCAAATTACCTGGCTGACATGTGGATAAACTTACATATGTATGTCATGTTGGCGAATAAGTTTACCTGGAGTGAGCAGAGGTGTTGGGTGAGGGAGGGGTTTGCACTCGCACACATACTTTTGCATTTTCAAACATTTCTGCACAAAATTTCCTGAAAAATTTCCACACACAATTTAGCAAGTGTAATTGTAATGTATGTGAGTAGTGTCGGTGGGGTGATTTTCAAAAGAGAAAGTATGTGTGTATGTGCATACATACACATGTACTTTCCTCTTGATAGCTGGTGTAACTTATACACTTCTTTGCTGTCTAATTTATGAAGGTGGATACAGAATTACACCCATATTGTCATTCATTGAATACACTTTTCCAACAGCTACAGTACAATTTTGAATCATGATGTCATTAGGCCAGATGAGGTAATTGTAAGACTGACTGCATAAGTTCAGAATCTGTAGGTACAATTTACCCATGAAAAACTTGGCGCTAATTTTCAAACTGAAAATATGCATCTACTTTCAGTTTAAACATTATCCCAGGAAAACTGTCCACACACATTTGCACGTGCTACAGTGTGCAGGTAGATTTCTGAGACCAAATACATGTGCTTTTGAAAATGCCAAAGTGTGTGATGTGTGTGTGTGTGTGTGTGAAATTGTGAACCATTTGTACCTCCCACAAGAATACCTTCTTCATGCTCACATAGAGGGTGAACAATTTTCAAAAAGTACATTTCTACAGGTAAAGCACTGTTACCCACAAAAAAGGCTTTGAAAATTGCCCTCATTATTTCTAAAAGAAAAAATCAGTTTGGCCTTTTCATAAGAAGTTAAAAACTTTCATATTTTTATAAGCTTATGCAGGAATTTAATGTATGTGTATATTTTTAGATTTTCTGTGTATTGTGCCTTGTACTTTTATATTCATTTGTATGTTTTTGAATTTTTTTTTCTTATTTTTATTTTTTTTCTCCTTTATTGATTTTTGGTAAAAACTATCAACACAATAATCTTGACCAGTATATACCACAACAAACCCGTCAAGAAAGAAATAAACTACCCCCTCCTTCCCCCCCCCCCCCCCCCCCCCAAATCTTCAAGCAGTAAAGGCAGAGGCTCTCCGGCAAATTAGTTTAAACATGCGTGTTCCGCGTCCCACCATTTGAGTCCCGGTATGTGTATGTAGTAGCTCTTTGTAGGAGGTCTCGTTTGGATGCTGAAAGTGACCACCAGAATCTGTCCCATACCGCATAACACATCGGTTGTGTCCCCGCTCTTTGCATAGTTGCCATCAGCAATTCATGTGTCATTAGTGCTTCTAGATGTGCACTCCATTGGCCTCCCGTGGGCCTTTGACCTGCAATGCATTGGATCATGATCTTTTGTACTGCTATCAGCAACGCCTTGAACATTATTGGATTTGTGGGCTAAGAGTTTTTTTTAAAATAAATAAATAAAGATTAACTCCTGACCAACAGCACTGCAGTACCCAGATCAAATTATACAAAACTGAAATCCTAGTGGTAAAAAAAAAATAATCATTCCAAATTGTTTAATGAACCAGGTATGCACTCCCATGACTTTTTTTTTCTTATATTTTATTTTTCTTAAATTTTATAAATCTTAAAGATACACTTCACAGATGTTAAGGAATACTCCCACTCGAAAATGACCTCAAACATCTCATACTAACATTCTGTGTATTATCTTAGTATTACAATCATAAGAAAATTGAGATAGTTGGAGGAAAAAAATAAGACTAAAGAAGCAAATAATATTATACATTTTCATACTCTACTATTGTGTTTGACTCCCACCATAAATACTACTCTACCAGCGCAATGGAGATTCTAGGATTGGGAATCAAGATATGACTGCAGCTGTTCTGGTTGATTAAAGACATACTTGACTTCCTGATAAGTAACAATACAACAGCATGGGAATCTTAATAGAAATTTAACCCCTCTTTGTAGTACCTCTCCTCTCATAAGTATGAATTTCTTTCTCCTAATTTGTGTGTCCCAGGCAATGTCTGGAAATATCCTGACATTCTGGCCGTAGAATTTCATATTTTGATATCTAAAAAATAGTCTTAATACTGAATCTCTTTCTGATACAAAAGAGAATTGCACTATAAGAGTGTCTCGTGTCACGATATTTGTTTCAAAAGATTTTTCCAATAGTTCTGAGAGATTCAAATTAGCTATTTGATTACCCTGTCTTTGATTTTGAAAATTTTTTAATCCCTGATGTTGGGCTGTATAATAAATTCTAGAAATTACAGGTACTGTACTGTCTGTGTACTTCAATATATTTGTCAAATAACTTTTAAATAAATCTAGAGGGGAAATCAAATAAGTTTTCGGAAAATTCAATATCCTAAGGTTATTTTTTCTAATTTAATTTTCTAACATTTCTAACTTATCTAAGTGAATTTTGTCTGATCTAATTAAATTAGCCTACACCTTCTCAATTTCATCAAATGTACTCTCTAAGGAATTCACTGAACTATCTAGTTTTTCTACCTTGGTCTATAAAGCCACATTTTTATTTAAAACATCCTGAATGTTAATTGCAAGATTATTTATAGATTTTTGCATTGAAACTAGCATAGTCCCAATTTCTTCTAGAGGAAAGTTCTTTGTGTAATTAAAGATACCTCAGTCAAAGTTCTTACTTGGAATTCTCCACTTCCTTTCTCCATTGGAGTTTTCCCGGATTCATCATGTTGCAAAGAGGAAGCACCACTTTGTTCCCTGGAGCCCTGACTACCAGAGCTCTCCGAGGAGCAGATCATCCCCTCTACTCCTCTCTGGTCACTTAATGGTGTGAAATCCATTCTCAATTTGGGGTCCTCAAAAAGAAGATCCCCCTCTCTCTTTCCAGATGGTGGCTCTGGTGTTGCTGGTGCACCAGGGGTTAAAGATGTTTCATGAGTCTGGAGAATTGTCCACTGCTTGCGGTGTAATCCTCCTGCGACTTCACTTCCTGGTGTTGTTGTAGGGGTCTTTGCAAAGCAGTCCTCAGTTCTTGGCTGGCAGGCAATTACATTTGGTGTAGAAGAAAGTTCTCTCAATTTTGCCTTCCTCTTTGTGTGTGGCATCCCAAAGAGGAAGGAGTTACCAGCCAACTATTCAAAAATAATTATTAAGGTAAATACCTTAATACTGACTCCTTGCACTCTTGACAACTATTTTTTTCCTTTAATTCTCTTCCAAGAATCTCATGGCAGCTGAGTCCTACAAATAAAACTCTGTCCTCGCAAATCCAGTCAAAGCCGGGCAAAGCTGCACGTCTGTTAGGTGTGCATGGCTTTGGTGGCGTGCCGGCGGCAGCAATGTGTCACTAGGACGCCGGTCTTATGGGCGCCTCCTTCGGCTCCTCCCCCTGATGTTGGGGCTGGCAGAAATATTCAATTGAAAAGGAAATTTTTTAAAGATCTCACCGCGAGGCAAAATTTCTCTAAAGGTAATGTCAGCTGCAAGTTGAAGCCGCTAGGACACTGGTCTTATGGGCGCCTCCTTTGGCTCCTCCCCCTGATGTCAGGGCTGGCAGAAATATTCAGTTGAAAAGGAAATTTTTTAAAGATCTCACCGCGAGGCAAAATCTCTCCAAAGGTAATGTCAGCTGCCTCCCATGACATTTTTACAGTCATAAAAGCCTTAATTGTTCCAAGAAATTATTTGATGCCATTTTAAACCGATTTTTTTTACCCTCCATTTTCTGTAAAAAAAAAAAAAAAAAAAAAATTAAAATAAAAATCCAGAGGGAAGTGGATATATTACACCTCAATTGCTTCAGCCAGGTATGAAGGAGAGAGTTAACTAAGGGCCATCCTTTCTGAATTTAGGATACTGAGTGTTAAGGAAGTGGGTGACGTTTTTAAAACAGGTGTGCCTATCTATCTTGGTGATAGATGCATTCCCCTCAGTTTTGGTTTGTTTGAATATAGAACCTGGGACTGAGATTTTAAATTCAATAATATTTGCTTTTAGGCACTCAAAGTAGCTTCAGTTAAACTCGTCATTAAGAAACCAACTTTAGATGTTGCCAAACCAGAAAACTATCAACCTGTCATGAATATTCTGTTTTTATCCAAGCTGATAGACAAAGCAATTTTTCAATAGATTTCTGATTTTATTGACAATAAAAAATTTTGGATAACTGCCAATTTGATTTCATGCACCTCTACAAGCACTAAATCGTTTTTGTTGATTAAATCTATTAAAGGAGCTGGATAAACGAAAAAATTAGATTTTTGTTCTTTTGGACTTGAACATGGTATTCATTTTTTATGAATAAGGTTTTATTGAACTTCATGTGGCATTGATGTGTTAAGATTTTTTGATTATGCATTGTTCCAATCTCTTTAGAATATTTTCATTAACATACTAGACCATGTTATTCTGTTAGATTGTTGTTGCGTCCATCGGTCTCAGACGGCTTCGACCTCTGTGCCTTACCTTTCTTTCTGCTCTCTCCGTTAGCCTTGGGAAGATGGCTACCACTGCATCTGCATGCCGCTCTCTCCGGCGACCCTGGAACGGCAATGGCATGGCTATCCGCCATGTTTCTCCTGAGGGCCTCCTAGGGTGCGCGCACGCACACCACCCACATCTTTATCCATGTCATGGTGGGAACCTCGGGGGCGTCCCCTTCGAGTGACATCACGCCATCCGGGTATTTAGCCTGCCCCTGTTTGCTAGCTCATCGAGTTAGCAAGGATCGTGAGTGGATGGAAAGCCTCCAGTCTGAGCTACTCTGCTGCTTCCGTGCTGTTGCTGGAAGCTCTCTCTGCCCTTCGGGGTATTTCATCTAACCTGGGTACCCGCTCCTTGGGGGCCCTTTGCTTTCTTTCAGGTGCCTATCTGGGATACCAGATACTCGCTCCTCGAGGGCCTGCTCTCCCTGCCTTGGTGCCTGTAATCCAACTATTTCTGCCTGCTTAGATCTACAACTTAGTGAGTAATCTAACCTTTATCAGTCTGTCTCATCTACAGCTCAGCATTGGGAACCTGCAACCGGAACTCCCTATACTACCGTGTGCTGCTAACATCTACCATTGTGAGACAGGTCTTCTCTGCCGAGGGTCCCTGGACTGCTACTATTGGATCACCTCACTACTGCCACCTCTGGTGGTATCATCCAGCTGTATAATAAAATACAAATCTCTGTGTTTGTGTGTCTTGAGTCTAGCCTAGTACTACGGTTCCTCATGGGGCTCCTCCCCGTGGGAGTGGCCATCACCGCAGTACCCAAAAATCCACTCCAACACCTCAAAACCATAACAATTGCTTGGCTGCAAAAGGAATATCATGGAAAGTGTGTTGGTATGGTTTATGTCATATCTGTCCAAAAGGGCCCAGTTTGAGAATATGGGAACCTGCTCCTCTGTTCAGTATCTGCTAACTTGTGGAGTCCCACAATGGGATCTCATCACTCCTATATAACATGTATCTGGAATCTTTATCAAAAAATATTTTAAAAGCTAAGATCAATTTTTCAGATGTTCACTGACAAATCCAATTGTATGTTCCCATGTGAGTAGACAGTGATGGATCATGGTCTAAGGGATATTAGCATTGATGGATGCAAGCAAACTGAGAATATATCCTCAAAAAAACAGAGGTATTACGAGTAAGGAAGGAAAAATGTATAGTGTCCCTGTCCATGTGAAAATGGGATGAGATTGTAATGAAAGCAAATGATCAAGTACATAGGGTCCAAACTGATGCTATACTAACCTTGGATCTCAAATCTAATCTGTTGTGAAAACTTGTTTTTATTATTTCTGACAGTTGAGAGGTATTTGGCCATTTTTTACTCAGACTTTGTTCAGATAGAGGTGAATTTTAAAAGCTTGGTGTGTGTATCAATCGGGGGATGTGCAAATAAGTCAGGTTGATGGTGCCAACCCTATTTTAAAAAGTGCCCAGATAACTTGCGTAAAACCCTCTGCGTACACATCTGAAAAGTTTCCAGAAAGGAGTGGGGCATTTTAGGGACTGGCCAAGAGATGTGCATGTAAATACTTATGTGCCCTGTGCCAGAATCAACCAAGGCTTGTGTGGGAAACTCATGGTCGCCCACAGTAATGGTCACAGGGAGTGTTAATTGAGGAGCAGGAGTTGTGAAGCCTAGGGTCACCTCCTCACTAGACCCTAGGCTTGGCAGTTTCCTAGCCTCTGAGGATATTGTGTGAGCTGGTGCCTGGTCCTGGCACAGTAAAAGCAGAGTCCCAGCTGACATCAGCAAAGCCTCTTCTCAGGGGTCAGGCACCCCTGACCAAGTTGCATTGGTTCATCCAGATGTGACGGTGTAGGGGCTGGCATCGGAGTTGGAGAGAGAGGATGCTGAAACTGAGGGGCAAGTGTAATTGATCTTTGCGAAAGACAGAGTTCCTGGGCTCGTTGCTGGAGGCCATGGTCAATTCTCCCAGCCAAATTAATCAGACCATCCAAAGACTCGGGAAGCTCATGAGTGGCTAGCTCATCCTTAATCTGTGAGGACAGCCCCTCCATGAAGATACTGTGGAGACTGTCCTCTCCCCAGTTCAGCTCCTTCGTCATGGCTCAGAACTCTATAACGAAGTCCATCAAGGGCCAGTTATTTTTATATAGGTGGAGGAGGTCCAATCCTACTATGGCCAACTGGCCAGGCTCGGCAAAAACCAGCTTGAAGGCCCGGATGAACTGTTGCTGGACTGGCAAAAGAAGGTTGGCTCGCTCCCACAAGGGACAGGTCCAGGCCATGGCCTTCCCATCCAAAAGGGAGAGCACAAAAGTGGTCTTCACCGAGTCATAAGAACATAAGAAACTGTCATACTGGGTCAGACCAAGGGTCCATCAAGCCTAGCATCCTGTTTCCAACAGTGAACAATCTAGGCTACAAGTACCTGCCAAGTACCCAAACACTAAGTAGATCCCATGCTACTGATGCTAGTAATAGCAGTGGCTATTCCCTAAGTCAGCATGATTAATAGCAGTTAATGGACTTCTCTTCCAACTCACAGCTGAAATTACCTTTGGAGAGATTTTGCCTCGTGGTGAGATCTTTAAAAAATTTCCTCTTCAACTGAATATTTCTGCCAGCCCCGACATCAGGGGGAGGAGCCGAAGGAGGCGCCCATAAAATCGGCATCCTAGCGACGCAGTGCTGCCACCTCTCCTCTACCTCTCCTCCTACCTACGCCCCCCAAAAAGCCCACCCTCCCAATACAAATAACCCCCACACAAGCCTTACGTCATTAGAGTTCACCAAAGCTCTCGAAATTGAATCCATACTCAAGAAAGCCAGGCCATCCTCCCACCTCTCAGACACAATCCCCACAAAACTCCTCCTCTCCATTCCCAACATAATAGCCCAACCCATTGCCAACATTATAAATTCTTCTATCAAACTAGGAGCAGTACCCAACCCACTCAAACAAGGAATAGTCAAGCCCATTCTAAAAAAAACCTAAGCTTGAACCAACCAACCTGTCTAACTACCGCCCCATTTCAAATCTCCCGTTCATCTCAAAAATCCTGGAAAAAAACGATCAATCAGCAACTCACCGATTACCTAGATGACTATCAAATCCTCTCTCCTCAGTACAGCTTTCATAAATACCATAGCACGGCTTTCGTAAATACCATAGCATGGAAACCCTCCTCTTATCCTTGACTGACCACCTAATCAAAGGCCTAGATAAAGGACAATTTTATATCCTAGCTAACTTAGACATCTCTTTGGCTTTCAATACCATCAGCCATAATATCCTTCTCCAGCGACTTAATGAGATTGGAATAACTGGAGTTGCCCACAGTTGGTTCAGTTCCTATCTCAGCAACAGAAACTTCAAAGTCAAAATTGGAAACCATGAGTCTAAAGAACCCCCCCCTTAACCAAGGTGTCCCACAAGTTCATCCCTGTCATCTGCCCTCTTTAATATATTTATTTATTTATTTATGGTTTTTATATACCGGAGTTCCTGTATACAATACATATCACTCTGGTTCACAGTTAACAGTAATAACTACTGCCGGGTGGCAGTTTACATGGAATATATACCTCTTACTGCTCTGTCACCTTCTATCGGATCTCAATCTTCCCCACTATATCTATGCAGACGATGTGCAAATACTCATTCCTGTTACTGACACTCTCTCTAAAGCCATCAACATCTGGGAATCCACACTAATGTCAATCAACAAGCTCTTAACTAACATTCATCTCGCCCTTAACACTGCAAAAACTGAGCGTATGCTTATTTCCCCACCAACCTACACCAATGCCCTCCCCCTACACCAGTCACTTCCACACCTCATCTCGTTCTCCCAACAGGTACGAGATTTAGGGGTCACCCTAGACAATCAAATCAACCTAAAGAAATTCATCAACTCAACACTTAAAGAATGCTTCTTTAAGATACACACCCTAAAGAAACTTAAACCCTTGCTCCATCTCTCTGACATTCGCTCGGTGCTACAAACTATGATTTTTTTCCAAAATTGACTACTGTAACTCTATTCTCATAGGTTTACCCAAAAACTCCATCCACCCACTTCAAATTCTGCAAAACACAGACACTCGAATCCTTACCAATACATGCAGCAAGGAGCACATTACACCTGTCTTAAAGGAGTTACACTGGCTACCGATCGCTTTCTGTATACAATATAAGACCCACTCTATCATACATAAAGCACTTCACAACCCCGACATGAACTGGTTCAATGATTCCCTGCAATTCCACTCCTTTCTAGACCGTCCAGAAACCAATACCTTGCCACCATACGTACACCCTCCCCCAAACTCACCAATCTTGCAACCTCAGCTATATTAACTGCACTAACCACATCCTCTGGCAATAAAATCCAGAGCTTAATTGTGCATTGGGTGAAAAAGAATTTTCTCTGATTTGTTTTGAATGTGCTACTTGCTAACTTCATGGAGTGCTCCCTAGTCCTATTATCTGAAAGAGTAAATAACTGATTCACATTCACCCGTTCTAGACCTCTCATGATTTTATGGACCTCTATCATATCCCCCCTTAGCCGACTCTTCGCCAAGCTGAACAGCCCTAACCTCTAGCCTTTCCTCATAAGAAAGCTGTTCCATCCTGTTTATCATTTTGGTTGCCCTTTTTTGTACCTTCTCCATCGCAACTACATCTTTCTTGAGATGCGGCGACCAGAATTGTACACAGTACTCAAGGTGTGGTCTCACCATGGAGCGATACAGAGGCATTATGACATTTTCCATTTTATTCACCATTCCCTTCTGTGCTGACTGGAGTGTGAAGTGCATGAAACACTAGTTGTGAAAAACCCCGCATTGCTTCAGATCCCCAGCATACTGGGGTGCAGCTGGTAGCCGCAGCATGGGCAAAGCAGGTATCACAGGAGGGGTAGCAGTTGCGAGCGGGGAAGAAGATGCCAGTGGAACTGCTGCTGCAACCAGGTGGGCACTAAGCCACTTCATTGATGCCACCATGAGCTCCAAGAACAGTTGCTGCTGCAAAATCTTCTGTACTAGACCTGGAATGGCCTGGAGGCTTGAGGCCATTCCATTGGCAGGCGGAGCTGCCTGAAGCAGATGCCCAACAGGAGCTTCACCAATATCAGCCCTCATTCCCCTTAGGTTGAGCAGTTGAGTGCCACGACCGGCTTGTGCATGGGCCTCTGTAGAGGTGAAGATCCATTGCCTAGAAGAGGATGTGGGCCAGCACAGTAAGAGAAGACAGGTCAAGCAGCGGTCTGGGCAGAAGGCAAGCAATCAGAGTCAGGTTCAGGCTGTGGTCAGAGGTGGACAGTCAGGGTTGAGGTCCAGGCATAGGATCAGTCAAGAATGATAAGCAGGCAGAAATCAAGCAGTGTCAAGTCCAAGCCGGGGTCAAAAGCTCGAAGTCCAAACTGAGGAGAAGGAACCACCAAGGATGAGGAACCACAGGAACAAGGAGGAATACTGGGAGATGGATGAGGAGGACTGACCGGGAAGACGAGAACACAGGATGAAGACGCAGAAGAACAGGAACATAGCAGGAACCAGGAACAGATGTCAAGGTGAAGAATGCTGAGGTAAAGCTCTACTCCGCAGAGGCAACCTATTGCCTAGGTGGGGAGTGCAGGGGGAGAGAACCCTGATGTCATCAGCAGGCACTGCGGGGAAGTTCTTGCCTTGGGTCCTTTAAGTTTCTGGAAGTCGGGCACACGCGCGCCTAAGTCAGCCAGTGTCGGGATCGCTCTCTCAACCATGTGTAGTCCTCTCAGATGTGGTAGCTGGCCACGCAGCCATTTGGGGGTCTGCCCTGGCATCAGAAGCGTCTGCTGAGGGCATGGGGTTGGAATTAAGAACACTGAATGCAACAACTATCTATACAGTACATGCTAACTCCCGTTTTTGTAAAATTATATTTATGACATTACCATTGTAATTTCCATAAAATAAACCGTGGCATGCTACTTCTATTTAATTCTGTTGTTACATCATTTGAAGCAACAGTCCATGCAACATGACACTTTTTATCTACAATGGTAGACATATTCTGCAACCGGTAGTTACATCCTTAAGTTCATCATTTTTTTTATTTAAAAACTTTTCTATACCGTTGCTAAGTTAAATACCATCTCAACGGTTTACATGTAGGCACATATTTAATGTAGGCAAAAGTGTACTATAGTATATTCTAACAGGTGCCGTTAAAGGTTCGGTTACAATATATCATTAAACATAGACATTTAGTGAAATTGTTCATGACCAATTGTACCAAGGTACTTACACCGGTAGTTTTGTCACATATAGTATTATCGTTATGCTTTATTGTGGTGTGGAGTTCGTAGACTAATCTACTGTACAGTCCTCGGACTGTGTGTCGGTGCCTTTCTGTCTTATCCTGAATAATTTCTCTCTATTTTCCTTTCTCTTTATAAAATGCTTGTTTAAAAAGCCATGTTTTTAAACTTTTCTTAAATGTCTTGAGATCACTTTGTAGTCTGATCTCTGGAGGCATTGTGTTCCAGATTATGGGTCCTGCTAGGGATAGGGCTCTTTCTTTCACTTGGGTTAGTTTTGCTGTTTTAACTGATGGAATGGTTAGGAGTGCTTTATTTGCTGATCAGAGGTTCCTGTGTGGAATGTGTACCCGTAATGCTGTGTTCAACCAGTCTGATTTCTCATCATAAATTAGTTTGTGAATGATACATAGGGTTTTATATTTAATTCTGTGTTCAATTGGTAGCCAATGTAACTCTGCTAGGGTTTCGGTTATATGGTCCCTCCTTCTTTTTCCGGTTAGTATTCTAGCTGCTGTGTTTTGAAGTATTTGCAGAGGTCTTAATGTTGTATTAGGTAGTCCTAACATAAGGGCATTGCAGTAATCTGTGCTGGAGAAAATTAGGGCCTGTAGTATTGTTCGGAAGTCATTTTGAGTTAGTAGTGGTTTGTTTTCTGAGTACCATGAGTTTTGCATAACCTTCCTTTACTTTTAGTGATATGTGTTGTTTCAGATTGATTTCAGGGTCCATTATTATTCCCAGGTTACGTACTTTTCCCGCTAGTTCTATTTTCTGGTTGTCTTATTGAGCTTTGACTGATTTCAGAATTTTTTCGTTCTAAGTGTAGAAATTCTGTCCTATCAATATTAATTACAAGTTCCATTTGTGTCAGAAGTTGTTTTATAATGCTTAGGTACATGTTGGCTAGGATTAATGTTTTCTCTAGAGTATCCTCTATGGGTAGAATAAGTTGAATATCGTCGGCGTAAATGTAGTGTATAATTCCTAGCCCTGCAAGTAAGTGGCATAATGGCAGCATGTATATGTTAAAAAGGGTCGCAGATAGGGCTGATCCCTGTGGAACTCTTGTTTTGAGATTAATTTTTTTCTGACAATGTATTGTTGATCTGAACTTGGAAAAACCTGTTTTTTAGGTATGAATTGAACCATTTTAGTGTTAGGCCATGTAATCCTATTTCTTCCAGTCTATTTATTAGTATTTTATAGTTTACTGTGTCAAAGGCTGCTGCCAGGTCAAGCATTAGTAGAATATAGTGTTTACCACTATCAAAGCCTCTTAGAATGTTATCTGTTAGAGAGAGGAGTAAAGTCTCAGTGCTGTAGTGCTTTCGAAAGCTGTGTTGAGATGGATACAGTATGTTATTGTTATCCAGGTGTTCAGCTAGTTGTTTCTGTACCGTTTTTTCAATTAGTTTGGCTACTAAAGGAATATTTTTTACTGCATGCTTCCTGCCAGAACATCATCACATCAACAACTTTTACTCTTTCCTGTGTCACAGCACATACGCAAGCGATAGTACAATGCCTTCTTGTGATGGTATGGAAGCACTTGAAAACCATAATGTATCTTTTGCACTTACAAAATACTCATTCCAAGGCTGTCCACACAAAGGATCAGTTGGTATGTTTATATAACAGTAACCATATCAATCTACTTACCATGCTCCACTGAGATTAGCTTTGAAGACAAATCCACCTTCATAGCAGAGCAAAGATGTTGGCATCCAGATTTCAGGAAAACCATCCAAATTTTCAATTGGGTTTCTTTTCAGGGCATTTATGTTTTCTGTCATAGGCTCAGCTACTGGCAAAGGATACATAACAATTCCATGATAGGATAGGACACTATAAGTAGAATAATATCCTTTAAGTAGACAAAGAGATAAAGAAAACAGTAGAGATAAAGATAAAGTACATGAAGGAAGTTACAGGGGTAGTATCAAGTTTATGAAAAAGGGACCTGCCTCTTCCTACAAGCATACCCTAGCATCTAACAATCACAAAACACTCACTACATTTATACAGTAATATCAAGAAAACATTCATCCTGGAGAAAAAGAAACAACTATCTGCAGCCCATTTCAATAATCAGTCATAAAAACCTTGTATAAAATCTTCAGTGCTAACAAAATCAAACTGCAATCAAAAAGTAATAATGAAGTACAAACAATACTAAACTTAAGTAGTAGGCCAGATTGACAAACTAAAGACTAGCAAATCACCTGGACCGGATGATATGCATCCTAGAGTTCTGAAGGAACTCAAAAATGAAATTTCTGATCTATTAGTTAAAATTTGTAACCTATCATTAAAATCATCCATTATACCTGAAGACTGGAGGGTGGCCATTGTAACCCCAATATTTAAAAAAGGCTCCAGGGGCGATCCAGGTAACTATAGACAAGTGAGCCTGACTTCAGTGCCAGGAAACTATTCTCAAGATCAAAATCGTAGAGCATATAGAAAGACATGGTTTAATGGAACACAGTCAACATGGATTTACCCAAGGGAAGTCTTGCCTAACAAATCTGCTTCATTTTTTTGAAGGGGTTAATAAACATGTGGATAACTGGTAGATGTAGTGTATTTGGATTTTCAGAAGGCGTTTGACAAAGTCCTTCATGAGAGACTTCTAAGAAAACTAAAAAGTTATGGGGTAGGAGGTGATGTCCTTTCGTGGATTACAAACTGGTTAAAAGACAGGAAACAGAGAGTAGGATTAAATGATCAATTTTCTCAGTGGAAAAGGGTAAACAGTGGAGTGCCTCAGGGACAGGTACTTAGACCGGTGCTTTTCAATATATATATAAATGATCTGGAAAGGAATAAGACGAGTGAGGTTATCAAATTTGCGGATGATACAAAATTATTCGGCGTAGTTAAATCACAAGCAGATTGTGATACATTACAGGAGGACCGTGCAAGAATGGAAGATTGGGCATCCAAATGGCAGATGAAATTTAATGTGGACAAGTGCAAGGTGTTGCATATAGGGAAAAATAACCGTTGCTGTAGTTACACGATGTTAGGTTCCATATTAGGAGCTACCACCCAGGAAAAAGATCTAGGCATCATAGTGGATAATACTTTAAAATCGTCGGCTCAGTGTGCTGCAGCAGTCAAAAGTTAGGAATTATTAGGAAGGGAATGGTTAATAAAACGGAAAATGTCATAATGCCTATATATCGCTCCATGGTGAGACCGTACCTTGAATACTGTGTACAATTCTGTTCGCCGCATCTCAAAAAAGATATAGTTGCGATGGAGAAGGTACAGAGAAGGGCAACCAAAATTATAAAGGGGATGGAACAGCTCCCCTGTGAGGAAAGGCTGAAGAGGTTAAGGCTGTTCAGCTTGGAGAAGAGACGGCTGAGAGGGGATATGATAAAGGGCTTTAAGATCATGAGAGGTCTTGAACGAGTAGATGTAAATCGGTTATTTACACTTTCAAATAATAGAAAGACTAGGGGGCATTCCATGAAGTTAGCAAGTAGCACATTTAAGACTAATCAGAGAAAATTCTTTTCACTCAACGCACAATAAAGCTCTGGAATTTGTTGCCAGAGGATGTGGTTAGTGCAGTTAGTGTAGCTGGGTTCAAGAAAGGTTTGGATAAGTTCTTGGAGGAGGAGTCAATTAATGGCTATTAATCAAGTTTACATAGGGAATATCCACTGCTATTAATTGCATCAGTGGCATGGGATCTTCTTAGTGTTTTGGGTAATTGCCAGGTTCTTGTGGTCAGGTTTGGCCTCTGGTGGAAACAGGATGCTGGGCTTGATGGACCCTTGGTCTGACCCAGCATGGCAATTTCTTATGTTCTTAAGTGCTCATTTAAAATTATAGAAATGTGCAAAAGAACATAAGAACATAAAATGAGCTATACTGAATCAGACCAAAGGCCCATCAAGCACAGCATCAATGAAGACACATTCCCAAAAAAACAGAGGGCTTCTCTGAAATCAAGAAACACAATGTCAGTGACAAATTTGGTAATGTATATAAATTTATTTATTTATTTAACGGTTTTATATATCGACGTTCATCGGAGATATCACATCGGTGTACATTAAACAAAACATTACGCTGAAGTAGCACTTGAGAAAGAACGTCGTGGATAAACATATAAGAGCCTAAAAACTAGAAAAATGCAGTTTAATATAATATTTACAGGATAACATCGGTATACATTAAAATTCAGAGTTATATATAATATTTACAGGATAACATAGGTGTACATTAAACAAAATATTACGCTGGGGTACCCAGGGTTGGGACTAAGGAAGGATTATAGAGTAAGAGAGACATACGTGCAAGGTATAAGGTTGTAGTGCAAGGGGAAGTGCAAGGTACGAACAATTGAACACCCACACACACCACCATAATCAATATGTGTGTAGTTTTTATTTTTTGTTCATCACTAAAGGATAAAGTTACAATTATAAAGCTAGTCTTGTATTCAAAACCGTTAGAGAAAGTTGGACATGATCTATCACATACCAATTATTATTGTTTACAAACCATGTTATCGAACCATTATGGCACCTGTGTAAATTGATATATTTTAGCATCATTATTTTTGTGCGCCTTACTGTAAAACTTTGTGACAGTATCCATCTTAACGATGGTATAGAAAAGACTTAAAATAAAATAAAAATAAATAATCTGCAAAAGATGAAATTAGCTCGGAGCAACTGAGTGATTAGGGGAAAATGTAAAGTGAACAATGTAACTTGTATACAAGTAAACAATGTAACTTGTATAAAATAATCAATGTAACTTGATTAAAATAAATATTGTAACATGGTAACTTGTATAGGTTGTTTCTTATGTAGAGTACTTAGAAAAGATGACATTGTAGCTGGGGAGGGATTTAGGAGGGAGAAGAAGGTGGGGACTTCGGAGGGGGATTTAAGATGTCTAAGATAGCTAGGATATAAGATTGTCCTTTATCTAGGCATTTGATTAGGTGGTCAGTCAAGGATAAGAGGAGGGTTTCTGTGCTATGGTATTTACGAAAGCCGTGCTATTGTATTTACGAAAGCCATACTGAGAAGGAGAGAGGATTTGATAGTCATCTAGGTAATTGGTGAGTTGCTGATTGATCGTTTTTTTCCAGGATTTTTGAGATGAATGGGAGATTTGAAATGGGGAGGTAATTAGACAGGTCGGTTGGGTCAAGCTTAGGTTTTTTTTAGAATGGGCTTGACTATTGCTTGTTTGAGTGGGTTGGGTACTGCTCCTAGTTTGATGGAAGCATTTATAATGTTAGCAATGGGTTGGGCTATTATGTTGGGAATGGAGAGGAGGAGTTTTGTGGGGATCGTGTCTGAGGGGTGGGAGGATGGCCTGGCTTTCTTGAGTATGGATTCAATTTCGAGAGAATTTCTAATGACGTAAGGCTTGTGTGGGGGTTATTTGTATTGGGAGGGTGGGCTTTTTGGGGGGTGTGGGTAGGAGGAGAGGTAGAGGGAAAGCGCGTTAGCAGTTTATTTTTTTTGTCTTATAAGTAGGCCCATAATTTAAAACAAGTTTATATCCATTTCATATTCTAAAGCAAATTTATATCACTCCCATATTTATTTAATTTATTCTCTGACTTTCAGGCATTTCAAAGCTGATTATGTTAAGGTGCTGCAGGTATTTCCCTGTCCCCAGAAGGCTCACAATCTAACACCTAGATTCATCAAGCCGTGATGTGTTTTTGCTGGAGCCGGGGTCCCACTATGCGGGGATGTCACCACGATAGTGGGGCCCCTCCCCCAAAAACACATCTCTGCTGTATGGCGTTTTCTTTTGTGTCATGGCCAGACATCGCGACGAATGGCCCTTTAACACAATGGCGATCCCAACTTCATGGGATTGCTATCGTCTTAAAGGGCCGCTGGCTCCAAAATGAAAAAAAAAAGTGGCCAAACAGGGAGTTTGAGTGGGGCCTGCCAGTCGACGTGGCCCCGATGCCCCCCTCAAAAAAAAGTTTAAATTATGCATGTGGTGGCAGTCCCCCTGTCTGTTCCCCACCCAAATCCTGCTGGCCCCCCTGATGTCAACCCCCCACCCCTGGGCCCCCCCAATATGACAATCTCCCGCCCCACTCCCTGCCGCCCCCAGGGCCCACTTTACCTTAACCTGGATTCCGCATTAGGGATGGGTGCATCCTCGTACCCGTCCCAATTGGTGCTGGAAAATGGCACCAACCATGATAGGAGTGAGGATGCACTCAAGAATTTAATTTTGCAAAATCAATGGCAAAGCATTGTAGATATTCAAAAGTGTGTCCTGGCTTAATACAATCAAACACACTTAGGGACTCCCAAAGAATTATCACAGTATACAATATCAATATCCGTTTAAATTAATCTTCAAATCACCCTTCAACTGTTTATATCCTTTATTATTACATGTCACATAAACATATGTTATATCACATGTAAAACAACAATCATTAAATACATAATTTAAATTACATTAAACACCATTTCTAATAACATGATATTCAACAGTACATACATCAAGATAATTACCCCTCAACATTCATGTAACTTATCACAGTATCTATTCTAATGATTTCAATATTAAATCACAATGTTGAATACACTCAGTCCGGATAAGTCCTAGCTCATAATCATCATGTTATCCCAACCCTAACCCCCTAATATCACACAATCACACTCATTCATTCATCCACTTAAAAAGCATATACCCCATAAAAGTGACCTCTTATCCTTTATATTATCATATATTCATATTTTATAACGATTGTTAAACAGCTGATACTCAATTCTTTACAATCACCCCAATGTTTTTCAACCGATATTTTAACATCAAACACCCCGATCTTTCTCAACCGATGTTTTGATGTCACACACCCCAACAAGGCACCTCGTTTCACCCCTAATCGTGCTTCCTCAGGGGACTCTTACTGTATTTCACAATTTCAATCATACATCACTCTCTATAAAACAGATATCTAAAAAAATATATTTTTTCAAATTTATTCAATTATTTTTTGGGGCTCAAGCCAAACATTTGTGTGCCATTCACAATACCCACCATAGTTTACTCCCTCTGATACTAAACACCGCTTATCCGGACCTCACTACATAGATTTTATACAGTGCAACTATGAGCATAAAAGCATATTTGTCATATAAAAAACATTTTTAAACTCAATTGGGGGGCCATTCACAATACCCACCATAGTTTACTCCCTCTGATACTAAACACCACTTATCCAGACCTCACTACATAGATTTTACACAGTGCAACTATGAACATAAAAGCATATTTGTCATATAAAAAACATTTTTAAACTCAAAAGGGGGAGGTGGGGGATGGGCAGAATTTTGAAGGGGCCCTTTTTGCCCTTTCAAAATTCTGCCGCCTGAAGTGGCCGCGAGCGGCGGCAGCACCCCCTAAACCTCAGCGCCCTAGGCACAGGCTTCTTCCCAAGATTTATTTAGCACATTTGTGCCTTTGATTCAGGGTCTTGATTAACTTTAGACCTGTTTTGACTCTGAGGCAGCACGGTAGGCAGGTAGAAAAAAAAAGCAGGCTGGGAAATAAGTGGTCCTTGTCTGCAGACATCCTCTTCTATGAAAATGCATTACTTCAAATTCTGAGCCACAATTTTACTACCCTGGGACCTCAAAGAATTGCCCGTGGGTGGAAAATTTGACCTTCCCCTGTTACTTTATGCGAGAATGTTGCGACTCTCCACCACATAATTTCTACATGAGCCACAGGCTAGCCTTTCCTCAAATGAAGTGCAAAACACCCAGTATCGTAACAAGCTCTGACTGGCCTGTCTTTCAGCAAGATTAGTTTGTTTTCTTAAGAAACTTTCTCAATATCCGGTCCCACATTTTCTCACAAGCTTCTATTACATTTCAGCAGCTACAGCCATTACAATAAATCAAAGACACATTAGTGAGGTGGGAGACCTAGGATAAAAGAAAGGGGTAGGCATTAATGCATTTTTGCATTTTCTGCTGGTGCTACTTCTTGTCGAAAGGTTATCAGTGTGGAAATACATTTCCTGTTGGTGGCATCCATCTCTGTCAGGAGCAGCAACAGGACTACACTTTAGTGCATCACTATTTATCCACAAAGTCATTCTGTAAAAAAAAAAATTCTGAAAATAATTATGATGAAATCTGCCTGCATATACAGTTTCAAGGTGCAGCTTCTTCCTGATCACTTACAACGAAGTGTCAATCTTGCACAAAATCTGGCAGCCTTTCTAAGTTAAATATACCGAGGAATGCCTCCTTTCCTTGGATGATGTCCCAGAATCTGCAGCTTGGAAAAGCACCCAGATAACATCATGGACTGTAAAACATAAACACGAAGAGGGCGTCAGCAAAAGTGTGCAGATGCTGCTCTTAGCTTGTGGTAATTCAACTGAAAGTTTAAAAGCGATAACAGAACTGAACAATTAAATCAGGGAAAAGCAATCCCTGTTACTTATTTAGATCTAAAAACACTAATGTTTCGCAAATTCTACACTGACATTCATACTTCTGATCATCCTAATTCACAATTGAACTTTCATCTATAAACATCATAATAACTCCTCTCCAACCAGAACCTACATACCCTCGTCATCCAACTTAATAATACTTTCTGGACTTGAAATGTTTAATTCCTGTTTAACATTCACTTTGTTATACCTTTGCACAAATGTTAAGAAAAAAAATGTATACTTTGTAAACAGTTATGATGCTCAACCGAATGATTGTATATAAAACTCAATAAATAAATAAATTTGATGTTTGAGCAACAGCTAAATTACGTCATCTTAACTTTGTAATAACAAGGCCAGGATTTTGCATGAACGTCATGTAATGTTTTTACAAACAGCTCCTCAAGTATGTTTGCTTGCGGAATTTTTAAAGCAGCGTCTGACACCTTGTTCTGTGTTCTAGAACCCCCTTACCACCAAGCAGGCCGCGTGCCTGCGATTTGAGTTTTGGTGCGGTTCCCAGGCGTGGGGTTGTGCACTGGAGCATGGATGCACTGAAGTCTTCTGTTTGTTGTTTGACTTTTTGGGGATATCTGATAGCGTGTCAGGAAAGAGCCTCAGCATAGTCCGCCTCAGCATAGTCCGCAAGCTCCTGAAAACACTTTAGTCACGTGAGATGTTTGTGGTATGAACATTTATATAACGAGCAGCAGCAATGAAAGCAGTAGTACCTCCCTTTCTTTAGGCATTGTTTATAGTATGTATATTATGGAACGCCTTACGTGTCTGACCATGTTTTCCATGTTGTTCTTTGACTTCACATGCGTTTCTACATGTCGTGTTCCGCGGCAGGAGGAGGTAGAGTTCTTGCCCCGACTGAGGTCCCTAAGGAAAGGCCTTGAATTAGGCCTGATCTGGGCCCCTGAGAAGCATGCTGCATCATCAGCCCCGATCAGGGTGGGAGAAGAAGGCAGACTGAGGTGGACCAGTGGAATCCACCTTGCTGGGCTGAAGACTAAGGCCTGTCGCTGACTTTGGAATGAAGTATGAAAGGCGTGTCAGGGATTAGGTTTTAAACATTTCTGTTTTGGAGCTGTTTCTTCCTGCTTTGAAAAAGATAGTACTATATCCCTGCAGCGCAATAGAACTTATCTGTTTAAAAGAGGCTTTACTAGACCTTACCTGTTGCACAAGCATCACCCCTGCTTTCAGTTATTCCTCATCCTCACATTCACTCTGGCAAGCATATGCTACCTGTATCTCTAATGTACACGTGCAGTCCAATCACACGCATCAAACATGCTCACATGCCACTGAGGTTAGGAAAAGTATACAGAAAACAGCAGAGTTAGAGAAAATAAACCCTTTTTTTTTAAATGAAAAAAAAATATATTCACAGCTTTTTTTTTTTTACCCCTTTCAGGGTGGGTAGCAGGGTCCATGGCTCATCCTTCCTTTGCCTCTGGGTGGCCGCCTCTTCTTCTGTTTGCTGCTGCTGCTGCTGCTGTCTGAGCAAGGTTGGAAGAGAGAAGAAAAAGGACACTTCAGGACAGATTCACCAAGCATTTTTTTCCTATAGAGACAGACTGGTAGAAAAGACTTTAGGGAATAAGGCCCTAAATTGTGTATTGTGAGCTCACTTGTGCACAGTTTCCAGCAGCCCATGCACAATCGATTTAAGGCGGATAAAAATTAGCAGTAAATCGCAGTTAATCATGGCCACACAGAAGCTGAACCCTATAAAGTATTGTAAACACGCAAATAGAGGGATAATGAGCTTGGCTGATTTCCCTCTCCCACAAAAGTGCACTACATGGGGAAAAATCTTATGTAGCTGATGTACCACATAAAGTTGTTCCCCATGTAGCAGGTGGCAGAAAGGGGTGCTGGCCTCTTCCCCACTCTCATCCACCCGCTCCAACATAAATTCACATCCCTCCACCCTGATCTTGCACCTAACCCTAGGGCAAGAACATAATCTACTCAACCTTCCCTTTCTGGGCCCTCCTGCCAGCTGGAGGAGAGGTTCAGCTTCCAGCGCCGGGATGGCAGCATTCAGCGTCGCCTGACGCTGACCAGCACAGGGGTCAAAGTGTGAGTGGAGGAGGTAAACACCGGGAGGATTGAGTGTGTGACAGTGTCAGGAAGAGAATGTGGGAGGGTAGGGAGGTTGAGATCACCAGCAAAGAGCAATTGGGAGCTGGGGCAGAGGGGTTGAGCAGCCTATGGCCCCACCCTAGAATTCCTTCAACAGCTGCTGAGTGATATTTCTTTACACCCAAGCTGCAGGCTTTTTTTTTTTTTTTACTTTGGGCCAGTTAGCATGGAAAAGAACACAGGTTCAGAGGGGATATAAAATCCCTGGGCAACTGTGAATGAAGGCTCCTGGCACCAGATCCCAACCCAGGTTCCAGTTGAGCTGGAAAGCTAAAGGAGCAAGAGGAATCACAAAAAAAAAGAGCAGCTTTTTTTTTTCTTCTTTTTTTACTCGTCTTTTATTTCTCATCTGTTTGGATTTGTCAGTTTTCTTTTCTTTTCTTTACCTTTTTAAGTGTTTCCTCTCCCCTCCCCCTCAACCTTTTTTCCCTTTCTTCATCAGTTCAGCAGCTGCCTTCAGTCCTGGCCGCCACTACTCCTCTCAGCCTCGTCCTTGAGATTGCTGCTCTTCCCAGCTTCATCTCCAGCTCTCCACTTCTCCTGCCCCTAGTGGCCGCTGCTGCTGCTGCTGCTTCTCCGGACTCTTCCTTGATAGATTTGTCATCTTCTCTGATACCGGTCTGGCCCTATCTACATGCTTAGGGACAGAACTGGGTGATGAAGCAGAAATAACTCTTCTGTGGCACCATGCACAGATAATTTGGGAAACTGGGATAGAAAAACAATAGACATTGTATACCCAGTTGCATGGTTGTTACCTACAGAAGACCCTTATACCAAGAGTTAGCCATAGGAGACCCCAAATATATCATTAGTCACCATAACTTAGAGTGAGTAAGGCTTCCGGCCTAGGTGTGAGGTTTACAATTAGGCTGGTGAAATAGCCATGTTAAATATCCATGTTACACTTGAAACGTTACCCGGCTTCGTGAATTGATCCTTTGGTGAGGATGTCTCATAGACTGCAGTCACAGCTGCTGTGAAAATTGAAGTGGTAACAAAAAAATGTTTTAACAAAATGAATAATTATTACAAATTCCTTGTCATAACAATGCCAATGTCACGATGAAAAGGGTTTGAACATCTAGTTTGTACAGTAGGATGTCAAATTTTAAGCAAACAATCCATAACAGAATCATATGAAATTGTGCAAAGAATTCCCAAAAATGTATCTTAAAATAAATTGTTCAGAATCTGATATTAGTTATTTCCATATAGAATTATACATTAGAAGTTCCAACACAGGCCATGTTTCGTGCAGTTGAACTGTTTGGGTAATTGCCAGGTTCTTGTGGCCTGGTTTTGGCCTCTGTTGGAAACAGGATGCTGGGCTTGATGGTCCCTTGGTCTGACCCAGCATGGCAATTTCTTATGTTCTTATGCATTGGGGGAAATCAAATTCCAATATCTCAGACATGAACTACCAATCTGCCTATAAATTGACAAGACACCATGAAAAAATAATAGCAACATGGAGGAGAATGGGAAAAATTAACAAAAGTCAAATAGCAATCAATAACATCAAACATATTTAAATATATAAAAACTGTTTCTCTCTTTATTAAAAAAAAGTTCTATAAAGATTTACCTAAGTTACCCATAGTCCAACAGAGGCAAGCATTCATGGTAATTTTCAAAAGAAGTTATGCATGTAAAAGTAGCATATATTGTAGCAATTTTAAAAAGCCATTTATGCACATAAAGTTCACTTACACGTGAATTTGCTATGGACAATTCAATGGCATATATTGTAGCAATTTTCAAAACCCACCTACATGAGTAAAGTACATTTACATGTGTAAAACCCAATTTTAAGCATGTAATTGCTTTATTTGTAATTATATGTAATTCCTTAGTTGAGCTAATTGTAGAGGTAAGATCGTCTGAATTGTCAGTGGAGCTAGCAGAAATAGTTTATTGGAGATCATCGACCAGAGCTTCACATTCACAGCATAGTCATCAGCTTCAGATTCCATTGCCAAAATTTTTTCAGCACATGAAAATACAAAAAAATATCTTTTTCTATGACTATGCCCATACTGTGGAATGAACTCCCAGTGCATTTGAGGGAGGAAACCAATTTACTACAGTTTCACGGTAATCTGAAGACCTGGTTGATGATCTCAGATTTATGAATGAATTTATCTTGACCAGTAATAAAGTGGCTCATGACTGTTTGTTTTGTATTTTAATATTATTATTTTATTATTTTAATTGTAATGTATTAATTTGTTGTACATTGCTATGAAAGATCTAATTATAAGTCCTCAATTTAATCATAGACTCCCTTATATCGATTTAAATATCTTAATGTAATTTTGAGACCATGAAAGCAAACAAAATTTTAAGTGTGAATACTAAACATATTCCTGTGTGTCTCTCCGTATAACCTGCCAAACTCTCTGTGCGTAAAACAAAATGGCAATCCTCATCAATTTATCTCATAAGGTGTTCACACAGGTAAGATTATACAAGGACCTCATTTGCCATATCTTCCACATCTATTCAAGATGGATGGTTTAGAATCCAGTAAAATAGTTCTAAAGTACGACATTGACCATGTATTGAGACAAAAAAACATCTCTGCTTCAAGGAAATACTCAGCAGCAATAGGACTAAACTTTTGGCTCCAGTAACGCGCAAGAATATATTTAGTAATCACAATTAAAATTTTGTTTGCTTTCATGATGTAAAAGTGACACTAAGATGTTTAGAAAGATACATGAGTCTATAACTGAATGTGGCGCTATAGAGTTTTGCATCCTCGTCTCCTGTTATAATGGCTTTTTTAAAATTAATCCTCCAGTGGGTTAAGTAGAATTGCTATACAGAATTTATACTACAAGAGACAGCTGTTGTGTGTTGTGTTAAAGATAGTGAACGTGTCATTTGAAATTCAATTTTAAATTAAATAATAAAAAAGTACTACTTCACCCCAAAGATTAATCAAGTTAATCATCATACAACACTCTATCATATAATACCAATAAACTATTTCTGCTAGTTCCACTGAAAAGTCAGATGATTTTACCTCTACAACTAGATGAACTAAGTTTGACAGCATCATTATCTTCATCGAACTCTTGTATTGCTTCTCATGGTGCATTACACTGATCTGGAGCTACCAAGTTATCCATTTCCAGAAGCAAGACATTTTGGCCAGTCCTGCTTTTGAACTTGCATCCTGAAGCACTGTGGTATTTGTAGTCGCTACCCATTGAATTCAGTGCTGCAGGTCCCATTAAGTATTAGAATTGTGTTGCAAGAAAGCTAGGAGTGGCCAAAAAGTTTCCTCTTGGAACTGGGTAATTTGGCAACTCTATCTATCTCATTTTAAGATTAAACCACTACGTCTCAAGAGCAAGAGTTACAAATAAATAGCAAGCAAATAATGTGCTCAATCAGGATATTTCTGCGATGCACCAAGAGAGGTAATAAAACAGTTTTATGAAGATAGTGCTGCTGTTTAAAAAATATTTATGTGATGGCCTCTGCAGCCTGTCACTGAATTTACAGCAGCTTGCATCTAAGGGGAGCTTGAGAGAGTGTACTCAAGACCAGACAGGAAGTGAGATCATGTTTAAGAAGTATCTTCTGTCACATGTAGTCTTCAGGCATTTTCAGCTGAGAAGGCAGCTAAAGACACTTAATCAGCGGACGCCAATTAGAGAAGCTGTAGCTGAAATAAAAACCCAAACTGGTAGTGGAGAGGAGGTGAGAAATCTGAGATGTCAAGAGGACAAGGCTATAGACATAGCTAGGGGTATTTGGGTGGACCAAATTGGTAGGATATCTGTTGATTTCACAGTCAAGGGGTGGCGAGCTGTGGGAAAGCTGGTAAGGAAAAGGTTAAAGTGTAGGGACTGAGTTCTGCAGTGTGAAGAGTCCTAACTGATAGTCAAAGAGTCTAACTGAAATTGTGAAATATGCATTTGTGACTGGAAAAAAAGCATGGAAATGGTTTTGTAAGTGGCCTGCTTTTTCTCTCAGAAGGGTTGATTGAGTTCCTTCCACAAGAGCAGACTTGGAAAGTTCACTGAGTGACACCCCTTTTTCTAACTTGATAAGATAATTGTTGAGACAAGATTATCTGGTTTTCCAGTGATGGAAAGAAAACAAATCTTTGTTGGGTTTATAGCTAAAGAGTTTTTTTTTGAATGATATAATAATTAATTAATAATTAATTATAAGCCATTTTTTTTTAAATATAAATTTTGCTATCTGATTGGGCATGATATGTTATTTACTTACTCAGAGCATCCTATCATAGAGAGTACTATCCTAATATGTATAACATTGGTGTTGTAGAAGGTGACCTGGGAAGGTGGGAGTGGAATATATGAACCCCTCTATGATGGCTTGGCTGCTGGGGATACAGAACGATTGAAAGAGTGATGGAGCCCTTGTGTTTGACAGACAGGGATCCAATGCCCTTAAACTTTATAACACCCAGGTGGGGTACATAAAATGATAGAATTTATTTGGTGGGCAGATGGAGAAGTAGACCTTATATGGGCAGGGCAGATACCCATCGACTCCCCTCCATAAACTGATCTCCTGTTGGCTAAATAAGTGTAGGAGACACCGAGTTTCAAACTTCCAAACAACTTTATTCTCTGGATGAACAAGCCAGCCAGCTATTTAAATGGATGTGAAACAAGATTACATTGTTAGTACTGAATAAATCAGAAATTCATGGGTTTCCAACAATCAGCATAATACATGACATCATTGAGATTCTGGGAACATAGTCATACATTCCTTTCTCTTATCTCTTTTTTCCTACACAATTTCTTTGCCTTAGACCATCCTTAAAAAGTTGGTCAAATTCCTCCTAAGTCACACTTCTTTCTCAACCCTGGTTAAGGAATGGGATATCTATTTCAACATTCTCTTCCAATGGGGACTAAATGCAAATCCTTTTGCTTCTTGGTCATGTCTCTCCTTCACCTCTTGATTAGTTCCTCGGGAGAAGGAAGAAACTCATTTCATGCCAGTCTTTGGCCACGGGCCTCTCCCCTAGAGAGGAAGAGCCCCCTACAGGGTCCCACTTTCACGTGGAAAGGTCCCTGGGCCTCGCCAGCCTATGGGCTGGCCACTCCAGCTGATCACATGCTGGAGGTCCCTCTTTACTCACCCTTCCCTGCTAATGGCAGGAACCAAAAGGACTAAAACCAGCCAAAAGTTCCCACTTTTATAGCTCCCGCCACAAACTTGGCCACCCAGCCAGAAAACTCCAACTCTTTAAGGGAACATACACATCATTTCCCCACAATCACCTATAATGCTCATTCATACAAACTGCCATTCAATGGGCTTTTTGTAGTACTACATGTACAAAACTTTTAACATTTTTCCAAACAAGGTAACCATGAAATTTCCCAGGTCTCCCCCACCCAGAGTCTCTTGTAAGGCCACCAGGCTCAAAAACAGAATGCACCAATTTTGGAGGTCTCCCTACACCTTGTTGCACTCTGCCAATGTATAGAGTGGGGTTGTGAGTTTTTCTGACGTAATGAAAGCAATGCAGGGGGTTGAGGATTGCATCGTATACATCAGGAAAAGTGTGTGGCTAATGTCCTGTGACTGCTATCCCTTCATAAACAGGACAGCTGCAAGTGAAGGATGGAAAATAAAGAATGTATAGATAAAAAAAAAGTATTCTGACATTTTAAAAGATGTTGGCCTTGCACGCTATCAATTCCTCATACATTGCAGCTCACTTTTTGTTTTTTTACTGTAATAAATGATTTTGTATATTTTCCTCATGAATTTCTATGGGACCTGTTTGAGTAAGTGTTTGAGAACATATGAAACTGAGGTAGACTTGTGACTGAAGGGAGGGGTAGCTTCTGTTGGCTTCTTGTCTTCAGTTTGTGCTGCCATCATGGCCTATGTATGCTTATTGTAGTTTTTCTGCTTTTTGTTATAAGGGGACAAGGTGACAATAACTACTTTGCATGATCCAAAAGGCAAATAGGGAAAACAGAGAAAATGTGAAAACAGCTCGATGTGAAAACAGAGCAGATGAACTTTGGCTGGCATCTGTAGATGCTGCATTTTGTTTCACCTTATTTTTTAATGTAACCCCATCCCGGGGACCTGACTGCACTCCAGTGGGGCCATAAAAGAATTTGTTAGTCTCTTTGGGGCTGGGTCACTCCAGCTAGCTTTTATACAGTCTCTCTTTCTTTGGTTGGTGGGGAGGAAGACTTACTTTCAGGGCCCAGAGTGACAGAGGCAACTTCTTGTACTTTCTTTCATCCTGGGGAGAGGGGAATTTCATCCTCACTATGTGTGCTATAAGTGCCAAATGAAACACTGGCGCCACTGATTTAGTGTCCAAAAACAAAAGTCTTTACTGATGGATAATCAGGATGAAATATGGTACATGTTAAATTAATCCTCAGCACCACAGAAATACTCATTGTTTACAGACTCTTTTCCACTATCTGTGCATGGGTCTCGATTACCAGGGCCAAGGAGACATCCACCCTCCAGGGCTTGGTTAAGTGGAGTTCCCAAGTGGGCAGGGTATCCTTCAGATGGGCAGGAAAACCTCTTCCAAAACAGTAAAAATGCTGAAACACATTCTCTGCACAGAAAGTCCAATCCTCTCTCTCCCCAGGGGGTAAAGACTCTTAATGGGTGCCCTCAGTGTACTCAAAATGGTTCTTTACTTACAGTTGGTTGATCTTCCTTATTCTCTTTCTCTATCAGACAAATTCCTGATGGGAGGGATCCACTCTGGAACAAGCAGTTCCAGATGTCCTTTCTCCAGGGCAGGAAGAGGGACAGCCCAAACTTTCTCCCAGATCTTCTCAATGAAATACTTCTTCCCCAAACTGAGGTAAAATACCAGAAGGTTCTGGCACTGGGTCATCACCAGTTCTCTGGTGCAGAAGGGCAGATCTTCCCTAGTCTGGTACACCCAGAGAGAGGGTTCCCTGAGTTCTCTCCCCAAGCAGTGTCCAGGGGTCCCACCAAGCTTCTTACAAATAAAAGTCTTTTTTTCCAAAAGCCCAAAACAAACCTGGGACACGAACCCTATTCACCAGGGAGTGGATAAGCAGGGCAGATCCCTGACCAGTCTCACAGACTTGAAGCAGGGCTTACTTGAGTCCTAAGAGAAGGCCCAAAAATCTAAAGGCCCCTAAATACCTCCATTAACTCCAAAACTAAACTACACTGCCCCAGAGTTCTCAGAAGAGAGCTGCTTATAAAACCTCTCATAGGGAACGGCCATTTTAGTATCCTGAAAGGGGAGGGGTGGAACAAAATGGTGCCTTTCTCTACTCACTAACCTATACTGCACTTTCTGAACCAGGAATACCCAGGCTATAATGGTAATGAGCCCAGAGATGCCATTACACTTAAATTAGTTTTGTAAATGTAACCCCAGAAGCTGTATTTAAGTTTCAAAACACCTGCCACGATGCCCCATTTCTGTCAGAGTCTGTCAGACCACTTCCACCTGGAGAAATCGCCAGGGAATGGCTTCTAGATAAGTATGAACCTATGACAACCACTTGGCTCAACTTCTAACAGGTCTTGCACACAAGGGGAGGGCCCATGTCTGCCTCACCAAGGACCAGCAACAGTGTACTCCATTGTTGCATTCACCCCACACGTGACAGACGCTATTCCCTCAGAACCTCCCTAGTATGCCCTGAAAGTCTGGCACAGGTGCAGAAGTAGACCAGGGTGGTAATAGAGAGGAGTTTTGGCCTCCTGAAAAAGCACGCTTTAGGTGCCTTTGGCATTGCAGACTTGCCTGTATGCTGAGGGAGTGAAAACCTCTGTGCTTGCTCTAACTGGCCACACTCCCAGTAGGTCGCTCGATTGCCATACCTGGGAACTCTCCGGATTTAACCCGGAAACTCCTGAATTCTAAAAGAATTACCGGGTTTCCGGGCAAATACCGGAAATCTCTGAGTGCTGCAGCAAAACCAATATGCTTGGACCCGGAAAGAAGAAAGGAACATCATTGGTCTTGTGCGGCTGAAAAAGGAGGAACTCAACAGTGATTTCTACCATTGACAGACCTTTTTAACTCTTAACTTCGCTTCTTCGTGACACCCAAGTTAGAGTCTGCTGTTGCTAGTGTGTTTTGATAGGGGGGAGAGAGAATGAATGAGCATGTCTGTGAGAGTGAGTGAGTATTTATTTAAGTGTTTTTATATACCGTTGTTTGGAGCTGGTCTTCACAATGGTTTACAAGAGAAAACAACAGTACATGGAACAGTAAACAGGTACAATGAAACAAACGTAAATAGGATACAATTTGTGATTGAACATAAATAAGATACAATTTGTGATTGAAAGTAAATAAATTGTGAGTAAAAACAATGGTATACATGTCAGATGCATTGTGGGATTATAAAGTTTGGAAGAAGTAATAGAGAATTATAAACTATTTAGAGAAGTATTAAGAATTAGAAGCAGTTTACATGAGATTTAACGAACTTTGGTTAACTATATGTAATGTTGGATAGGCTTATTTAACAGGATAGTGATTAAGTGTGTGATGTGAGGTATCAGTTTGTTTAGCTTATCCAATGCCTTCTTTGTAGGTTTGTTGGAATAACCAGGTTTTGAGGAGTTTTTTGAACATTTTGATGTTACTTTGTAGTCTTAGATTTTCAGGGAGTGTATTCCAGAGGGTCGGCCCTGCTATTGAGAATGCTCTTTCCCATACTGTAGTAAGTTTGGCTTCTGCAACTGTGGGAATTTCTAATAATGCCTTATTTGTAGATCTTGTGTTGTGCATGATATTTGTGTGTGTATATCATCGTTGATCCATTTGACTTCATTTCCGTGTATGGTTTTGTAGAGTATGGATAGTGTTTTGAATTCTATCCGTTTGTCTATGGGAAGCCAGTAAAGTGATTTTAAACAGGTGTGATGTGGTCTGTTTTCTTTTTTCCGGTTAGAACTCTAGCTGCTGCATTCTGAAGGATTTGGAGAGGTCGGGTGGTAGATTTGGGTAGACCTAACATCAGAGAGTTAAATAGTCGAAGCTTGAGAAGATCAAGGATTGTAGAATGGTTCGGCAGTCAGAATGATTTAGCAGTGGTTTTAGATGTTTTAGTATCATTAATTTGTTAAAGCCTTCTTTGACCTTTGCCGATATGTGTTTTTTTAGATTTAGTTCTGAGTCTATCCAGATTCCTAGGTCCTTCACTTTGTCATTGTTTGATGTTAGTATTATTTATTTGAATGGAGTTGTTTGAGATATTTGTGGGAGTTTTTCTTTGGATGAGTATGTATTTCGTCTTGTCCATGTTGAGATAGAGTTTCAATTGGTTTAGGAGATTTATTATGTTATTAAGGTATGGGGCAGCGAGATTGAAGGTTTTATCAAGAGTGTCAGTATGAGAAGTTTAATGTCATCGGCGTAAATAAGATAAGTGATGCCGAGACTAGTAAGAAGTTGACATAGTGGGAGAAGGTAGATATTAAATAGTGTGGGAGAAGGTAGATATTAAATAGTGTGGGACTCCGGTCTTAAGAGGGAATGATTCAGATTTGGAATTATTGATCCTTATTTGGAAAGATCGGTTGTGTAGAAAGGATTTGAACCAGTCGAGCATTGTCCCTGCCAGGCCGATTTCCATTAGTCTGTGTATCAGGCATTTGTGGTCGACCGTATCGAAGGCTGAGGTTAGGTTGAGTAATATGAGTATATGGCTGTGTCCTTTATCAAAGCTTCTTATAATTGTATCAGAAAGGGTGAGAAATAGGGTCTCTGTAGTGTTTTCTGAAACCATGCTGTGTTGGGTAAAGTATGTTGGGTTTTTTTAGGTGATCATTGAGTTGTTTGAGGACTGCCTTTTTGGTTAGTTTGGCGAGGAGGGATAAATTAGATACGAGCCTGTAGTTATTAAGGTCTGAAGGATCTAGATTCTTTTTTTTCAATATGGGCTTGATTATAGCCATTTTCAGGCTGTCGGGTAGAGCTCCTTCTTCCAAAGATTTGTTTATGATGGTGATTGTTGGTGTGATGATATGGGATATTTCTTTTAGGGTGCGTATTGGTATTTTGTCGATATTGTGGTGTGCAGGGTTTTAATCAGTCTTTCGATTTCTGTGGTTGAGACATATTCGAAGGAGGACCATAGGGATATGTCTTTCTTGTCTAGAGTTGAGATGTGGAGGGGGATATTATTAAAGGTGTTGGTTATTTTATTGATTTTGCTTTTAAAGAATTTGGCTAAATCGTGGCATAGATTCATGTTTGTGTGGGAGGTTGCTGGATTAGTGTCAGAGATGAGGTTGTTCACTATGTTGAAAAGGGTTTTCGGGTTGTGAGTGATGTTTTGTATTTTCTTGCTATAATATTCTCGTTTGGTTGTGTTAATCAAGTTTTTGTAGTGGGCTACAAAAAGGAGATCTAAGAGTGTATGTAGGTGAGTAGGAGAGAGCTGAGTGCAAGTGAGCATGGTTGTGAAAGTGCGTGGGCATGTGTGTATGGAAGAGGGAGAGACGTGAGTGTGTGTGTGTTGGTGGGAGAGTGGCAGAAGTAAAGGTGTAAATGGACGTGAGAGAATGAGCAATGAAAGTAAGTGTGAACATGTAAGAATGTTTATGAGAGCAAATTTGTGAGCATCCAGTCCCGCTGTGCAGTTGCCCTCCCTCTGTTCCCCCCGCTAATCCATGGTAATCTCAGGGTGACTGGAAGTCAAAAGTTCCCAGGTATGTTGATTGCTGTGTGTGCAATTAATGCCCCCAAAACTGATGGAAATGAAGCAATGTCATAAAATTCTGCCATGGTTTGCCATTAGTGCTTTCCATCAGCAGGAAAAGAATATATTGTTCTCCTGAGAAAAGCACTGAAACTATGAAATACTGAGTGAGGTGACTGACTGGATTATTCCTACCTTGATCCTGAGAGGATCTGGAAGGTGCCAATGGCAAAAAATAAAAGCTAAAATAGTGGGCTGCAAATTAAAGAAGCCAAGGTTCAAATCCCACTGCTGATCCTTGTGACCTTGGGCAAGTCATTTCATCTTTCATTGCTTCAGGTACAAACTTAGATTGTGAGCCCTCTAGGGATTTTAATACTCTGAAAAGTTTCAAAATCCACATAGATGAATGAATTACAAATAATGGGGTGGATTTATCAAAATGCGGTACATACCGCATGCGATAGCAAAAGGGGCGTGGTGTATGCTAACGGACCGCATCGCAAATGGCGAAGGTACTCACCGCATGGTCCCGGCTGCTATCGCAGAGCCTAACGCATCTGAAAGAGGTGTTGTTAAAATTGGCGTTATGGCTCTGCGATACCTCTTCGCAGGCAGGCTAACCCAGCCCACTCTCCACCCAGGTTTTGAATTTGCATCCCCTCTCCGCCCCTACTCCTCCCAGTTTTTGCATTTGCATCGCACCATACGATATGGTGTGATCGCATGCGGTAAACACGTTTTCGCATGCGTTAAAGGCCTATCGCATGCGAAAACGGGGCTTTTTCGCATGCGATAAGCCCTTAACGCATGCGAAAACGCCTTACCGCATTTTGATAAATGACCCCCAATGTTTGTACAGTATCTTAGAACAGAGGTAGGCAACACTGGTCTTGGAATGCCATATACAGATCTGGTTTTCAGGACATCCAAAATGAATATGCATGAGGTATATTTGCATACAATAGAGGCAGTGCATGCAGATATGCCTCATGCATATTCATATCCTGAAAAATAGTCTTCATTTTGCTCTCCAGGACTGATGTTGCTTATCCCTTCCTAGAGTAATTTAAATTGATAAATCTGGAATATCAGTCTAAAAGGGGACTGTCTGCCAGTTTTCAGTATATCTGTAATGAATATACATGAGAGAGATTTGCATGCATTGCCTTATATGTATTCATTGGAAATATTCTGAAAATGTGACTGGTTGGGAGAGTCCTGAGAATTGGGTTGAGAATCATTGCTATAAAATATGGTATAGGGTTATATATATCATCATAAACATGTCACTCACAATTTATAATCATGCTTCCAAAATTTTGTTTTTAAAGTACAGCGTGCCAAAGTGAATAAGAATAGAAATGTCCTCAGAAATAGTTTCCAAACATAAATATTAAAAAAATAATAATTCATGCATTTCCCTGGCTCTTTCAGAGCTCAAGAAAATTTCCATGTGCTTCATCAATTAACTGGCACGCAGGGCCATTGGAGGAGGTGGGCAAGACAAGAGGTCGCCTGGTGTATCAGGTTGGGTCCTTGCTACCGCAGCAGCAAAAGTAAACCTGAGCCCCTGTGCTGAGGCTGCCAGCCAGCTTCTTCCATCATTAGAGGAGGACTCCCCCCCCCCCCTCCCCTTGGGCCTACCAGCCACGACTGAGAGGGGGACCTTTCCAGCCACAAGATCAGGGGGAATGCCCCACCCCCAACTGCGTAGGGAACCCTTATCCTGGCAACGGTCTTGCTGATACTGTCCATGTTTTGGTGAAGTAAAATCAATCCAAATGTTTGTTTGTGAGCTTAATATTCCATTTTATATATATATATAAAAAAAAGGATATTAAAGCGGTTTATAATGCGACCAACACAAGCATCTTTCTTAGTTAAATATGCCCAGGTTAGTTTCAGTACACCATGTACATCTGGTAACCTTTACCACATAGTGCTTTGGTCCCTTTTGAGGTAGAATTTCAAATAATCTAGTCACCTAATTACAAAGCTAGGAGGCTAGATCTGAGATTTTGACAATTTGCTGCTGCTCAAAAAATGGGCATTCTGGGAGACATGATTAGATAGTGATGAAGATGGGGTGTGGAGGATATGGCTGACTAGTGCTGAAATGTCAGCACTGGCCTGCTAATTTAAACATGCCCTGTGTAGAGATAGCTAGGTTAAATCTAGCCAACAATTTTATTTATTTATCATTTTAAATTTGATTTTCTGCTGCATATAAAAAAAAAAATCTGTTACACTTAAAAAAAACAAACAAACAAACCCAACAGTACATGCAATACAATTAAAGCCACATCCTTTTATAAAACAACATAGCATTATCAGTGTCATAACCTGCTCCATAGTATAAAAACACCTCTCCCATCACCCATATTCTACTCCCCATAAAGAACCATTCCCATATCCTCCATTCCCAACCCCTCCCACAACTTCATTACTCAGAATATCCACCCCTTACTTCTTCTCAACTTATATCCTTCACTCTCCCCACCATCCTTCCCATCTCTCTACTCTCCAACTTCCTTTTGGTGGAAACCAGGTTTTAACCTTTTTTTGGAAGATCATAAAATTAACTTCCAATCAAATCTCCAGTGGATCCAAGTTTTATAAATTTGTCCCAAAGAAAGAAAAAGTCTTTATTTAGTTAATGTGCGTCAACCGCATCTCCGGAAATCCCAGCACTACCAATAAAACTTGCTGTGATGATCACAACGATCTCTGGGGCTCATAACAAAACAACAAATATGCTAAATAACATGTTCTTGCTCCATGCAAACATTTAAAGGTCAGTTCCATAACTTTAAATTGGACCCTCTGTTCCATTGGGTGCCAGTGCTATGATCGAAGGACAGATCTAAACTATTTTTCCATGTTTAATATGTGTGCTGCTGTGTCTTGGAGTAATTGTAACTGTCTAAATCTAATCTCTGGAGATCTCTAATAAAGGGTGTTAATAATAATCCAGCTTCTCTAGCACAAGAGCATGTGTTGCCAACAGCAAATCTTTCTTTTCCAAATAGCCTGTAGTTGACAAATCTTTCTTAGGGACATAAATGTACTCCTGATCACCTGAGATATCTGAGTATCCCTCTGTAGTTGGGAGTCTGATTAGATGCCCGAACTATACACTACCTTTTTTGGCTGCAACTCGTATCCTAAGATTAAGGAGTTTATAGTTAACTAATTTTTCTATCTCACCCAAAGCAGTTCTGTTTCTAACTGGATTCAGTTCCACTGGTTGCAACCAATTCACTACTGCATCCAAATGCTTGGAAAGATTTCTCACACAAGATCTCTGATCATCATTCGCAGGTTCTATTAACTGGATATCAGCGAATAGGTGGCAATCCACTCCAAACACCTGGACCAATTCCACTGTTGGTACTGTATAGATCTTAAATGAGATAGCACTAACCTCTGTGGAATTTCACAGGCCAAGGGGTATGGAGTGGACACTCACCCATCCCACAATACCCAGTGCACTTGTCCTGATAAAAAAAAGATAACAGCCAGTACCAGACCATTCCACTTACCCCCAACATCTTCCAACCTTTTCAACAGGATACTGTGGTCTACGGTCTCAGTGGCAGTGGACAGATTGAGCAGCACTAAAATGAGTCTCTGCCCTTGTCTACCCATTGCCTTATCCTATCTACTAATACTGTTTATGCCATCATTTGTCTGAAACCCTAACTGATACAGATGCAAGGCCTCTACACTCTTTAGATCATCCAGCAAGTGCTGGTACAGCATCTGCTCTATAATTTTACTAAGAAATGGAAGATTTGAAACAGACTGATAATTTCCTAAGACCTTTGGAACAACACCTTTTTTTTCCTGAATTGGTCTAATAACTGCTTCTTTATAAATATTTGAAAATTGTTAAGTTCTAGAAAATATTTACTATCCTGGCTACCCAGGGAAAGAAAATTTAACCTATTGTTTTGCATAGGTTGAAGGAATTGGGTCTAAACAAGTTGTTTTAATATTTTGTAATAATTTGCTAATCTTAAACACAGTCACCCTCTTAAATCCCTTCTCTTAAATCCCTTCTTCCCATTCAGCATCCCTCAATTAGTCCTCTAGCTATTCCCACTCAACAAGCTTACTCCCTGAGTATCTTTCCTATATAATGCTCTTAATTGCTTTCCCTGCACCTTTAAACCCCTATTTCCAACACTACCAATATCTTGATTTATCTCTGCTACACTCTCTATACCCCCCCAAACTTGCTTTAATATCCTTAATTTTATCCTTGAAGAAAGCTGCAAAATCCACATATCTCAATCCAATTCATATTTTCATCCTCAGCTTCTTTGACAATAGAGTTCTTCACTATATGAAACAATTTAGCAGGATGACAATCTGCCAGTCAGTGAAGCCAAGATATACTGCTTTTTTTTGCCTCCTTTAGAGAAAATCTATAGATCCTCGCACAGTCTTTACCCAAGGCCAAATTCTAGGACATCTGATGTCTGTTCCATCTATGCATTAGTTCAGTGGTTCTCAACCTTTTTTCTGTCAGGACACACCTGACAGATGTGTGACACACTGAACATAAGAATATGAAGGGGTTAAATGTAAACATACACTCTGCATCCACAGTAACCCCCCCCCCCCCTCTCCCCCCGACCTTCAACAATGGGTTCAGAGTTGAACTAGGACATTCCCTGTACAACTCGCCATACAAAAAATATATTCTGGTGTCATCTCAGTAACAGCAACACAAACTCCCTCTAGTAACAGGCGTAATAGCCCTATTTGCAAAAAGACAGTAGTTCACTACCAATACATATCCTATTGAGAAATACAATAAATAAGACTGATATAAATGCCTACATGCTAGTAAAATACCTCACCTTGGTCACACACTCAAAACCAACCTTCATCAAATAAAGAAAGACCATATAATGCAAATATGGAGACAGAAACTGGAATGGAAACCCAAAAAAAGCCAATCTGTATGCAGTGCAAACCAAAAGAAATGGAAACAGAAATATAGGGGCGGATTTTAAAACGAGCGCGAATAGCCTACTTTTGTTTGCGCTCCAGGCGCAAACAAAAGTACGCTGGATTTTAGTAGATACGCGCGGAGCCGCGCGTATCCGCTAAAATCCTGGATCGGCGCGCGCAAGGCTATCGATTTCGTATAGCCGGCGCGCGCCGAGCCGCGCTGCCTACCCCCGTTCCCTCCAAGGCCGCTCCGAAATCGGAGCGGCCTCGGAGGGAACTTTCCTTTGCCCTCCCCTCACCTTCCCCTCCCTTCCCCTACCTAACCCACCCGCCCGGCCCTGTCTAAACCCCCCCCTTACCTTTGTCGGGGGATTTACGCCTGAGCAGGCCTCCTGCGCGCCGGGCCGCGACCTGGGGGCGGGTACGGAGGGCGTGGCCACGCCCCCGTACCCGCCCCCAAAACGCTGCCGACACGCCCCCGAAACGCCGCAACGACCGGGCCCGCCCCCGACACGCCCCCTCAGAGAACCCTGGGACTTACGCGAGTCCCGGGGCTCTGCGCGCGCTGGGAGGCCTATGTAAAATAGGCTTCCCGGCGCGCAGGGCCCTGCTCGCGTAAATCCGCCCGGTTTTGGGCGGATTTACACGAGCAGGGCTCTGAAAATCCGCCCCATAGGACCTAACACACTCCCAGGATCTGCAATAATGCATACAAACTAATCCGTAAAAGTTACACCATCATTATGGAACATACTCAAACAGTAACAACCCAACCTATGAAATGGCAACACTACAAATATTAAACCAGGCCCTAAACACCAATACACCTCATATTAGGAAACAGACAAGCCAAGTTGCTATAGATCCCTACACAGAAAGTACAAGCTGGTAGAACACCCCTACTTGGGTCACAATGCAGAACACAGACAGACTAAAGGACAGAATACAGAACCATAAAGCTAATGTTTTTGTTTTTCCATTGTTGCACTGCATACAGAGTTTGGCTTCTTGCTTTTTTTGGTTGTTTTTCTCTGCACATGTCTATTTATCCATTCCTCAAGAAATATAAAATAATTGTAAAATTATACTAATAAAGAGAATACATGTTTCAAAACAAGTGTGAGAGTAATATCCAATAATTAAAAACATAAAATTGTTAAAAATTCTCCAAACACCCAAAAAATATTTCAAACAGCAGACATCACATAATACACAATAATTAATACTCAGTCAAGAAAAATTAAATTAAAAAGTCACCTTAACTTACCCTCTCCAGTAACTCTCCTACTCCTTTTCCTTGCAGGCCAGAAACAGTAGTGGCTGTTGAAGCTCTGTTCTCACAGTCCTCTTCCTTAGGATCCCCGACCAGACTCTTTGTCTCTTACACAGACACTAGTCACACCCCCGTGACCAGTTTCTGTCTCTCACAATCCCGTCATCTCCCCGACCAGTTTATTTATATAATTTATTTATAACTTTTATATACCGAGGTTCAATTAACAGGATTAATTATCACATCGGTTTACATTACAACCAGCAAACTAACATTGACAGAGTCTTGTCTTACATTGAACAAGGTGGAGAAACCTGGATTGAACAAAACAAGGGGGAAACTAGAGCCAAAGAGTTTCTCACTCTTGCGTGCACACACCAGTCACCTCCTTGACCAGTCTGTCTCTCACACATCTCAGTCACTTCACTAACCAGTCTCTCACTTTCACACACAGTTACCCACCAGATCTGTGTCTCTCACTCTCACATAGTCACCTCCCTGACCACTCTCTCACTTTCACACACACAAGCTTTCCCAGATTTATGCAACAACACATAAGAATATTACACCTTGTACTGGATTTTTATTTTGCATATTATTGTTCACATTTTTATTTATTTTATTTTAGTGCAATTGTATTTTATTTCTATCTTATTTTATGTGATTTTCTGTTCCTTATTATGTTTAAAATTATTATGTACTTCTTGTTGTAACCTGCCCCGAACCAAGAAGGGTGCAGGATATAAATTATTTTAAATAAATAAATAGACTCACACACACACATACTCACCTCCCTGACCAGTCTCTCTCTCTCTCTCTCACATGCACACCAGTCACCTCTTAAACCAGTCTCTCTTTCAATCATATACATGTATTCTGTCTCTCTCACACACACTCTGTCACACACACATGCTCTCTCTCTCTCACTTACACACTCTCTACACACATGCTCTATCACACACACACACTCTCTACACACACGATCTCTCTCTCACACGCAAGCTCTGTCACTCACATTCTCTCACTCTCTCACACACATGCTGACTCACTTTCAATCTTATTCCCCCCTCCCCCCTCCCCACTGCTAGGCCTCTATAATGTGTGCACGCATGCCTAAGGGAAGGCAACAGCTTGGGAGTGTCAGCAGCATCTGTAGACTGCGGTGATGGCGGCATCCTGCCACTCTGTTTCTGGGGCTGCGGCAGTATTGGGGTGAGTTTAGCCGGTTGCGGCAGCTGTCCGCAACTGGTAAATGTAACAGACATCTAATGAGTTATCCAGCTAGCAGGATAAGTAGGGGAAATATTCAGAAGTCACCATTTGGCCTGATAACTCCCAAATTATCTGGCTGAATGTCACTGAATATTGAGCACGTGATTATTCAGTCTAATAAGCCTACAGTCCTCTCTTCAGACTTTATCCATTCTAGACATCAACAGGTAAATTTTAAAAGGAGCACGTGTATGCCCATAAAAGCACATATTGGGCATACGAGCAAAGATATGCTTAATTTTATAATATTGTTGAAAGTATACATGTATCATTTAAAATATCTCTGCCACACATATGTGTACAGCCTTTACATGCATACTTGTAAAAGTGGAGGGGGAGAAGTAGAGGGGGGAGAAATATAGTGACAGATTCTCTCTATATCCCACTGTGAGAGGGGCACTTTCAACTAAGGGTGGTTTTTTTTTTTTTTGGTGGGGTCGGTGTTACAAGAGTCTACAGACCTTTGTGTCCTAGGCAGACCAATGTAACACCGCCCAAAGCGCACCCTGAGTTGAAAGTGCCCCTCTTACAGTGGGAGATACATAGAGTTTCAGATTGTCTCTCTAACAGAGGTGTTCTCTCTGTCTCCCTCCCTCCCTCCCTCCCTTGGGGGTTCAGGAATGGAGCCGTTTTTGTGTGAGCAACACTTTTAAAATTTACCTGTTAGAGCTTCTTTATATTCTATACTTGAACTTGAGTGTATTACATTGAGTAAATGTCACCCAAGTACGCATTAACAGTGGTGCAATTCTATTCCAGAGTTCAGCTGCCATAAATAAACCACTCTGCCTTTGTTCTCAAGATTCATAAAATTATCAGAAGCCTTTAATAAAGCAGAGTTTGATTTTATATACTCTCTTATAATGCTTGCTATCTTAGATGTAAGTGCTATACATTCTTCAGTGATAAAGTACATATAATGGGCCTCTGGGTTCATTTCTGTTAAGGTTGGGATGAAATCTTTCAGCTAGTGTAGTACAAGTTGGTAATTAGTGGGAGACACCATTCATAGGCAGCCCCTCCCTTTGAAGGTGCTGGGATGGCTGTCCTCCTAGGATAAAATAAAAGTAGCCCTTTCCTGAGAGCTCTGGGGGCAGTGCAGTTTGGTTTGTGAGTTAGGGAGGAAGTTGGAGTTTAGTCATTCATTGGATTTTTGGGCCTACGTCGGGCTCAGGTACTTCCTGTCTTTAGACTCCAGGCAAGGTCGGGAAGCTGCCTTTCAGTCCACTCCTTGGCTGTCTGGTGTGCTTTTGGGTTGGTTTTTTTTTAGGGGGGGGGGGGGATTTTTGAAGTTTTTGTTGTAGGAAGCCCATGAGACCCCTGGGTGTTTGCTTGGAGGGAAGTCACAGGGAAACCCTTCCCTGAGGGCTGCAGAATAGGGAAGGCCTACCCCTCTGTAACCACCTTGAGGAAAGAGGTATGGGGTGACCCGCCATTTGGACTTTCTGGTATTTTGAATCATTGTTTTGGGCAGAGGATATTTTGTTAAAAGAACTGGGTGGAAGATTTTGCTGCCCTTCTTTCTGCTCTTCCAGAGGAACCTTTAGAATTGCACATTCTAAGTAGATCACTTCCATCGAGGGATTTGAGAATGAGGGAGACAGTGGATAACGGCGAATAAGATCAATATCGAAGTAAAACTGAGGACCCCCACTAGGAGCCTTCATCCCTGGGAGAGAGAAATCTGGGATTCTGTGCAGAGACTGTGGTGTTCGGTTTTCCAGCCAGTTGGAGGGAGGTTTTTCCATCCAACCAAGGATATGGCTGCCCACTTGGGATCCTCATTTATCCAAGCCCTGGATGGTGAGGTGTCCTTGGCTCTGAAAGAGATAGAGAGAACCTTTCACAGATACAGAGAGAAAAAAAACCCTGTAAAGCCACCAGTGGGATAAGAACTGTTATGAACTGTGCCAGTCACCATTTGGAATAACATCTTCAGTAAAGTTTATTTTTGGATATTCACCCAGAGTCTCCGGTGTTGTTTGCATGCATCAGAAGAGCTAGGAAAGAAATACCTCTCCCAGGGAAAATAAGTGCCAGTGCAAAGGTCTGCAATCGCCCTAGGTGGTGATGAAATAACCGCATCATGTGATTTTCTCTCTCTCTCTCTCCCGAAGCGACCTTTCCCAGCTCCATGCCTCATCACCGTCATTCGCTGCTTTAAAAAAATGCTACCACATTGAGCCCCGCCCATTCTGGCACCCTAGGTGGCTGCCTAATGCTCCCGCCAGCCCTGCAGGAGTCTCCCCCCCCCCCCCCCCCGGTCAGTAAAAGAATCAGGCCCTGAGGAAAGAGCTAGTCGTTGGCCCCAAGAGAATGTGATGGACCTTTTGGTTACATCACCATTATGCCTTGGGTATCCCCATATTCAGAAAGCAGTCTAGTGTAGGTTAGAAATAGGAGAGGTTCCTTTGAAATGTAGATCCTCCCTTTGAGGGTGCTGGGCTAGTCCACCTCCTGAGAGTTAACAAAAATAGCTTGTAATTGTGAGTTCTGCAGGCAGTGTGACTTTGAGTTGGAGTTAGGAGGAGGTGTGGAGCTTTTTATGAGTTTGATTTTTTCAGGTCCAGTCAGAGGAACCAGGCCAACCCTGCTTTGGGGATCCTGATCAGGCTGGTTGGGATTTTCCCTCTGGGCTGTTTTTGAGGATTTAATATTTTTGCGGTAGGAGCTTTGTGAGACTCCCGGGCACGGGGCACCCAGGGGATAGGGAAAACCTGCGCTTTAGAGGTGGTGATTGACAGCAAGGAACAACTCTGGTGTTAATATACTTTTTTGGGATGAAAAGACATTTTGTTAGATAATCTGGGAGGACATTTTGGCTGCCCCTTTTTCCTATCCTGATAAAGGAACATCGAAAGCTGTGAGTTCCAGAGGATCCCTTCCCAACTTAAGAACTTGTGCACCTTGTGCGCGCTGAGCCCACTCCGAGCCGCGCTGCCTTCCCCCTTTCCCTCCCAGGCCTCGAAGGGAACTTTCCTGCCTCCCCCCAACCCACCTTCCCTTCCCTTCCCTCCCCCGCCCTTTCCCCCCTACCTTTGATGATGTCTTTTTTTTTTTTTTTTTTTATCACAAAACTTACTTCAGCCGCTGTTCCAAGAGCCTGCCCTGCCCCTTTTTGCAAGCCCTGGGACTTACACGCACATAACCCTTTAAAAATCCGGCCCACTGTGCAGAGACTGTGTGGTAGGTTTTTGGGTTTTTTTTTTTTTTTTTTTTTTAAATTCTTTATTTATTCATTTTAATACATAAACAAAAAATTTTTGCTTATAAAGAAATATTGCGATTCCAATAACAAACAGAAAAACAAAATTATTTTGTCACCTTCATAAGGTCAAAAACAAATCATTCACCACCAAGGAATAACTTATATAGATACTTCCTAAACACCGGTGACCAAAATACTTATATAATTTCTAACATTATTTAATATATTGAATCTCGCACCCAGCAGAGTATTAATTTGTGGATCCGGAAATCTTTAAAGGAACACTTTTAGAACAATAAATCAATATTTAAACAGGCTGCTCGTAACAACACATCCATTTTCTTCCAATTTAGGTTAAGATGTTAACTTTCCTGGCCTCAATAAACTCCTTTAATTGCTCAGGAATAAAAAATACATAACGTTCATTATCTTTCATGAGAAAACATTTGCAAGGAAATTGTATTTTAACAGTATAGCCCAGCCCTATGGCCTCTTGTCTGAGGGTTATAAACCCCCGACGCCTGGCCTGTGTGGCCGGAGCTAAATCAGGAAAAACTTTTACTACAGCCTCATGAAAATTATGCGGATATTTCCGAAAATATGCTCTCATCACTAGACGTATATCTTTGACGGTAATAAATGACACCAACAGTGTTCCCCTATTTATAACTTGTAATGTGGAATCTTCAAGGAACCCAGTCAGGTCCCCTGCAAAGGGAACATTTGCAGGATCTCCTGTACGCGTCGATGCAGGTAGAAAAAAACAGGAATTTATAGAAGGTAGGTTTTCTTTTGTTATCTCCAAGTTCATTTGTATGAATCTTTTCAAAGTTGTGTAAGGGATTTCTCCCACAACTTTTGGGAAAGTTGGTAAATCGTAGATTCAAATGTCTAGATTTGTTTTCTATAAATTCTACGCGTCTGGAGATAGCTTGGGAATCTTTAATTGCTGCAATTTTATACTGTTGAAGCTGTTTATTTTCTTCTTCCATTTTACTTATTTTCCCTTTCATACCGTCTAGTTGTGTTTGCACTGCATCAACTTTATGAACGCTCTGCAAATTAGAAATCTCCATTTTTCCATTCATGGAGTTTATTGCCGAGGCCATGCCCACCATAAACTCCCAGAGGGATTCTAGAGTCACCTGCGCAGGCCTCTCAGGAATGGCAATTAGATCTTTCTTTGTGCTATTTTCTGCGGACATACCTTCTCCCAGATTCATACTGGTTACGGTTAACCCCTCAGATCCTAGCTTCTCCACTGGACTCGATGTTAAAGGTCCGGCTGTTGCCCCGTCTGGAATCAGTGAGGTAAGCTCCGGGGTTTGGCCGGCTTGAATCGCTGCCGTGCCTCCACTCCACATCTCCTCTGCTGCGCTCTGTGTAGGTGGTTCTCTCTGCTCCGGGCTTAGAGACACCTCCCCCGTCGGCAAGGTCAGCCGTTCCACGCTTCCTTGCACATCGGTTTCCTCAGCTCTCTGTTGAGGTGTTGGACTCACAAAACGGGTAATCTCTGTCTGAATACTCGGGGAAGGGTTTGTTCCGGTCGGGTAGGTCCGAACTCTACCTTTCCTCTTAGCAGGCATTTTTTTTCTCCAAAAAGCAAAAGACGAAGGCAGAGCGTTCCCGTTTAGGTCTCAATACGAGCGGCCATCTTGGATCTGTCTTTGTTTTTTTTTTTAAATTTAAAGTTTTTTATTGCATTTTATAAAATATACAAATAATTTCCTTTTGCAAACCAAACTGGATACAAACAGTGTATAATTTCCCCCCTGGTTCCCCCAGCCCACCCTTCCGAATCCCCCATTTTGACCAGCTGCAAGGGGGTTTTCTGTCCCATTAAGGGGTATCCCTGCCCACTTGGGAGCCGCATTAATTCAAGCCCTGGATGGGGAGTGTTTCCCTTGCCCCTGGACCAGAGTAAAGAGACCCTTGCACAGATAGAACGAGAAAGAAATGTGTAACAGCCTCCTGTAGAACCTAAAGGAGTTACATTGAATTTTGTGCCATTATTTCACCTGATTACCCATCAGTAAAAGCTTTGATTTTGGACAATCAACCAGAGTCCGCTGCGTCTTTTTTCTGGCACCTGCAGCACCTTATTTGTATTCTCAAGGAATACAAATAAGATTCACACCTGTCACATCAGGCCCTGAAAGTAAATCTTTCCCCCTTCCTACAAAAGGAATAAGAGAGACTTGAGAGTTAGCCGGTGAGTGGTTTCAGACCCGAAGAGAGACAAATTCTTTTATGGTCCCATCAGGTAGCAGTCCGCCTCCGGAGATGGGGTTACCCAAAGGTAGGATCACATACACGTTTTAAAAGACATATTATTTCCCCCCTGGATATATATATATATATATATATATATATATTTTTTTTTTTTTTTAAGGGCTACTACATGTCAAGAACTGCAGTGGCGCGCTCACTCCTGTCCCTGCTGACCACTCTCAGTGATTATAGATAGCTTCATTTTGGGGCTTAAACAGCAGCCTTGAAGGTAGCTAGAAGATTAGGAATTACAGAAAACTACAGAGAAAAATGACTATTCTTAAATTTAAAGAAAGAGGTTAACTTTACTTATGGACTTTGTATAGCGATTAATATTTTCCGGCTAATTGCAGTAACTTAGGTCTTGATTCAGCCGTGTTGAAATGTTACATTAAACGATAAATTCATCACAGTTACCAAAGGTTCTGTCTTCCCTTCGCTGTCTGGTAGTAGACAAGTAAAAGCTTGGGCCACTCTTCAGTTATTTTGTGTATGATCATTGACACTGGTGTTCTTTTCTTTTCTTTTTTTTTTGCATGAGTGTGGCAGGAAGCCCAGAAACATGGGCTTTCTTGCCAAGGGGTGGCACTAACAATGTTTTAGAGTAAGCATCAAGATTGTTCAGAGAAAGAAACTGGAGGATTGTAAGTACTGCTGCCCTACAATTTAAAAACAAGCCAGATTATTTAACTGATTCCGTAGGTGTTTAGGGTTTGCAGCTGTAGTTTCTTGTCGTATCACTAGCTGAAAGTGAGGGTGTGACGGGGTTGTTTCATGGACTCACCTGATGCTGCTTTCATAGCCTGTTTATTACACATGGTACAGTACGGGATGTGTGTATGTGTTTTAAGAGAATGGTTTCTATCTTCATTGTTTGAACCACTGCTTGTTTACAAAAGGTTGAAGTAAAAGCTCATTTATTTGGGGGGGGGGGGGGGGGGGGGGGGTTGGCTCACTAAGAACTGAAGGGGAGATGTTGTTGGCAACTATCCAGGTGTCTGTTTTTAGACATGATTATCATGTTGTTTGTATCTCAATGCCGCTTGGCTGAATTCTGTAGCTGTTGACAATACACTTGGGGGAATAGAAAGGAGAGAAAATTAAAGCGGCTGTAAGTCTAATGCTGTTTTTTTTATTAATTGAAATTTTCCGAAAGACACACAAGAACACAAGTGCTTCAGAATAAAGCTTTTTAAAAAATAATAGGGAGAGAATTCAGCGGAATGGTCCTTACTTTACTGCAGCTGCAGCAGGGAAAGAGGCCATGTTTTCAGAGAACAAATGAGTCTTTCTTTATACTGTCCAGCAGGGGGCACTGACTGGTGGCAAAGGATGCAGGCATTTGAATAAATAGCTCCCTGCGGTCCAGTTCATGTTTAGATTTTGTTGTATAATGAAGGGATCATCGCAAGCGATGTGCTAATGTGTCCAGGTTAAACTGGAGCTAGGCAAATTTCAGCCTAATTTAAGTTTGGAGGAATTTCCAAATCTGGGGGAAATGTGATCACATTTGGCAAGATTAGTGTACTAGATGAAAGGGTTTGAAAATCGTCCCGTGAAGAACAGCTAATTTCTGAAGCGGGGATGGATGCCCTGAAGGAAAAGAACACGGGAAAACACCAAAGCCCCCAGGGGGAATAGCTTCAAAGATGACCTCTAAACCATGCCCTTGAGGAAACTGGATTGATTGGAGGACCATGGAAAAAGAGTTACTGGGAACAATTAATCATTCCCAGCATCCTGAAGGCTGCCCAGCATCTTGCCACAGAACGTCAGTCCTATGTTCTCACTCTGGACTGGACCTGCTTGCCTGCAACTCTTTGGCCACACCTGGACCAGGCCTACCTTCTTGTAGACTTCATTGAGCCTTGGGAACCAAGGCTCCCACTAGAGGACATATATTGAGGTTATCAGAGTAGTAAGTTGACCAAACCATGTGCTCTGGCACTTCCCTTTGGAGTGGCCACAATGGTGCAGCTCAAGTGTTGGTTAGTGAAACCAGAGAATATTCTGATCAGATGGTTTGGAGCTCAGAAGTTTGAACTTTGAGGAAAGGCAAAGCCTGCCTTCTGTACCTGTCATCAGATTCCTATAGTAGGGGTAGAAGGCCACAGAGAAAAGTCTCCGTGGTGATGCTGCATTATAAGCAGCTGTTCCTGAGGGATCCAGCCGTGGGGTGGAGAGTATCCCCACTCTGAGGGAGTAAACCTCTCACTCTGGGTTTTTCTTTCTCTGGAGGAAAGAATTCCCTGCTCTGAGTTTCAAGCATGAGCAAAGATCTTCGCAGGAGGAGAGAGAACGGAATGTCAGGTGCCTGTCCAGAGGTAACTAGCAGTGTGGAAATGTGAAAAAAAAAAAAATCGAGCTACCTATCAATGAGCCCAGAAGAGGAAGGGGAGGAGGAAGGTTCCAAAAACTGTCCTCAAAAATCAGGGAGTCCAGCATCTGTCCAAGGGAGCCTTAAACCCCAGGAAAAGGAGTTAGGGCATGGAGTGATCAACTCCGGTCCTCAAGAGCCACAAACAGATCTATTTTTAAATTATGCGCAATGAATGGGCATGAAATAAATTTTCATACAATAGAGACTTTCATACATATTCATTATGGATGTCCTGAAAACCAAGCCTATTTGGGGCTCTTGAGGGCTGGAGTAGACCATCTCTAAGTTAGCAGATCCCTGGCGGGTGTAACAGCAAGGATTAGAAAGTCCCTTGTGAAATCTCAGTACCTGTTGGAAGATTTTTGCTGCTTATAGACTATATAAATTACAATTTGCTAATTAGAATGGTTTTGGTAAAGACTTTTTGTTTTGGAACAACAAGCCTTGTGTGCAGTGTCTCCTTGGTGCTGTAACATCTAAATACTTTTGGCTCTGAGGGTAACCCTTTCCCCACATTGGAGGATCCACAACTGGTTTTGCAGAGCTGAGTCAGGACTAAGCCCTGGTATCTCATGTGCCCCCTAATCTTAAAGGTGTACCAGGAAGGGGGACTGTACTATTGGTTCCTTATTGCTAAGATCAACTTTTGTTACCCAGTGTAGCCTGAAGATCCTGACCTATTTGTTCTTTGGCATTCTGTGGGTACTCCTCGTAGGGGACCTGGTGAGAGGCTATATCTTAGCCGCTCTAAAAGTGGGTGTTCTGGGTGGTCAGATGGACCTGCGGAGTAAATTATTCACATCTATAGAATTTTCAAATATGCTTCTGTAGTTTTCCACTGCCTATCCCTGTTACAGGTATAGCAGGCACAAAATACATGGAGTCTTTTGTACCTGCAAAACTTTAACAAATATTTTGCTTGAATTACATAGGTTAAAAAAAATAAAAGTACCCGCATACCTTGCTGCTATGCAATTTAGTGGAAACTGCTCCTAGAAGGTGCAATGGGCTACCTTATGGTGTATAAAACACTATGAGGTGAGATTCCATATTACTGGAGCAGATTAGATTGTACTGAGCAGGGAAGTCTCTTATGTGTTTTTTACAACACTATGTATATTGAGTGGTACTATAAAAGTGATAAGTAGTAATATTAGTAGGTTAAACATATTTTGCATGAGATCCTCCTCTTCTGTGTGCCTGCATGTAATTACATTTTTGTCTGTACAGACCATTGTATACAAGACATGCAGATTTAGGACATTTTCAAATATTTATTGTTTGGATTTATCTGCCTTTTTGAATAAGTAATTCACCCAAGGCAGGGGTACAGCATATTGAATGGTGGCATACAATCAAGGATCAATAGCAACTTAACGAAAGAAGATGTACATAGTAAGGACAGAATTGCAAACAAATTTGCAATTATAATTACACTTTAAAACTACACAAACAAGTAATCAGCACTAATGCCTAACTTAAAATAAATGCATAACATTTCAGCAAAAAGCAATTTGTTGTAGCAGAATGTTTAAGGCATATAAAACTGTCACCAGGCAATTTGTCATAGTCAGTTTAATTCAGTGCACGTGTGGGGGTGGGTGTCTCTTGTTTTCTCAGGCGGAGGATGTTATGGGTTTGGTATTAAAATCTGGAAGAAGAGCCATGCTTTGACATGCTTACTGAGTTGAGACTAGTCATAGAAACATATAGAAACATAGAAATGACGGAGAAGAAGACCAAACGGCCCATCCAGTCTACCCAGCAAGCTTCACACTTTTTTTTCTTCTCATACTTATCTGTTTCTCTTGGCTCTTAGTTACCTTTTGGTTCTATTTCCCTTCCACCCACACCATTAATGTAGAGAGCAGTATTGAAACTGCATCTAAGTGAAATATCTAGCTTAATTAGTTAGGGGTAGTAACCGCTGCAATAAGCAAGCTACACCCATGCTTATTTGTTTACCCAGACTATGTAATTCAGTCCTTGTTGGTTGTTCTCTGTATATAGATCCACTTTTCTTCATTCCCCCTACCATTGAATCAAAGAGCTATGCTGGATATGCGTGAAGTATCGGTCTTCCTCCCCTGCTGTTGAAGCAGAGAGCTATGCTGGATATGCATTGAAAGTGAAGTATCGGTCTTCCTCCCCTCGCGTTGCAGCAGAGAGCTATGCTGGATATGCATTGAAAGTGAAGTATCAGTCTTTCTCCCCTGCCATTGAAGCAGAGAGCTATGCTGGATATGCGTGAAGTATCGGTCTTCCTCCCCTGCCGTTGAAGCAGAGAGCTATGCTGGATATGCATTGAAAGTGAAGTATCGGTCTTCCTCCCCTCGCGTTGCAGCAGAGAGCTATGCTGGATATGCATTGAAAGTGAAGTATCAGTCTTTCTCCCCTGCCATTGAAGCAGAGAGCTATGCTGGATATAGTATCAGACTTATTTGGTTTGGGGTAGTAACCGCCATCACAAGCAAGCTACTCCCCACTTTTTTGTGAATGCAAATCCTTTTTTCCATATTTCCTCTTGCTGTTGAAGCTTAGAGCAATGTTGGAGTCACATTAACCGTGTGTATGTTTATTGAATAAGGTTATTATCTACAGGTAGTAGCCATCATACCCGCGAGCCACCCACTCTTCATTCATGCCTCTAGACTTTATGGATCCACAGTGTTTATCCCATGCCCCTTTGAAGTCCTTCACAGGGGATCATTTGGTCAATCATTTAGTCGATCATTTGGTGGAATTCTTTTGGAAGAGAGCTCCATAGGGAAGGTGCTGCTCCTGAGAAGGACTGTCTTTTGATCTCTTTTGTCGTCAGAGTAGTCATGGAGGCATCAGGTGTGGATCTTAGTGGTCTGGAGGGCCTATATAAGGATAGCCTTTTTCTCAAGTAAACAGGTCTCTCTCTTAGAGCCCTGAAAATTAGTATCAGGGTTTTGAATCTGGTTCTATAGCAGACTATTAACTTGTGTAGGACAGGTGTGATGTAGTCATTTGGTTTGCATCCTTCCATCAGTTGTGTTGTGGAGTTTTGTGTTATCTGTAATTTGTGGAGGGCCTCATCCGTTAGGTCTTTATATGGCGCATTGCAGTAATCCATTTGTGATTACTGTAGCAGTGACTACTGTGGCTAGGTTTGTCTTCTTAATGAGAGGGTATAGTCTTCATAAGTTATGTAATTGGAAGAAGCAGTTTTTAGTTATTGCCTGGATTTGTGGGAATATGGTTAGTTCTGAGTCTAGCAAAACTCCAAGGCTTTTTACCTATATTTCTAGAGGGAACTTATAGCTTTCAAAAAGGATTTATATAACAGGGGCTTGTCTGTGCATACTTTGAATCCATGTAAATTCCTTTTCGTTGATTGGATTCAGATGGTTTGTTCTTTTTAGTCCATTCTTGGATGGCTGTGAGTTACATACTTACAGTTGTGTGCAAAGGTTTAGGCATCTCTGGTGAAATTATATGTTTCAGTGCATCTTTTTGTACCATGTAGAGGTTGGTAACCTCTACATTTTACAAATTTAAACATGACTTCTTCCTGCAAATTTTAATGCAAAATGACTATGTATTTGTTGATTTTAACAAATGTATAATAAGAAAACAGTGAATATGACATGTGCAAAAGTTTGGATACCATTCCAATTTATTACTACTTTTGTATAAAAATTAATAAGGCCCAAACAGTTATGAAGACTATGCCCTCTCATTGAGAAGACAAACCTAACCATAGTAGTCACTGTTACCATAATCACATGACTGGATTACTGCAATGTGCTCTAGAAAGGCCTAACAGATGAGGCCCTCCACAAACTTCAGATAACACAAAACTCCACAGCACAACTGATACAAGGATATAAACCACATGACCACATCACATCTGTCCTACACAATCTATACTATGCCCCCTTACATTATAAGCAGACCTTGGTGATATAGAGGGGGCCCTGAACTTCTCATATCTCTAGAAGACTCATTGGTAATGCAGTGGCAGCCCAAAGAACCCATAGCTCTGTGCCTGGTCGACGCTATTTTTTAAAATGGCACCGGTGTGTCAGTTCTGCTATCAAGTCATAGGGGCAATGCCTGGCCAGCTCCATTTTGGATAATAATTTTATTTATTTATTTATTATAATTGCATTAACTGGCCTGGGGCTAGGAGACAGTTCAGGCTGCCATGCTCCACTGAGTCTTTTAAAAGTATGGGAGGGCCTGGTGGGCCCCCCTAGACCACTAGGGTCTAATTTTGATGTAAGGAGGTGGGGAGATCCACTGGACCCCAGGGATGATGATGTATTTTGGGGAGGGGCTGGGGGACCCATGGGAATGTTTACTGCTGGGAGGGTTTGATAGGGGGTATTTGGTTGGGGCAGGGGGTTTGGGAAGGGGCGGGCATCATCATGTGCCATTGATTTCTTTTTAAAAAGGTTTTGGGCCCTCGCTGTCTCAATAGGCAGCGTGGGGAGTGAATGGGTGTATCGGTAGACCCTGGGGGGGGGGGGGGGGGGTGTATTTTAGAGTGTCATGAGGGTACTTATTTTTGGGCCTATGACTTTGAGACCTCATGGAGATATCGGGATGCACTTTAGCATCCCAATGTTCCCGGAAAATTATAACTACACCTCTATCAAACTCGGTAAAATAATGTGCCTGATTTTTTTTTTTTTTTTTGCGCCAGCCACGTTATTTTATTTGCATAGGATTTCCTATGCAAGAGGTGTCACTCAGCCTCTTGGGTGGTTTGCTACCGGCAGCTCTTTGGAAGCTCCCCTGCCATGAAGACTTCAGTGTCAGATGATGATGTTATCATCGGAGCGTCCATGTCAGAGGGAATCTTTGCAGGAGAAGGCTCTGAGAAGTTGACACCATCTGCAGGAGAGGGATCTGATTCAGTGTTTCTTGGCTCTGTCTCGTTGTGAGAGACTCGTTTGGTAGTGCGCTGGAGTTACCTGCCCCTGTTCTATCGGTAACCTCCCTTGACATGATGGAACTGATGGCTGATCGGCCCTTTGTCCTGCTGACCACACCGGTGGCTGTAACACTTGATACCATCTGGGACTTGATGGCCAATTTTGCCATTTCCTTTGCGGCCTGCTTTAAAGGTAGACGATACTTCCTCTAGAATGGGATACTTTTAGACAGTATCAAGATCACCTGGGAGAGATCAGTGTTCATAAGGCAGATGTTACAGTTATGGTTTGTAAATGCTGCTATGATTGAGGAATGGGAGAATCTGGCAAGAAGAATGGAACTTACTGAAAATATTCTGAGACATTTGAATCAGATTTTTAAATATTCCTCAATTTGTGGGAGAATAACATCATGTAACATTGAGGAAATATTTGATTGCTATCTTGCATGTTCCCTCAGATAAGGGTCCAGCATTTAATAAAGTATTCTTTTTGCCTTTTCATGCTGTGAATAGGCAGAAAGGGGTCTCTCAATCTTCTATAGAATTTGGTAATTTGACTGCTATGTTGGAAACTTCCAATCTAGAAGTAATTCAAAGGGCAACATTAATGGTTTCCTTTATTTATGAACAAGATCTTAGCTATATAAAGCGATGTTTATACTTCAAAAATATGAATATTTGTTTCCATGGTCAGACAGTCAGAGTTTATTCGATCTAGCAAGGAATAGCAAAAAAAGAAGGAAAGGCTTTCTGGTGCTTTGCCAGGAAGTTAGAGCTCTTGGATCCTCCTTCCTACTAAGGTATCCTTGCAAATGTGTTGAGCATAGGGCAGACTACTTTATTTCTTTTCGTCCAGAACAACTCTGTTCTTTCTTAGATTCTAGATAGTTATTTGGTATTTCAGTGATCCAGTCGGAACCTTATATTATATTAGCAGCAGGATTAATTCATGCTAATTGCTGTTTCTAGTTTATTTCTTTATTTCCTGTTATCTTCTTCCCCCTTATTTTGTGGTCTGTAATGAAGATTTAGGGCCAGATTTTAAAATCCCTACGTGTGCCGGGCCTATTTTACAAAGGCCCGGCAATGCGCATAAAGCCCTGGGATGCGTCTTAAGTTCCAGGGCTTCGAAAAAGGGGAGGGGGCAGGGCCAGAGGCCTCCAGTACAGTGCCCATTTGTCACTGTGTTGGAGGATCGCATGCCGGTAAAATAAAGGTCGGGGGGGGGGGGGGGGGGGGGGGGGGGGGGGTTAGGATAGGGGGTTAAGAAGTTCCCTCCCAGGTCGCTCTGAAATCAGAGCGGCCTGGGAGGGAACAGGTAAAAGCTGCGGGTGTCGGCACGCACAATTGTGCACCCCCTTGCGCATGCCGACCCTCGATTTTATAACATGCGCGTGCCAGGTAGCACGCGCATATGGACACCTGGGTGTAGCTTTTAAAATTTACCCCTAAGTGTTTTTCCTTTTGTGATGTTAACTTTTTTTTTTGCTACTTATTGAATCTCATAAGCTTTCTGTGCAAAGATGATTCTTAGTATTATTTTTAAAAATTCAATGAATGTAAAGAAAAATAGGATTTCCTATGCATTTATTGCTTTGCATGGATTTGCAAAATTTACGCATGCAAATTGCATGCAAAGCAGCTAATTGTAAATGGGGTGTGTTTTGGCCAAAATATTATGCAATATTGCCACCATATGGTTTTATCGTACATTAAATGCTGTTTAGCGTGTCTAAGTAAGGCGCTTGATGCCGAAAATCAGTGCTAATCTTCTAAATGTAGGCTCCTAGTGAAACTAAGCACCTAAATGAAGAGACTCAGCTCTATTCAGTTTTCAAAGGGGCTAACTGAGGCTCCTAACTCCCAAAATTAAGCTTCTAAACACTCTGAAAATCAATATAGAAAATATATTTGTGATTAGTTTCAAGCATGTTGGTCAGTGCAAAAATATGTTTTAATAGTTGACTAACAAACAGAGTTGTTTATGGTTTAAAATCTAAAATAATTTTTAAGATATATCGTTTCACAAGAAGTTTTTTTGGGGGCCCCCACCTCAGTCACAACTATCTTCTACTGAGGATACAGTGCCATATTTACCATTGAACAGAATTTTTTTCCTCAATTTTATCTGCTTCTTTCTCTCTTGCCCACCCAGGGCAGT